>NC_133974.1:57955516-58580516 GCF_047716275.1 Strix uralensis
TGGATGTTCTAAGAAGCTTTACCTCAACGGGGCATGAAACAGGGCCACGCATTATTCACAAGTCTGTCTTTAAAGCCAAATGTGTGAGAAGGGATATTGGTGAAAACATGCTGAAGCTTACATGCCATCCAGGGACGTGGGTGACTGCATAGCTGCCTTGAAAGGCACCCAAGAAAATTTGTATTGCATGCGTATATTCATTTTAATTTACTGTATATTCAGCTCAGTTTACTCAGTCCATGGACTCCTCTCCCAAATTGCACAATATGAGGACAGTGCTGTGCATGGGAGTACTGGGAAGTGAATTTTGCAAAGAAATCGAGAACAAGTGAAGACGTGCTATTTGTCTTAAGAGCTCCATAAATCACAGACATGATTAACTGGGAGTAGACCGTGAACCCCACTGGTATCAATGGGAAATTTTGTAATGGTCAAAGGACTGGAGAGCCTTCCAAATGAAACATTCACTGGGGCTCTTCTGGTGAATCACCTTCCTAAAATATTTTTGAGGGAGCATTTGGAGGTGATATGAGGAAAAAGTTTCTGTATAGAATTCCTTACTTGTGTTCATGTAATAAATAGAAAACAGTGGACTGAGTTCTGTATTAACCATGAATCTGCGTCAAAGGCTGAAAATACTCAATAATCCAATTTACAGTTCCCTTTGGTAAGTCTGGGTAGAAAAACAGCAGCAGCACCATGGGCTCTGAACTGATTCACTGACTCAGCCAAGGATTCAGCAGAGAGTGGACAGAAACACTGTGGAAGTCACCCTGAGGGTCAGTCCCAGAGATGCACTTGGTGGAGCCTGGGCTCCAGTACTGCTATGGGTCACAGTGCGAACGTGCCTGTACAGACTGTGCTCTAGCCTGCCCAACCAAAGACAAACAGGTTCTGGAGTGCTAGCATTGCCACGCTGAAAGCTTGCTTCGCAAGACAGCGCTGTTTGCTCCAAAAGGCAAAATGCCAATGGATGGCAATATAGATCCCAGAGAGCTCTGGGCCCCAAAATCTTCATTTCTATCATGTAAAAAGAGTCTGTGTTCCACAATAAAAGGCTTCAAATGTAACTGTGATCTTCTTACCTGTCTCTTAGTCCGAAATTAAGAACAGAGTTGCAAATACCTCAGCTCTGACACCCCTGTGCCTTCCTGTTGAACACAGCTTCAGCTGAAGAGGGTTTGTCTGTGAAGACATTTGTTCAATCTGAAAAGCTTATTTCCATTGCAATGGAAATGAGTGTGAGACTTTCTGGTAGCCTTCTGCAATGGTAGATCATTGCATCATCTGAAGCTGAATATGTTCTGGTAATAGGCTGTGAAACGTGATCATGGAGACATATTTCCAAACTCTAAGAGACGTTTCCAAGGCATTTTTATCAGGACCAGTAATAATTCTTCCTAATTCTACACAGTATCATGGTGGAGACTTGAAATACTTTCTCTTCTCATGTGGATAATGTTATAGTAAAGCCAAGTGTTATGCTTATTATTGGTGCAATATTATTCTTCCCTTGTTACCAACATACACGTTTTAGTTTTCCAAGTGGATTTTAAGAGTGTTGGGGTTCTCACAAATACTGTTCATTTATTTAAGTGGAGAAATACTTCTCGGTCCTTCTCTTAAAAACAGAATGTTTGAAAAATTGCAAAGCCTATGCAGGAAGATACATTTCAAAATGCAAGATCGGGCAAGCTGGACCCCGTGATCCTGCCAGCTTTGACAGGGAACGATAGCATTGTATTCTAGCATGCTATAAATCAAGGTTTCTTTCCTGGCATAATTCTGCTTTCTTAAGGGGCAGCTTTTTCAGCATCAACATATTCAACATCCTGTATCTCCTCATTGTCTCAGCATCAGCACACACGTAGCCATGTTGGTGGCGTTTTGTACTTGGCTCTAAAAAAACAGTGGTTTATGGGGCAGTAGCAGGAGCATTATGTGATTCTGCTTACTGTCTATACCATAGCCACAAAACCAGTGAAACACTATGATTTTTATATTACAGTTTTTTTCATTCTCAAGTAGAAGGGCCCACATCCTGTTAAGCACAAAGCTCCATTTCTCCCTTACTGTGAAGAAGAAAAGCAACCTTAAAACAACACTCGGAGAACACAAAGAAAAGGTTTCTTTTTGCCATATGGCTTGGACAACTGTAAAGACTAAAAAAGCTGTCAAAACTAACAACCAGTATCAAAGGAAAGGGGGCAAGCTAGGGAAAACAGCCATCTCCGTCTGTAGCCTGAGGAAGGAGAATGGGAAGTGTACTGTTGTAGTGTACTAGCTCTTTTTCTCAAACAGGAGGCAGTGTGGTCTGCTACAAACAGCTCCAGAGCAAGGACCGTGTGTTTGTTTCCCAGCTTCAAAGCTCCCTGCTGACTATCTCGCTACAAAGATCTTGTCTTAGTTCTCTTAGTTCTCTTCTCCGGAGACTTCTGGGTGAAAAGTAGTAGGTAAGGGCTGTGAAAAATAAGCAGTAATATCTAGGTTGTGTTGTAGAGTGTGACATTATTTCAAGAAGACGCTGTAAAGAGGATCTTTATTTGGGAACCTCTCAATGGCCATTACTGGACTTCTCCCCTCATTTATAGCCTTTAAAAAGCAAAATATGCTCACCCACACTACTGAGCCCAGAAATAGTCATGAGAATACCATTAATTGAAACCCAAATGAGTTTGGTACAACCCAAAATGTAAAACTTGACTGAGAACTATCTAACCACAAACACTTCTAGAGAAGCTCTTAAGCAGTCCCACAGAGGAGCTAATACCCCATGACACGAACAAGTACAAGACCAGTTACTAATGCAGTTTGGACTCCATGCGTGAGGAGCTTAACACAGGCAGAAAATAAATTAATCTCTGTTCTACAGAGGAGGCATTTTTTAAGGAGCATTTAACCAGGGACTGGTCAGGAGCAAAGCCAAACTAGTTTCATTCTAATTGAATACATTGGTTTGGGGGCATGCTTTTATTCTGTAAAATGCACTTAAAAATTATCAGGAGCATTTCTTCTCACTATTGAAGACTGATTCTCTGTACTATGCTTTATTTTATGAAGTTTCCTGGAAAGAGTTTCCTGGAATGTGAGATCATTTCTTCATTTCTCCCATGGGACGGACGGACGGACGGACACACACACACACAAATAATAATAAAAAAATGTGTGATGGGTATCTCCTGTAGAAACAAACATGCTGCTCCTGGTGTGTACTTTCATGTATGCACGTAAAGGAAACAGACCCAAGTAAACAAACTGTGTTCACAACAAAAAGTAGAGAGGGCTTGAGAGAGCCTCCTCTCCTGCATGGTGGCAAGGAGGGAATGGAGACAGCAGCTCTGCGGTCCAGCCCCAGCATCCAGGAGGTTCACGCTGGTTACCCATTAATCCCTTTCATGCGTTTTTCCCTTTCCCTGCAGTGAAACTCCTGGTGCACACCAGAGAGCGAAGTTGTTTCATCTGTCCTGGGCAAGCCCAGATCTGGATAAACTGCCACCCAGGTGCCCTCAGTGACCGAGGGTGGGGGGTGGCTGGCTGGCTGGCTGCTGACTGCCCTTCTATTTGTTTTGCTACATCAGCAAGAGTGGACTTTCATGCCTTCGCTCTCTCCTTTTCCCCGGGCTGGTTTTTGCTGTGCCTTCAGTTCTGTCCCTCCTCCCCCACCTTCCTCCTCTCCATTTGCAGAGCGCCCCTCCTCCTGGGCTGCTACCCCTCCTTTTCCCCTCCTCTTTCACAGTCAGAGGCTTGAAAACTTGTTAAAAGCTCTCCCAGTGTTCCAAGTTAGAAAAAACTTTTACGAGGTATCAGCACTTTTCTTTCATTAGGGGGGAAGGAAGGATGAAAAATACAAAACAGCAGTAGACTTTTAAAGTTTAAATAGACAGGTCTGAGTGCCTGAACGTGCTCTTCCATTTTACTTTAACCCTCCAAAGAAGTATTCTGATCCAGTTTCACTGCTGAGCAGCAAGGGTAAGTTGAAAGTTTTCCTTTTTCATCTTTTTGTGTATCACTTCTTCTGAAAACACTTTTTTTTTTTCCACCCGAAGAATTTTGTGTTACAGCGCTGATAGTTGAACTTGTTTAAAAAGATACCTCTATAAAAGCGTAAGTTCTTTTAAAGTGCTAAGTTCAAACTTGTAGGCAGTCTTTGCTTTCTTTTGTGATATTTCTATACATTCCTTCACATATTACACTTCTACAACTTTTAACCATGTTCCACTGAAGGGAAAACTGCGGTGAAGTTGTAAGTGCAGGGCTGAGTTGCAGACTTGTTGCTAGTGTTTGGGTGAAATCGCTCCTCTCTACTTGCCTCAGACTAAATGAGCTCCTTTAAAGAAAAAACCGAGGTGCGCTTCAGTCTCCTCTGTTGTACCGAAATTGCATCAGAAGTTTGTAACAGGGAAACCTTGTCCTGAGTGCGTCCCGTTTCTGCCCCACGCTTTTTGCTTTCCTGTGGGAATCCTGATTGATGCCTAATGGTTTGTGCAGAGCAAGGTTCTTAATTAGGTGCTTTGTTAAATGCTGCAGCTGCTAAAGTGGTGACTTACACGTGGTCTTCCTGATAAGTTTTTCCCTTTTCTTTTAAAATAGATGTGATAAAATCCAGACGTGGGTTATGGATTTTTAACCTGGTTTGTGTATAGTTACTCTGTTTTAGCAACCTCGGTGAGGGATTTTAGGGAAGGAATGTGAGATACCATGATATGCCTTACCACGTTGGCGATGTCTGTGAAAGTCTTGGGTAGATATAAATGAAAGTTGTCCAGGAAGAACTGTGCAAGAATATCCACAATATGTGTCATATTCCAGTATGACACATTCCCTTTATATTACTTTGAAGACTTAATACCAAAACGCAGAGGAAAAAAAAATGCTTGAGCAGCATCTCTTGGAGAGCTAAAAAGCTTTTTACTTTGCAAGACTTGGAGTGATTCCTTATAGCAATTGTTACTTGCTGCTTGCCAGTAGTTAAAGAGCAACACGAGGAGGCAGGAAAAAGAGCCTTCAGCTGAAAGAGAAGCAGAGAGTCTATCTTATCGAGTAACACGTTCTCCTCTTAAACAAGAATATTGTGTGCTTATGTGTGTCCTCACATTTTGCCTTGAGATAACCAGTGAGCCTCCTGAAGTGGCATATTTCATCTGAGGAATTCCTTTTGATTTTGGATGTGAGATTTCTGATGAAAACCCCTGGTAATGGGGGCAAAAATGGGCTACGTACACCTTGTGCTGCACTTCTGTGTGTGTGTGCGCACATAGGGAGCAAGCTGGAGGACTTGCGTGAAGCTTTCATCCTGCCATTTTTAACATCTGGACAGCACACTACACTGCAGAATTTATGCCTCTAGTCTTTGGGATGTTTACTGAAGTGTTTCCTTCAAAAACTTCAAAGCCAAACACTGGCACTGACCCATGATACCTAACAAGCATACAAATGGGAGAGGGGTGAGCAGCAGGCTGAGTTCAGACGAGGGAAGAGAGGGACACAAGGGATTTGGTTTGGACGTAAATCTGAATGCTTATACACTCGGCAGCGCAAACAGATTCAACCCTGAAGTTATCTCAGCTCTCATATTATGCAAGCCTGAGAGATTAATTTTATTTGAATCTGAAATGAACGTCAGTTTAGGCCAAGGATTCCTGTGGGCATGAGGAAGGTTAGATGACGTTGAGCAATGTATCTGTTTCATCAGGTATGTTGCTCTTTCCCCCAGTCTCTGGTATCTCCTCCCCAATGTTACCCACTGAATTTATCTCTCAAGGAGACACCTGGTCTGTTTATGCCACACGTATGTTTTAGAAATCCAGATTTCAAAACCTGCAAGCAGAACCATCAGAGGGCCCGAGGACCCCTCAGGGAATTCAGCAATTCTTCTCTTAATTCCAAAGTGAGTCAGGAGGGGGATGAATCTGGGCAGTAACACAGAGGGTAGACCCATCTTGTACAATGAGAAAATGTCTAAGAAAGTGCTTACAGTTGCTTTGGGTCCTTTTGCAACTATACTTTAGAATTAAATTGGGTGGAGAGGGTACAATACAAGGAGAGACAAAGGCTTATGGGGTAGATTCTCTAGCAGCTGACCACCAGCAATACTAGCAGTTGTGACACTTTAAATTCTAGTTACTGCAACCATTTAGTGCGTCATCTTTGTCCAGTGGGTGAAATGAACTGAAGATCATCTGCAGAGCTACAAATGAACAGCACCTTCCTAGGGGAATGGCTGGAAGACATTTGATTTTTGTAAGATTTCAGAAAACTAGCCTTCCCTGTTCCAACCCATCCAAACCCCATCAGTTGTAGACCTCAGCTGTTTTCTCTGCAATGCTGGTTGCTTTTGGGAAATAGTCAAGTTGATTGATGTTCAAGAGCCAGAATCTTCTCTTGGTGCCTATTTATGTGTGTGTGAGCACACTGAAAGTAGGAGAGGTAGGAAAACCAAAGCTTTGGCCTGTTTCCCAGCTGCTTCAGCTGCAAAATCCCATTTTAGATCCCACTCTAACCCTTACTGCTCTTCCGTCCACTAGCGTATGTAACATTGTACTCAGACCTGGGCATGTTACCACAGCACTGAGTTTGCATTATTCTTCCTGGAAAATATGAACCAGATGACATGATGAATGCTGTCCATAAAAAATAGTTCTAGAATTTCTTAATTGTGGCTTACAAATCAAATTTCTTATATGTGGTCATCCAAAATGCACGCAGATGAATGCTGTCATATCTCCTGCTGCTCTATGGCTTTTTTTCCTGTCTTTACCCACACACAGTAGGGCCTGGAAGAAATCCATCTTAAAAGAGCTTACTAGGCCAGCCTTAGTCTGTTTCAGAAAAAGGTTATAATCCTGTAAAGTAATAATCAGTAAGAATTTAAGAAACACATGTACTCATCATCAGCCATATTCTTAAATTTCCGAAGTACTGAAATTGTGCAAATCGATCAGGTTATCCTGTGTCATTCAGTGAACTCAGTTAAGGGGTTTGGAGGTATTAAAAAGTGTTTAAGTCCAGAATGCTGAAGAAGTGTTTTTAAAGGTTATCTGCCATCGATTCCAAACTATTTACAAAGCTAGGATACTTAAATAACTGTTTGATACAAAACCTCTTTTTGTACGTACTAAACAGATATTGTAAGCAGTTAATTAAAATGGTCTTTTGGTGTCCTGAAAGTAAACAAGTTAGATCCAGTGAATGAATTTTTTCTACAAGAAAACAAAGTACTGTGTTTCATAAAGCAGCAGAATCCACTTAAGCAAAGGAATGATATATTTGTGCCACCACAAGGTTATCTGATTAACAGTACAATGTTTTGAATTGACGTGGGGGTTTTTATCACTGGCGAAGGCTAGCGTGTAACTGATCTCTTTAAAAAAAAGTTGCTTTTCAAAACTATGTATGAGTAATTCAGGCATGGAATGTTTCCTCCTGGAGTTTATATTGCCAGAGGACAAATGAAACTTAGCAATTTTGCATGCTGAAGCAAATTAAAAAATAGGTAGTAAATTCTCAAAATATTGCAGGTGTGGGATTAAGTGGGTCAAAACTGAAGTAAATCACATTGCATTAATGGACCAGAGTGGAGTGTAATTAAAAAACAAACAACACGTAACTGCCTAGAAATAACATGTCTCTGTTTTCTTAATCAAACTTTCAATCTGAAATAACATTTAGATGGTAAAATTGAGCCTGAGGAAAGTCTGTTAATGCAGTAGTTTCAAATCATCGGAAAACTGACTAATTAAATCAAGAAGCTGTTACTTGAAAAAGGCTCCTTCTGTCCACTTCCACTTCTAGGACATGGAGCAAACAGCTTGCTTTTAAAACAAACTTCACGTGTTGTGTAGTTACAGTCTGTTCTCTGTTTAACAATCCCAGCCTAAGGAGGAACGTGGTCACATTTCATTCCAGACTTTCCAGAGACCTCCGCGCTCGTGTGCCTGACTCCTTCTCTGCCACCCCCAGCCCATGAACACAAACTAGCCTTTCCCGGGAAGGACTAAAGCTGGGGATGGCTGAAGGGATGTGTCAGAGACAAACATGCTGTGTAGTCCTCCCAGCGGAGGCTTCCAGATTTAGAAGTGTGAAGCAGGTCTGATCCTTTGATGGGGCTTCATTCATATGAAGAACTAATTACATGAGGAAGGGTCTGCGCGCTGCAGTAGGTAAACTTCAGAGCAGCTGACTGAGCGGACTGAGGAAATGGCCCTGGGATATTTTTCAGGGGTTCAAAGATAATTGACATTTTGGAGCTATCAGAGCGAGTACTTTAAACACTTGTCTCCCATGACTCTCTCAGACTCTTTCCGATGGCAGGAACGGTGTGTTTTTATTTGGCATCTATTGTTACGACTGAGTTTGCCAGATTGACAATCTTGTGTTTCCAGTGACTCACTGCTTCTTGAAAGAAAATCTCCTTGGTGCTAAAATTTCCTATTTTATGAATTATCCAAAAAGGGCTTTTTCTATAAATGACCTTTGCTAGGGAATATATCCATGATGCAATGGGGAGGAAATCATTTGGACATCATCAAAACTATTAATACCAGGAAGGGATTACTCAGCATATACATAACAAATATCTGTACCTGGCAGCATCTACTTTAAAGGGGAAACTGTGATTATTTTTACTTTTAAGTGCCCGATTGCACATGCTTGTTCATGTGAGACAAGTTAAAATTTTTATGCAGATAAGATTTCTGCTCTCCAGTTGATAAAAATCCTATAGTAAACTATGGTTTTCCTAGGAATCTAGAACATCAACTAAACCATTTAGTTTCTTTTATCTCATCCTGTGTATTTCCAGATATCCGTGAGAAGCTGCCTATGTCCCACTTTAAAACTCTAGTCAAGAGAGACAATTTAAACTTGGAATGCAAACTGCACACCAGGAGTTGCCTTGAAAACAGAAAGAGCTCATTTACCTTTTTTTCTAAATCTTTTTTCTTTTCAAAACAAAATGAAGGAATTTAAATACAAAAAGATGCAAATACAAAGCTGAAACTACAATAAATTAAGCAAGCCCACAGATAAACAGGAAACCAGTTCCTCCAATGTGGTAACATGAGCCTAGTGTGCTTCATGTATTTACTATTTTTGGTTCCTTCATAAAACTATAGGTAAAGAATACTAACTTTGATCTTTGTGCTGCAAATACTAATGTATAAACTTTATTTAGATAGCAAGTTTTTTCTGAAGTTGAGTATCATTAGGAACTATACTGTTAAATGTATTACACATAATGTAGTGATATGCAAGAGCTCAGTTTAATGTTGCTGTAGGAAAAATAGCACGTGTTTTGCACTGATAAAATTTTAGGTATTCAACCCTAACATTAACTTAGTGTATAACCTTCTGTCTTTAGGTTATACTATGGTTCGCTTTCTTATTCTCTTAAAGAGTGAACATAAAAATTACCATGAACGGACCGCACTGAAAGAGAGAAATCTTTCACATATTCCTAGCATATTCAGGCAGTGGTACTACATACTTCCACACCCTGCTTCAGCAGTGTGTCACAGCAGTTTTCTACCTGAGGCAGGTGTAGATCATTGAAGTGAGGCTGCCACCAGTGAAGCTGAGCCAACCACAATGACGACTGTGGGTTGTCGTGGACTTCTTGAAAACTGGAGTGAAATTAGAAACCTCTTTTTTTCATTGTGCTCTGAGACATGATATGTTACTTTCTCTTTTCAGTTTCTCTGACTTCCTACTCCACCTGTGGACTAACCAAAACTCTGGTTTCTCTTCAGGTCATGTAAAACGCACAAATTAAAACAAAGCTGACATCACTGCTATATTAGCATTGATCTGTAATTCAGTGTATCAAAGGTGTTATAGCTCTGTCTTAACCATCACTATCTTTTTTTCCTTTGTGTCCTTCTTTAGCCAACATCCTGTGAAGATGGGTGATTGGAGTGCCTTGGGAAAACTTCTTGACAAGGTTCAAGCCTATTCTACTGCAGGAGGGAAAGTGTGGCTGTCTGTCCTCTTTATTTTCCGAATCTTGCTGTTGGGGACAGCAGTTGAATCTGCTTGGGGAGATGAACAGTCTGCTTTTCGGTGCAACACTCAACAGCCTGGTTGCGAGAATGTCTGCTATGACAAGTCCTTCCCCATCTCCCATGTACGCTTCTGGGTTCTGCAGATCATATTTGTGTCTGTACCTACCCTTTTGTACCTGGCACATGTGTTCTACGTAATGAGGAAAGAAGAGAAGCTGAACAAAAGAGAAGAAGAGCTCAAGGTGGTCCAAAATGATGGTGTGAATGTGGATATGCACCTCAAGCAAATAGAAATTAAGAAATTCAAGTATGGGATTGAAGAGCATGGCAAAGTGAAGATGCGCGGGGGGCTGCTCCGTACCTACATCATCAGCATCCTGTTTAAGTCTGTCTTTGAAGTGGCTTTCTTGCTGATACAATGGTACATTTATGGGTTTAGCCTGAATGCCATCTACACCTGTGAGCGAGATCCATGCCCGCACAGAGTGGACTGTTTCCTCTCCCGTCCAACTGAGAAAACCATCTTCATCCTCTTCATGCTGGTCGTGTCCTTGGTGTCCCTGGCCTTAAACATCATCGAGCTTTTCTATGTCTTCTTCAAGGGCGTCAAGGATCGTGTCAAAGGGAAAACTGACCCTTACTCCCACAGCGGTGCCATGAGCCCTTCCAAGGACTGTGGCTCCCCCAAATATGCTTATTACAATGGCTGCTCCTCACCGACTGCCCCCTTGTCTCCCATGTCTCCCCCGGGGTACAAGCTCGTTACCGGAGACAGGAACAATTCTTCCTGCCGTAACTACAATAAACAAGCCAGTGAGCAAAACTGGGCCAACTACAGCGCAGAGCAGAACAGAATGGGGCAGGCTGGCAGCACCATCTCCAACTCACATGCCCAGCCCTTCGACTTCTCCGATGAGCACCAGAATACTAAAAAACTTGCGTCAGGACACGAGCTGCAACCCCTCACCATTGTGGACCAGAGGCCTCCCAGCCGAGCCAGCAGCCGAGCCAGCAGCAGGCCTCGACCTGACGACCTGGAGATCTAAGCTTCTAGCTGCAGTACTTGCTCAACTATGAAACGACGTGCATCGGAAGATGCAGTCAGTGCTGATCTTGTTCCAGTGGAGGTGGTACTTAACAGTCTCAAGCAGGAGATTTTAAGAATCATAAAAACAAGCAAACAAACTTTTAAAATACTTGCTGTTTTGGGGGGGATGTGGGGCTGGTGTGGGGTGGTACAGTACACATTGGTATTTAATGTAGCTGGTTTAAAGAGTTTAAATACTTAAAAAAAAAAAAAAGGAAAAAGGTAGTCAGTACTAAGGTAGGGGGTTGTTTTTCTAGAAAGGCTGTAAATATCTGAGTGTATGTGTATGTGTGTACTATCATGTTTGTTTCAAAAGAATCTTCTGTAATACTAAAACCCAATAATAACTCACATTTGTCAGGGTGAAGTGCTGCCTGAAGATGAAAACATTTTTCCTATTCAACAAGCAGAAAAAGTCCAGGATTGCCTCTGATCATTTCCCTGTCAAGAACATTCCATTCTTAGAAAGTGCACTTTGAAGGTAAACTTTCCCATGTGGTCCTCCAGGTTGTCAAAAGGCTCCTGTGAGGACAATCTACAGCCTTTGAATCATTCAACCCAAATTTCAGACATGGCCCACCAAGAAATACTTTGGTCACCTGCTTTTCCAGCCTGTCACGCAGGTAGATTTTGTGATGTGCGTAAATGGAATGGCTCCACACTTGTAGAACCAGCAACCACACTTTCTTGCCCACAGCGATGTTCGTGTCCTGCTGCTCACGTACAGTCTAATTAGCATCGTATAAAACCCAGTTTGCTGCCACTTGCAGATTTAAGCCTTAAGACAGGCAAGCAACTGCCTTTAGTGAATTTTATCACACCTTTATGTGTATTAAAGGTGTACATATGTGTGTGGATGTGAAGGTAAAAGTATACACAAAACACCCTCAGAAGCATGCATTGAGAAATAAGCGCACACAGATTACTTGCAGCTGACACTTCCTCATGGATATTGTGAAGATGTGGGCCACTATGGTGTTTACATTCTCTGATTCCTTCAATGCAAGTGAAGCACATGTCATTATATTTTTTTAATTCTATAGAATATTTCCATGTATCCTAAATGGATGCTTTTTTAAAAATAAAAATTAAAATGGGCCTAATCCTGGATGTCTTGCTCTGGAAAATCTCTCTTTTAAGTCAGTGGGAGTTTTGCCTGAAAAAAGCTACAGGATCAAGCCCAAGATGTAGCGAACCATGTTCTTGCTGGCATGAATGATTTTCTTTTGTAGAAGTTAGGGGTGGAAAAGACCCATTAGGTCATCTAGCCAATCTATCTCCCTGATAGGTAATAATGATGCTTGAATGATAGAATATGTAGTACTGTAAGCGAGCTTTAGTCTTTTATGTGAGAAACTTAGAAGAAATGCTTTGTGCTGGATTAATAATAAAATATGCCTACATGACTTTTGCAGTAACTGGTATTTTTCTTGTTCTAAGTATTCACATTTACTGAACTGTAGTGTCCACTCCGAGTTTGACAGTTAGGTCCTTCTAGATGGTTCTAGCAACTTTAGTGTTTATGCTTAGATTTTGTTTGAATTGCAAGTGAAGTTGAAAGGATTTTTAAAGAGTACAATTCTAGCTAATTTATTTGAAATATATGCTAAAGAAATCTACCAGTTTCTTCAAATGCATAGCCTCTTAGCTGAACACAGATTGACCAAGGAGATACATAGCTTGGTTTCATTTTGCAGCAACACAGATAAGTTGTTTCATTTAATACATTATATTAATTTGCTTGACATTCCATGTTAAACTACTGTTGTGTTCAACTTCATTGCATGTATGCAACCATAGTCCGTCGGATCATGTTGTCTGGAGAACATTAGTCAATAAAGTTTTAATTTAGTATAAATATATTTTCTAAATGTCTTTTACTTGTTTATATATCCGTATATCTTTTGTTTCAGTCATATAATCCAAACTTCTTCCTTCCCTCTTCATTTTTCCCCAGTCACTCTGCATTTCAGCAGTATTCTTGATTTAATCCATCTGGATTTACTTTGAACTGAAATTTCACAGGACCAGATTCAGATACCCTCACAACACTGGAAAAACAAGCATCATTTATGCCACTCCTGGAACAAAGTCATACTCAGCGTGAACTACAGTAATTCAAATCTTGCCATGAGCCTCAGAAAATACATAACTATTTGCAAACTATTTTAAAAAAGATAGTACTAAGATGCTATAATGTAATTTTTCAAGCAATTTTTACATACGATCTAGATTCAACATTATGAAATTATTGCCTCTGGTTTACATTTCCCCATGTAACCGGAGTGCTTGACAGACTTCAGTTTCTGGAATTAAATCCTCATTCCTTCAGCGTCAATGCGAGACATACTGATTTTGATAAGACTGGGATTTCACATACTGTCTACTGCTTCACAATTTAGGTCCCTGTCAGTAACGAAGACTTTCCAGCACTAGACTCTAAAGGAAAGATGGTTTCAACTCTTTTTTTTTTTTTATCTGAAAAATCAAAATATAATGGTCATGCAGTTATCATACAGCTTTCTACTTTCAAATTCGCTTATCATTTTAAGTCCAAATTCTTCTCCCTGCTGTTAGTAAAGAAGAAGAAAAATAAGCAGGACAGTGGTAGTGGATTTACAGCTCTGAGAGATACTACACAAGCACCAACACAAGGAATGACTCCTTGAAGTATTCCTTAAATAATAACAATGAGTCATATTTAAGCTGGCTTGTCCTAGTTTGTCGGTACAAAGGGAAGGGCATTAGAAGAATTTTGTGAGGATTGTGCCCTTGGGAAGGTGGATACAGAAAACATCCAGAGAAGGGATTACCCTGAGACAAGATCTAGTGTCTCCTAGACAGGCTGATTGTTCGGTATGTCCCAAGTTAAGGACTCAGTTCCTTGGGGCATCTGAGACAACTGATATAAATTAGAGCTTCAGTGCCAAGGCACTCTTGAGTGATTTTTTTGGTGGTAATGCATGTGTGTGTGTGTAGAGTAAAGACATTCCATGGACCGTTTATCCCACCTAGATTTATTTCTGTGGAATGTATTTATTACACACTTAAAAGTCATCACCGTGACATAATTTTGTGTGCCATTCATCCAGTTCTTTATATGCTTTCTCCCAGTGCGTCTCTGCAGCAGCAGTTGCGTTATCTGCAGATGACAAAAAATAACGTGTGATACAATGCTAGTGCATACTTCTCAACCTCTGTAGGATTTGTTAGATATTGGATTCAAACTGGAAAAAGTGTTGTAAAAATACACGTCTCTGAAGGTACTTAAAACAAAAGCAGGGTTACAAACAACAGCAAGAAAACCCAAATTCCAAACCTAATAAGTATTTAAAATTTGTGTTGATGTTTTGTGTAGAAGTATTTTGAAAAAAGGCAAATTCATCCTAAGGCCCCCACCCTGCCCAATTACTTTGAAATGTTTGTAGAGAGTAAAGTTAGAAGGACAAGTTACAGACAGCCTAAAATCTATATGCAGATCATGTAATTTCAAGATGTTTTAAATACAGTGAGCACACACTGAAGGTTATTTCCTAATTTAGAAATGAGATTTCCATATTTAAAGTGGAAACTACAGTAATAGTTTGAGAACTGGAACAAACTTTGTGAATGTACCTGTCACAGCCCCTGAAATTGGTAATTTTTAAATGGTGTCCTTGTCTCACCATTCCAGAACCACGGCTGTCTGCGGTGCTGCTGTGCTACACAGCATCACTGGCTTGACTGTGCATTACCGCTGTGCTGGCATTTCCCTCGGAATTTCTCTTCAGCAAAAAAGTAGTAATGTAAGGAATAGAGTTTTGCAACTCAGGTCTTGAGTTGATCCAGATCTGAAGTTACCTTGACTGGTTAATGTGGAGTTCTTGGTATGTCAGAAGAAAACCCCCTCCAGTTTTGGTGGCAGCTGTTTCTACCCCACTGGGTCAGACTACTTTTAATTCTTCTTGTAATTCCTCCATGATTACCACTGCTCCCTTTTCCAGAATTTAAACAAAATAGGGCAGAAAATAGGATTTACCTTCCTCCTGTAGAACTTTTTCTATTTACTACTGATCCAAATCTGTCAGGACTGAGCCTTCTACTGAGCTCATGAACTACCCTGATATACAATATTTTTTTAACAATATTTTTTTTATCTAACAGATTGACCATAATCTCTTTGAAGATGTCTTCCTTTCCTTCTCATGCTATTGACTCCAGCCGTTTGCAGTTAGATCTGCCAGAGGACTCTATGACGACTGAGGCTGGGGCGCATGGCCGTTGAGGATTTCTCTGGGGAAAAAAGCAATCCTTAGATGGTACAGAGCTGTTGAAGCTACTCCTACATTACTTTTATTTCTACTGCCAACATGTACAATAAGGTCAGAAGCATAAGTCATGTCTGAGGAACCACTACCTAGACATAGTCTCTGGCTCAGTCCCTTGAAACTAGTTGAGGGTCCTCCATTTTATTCAAATTTATTGTAACATAATGGCTCCAGAAACACAGGGCTGTAAGATCAGCTCTGCAAAGAGATGACTGCCTTTCCCTGACTTAAACCATGTGCTTTTAACTGTGCCCAAGGACATATTCACACCCAGACTCTGTCAGTCCTGGAAAGTGTGTCAGATGTAAATTACATGATGCTAGCACATCACTAGATTGAAACAGGAAGAGCTTATTGGTTCCTGTACTTATTTAAAAGGTATTTTGATAGACACAAAAAAGAATGCTTGTCTTAAACTTGTCTTAAATACTTCTTAACGTACAGCACTACCAGGAGACCCTATGAAGCAATACAGATAAAGTGCATGTATACATGGCAAGTTTGTCTATGGGTACTATGTCTAGAAACGCTTTAAATAGATAGAGCTGCTTAGTAATTTGGTAAGACCAACCATCTCCAAAATGGCTGCCCTCACTGTTTGCTCATGGTAGTCAAAATGCTGCACCTGGCTTACTGGCTTGTTGGAATTTGCAATGCAAAGGCACGTTGGGCAAAGACAGACATGTTTTTACAGTGATCCTTTTGCATTAACTCCTTTTAAGTGCTGAAGAAGCATAGTGCTAGAAGCTAGAGGCAGAGAGTCTGGGACAGGCTATACTGGGTTAGTAATACACAGTCAAGGGAGTCAACCGGTCAAAAGTAATGGCTTTTTTGGTGACTGTGGGCTCTGCCATCACTTAAAAAGACCGAGTCTCTGCTACTATGTTGAGGAAATGTGCATAACAAAATGAGACATGTGAGCTTAGACCAGTATAAAAGGGAAAATGTTCAGACATTTAAATTGCTCCTTGAAACAAGCCTAGACCACAGTTGCATACTTCCCATTAGAACTGACAGAAAATGCTCACATGAGTTCCAGGGTTTCAGTCATTTAAATCAATGTAAAAGTTCCTCTCTATTTCAGACATAAATAGATTGGATCCAGGAAGATATATTATGACAGCTAATTTTCATTGATATAACTGCAAAGGGAAAGCTTATGGGTGTAAGCTACAAAGTCTTGAATGGTGACCAGTTGAATATGTGTAATCATACTATTTCCTCACAACTTTCTTTTTACTGTAACTCAGTGTAGAGGCGAGTTTATGAAAAGTAATCTAAAGGTTTGCTTTTTTTACAAACAGACGTGAACTCTGTAAAAGTAATGAAATACATCTATGTGATGTCCATGTCAAATTTACACAGGACTACATAAGGGAGTGTAGGATGCTCTATAACATGCATCTAACTCTGCTGGGTTGGGCAGCTGAGGAGTGAAATCTTCACTTTGACTCTCCTCATCCCTGTTAGAATGTTTTTCATATCCCAAACACCTGAGCAGTTTTTCCGTGCTGCTGAATGTGCCTCTGTTCTCAGTATCTCTTCTGTGAGGTTTGCTTGGGTAAGAGTCTTTGCATCCTCCTCTTTCTCCTTCTTTTTCCATCTATAACATAAACTCTGTAGGGGAAACCATGAGCAGCCCCATATATGTGAGGAAATACAATGACAACTGATAGCAAAACAGTACAATCATGTAATATGCAGTAATTCTCTTTTATACATCTGATACTAACTGAATAGGAAACAGCATGGAAAATAGCTTAAAGGATTAGAAAAGCCTCTGGATACTTTAGCATCTTAAACCCACCAGTCCTTGCTGAAACAGGCTTTTTCAGTCTCAGCTTCTGCTGAGTCATAGAGTTTGCTGCCTTTGAAGGTTGAAGTAGCTTGGCTCAAAATTGAAGTTGTTCTGGAAAAGTTCAAACCTTCACTAATGACCATATTTGCATGCTATTCTCAGTGGTATTAACATATAATAGGACACCCTCCACAGGGAGGCCTCTTCAAAACACAGGCTCTGCTTACACTTTGAATTTCCCTATTCAAAGGGGAATCTTCAAAATTATCTATGCATCATTACTTCAAAGTGTTTCACTGGGAGTACTCTGTCATATATTTGGGAGACTCATCATAGTTGTTTGAAAGTTGAATATATAGCCAACTGTAAGATTGTCACCTGGGTTTTGTGTGTGGAGGCAATGAAGTATTACTCAGGCAAGAATCCTACCTGGTCTGACCTGGCATACTTCTGTTGAGGACAAGTAGTTTCTGTTGCATGACTTGAGATGAAAACCCTGCTCTGAGCTTTACTTAGCACCTTCTTTTATTCAAGTCCCTGTAGTGTTATTTCAGGAGCACACAGAGGATCCAGCCGTGAATCCATGGACCTTGTGTAACTTGCCGAGGTCTAGGACAATCTCTCAGGAATTTCTTCTGCCTCTATGTTGGTTGTTGGTACCCCCAGCTCTGTGGACTTTGGACAGACTATAGCACTCAGTCCCTCAGTGGTAGGGTGGATGTTCAATTAGTGCTGTCAAAGGATGTGCAAATAGAGAAAGTGGGTCTGGATTTCTTCCTGTAGCATTTCCCGTAGAATTGAGACAAACTAGTCCGTTGCCATTTCTCGTCCTGAAAAGTGTAGCTGTAAAGGTGTGAAGGGATTTCTACATGGATGATAGTGAAAACTGTAGATATTCATCCCTCTTCCATTCTGGCTGGGGCTTCAGCTGGAAGCTGTAATACCCTGTTAATCTTCATCTTCTTCTCCACTTCTCCAAGGCAGCCATCCTCTCCCACTGCCCACTTCTTTTCTGCATATCACTTATGCAACAGGTATTTAATGTTTTGTACTGAAGAAAGCTTTCTGTGGTGATTATTTTTTCCTTGCATCATGTGGTAAGGAACACTCAAATATCTTAGAATATCCTGCTCCATTAAATATCTATTAATTAACAAGCTGGTGTTTCTCCTATTTCATTCATTCAGAATGAGTGAATTAATTCTATTAATTGCATTCAGAATGAATCTTACAGGTGTTAACTACTATAAGTTTTGTCTGACAGCTTAAAAGTAATTTTGTATCTCACCTCATAGGAGTTCACATTGCTTCAATCACTTTCTTTTTCATAGTATTTTATAATTAAGGAAAACAGCAGACAAATTCAGAATGCTAGTTATCTACCTTTACCAGATGCAGTGAAAGTGCGAGGACATGGAGTTTGTCCAAATCTTCCTCCCACTTTATTCCCAAAGGGACTTAAAGCTAGGCTTCTTCTAATGGTTATGTATGCTATATAAATAATAATAATACTTGGAGTTGCACCGATACAGCACTTTTCATCTTCAAAGTACTTTGAAAACCCTATATAATTAGTGTGCTATAGAGTCATCTCCTATGATACTGCATGAACTCCAGTACTACCCACTGTGGGAGCCAAAAAGCGAATCTGAACAGCCACAGAGATTATACATAACATCCATTATCACTACAACATGAAATCAAAAATGCTGAACAAGGGTATTTTAGTACTTCACGCAGGAGGAGGATCCACAACTAGCAGGAAACCAGTCTCCCTAAGATAAGGAAACAGGAATATTTTCTCTGCTGGTAATCTACTACTTCAGATCTCTAAACACATTTTACCTTGAACTATGTCTCAGTCAAGCTGGCAGCAGATCATAGGTAGATTATCTCATTACATGGAGTCTTCATCTTCATGCAACTAGAATATATCCATCTTTTTTTTTTTTATTAAAAAAGCTTCAATTTCATGCAGCCAAGAGGGGTGCAGACATAATATATATAACATTAAATAGGTTTCTACAGACTTTAGTGAGACTCCAGGGGAGCAACTTACCTGGGGTACACCATTGGCAATTAACAATCCAGCTGAGCACAATTTAAAGATTGTAGTATCTTCCAAGTATTTCCAGCACAGTTACAACAAGTCCTTGTGAACGTTCAGGAGCTTGCTCTTTAAACCATTTTGGCATTTGATGGAGATTATCATCCCAACATAAGTTTGCAAACAGCCTTTTCAAAACTACACCATTAAGAAAAGAGAAGAAGAAAAGAGCATTAGCAGCCCATTCAATATGGCAAACATAACAGTGCAAAGGAACATAACATTCTGGGTAAAGCAAACTTGGAGTATTTCTGAACTTTAATAATTTCTATCTTCCTCAGGTTTGCAAGCTGACTAGCATTCATTTTCTCAACAGAAAGACTAATGTGCTTTATTTGCCTTTTTCAAAAAAATTTTTCTTATAGACATTTAACAGGACAAATGGATACCCTTTTAAGTCATAGTATTATATTAATGGTCATCTGAAGAATAGTCTTGAGACTAGATTTCAAAAGTTGTTATCAGGCAGAAGTAACTCTGCTTCCCATGCAATTAATGGACACATGCATCCATATGCCTTGATTTTTGCTCCATTTTAAGATCAGTATATTTTTTAAAAAAAATGGTGTTCTTCCCTGTTATATTTAAATATCACACAAAACCATAAACATAACCATATGTCAGAATGAGGTTTTTGCTGATGAGCGATGGTTTGGACTCAGTCTCTTTGCTTTTATTTTTACTGCTTATTCCATTTGCTTTAGGTGAAATAGATTCTCTCTGTGTGTTATATTCAGCATATTTTTAGCTACTTCTGGACTGCTTAAGAAGTCAGCAGATGAATTCAAGAATATGAGAGGGACCTCCTAAAGCTTTCTTTTCTCTTCCCCATGGTACATCAGAACAGTTTCATCAGCATGGCCACAACAATCAGCTATCTGCAAATAAGAAATAATGTTTTGGAAAAGCAGCAAAACAAGAAAAGGGCTGAGGAAGAGCACCAAGATGAATTGTTTGGGCAGTCCTTCCACATTTCAAGCAACCACAGCTGTCTCAGTTCTCTAACATGACAACTTAGCCTTCCACACCAGCTATTTTTACCGTGGTGGAGCTGAGCAGGAGGAAGGAAAGGGAGTGACCAGGCACAGCTACATGAGAGGTGGTGTAGGAAAAAAAGTTGACAACCGGGAAACGGATGTTTGAAAAGAAAGAGTTGCACTACAGTAGCAGTTCTGTGATCTTCCCATATGCAACAATAGAGGAACTTTGAATTTGAGATTACAGCGTGGAAGGTGTTGGAGGTGAGAAACTCAGAGCTTCAGAGTCTCCAGGAATTCATGGAGTTTCTCTGGGCCTGACAGGGCACTCTTTTGAAACATATGATGAATACATATCTCAGCATACATGTGGTTTGCTTCACAATTCTGTCAAGCAGCATACAGCCATGCTGAGGCATGCTGTCCAGTTCAAGGGTAGGAGGAGGAAACTTATTCTCTTTTTTTTTTCTGGATTCAGATTTCTCATTTTCAAAACCATTTGTACAACTGTGTTTTCACACTGCCACTCCCTGTTGGAGCCCTGTTTGGCCCTGCTTAGTTTATTATTTATCTATCATTGCTTCCTTTTTTTCCTCCATTCAGTGGTCAGGTACACCCTGCATGGCTGAGCATGGTACAACCATTCAGAGGTACAGCCAACACTGGGGCAATATTTCCACATCCTAGCAATGTTGTGGATGACTCAGTGTCTCCAACAGAGAAGCTGATGCTACTCGTCGGGGCTGGGTGCCATGGCAGCATGGCTACATCACTTCTGGAGCTGTCACACCCTGCTGCGCTGAGTCACCAGGATGCACTGGCCCAGGCTGCTGCTGGCTCAGAGGTGGGCAACCTCACAGAGCAGCACCAGGCTGTTGCACACAGCAGACCTGCCCGGCATCTTCTTCTATACTGCTGGCATCTTCTTCCATACTGCTCCTTCCCTTAGGTTTTAGTTATACTCTTTAATCCCATCTGCACTCTGTGGCATCTCACCTTTAAATGCCACTAACTGTTCTCTTCTTTGTTCTGTTTTCCATTGCTCTGGGACATACTCAGACAAGTTTTTCAAACTGTGAGCTTTTCAGGCATTCCCTATCAAATGTAAATAGGACATTGGCAGTGGCATGCAAATTGAGTAGTTGGTTTGTTAATGGGTAGATGTATTGGTCAAAGGAGGAAGATTTATTTTGCAGGTTTTTAGATCCAGAGTATCAGAGAAATTATTCTTTTGGCACCTGCATGCTCTTGGGCCCTTCAATAAATTTAAAAGTGAATGAACTGGAAGTCTTATGTAGCTTTCTCTAGGCAATATTCATCATGAATGTACATATTGCTCATAGATTTTTTCCTTCCTTTGTTCACTCCTCAAAAACTTAAAACTGACATACATTTTCAAAAGTCTTTAGTAAAATTTCCCAAGGTGACCTGATGTCACCCATGACACTTAACATCTGAACTGTGACTTGTCTGAGCCAATAGCAGTGACCGCGGCTCACTGGAAGAAGACTCAGGAAATCTCAAGTCTGTGACTGAATGACCCTAGTGCTGGATTTCCTTTCTGAAAAATACTGATTGTACTCCCATCCCTTGTCTGCCTTATATATGAAAATTGTAAGGTTTGGGAACAAGGAGATGACTAGTGTTATGCAGAACTAGGCTTAGCTGAGACCGAGGGAGAGCTAACCTTTAGAGAAG
This sequence comes from Strix uralensis, assembly GCF_047716275.1. Lineage (NCBI taxonomy): Eukaryota > Metazoa > Chordata > Aves > Strigiformes > Strigidae > Strix > Strix uralensis. The sequence goes on from NC_133974.1 coordinate 57,977,489, forward strand.
GGTACAGTCATTGCTCTGGGGTCTCTACCTGGTCCTCATGGCAGGAAGATCTGGCTCACTGATCAGTCAGTTCCTGCAGAAATTTCATGTGTAAATCAGTATTCTAAAGCAAGTTCTAATCAGTAATCATTTAAACCAAATCTCACTGTAACCTATTGGCTCAGGAGCAGATGCATGAGTTGGTCTTTTCTCTGTGCAGTGCAGGTGGAGCAGGCAGCTGAGCATCTTGTCTGCCATCCGTACTGACAGCACCATCATTTGACTGTCAAAAGTGTATAGACAGAAATTCAACTACCAAAAACCCCTGGTACACTTGAGTGCGGCTGGTCAGAACGTTTTATGTTTTCCATAGACATTTAATTTTTCAGGAACAGAAAGGAAAGTGGAATTCAGTGGAATACCAACTGAAAATGTTAGTGACAAAGGGGGCGTGCTCATTTGGAAAAGCTACCCAGGTCTTTGTGGCAACTGCTGTCTGGACTAAGCTCTCCTGTCTGGGTTCCAGGCTACTTTAAAGGTCCCATGATGCACCATGGCCAGCCCTCTTGTCTGTTCCCATGGTGTGTTCTGAAAAATCCAAAATATGTTGTACCGGAGGGAATATTCTTTTCCATTCATTAATATTCACAAATACTCAAAACCCAACCTGACCATGGAACCTGGTATGTAAAATGCCTTGCAAGTTTCTTTCATTAAATGCCCTGATTAACTTGTATGTCCTAATCAAGAATTCTAACACTTTCATGTTTCAGGCTGATGACTGAAAGTAAGCAGAAAGGGATACAAGGTGAAACAATTAGAGACAGAAACTGCCTTTACCATCTGGATTCATGACATCTTATGCTTACTGAGGTTTTACAGTGGTGCAGACAAACAAAACTCAGCATCAAAAGCTACAAACAAACAAACAAACAAAAAGTAAAATCCTTTCTAATACTGCTTCATTTTTAAACAGATGCTTCACAGGTGGAGAAATACTGCACATGGTGATTGTCATGCTGGGTGCCAGGCTTGCCACAGGTAGCTTGATGAGGATCTTGTGTCCCCACAGAGAATCTGATTGAAGGGAAGGCAGTTGGCTGAAGTGCAAAAAAAAGTAAACAGGTTTTAACTCCTGCAGGGAACTCCTGCTGCAGGGTGGGGAGATGCCGTGGTGATGCTTATGTGCCTGAAACCTCTCCAGCATTGGTCGTCTGGTTGCTCCTGCACTTGATGAATCGGCTCTCAGCATCCCTTCTGCGCATACCTTTTCTCAATGCTTTGGGTGAGCGCTACCTCAGTCTATTTTTAACAGCTACACTTTCCATGATTAGATTTTAATGCTATTTATTTATTTAAACCGAACCAAACAATTCCACATAAGCTGAACATTCCAGTGGGCATCATGCTCCGCCATGCAGAGGAGTCTAAATCTAGTTTAAATTACATTCCTTGAATGGTAGAGAAAGCTGGGTCATGTGCCAAAGCTCGATGAGGAATAACAGAGTCATTCTTTCATAGACTGCAAAAACTTTATTAAGGAAAGATAAACAGGTTAAAGGTCTCTCAGTGACTGCACTGCCCATATGTAGCAATTACCCCTCACTTTTTCCCCCTCCCTGCTCCTAGTTGAAGGTGTAATGCTTACAGTCTTATCATCTGCCATAATGGAGTCAGGTCCCCTATATGTTCACTGAAGTTAAAGGGAATGAAAGGCTTGGGATAATTAGACTCACTGTCTCACTCAGTTATGTCCTTGCAGACATCGGGGAGTGTGAGGCTTTTAGCTCCCTTCCTCCTGCACAGGTAGCAAAGGCAGGTATGAAAATTAGGCATCTCTCAGAAACACCTTTTCCCAGACAAAGAGAGCGTCTCCCCAGATCTATGGCATCACTGTTTACGAGGCTTTGTGTTAGGCTTCCAAGGCTTCCTGGTAGGAAAGGAGAGAGTGTTTACCATTTGCATCCATGTTAATAAAATAAATTGCTTGTGTTAAAATTAGCAGTGGGCAAACTGTTTCAGTTAAAACAAGAATTGTCCTGGCTTGGTGCCAATCCTCAAACTAAATTCAAGCCAATTTTATTTTTAAGTTTTAAAAGTAATAAAAAATAATAAGCATGCAATGTGTATGTAGACATATACACAGAGAATAGCTCAGGGATTAGAAAAAGATGTATTTCTCATCTGGAGCCCCAGTTTTGCACATGCATATGCATGCAAGTAACTTTACTCACGTGAATTATCCCCTGGTGCCATGCACTATTTCCTGTCTAATCAGGCAGCAACATATACAAAAGGCTTTAAGGCATAAGAGCCCTATAACCTGCAGAACATCATGGCTTGATGCATCAAGTGAAGAAAGCTGACACTTGTTAACAGGACAAAGCTGGCACCAATTAAACCACGTCCAGCACATCGACTTCACTTGCTGGAAGCAGAGTCATCCCCAAGTGTTGTGTTAGGGAGTACAGCCAGCCCTGCCTACAGCAGGATGTGGCTTCCAAATATCATGCATTGCATATAATCTATTGCGTAAACTGAAGTGGGGGGATGAAGGGTGGAAGGGATGAGGCTCCACTGGGCTGTGGCCTCAGAGAGGAAGATCGATTGCATGCACATGGGGAACACGGGAGTTATTCTGAGGAGTGGGGGGAAGGGAGCGTTGTCCACATACATTATTTCACACATCATAAACTTCATTTCTCAGGGATTTTATTTTAGCAGCCCAGAAACAGATCATTCCCATGTGAGGTTTCACAGCACCAAGCTGTGAACATAAGGGTTGGGGTTTTTTGTTTGGATTTTTTGTTTTCGACTTCAACTGCTTCAGGGTGGGTGGGTGTGTCTGTGCCTCTGCATTCTGTGTATGTGCTATAGTCATGTGTGAGGGTGTGTGGATGCCTATCTTAAGTTTAGACTGTCTGCCTAAACTTTAATGAAAATAGTTTCACTGCTTATGTAGCTCTGACATGGCCCATGGAGAGTGACACACGGTGCCACCCAGCACAGCCAGACATCTCACTCCTGCATGATTTCTCTTCCTAGGAACAGGTCAGCAAGGATATTGCCCAGGGTGTACCCTGACCTCTCAGGAAAACATACGTATCTCCTTCTTTACAGGTTCAGAAACCCTTTCACTACAATTGCTATCCTGTATTTCCACCAAACTTTTGGCTCTCCACAGCTCTTGCTTAGATATATCTTCTAGAGTGGAAAAGTGGCCACCTTCTTTTAAATTCATCATGAACATGCTTAACATGTTCCTGTTCTTCTAAGAATAGTAGGGTAACACTTTGGCTCTGTATCTAAGTGTGGATGAACGATGGAGCCTGCTAGAAGAAGCACCTAAAGATATAGTTCTAACTGTTGGATTTGTATAATAAATGCCTTGAAAGTTCCAACACACACTAAAAGTGTTTTCCTGGCTGTAAGGGAGGACTGGATGAACTACTTGAAGCTCCTGCAAGTATTGGCAAATCAGCTTCATACCAGCTATACAGGAGTGAGGACATTCAGAGATGAGGTCCCAGTGGTAAAAGAACAGGAACCTCTAGTTCTGCTCTGGATCTGGATGATGCCTTGATATCCTGTGGCTTAAATCCTAGCATATCAAGTTGCCAGATTATTCTAAACATGAGTGTTATCTGCCTTGTGTACACTTAGTATTGTGAAACAGTCAATACTATGAAGCAGCTTCTTGAACAGCTCTCACCCTGCCTTAGTATGCACAATGTATGTTGAACATAAGACCTTTTTGTCCAAAAAGTAATGAAACACGGTAAAACTGCAGGAGACCAACTTGTAAAATGAAATTAAAATGCTGCCTGAGGACCTCCCTGGATCTAGCTGAGTTACAAACCCTTCAAATGAATATTAATTGGGCCATATGGTCCATTATTTAAGCAAAGGCATGTATTTTGTTTGGCCAGAGTGTTCAGGAGAGACTTTAAGTCAAAGTCTTCATGGCCCTGATGAAATTTGTGATCAGCTGATGGAAATGTTTACCTTACAATAAACTTGAGTTCACTTACAATAAACAGGAGTTCACTGTTGTGTGGCTCTGTAAAATCAGCTGCAATGTCTGTATGTGTTTTGTTACCCCCAAGTCCCTTGCAAAAAAGACAGGCTTCTGAGGCATTGCCCAGAAGAAAGGATGGTACAGGGTTTATCTCTCTTGATGCAAGCCTGCAGAGGAAAAAGCCTTTTAGAAGCCTGCTGGCCACTGTCTGTCATGCGGCATCTCTGATGGGCTCTGCACAAGGCAAGCCATCGTAATGCAGCCACTGCACAACATCGCTGCATCCCCCACCTCCCTGTTTTGTAGACTGTGGGATCCTCCCAGGTGGCAGTGAGACAGTGTGAGCTGCACTTCCGTTTGGTCTTCTGTGACAAAGATCAGCCAAAAGCAGTGAGAAAGACCACCTGCACCAGCCCAGGCAGCAAATAGGTCCAAACTGAGCAATTCAGCATGGAAGCCCTTATGCTGCCTGTGAATGAAGGCAGATCAGGGAGTAGCAAGGGGAAGGCTGTTGCAGGTTGAGCCCATGAGCTGCACTCACTCCCCAGTTTTGCTGTTAACTCCAGGGTGAAAGCACTCATGTACACTTATGGTGGATGTGTTTCCTGTTGTATTTGATGCCATGTATACATGGGAGGTGATAGTTTCTATTTTTATGAGAATACTTGACCCAGGAGAAGCTGAGAAGCTAAGCCTATCAGGATCTTTTTCTTTCATCTCTGCAAAAACAAAAATTATAGCTATTTAACTTAGGTTCATTAGGTGACTCATTGTGTTATACATTTAATATATTTCACATGGACAATGTTACCTCTGTTTTCAATAAGTAATTTAAAAGAGCTGTCCATGACATGCAAGACACAAAGTCTATCTGTGAGCCACTGTCGTATGTCCTGATCAACCCTGTCACATTTTCTTGTTTTTAAATTCCTCATCTTAGAAATGAGTCAACATAAATAGCTTTGAATCTGTGTTACCTTATTAACCAATGGCGGATGACTCTACCCGTAAAATATTTACATAGACAACAGTCTTGTGCTAGTAATGTGTTTTCACATTACTTAGTAATTTAAAACATGTCAACCCCTTCCAAATAGTAGAAACAATCCAAACATGGAATTGATGTTGACCTTAAAAGGCTGCTCCTCTATATTTTAAGTCAAGCAACAATCATTACCACAGATTATCGCTGTGCATTCTTCATACAACTCCTTATCAGCAATGCCTTCAAATAGAACTCTAAATGGTAAGGAAAATAGTAGATGGAAAGGGCTGATGCTACGTCAACAGCATGTCCTTTAATAGAGCTTGTGGAAGACTGTATGGAAAATATAACATTTTAATATTAATGAGGTAAATCAATGACATATATTTGGCTGTTTTATAAAGTTAATGAATTGTGTGTTTGACTATCTAAATCTGCATCTGATCTTTGCATCATAAGTGTGCATCAATATGCATATGCATTTATTTATATTGATTATATGTATACACATGCATGAATGTTTCTCTATAATGCAGGTGTGTATGGGATACAGTTTTTTGGTTTCTTTTTTTCTGTTTTCAAAATCCTGTTTCTTATTCTGTTATTAGGGGACCAGGTGATGGAATAGGAAGGAGGGCATTTAGTTGTGCTCTGGAGTACAGCATGTGCTATAACCTTCCCGTAACCTAGACTGGGAAAAAATACTGTCCTCTTTTTTTCCCAGGGCAATCAATAGAACCAAATTTTGGCTTCCCAAGCCGCAGTACATTGACATGGTATGAGCTGGAGCTGGTAAAAGAATTGATAAGTTTAATCTATTTATTTATCCTATGGATGTTTATATTATACAGGATATTTTGAGTGTGTTCAGCAGCAAAGGATGATAGACCCCATGTTGCATAATAGATGACATGTGTCTCCTTTGGCAGATACTTAGCCCATTCAGCCAACTAATTAAAATGCTTTACTTAAAATAAAAAAAAAAACCCAAACAATAGCAAAAATTCACAACAGTCTACCCCTTTACAGCTTCTCCCTGTATCTCAGAGCATTTTTCCAGGGTAAGCAGTGTAACTTGGAAAGTTGTCCATTAAAGGTAGTGTCTTAATCACACTATTTCCTGCAGACTGGAGCAGATCAGAGAAACAATAAAACCTCTGTCATGTACAGCACAGAAAACCTGATAGCACCATGCTGCTCAGGAGACAGACAGATATTGAAGACTTTTGGGGCAGTTTTTGTGATCTAACTAATTGTTCTGTTACTGTACCTCAAGTTTGTTATATATTTTAATGTTGGGAGAAAAAAGCCTTTTCAAATATTATATTTTCACCTTTATCTCTGTATTTCACCTATAGTGGTATGGGAATTATATATAATATTTTCTAGAGGAACATGCAGAATTCAAGAGAATGAATATCAACATCTAAAGCTGTTGGGGCTGTGAAAATTTTCAGTTTGGATTTTGCCTTATTTTTTCTCTTTTTAATATTGTACCATTACTAGTAAGATTTCTACTGGTTTTCATCTTGATCAAACAGTCCATTGAAGAATTGAAGTGTATGAAAAGATTCATACTGAATTCAAAGGTTTTTGAAATAAGTGGAGACATTGTTATTGGCCCTAACAGGTAAAGTTCACACAGTCTGTCCTGTGATAAAGCAAGTCCACTTGCACTGAACCTGAATAGAAGGGCAGGCTGCTTGATGGCCATAGTGAGAGGGAAGAAGGGAATAGTAAGGTATCTGCAGTGATTTGTTAAAAATATCATTAGTTGAACCCAGGGCAGAGAGCAGCGCAGTCCTCTCAAGTGGAGGGGTGTAAGTCTCTGGGATGAGACCCAAGACACTCACCTCTAGGCCATCCCAGGGCCAGAGGGGTGAAAATGACTAACATGGGATCTGTGTGGTGAAGGGGGAAAGAGACAGAAAAGGAGAACTCACCTACTCGTTTCATTAAACTGGCCCTAAACTATGCCCCTGTCACTTGAATGGCAAGGGTGCTGAGCAACCCTGGCCAGAGCAATGGAGACTTGCAGTTGCAGTGTCCAAATAGTTGGAGCAGGAAAGCTCCCAAGAGGTTCTGTGACAATCTACATCTAGCTGACGTTGAAAGATGGACCTTAGAAGCCCCATAATGGCAGATACCACTGGAGCAGAGACACCTGTGACAGTGTGCAGTTCTTGTAAGTGTTAAGAATGATGTTTGTAGAGGGGGAGCTCTGCATAGTGATGAGCTCTTCTACAGAAACTCTATCCGAAATACTCATGGTTGAGGTAGGAAGAAGGCAAAATAATTACCTTAGCTGATTTATCTTTTATTCTTCCTCGTCAACCACTTTACTTCTAATGCAGGTAAAATTCCTAAATTCAATGATGTGCTGTGGCAGAAGAAATAGTTTCCTTTCTTTTGTAGACCTTTCATTTTCAAAGACAAAATGTCAAAATCAACAACTGGTTATGGGACTGGTGACACAGCCAGGGGTTTGGCTACTTAGACCATGGGACTCGCCTTGAGAAACCTGGTCTACTGGGGGCTGATGGGGTCCATCTGTCAGAGTAGGGGAAGAACATCTTCAGTCATGGTCTTGCCAAGCTGGTGAAGAGGACTTTAAACTAAAGTTGCTGGGGGAGGGGATCCTCAATCAATCCCATTCCTACTGGATTGATGCCAGTGCCACCAATAGATGCCCAGAGCCTGGAGAGGGATCGTAGGGCCAAACTTAAATGCCTCTATGCAAATGCACATAGCATAGGGAATAGACAAGAGAAGCTAAAGTCATGCACATGCCTGCAGGGCTCTGATCTTATTGGCATCATGGAGACATGGTGGGATGGCTCCTGTGACTAAAGAGTTGGAATGGAGGGATGCAGGCTCTTTAGGAAGGACAGGCAGGGGAGACGAGGAGGGTCTGTCTCCCTCTATGTCAGTGACCAGCTGGAGTGCATGGAGCTCCACCTGGGGATGGATGAGGAGTCAACTAAGAGTTTATGGGTCAGGATTAAAGGGAAGGCAGGGACAGGAGATGTTACAGTGGAGGGTCTGTTACAGGCCACCCAACCAGGAAGACCGAGCAGATGAGACCCTCTATAGACAGATAGGAGCAGCCTCATATTCACAAGCCCTGGTCCTCATGGGGGACTTCAATCACTCTGATATCTGTTGGAGGGACAACACAGGAGGGCACAAGCAATCCAGGAGGTTCCTGGAATGTGTTGATAATAACTTCCTTCTCCAAATGATAGAGGATCCAACAAGGATTGATGCTATTCTGGACCCTGTTCTCACCAACAAGGAGGGGCTTCTAGGGAGTGTGAAGCTCAAGGGCAGCCTTGTCTGCAGTGACCATGAAATGGTGGAGTTCAAGATCCTTAGGGCAGTGAGGAGGGCATGCAGCAAGCTTTCTACTCTGGACTTCAGGAGAGCTGACTTTGGCTTCTTCAGGGATCTACTTGGAAGAGCAGCATGGGATAAAGCCCTGGAGGGAAGAAGGGCCCAAGAAAGCTGATTAATATTCAAGGATCACCTCCTCCAAGATCAGAAGCAATGCATCCCGACAAAGAGGAAGTCAGGGAAGAACATCAGAAGGCCTGCATGGATGAACAAGGATCTTCTGGACAAGCTCCAACACAAAAAGGAAGCTTACAGAGGGTGGAAGCAAGGACAGATAGCCTGGGAGGGATACAGAGCAGCCAGGGATCAGGTTAGGAAGGCCAAAGCCCTGATAGAATTAAATGTGGCCAGGAATGACAAGGGCAACAAGAAAACTTCTGTACCGAAGCTTGTACCTATAAGGTACATTGGTGATAAAAGGAAGACTAAGGAAAATGCGGGCCCTCTCCAGAAGGAAACGGGAGACCTGGTTATCTGGGATATGGAGAAGACAGCTACTCAACAACTTTTTTGCCTTAGTCTTCACTGGCAAGTGCTCCAGCCACACCACCCAAGTCACAGAAGGCAAAGGCAGGGACTGGGAAAAAGAAGAACTGCCAACTGTAGAAGAAGATGACCATCTAAGGAACATGAAGGTGCACAAGTTCACGGGGTCTGATGAGATGCATCTGTGGGTCCTGAGGGAACTGGTGGATGAAGTGGCTCAGCCACTGTATATCATATTTGAGAAGTCGTGGCAGTCCTGTGAAGTTCCCCCTGACTGGAAAAGGGGAAACATAACCCCCATATTTAAAAAGGGAAAAAAGGAAGACACGGGGAACTACAGGCCAGTTAGTCTCACCTCTGTGCCTGGAAAGATCATGGAGCAGATCCTCCTGGAAACTATGCTAGGGCACATGGAAAATAATGAGGTGATTAGTGACAGCCAACAGCGCTTCACTAAGGGCAAATCATGCCTGAAAAATCTGGTGGCCTTCTACAATGGGGATACAGTGTTTGTGGATAAGGGAAGAGCAACTGATGTCATCTACCCAGACTTGTGCAAAGCATTTGACACTGTTCTGCATGACATCCTTGTCTCCAAATTAGAGAGACATGGATTTGACACATGGACCACTCAGTGGATAAGGAATTGGCAGGATGGTTGCACTCAAAGACTTGTGGTCAATGCCTCGATGTCCAAATGGAGAGCAGTGACGAGTGGTGTTCCTCAGGGGTCAGTGTTGGGACCGGTGCTGTTTAACATCTTTGTTGGAGACAGTGACAGTGGATTGAGTGCACCCTCAGCAAGTTTGCCGATGACACCAAGCTGTGTGGTGCAGTTAACATGCTGAAGGGAAGGGAGATGCCATCCAGAGGGACCTTGACAGGCTTGAGAGTTGGGGCCTGTGCAAACCTCATGAAGATTAACAAGACGAAGTGCAAGGTCCTGCATGTGGGTGAAGGTATTCTCATGCACAAATACAGGTTGAGCAATGAGTGGATTGAGAACAGCCCTGAGGAGAAGGACTTGGGAGTATTAGTGGATGGAAAACTGCGTATGAGCCAGCAATGTGCGCTCGCAGCCCAGAAAGCCAACTGTATCCTGGGCTGCATTAAGAGAAGTGTGGCCGGCAGGTTGAGGGAGGTGATTCTTCCCCTCTACTCTGCTCTCGTGAGACCCCACCTGGAGTCCTGTGTCCAGCTCTGGGGCCCCCAACATAAGGACACAGACTTGCTTGAACAGGTCCAGAGGAGGGCCACAATGATCAGGGGACTGGAGAACCTCCCTTGAGGTGGAGGACAGGCTGAGAGAGTTGGGGTTGTTCAGCCTGGAGAAGAGAAGGCTCCGGGGGAGACCTTAATAGTGGCCTTCCAGTACTTAAAGGGGGCCTACAGGAAAGATGGGGAGGGACTCTTTATCAGGGAGTGTAGGATAGGACAAGGGGTAACGGTTTTAAACTGAAACAATGTAGATTCAGATGAGATATAATGAAGAAATTTTTTCTTAAGAGGGTGGTGAGACACTGGAACAGGTTGCCCAGAGAAGCTGTGGCTGCCCCCTCCCTGGAAGTGTTCAAGGCCGGGTTGGACGGGGCTTTGAGCAACCTGGTCTAGTGGAAGGTGTCCCTGCCCATGGCAGGGGGGTTGGAACTAGATGATCTTTAAGGTCCCTTCCAACCAAAACCATTCTATGATTCTATGTGGAAAAGGTCTAATTCTTCAGTAAGAAAATAAACCTAATATTTTACAGAATCATAATCTTTACTTTTAGTCAACAGTGGGCACACTTTGAAGCAGGCAAGAAAATAATTAAAAACAGTTAAAAAAACCCCCAGATAGTAATAGTCCTTCCCTGCAAAGGGAATGGACTTTTTATCTTAGTACATCAATGCTATACTTCTAATTTTCATGTCTATTGGAGATATCATTTTTCACAATGCTAGTAAGTGTTCCGATATTAGGTTGGAATTTGGATGATGAGACTAGTAAAGTATTTAAAGGTCTTTGTTGAATCAGATCTTTTGAATGGAACATGTGTGGCCATTCTGATTTTTTAAAAGTAATATGTCAGTTATACAATTTGTGGTCTAGAAAATCTGACGCTGAAATAAAATCCGCTGCAGAGACAGGTATTGTAAAGATGATGTTCAGCAGGGGCAACAGTTAGAGAACAGCACAATAGTTTTAGATGCAGAATAAAGTAGAAATGTGTGTTCAGATGGATTTTTTTTAAAGGCTAGTGAACATTTTTCAAATACATATCAGACTGACAGTCCTATTCTTCTAAAGCAAAGTCCAGTTTTCCTTACTGTGCTCATCATTCTATGTCTACTTCATCTAGTTGCTCTTGGCTTGCCTTGGATTTGCAGGATATGAGGCAGCTTTCAACTGGATACAAATATAGTAGCACTGAATTGCTGGTACAATATTTTATTTCAACATGGAAAATCATCACACAGGAAGAAGCCTAGTAAGTCCCCTTCACAATTTATATCATGGTTTCCTGTCATAAAATTAAGGCCAAAGGCTACCTCTGATTGAACATGGCAAGAGTAAGACATGGTGTGGTGTAACTGGGAGATTCCCATCTGTGGAGAGTCAGGGTGGCACAAGGAGGGAAAGCTGGGACATCAGACAAGGAGTTTGGAGCCTTCTGCAACTTCTGTTGGTCATGTGTAATAAAAGACTGCACATTATTATCCCTTGCCTTCTCCTCTTGTTACAGGTAGGAATTAAAGCCTCCTAATATACAGAGTGAAACCTGACCTGATAAAGCAGATGCCATTCTCTCCCAAAATGTGTGGGGAGGAGTATCAGGAGGTTTTCATTACTGTCTGGGCGGTAGATGAATGTATGTTCCCTAAGCCATTCTCAACCTTCTCCTGTTTCACCTGCCTGATTCCTTCAGTTAAAGCTCTGAATCTTTTTGTACAATCTCCCAGATTTTTTCCTAGTTGTATAAAAAGAATATGACAGAGAGATAAAACATGGGGTTAAACAGCTTGCCCTAGTCCTTTCTGATACTCCTAGAAACATCTATGTTATCTTTGTTAAACTTTTTGTGGTGTACAAGGTAAGGTTCAACCAGTCATTCTACCTTTTGTTGTCAGTTCTTGACCTGTGGTGGAGTCCCTTGGAGGAAGAATTTTCTGGAGGAACAGTGTGGTAATATCAGTGATTAAAAACAAAACCTATGTTAAAAAAGGTAGATGAGTAATGCTGCCGAATGAAATACTAATGCCAGGAAATAGGGCTGAATTAATTATCTTACATATACATTATAATTTGATTTTTGATTATGTGATCACATATCATCTTTTTAAGAGGATCCTTGCCTGATTCAGTGCATCTGATGGGCTGCACTCACGTAACATACTAAACAATGTTCAGCTTCATTCTCCTTGTTCAGTGTGTGGCTGGATGCCTTATTTACTGCATTCCCTTCTAAAATTAGAACTATTAATTTCCTCACAGGCTTTGCTGTGGTGCTTGTGGTGGTATTAGAGAGCTTCGGAAACTAATTAATGCTTATCTTTGTCAGACTGCTGTGAAATAAACTGGATTTACTTCCATTTAGAGATGAGGAACCAGAGCATGGAGAGATTAAACTAGAATAATCTCTGATCTCTGACTTGAGGTATGTAAAACCTGATTTTGAAGTGTTTTGTGTTATCCGGCATGATGTATATTCAAGCACAACTCCCATTAACCTTGTTTACAGCTGAAAGAGCTCAGAAGTTTTCCAAATCACATGTTATTCTTCATCAAAAGATGAAGACGGCTACTAGCCATTTCTCAAATGGTGAGTGATTTGGTCAACTTTTAAAAATTACACAGTAGAAACACACAAGAAGAGCCCAGTTCCCCAGGCCAGTGTCCATCTTGAAGAAGAAACTACTTCTGCAGTCCCTTGTGTCATTCACTACCCATTTTCAACATCTATAGTGACTAACATTGGTAGGGATCCTGCAACTCAGGTTTTCTTTACTGCACAGTATTGATGCAGCTCAAGAGGCCACCATTACCATCTTGTAGGGGGAAAATAGAGATAATGTATAATTAAAGTCAGTAGCATAATGCATATACATCAAGTTTTAAGTACCTGAAAACTAAGTTTTGTGTTGGGTATTCCTAGATAATGGTATACCAGCTCTAGATAGTATAACAAGAATTGCAGATGCCACCTTCACAAAGATAACTTATGGCCTAGGAGTTGTTCCAAAATCCATTTGAAACATACTGAAGCAAACAGTCTTGAATGCATCTTTCTTATCTTCGTACTTCAGTGAAAGGTTTCTTCTGATATAGTATCTAAGGTCCTCACATCAGAACTGAACACTGCTGATGTTATAATTTCCACACACAGGACTAGTCTGTGTATAGTTTTATTCATCACTTTAAAGGCATATTGCATTTAATGGCACCCACCTACAAATGTTGTTCAAGAAAGTTTTGTTCTGCTTCTCCAGGATTTCCAGGATATGATAGTTCTAATCCTGAGAAAAGACACTAACACTACTGTTTATGTGCCAAATATTTACTTAGTGGAAAACGAGTAACACAGGACCTTTCACCAATATCTGCCCCTTTTTCTGGAATTGTCTGTTTTTCTAAAATGTTTTTATAAAAATTATCCATTCCTATACGCTTAAAAAGCTGAATTCCACAGGTATAAGGCACTATGTATTTGCAACCATTGTCCATAGTAAAAGGAAAAGTGTTTTCTTTCCTTTGAAGTCATTTACCATGTATTAGAGACAGGGAGTTTGAGCTTTTACATGTGAAGACACTGCATAAAAAGAGAGCAATCACATCTCAGCAGCCATGTTGTGATGTAGGGACATCTGGGGGCAATGACCTTTGGACATAAAGGCCTGAGATTAAGTCAGGGAAAGAAGACTGTGGAGTACTACAGGAAGGGCAGCCTATGATAACTGAACCAGCACAGTAACTGCCAGCATGAACTTGGTTGGTCATTATTTTTGAACATAGTTGATCTGGCACTGTGAACTGATATCAGATCAGTGTTTTGGACCACATGGCAAGTATCAGGAACCCTTAAACTGGATTTGCAATTTCATGGAGATGTGGCCTGGGATTTTACCTCATGGTTTTTACCGTACATGAAGTAACATGTGCCACTGGTTCAGATCTTAATAGCAACTAGGATACCTACTCATGGTGTGGGTGTGCTTTCAAGTTTTTAACAAATTTTGGTGTTTTTAATTAAAATAAATTGTTTGTGAAAGGAGTGTTGGAGCAGATTTTTTCCCAGGCCCTGGTGATTCTGTATTTATTATCAATATTTGCTGAAAGTAACATAATTCCTGCTGAGCTGTAACCAGAAAGTTCCTTGACTGTCCAAATATTGACAGATGTTAGAGAAAATGTTCTAGTTTATTCTAGTCTCTTCAGTTTGCTATTCTATTATAGACCTACATTTGTAATGATAAGATTATTGATTGTCTTTTGTCGGTATGACTGATAGATGATACTTTAAAGTTAGAGTTTGCTTTTGTCTCGTGATTCTTTGGGTTATCTGGACCTTTTTTTTTGCATTGTAAATATGATCTATCTCATGAGTTTTCTGTCATTTCTGTTGTTTATTATGACAATTAAAACAAGCCTTTTTCTCAGTATTTTTGGACATTGGTGTTCTGACTTCATACTGAAAATAAAAAAACAAATCTTAGCTATTTTGTTAAAAGTCTACATGAAAATCCAGTTTAGTTATGTATGACTGTACAAAGGGGCTATGGCAGTGAACATGTATTCTCTAGCAGCATCACACATGCTGAATGATTGCATCCAATCCCAATCATTTCTTCCACTCCCTCCATGGCTAACAGTTACAATGTCCTAATGACTTTTGAATTTTCTAGAAACTTTGCTCTAGCCACTGCTCCCTAATCTCTTTGGTTGGCAACATGGTGCCAGAAAGGGATGTGTCCTTTCTGGGAGAAAGAACAAAGAGGTCGAAACATACAGCTGAGAGACAGGAGAGTATTATCTTATGTACAATGAACTAATGCAGCCTTGAAAAAATATTTAACGCTCTGTGTAACACGTACAGTGTAGGTAAATACATAAATTAATATATGGAGAAGTTTCTAAGTGACAATCATAGAATAATAGAGTAGAATAGAATCACAGAATCATTTAGGTTAGAAAAGACCTTTAAGATCATCAAGTCCAACCATAAACCTAACACTGCCATGCTAAACCATGTCCCTAAGTGCCACATCTACACAACTTTTAAATATGTCCAGGGATGGTGACTCCACCACTTCCCTGGGCAGCCTGTTCCAATGCTTGACAACCCTTTTGGTGAAGAAATTTTTACTAATATCCAATCTAAACCTTCTCTGGTGCAAGTTGAGGCCATTTCCTCTCATCCTATCACTTATTACTTGGGAAAAGAGACCGACACTGACCTCGCCACAGTCTCCTTTCAGGTAATTGTAGAGAGTGATAAGGTCTCCCCTGAGCTTCCTTTTCTCCAGACAAGTATGTTTTGTGTTCAATTCTTAGTGATCCTCACTGGTAGTCAAGTACGAATTTGCTCCTCAGCTTTCAAAATACTCCCATCTACATCACCTAAGAGAGTAAATTCAATACAATTATTTTTGTGGGGAAAACCAACAAAATCCCCTTGAATTCTCTTTACAGGTTCTTATTTGGCTTATTCAGAGTATTTGGCCAATTCTCAACTATTTGGGGAGGTAGTTACACAAATTTTAGCCACTGTTATGAAGAGTCATACCACTAATTTGTTCTTTACAGTTACTTGGGAGCTATGTTTAAAACGTTATCATCCAGTCAGCAAAAATAAACTACGCATGTGATTTAGTTGACTAATCTCACCAAAAAAATAGTGAAGAGTCATAAAAGGGTCGTAAAACCATCAAGTCATAAAAACATCAAAAAAACCCCATAAAAACAAATATATTATCAGAAAAGTTTCATAACTACCTAAAGTGTATCTAGACGGTATGCACTACTAATACATTTTCTTTGCTATTAATAGATACATAAGTTTTACTGATGAACCTCAAAGGACTGTTATGAGCTTCATGACAGACACTGAGAGTGAGTAGTACTTTACTTCAAAAATAAGTGGCTAAGTGGAATGGCACAGACTGAACAGTTTATTCAGTGGGATTCAGAGTACCAAAATCTTGCCATTCATGAATTAGGGTCAGATCAAGCCTCCCATTGACCTCAGTGGGAGTTTTGCCATTTGCTTCAATGGAAGTAGGATCAGGCTATCAATGCTTTAAAGTAGTTCAATAGAAAGTGTAATTGAAATGCAAATGTACGTGTTCTCTTAATCTAAACTTCCCATCTCCCCATTCAGTGCTGTTTGTAGAGTGTTATTATGGGCTGTTACTCTGGGACCTGTGTTAAAGATTTTGATGTGCTCATCAGAGAAATACCCTGTAGTACAGTGGAATACAACTGCAAATTTTGTAATAACAATTCTAAGCAAATCTAGTGAATTTAGTTTGAAGAGCAACCAAGCCTTGTTGTATCACCAAGCCTGAACAAAGATGAAGTTGTCTATGCTGGTGAGTACAGCACAGTCATTTAACACTTAGTGTGAGCTAACCTGGTCTGTGTCATTAAAAAAAAAATCTTCCAGGTATTCAGTTGCCTGGAGACACTACTTGCAATGGTTTCAAGTAACACTTAAAAGTACTACAACTGAAAAAGACTTGTATAGAGAATAGAGAAGTTGAGTTCATGTATTTGATGTAACTTACTGCTAGCTCAGTTTCATTCTTTGTGTTTCATTCTAATAAATGTCATTAACACAAATGAGTGGATAAACCACTAAAGATTCCATTTTATTAAGATTAAACCATGCCTCTCTCTTCCTCCTGCCTACCATAAGTCCCCTTCCTATTGAAATGCCTGGTTTCTTTTCCTCCTTCCCAGCAATAGTAATTACTAATACCAAACCAGTTGCACTGGGGAGTAGGCACATCCTGTTTAGCTTGCTTGAGATCTTGAAAAGCAGTCTAGAGCTCTCAGCTGCAGCCAGCATCCCAGCATGCATATTTCTTCTAAGCTCAGTCAGAAGTGTACACACATACACACAGTTGGTTGCTTGCCCAGACAGGAAATACATACCTTCTGACTGGTGGCTTCAGGGCAATGTATTGTCTCTCAGCCTCCAAGGGGGGCAGGTGCCAGTATCACTCTTTTTGGAAAAAGACCAAAGGAATTATTTTGTGAGATATGTGTTATACAGGCCCAAGTCAGCTATTTCCCATTGCTCTTTGAATACAGCAACCAAGTCAAAAGAAGAGGGAAGCATTAAAAAAATAAAATAAAAATTCAAAATGCTATTGCAACCACTTCATGATATAGTGATGGTAAACAAGAGCTAAATGTGTTAGCTTAAACTCTTTTTTTTTCTGCTGACTAGGTATCAAGTTGATGGCATCACTTGGACATAAGAGTAAGGGACACTGCTGATCAAGTTACAGTCTTATTATTGCATATGGCAATCATTACAAATTTAGCCTTAGTGGCTGGTATGTACTAAGCTAATTAAAAATACAATTGGCTTGTTCATTGTGATTAAAGCACTAATAATAAGATCTCTTATTTCCCTATCAGTAATATTCTAATTGCCAAGGACATATGTCACAGTGCCACCTGCTCATTTTGCTAGGACCATAGGTTGCATCCTTACTGTAATATAAAAGACAGAGGCTTGATTACTCTCCCATAACTATCCACACTGTTTAGTTTTTAACATACTTTCTGGCATGTTTTTGGCCCTTGTCCCTCAGATGTGTCCTAAACACAATTTAGAAAGAAGCTTGGCCAATCACCTGCTATTGACTGCTGTCAGTAAGCTGTATGGCTGAGGCTATTATGTCTTAGGGTGGCAGGGAGGCAGAGGAAGCCAAACAGAAAGCGTGCAAATCATGAGCTCACATTTACACTTGAGGACAGAGAATGATCCATAAATAGTTTAATTTACTAGGCTAGATCTAGTGTATGAATTCCCACTGTCATGAGACATGTAATTCCCATTAGAACAACTCTTGGTCTTGCAACATCAATAGCACTCCACAAAGAAGGAGGAGACAGGGAAGAGCTTCCCTAGAGCTATTTAAAAGAACATGTTCATGCTACTTACACTCTCTTCTCATACTTTTGGCCACAAGTCAGTTGGATTTTGTGCAGCTGAAGAGGATTGTAAGTGCATGAAAGCAGTGGAATTACTCCAGAGAGTGCAAAAGATCCTGAATGGCCCTGGGTCACAGTGAGGTTTAGAAGAGAGATCACATTTCATGCACTTCAATTCAGTGTGTATTCTTAAACTGGAAGCACTGTTGGGGGACCTTTGGGTGGCACTGAGTTATGATGAAGAGGTTAGAGTTAGGTCTGCTTTGCAAAATAGTAAGATGAGCATCATGGGAACAGATGTGTGATTTTCTTACTTTTCTTACTATAAAAGTTCTTACTTTTATAGGTGATCCATACATACCTGCAAGCTTGCACCTATGAGTTACAGAGTAATGTCTTTCAGTACCACTTGTTTTAGACACAGTTATTTTCCCAGTAGCACAACTCTTCCTCAGATCCAGCATGGGTCCATGAGTCCAAGAGGAGTGCTACTTCTGCTGTTATTAAAACACTGCTTGGAAGCTCTGCAAGCACCTGTGCTTGTCTTGGAGAACTCCCCACTGAGTAACTTTGCTGAGCAGGCTTAGCCCTGCTTCATTTATGAGATCCAGCATGATCACAGTTGAGGTGATGTAGCACCTAGCCAAGAGAACAAAGCAACTGCATCTTGCATATATGAAGGTGTTAATTTTGTAAAAAAAAAAAAAAAAAAAAAAAAAAATAAAGTGAAATTGAGGAGTCTTTGGGGAGAGGTCTTTTTTCCCCCTCTTTATAACTAACTACACTTTGTTCACCATTTTGAGGGGATTTATTTTTAACTTTGGTGAAACTCTTGTACAGCAGTCTGCATCTTATGAATTCCAGCCTTTGTTAGGGATGGATTAAGTCCTAGAGACTCTGACCTTGTGATACTACCATGTTTCTGCTAAACAAAGTCCAGTGTGCCAAACAAAGATGTAGCAAGTAGTTACGAAATGGCATGGCTATTACCCATGATTTTGATTCTCATTGTCTGGTATTTATTTTGGGATAATTCTGTTTTGTGAGTGGAAAAAACAGACTATAAAAAAAAGGAGGCCTACAATAAATACATTATGCTACACAGTTCTCAAAAGGATAATGGTGGGCTCCTCAGTGAGTGTCTAAGAGATAGGAAAATTATTTTCAACAAGGAAAGAAGGCAAGAATACTCTGGGACAACATGACAAGTCAGAAAAAGAATGAGATTCACCCACTTGCGCAAAGCCTGAGTAATTTGCTATTGCAGCTCACAGTCTGTGTTGTTTCCCTCCTACATAAGGTTTCTGGGTCACTGGCTCTGCTGTTGTTCTAAACCACACCGCTCCACTCTCAGCTCACGTCCCTTCCCCTGGACAGTTGGAGAATATCTATTGCAACTTCCAGGAGATGTTGATTTAGCCAGTACTACATTTCTGTTCCTGACTTCTCTCCTATATTGCTCCACCCATGAAACCTGATGATAGGAAAGGGAAGAAGAGGGAAGGGAACAGATCAGACTAAAGGTCAAATGAATCCAAAGACCTTAAAGAGCATAATAATAATCCAAAATCATATTCCAAGGGATACTAATGCCATTTTAAGATGAAACTTTTGTTAAAGATGTGGATTTAGCTCTAAGTTCCAGAAAACATCATCTAAGCTATCTACTTGTATTTTTATAGCTCTATAAATCTTAAAGTCCAAAGTCTACCCTTCTACAGATGTAAGACTCAATTTATTCCACAGGGAGTAGCACTTGCATATCAGAGGGTAAAATCTGGCCATATTTTCTAGATAGCAATAGGAAAAAGGGGAGGTCTTTCACTTTAAAAAACATTTACTGTATCCTAGCAATGTGCAGCAATGCTATGCAAGCCTGACAAAAGACAAATGGCTTTGAAAGATATTAAACCTTACAGAAATACTGTAGGAAGACAGTGTGATAATCTTTGGGAGTCTGTAGGTAGTGCAGGTTCCAAACATTTTCTTGATTCTAGGCACAAAGCAACTAAGGTAATATAGAAAGAAATTTCTTAAACACTTGTGTTGAGGTTGATGCAGAGCTCAACAAAATCTGACTGTCCAGCAATGAAAACAAGCAGAGAAATTAGGATAAGTAAACATTTTGTTCTCAAGGTTTTGTAACTCAGAAAAAATTCAATCTTTGTTGGAACGAGACATCATTGTTATTCACAAAGGCATGGTATGGCTGCGCAGGCAGCCTACCACTATCTATGATGCCAAGTTGACTCTTGAATAGGTTGTGTAATTACCAGAGAAGGACAGATATGTGGGAGTCTGAAGATGACAAACAATTTAGAAACTGACAGAAGGCTGGTGGTTTCCACAAGCTTGACTTCTTTCAGCAATCTGTAAGTATGAATAGAGAACAGAGTAAAACAAAAATGGCACTGCTGAAAGATTTTCTATGGGAACCTTTAAACAATTTTCTTTCCATCTTCTAAAATGCCATAGGATGTGTTCCTAGTCTTCATGAAGAGGTTCTGCCTCTTCCTCAACTTACCTTCTTCCAGTTTTGAATACTACCATTTGGTCAGCATTTATCATTGCGCATTCGTGCTCTACCAAAATCTTTAAAATGAAGTGTCTCCCAAAAGAATGTGCTAAGAGGTATGAAAGAAAATTTGGGAGATATGAGACAGGGAAAGACTAATCTATAGTCAGACCACAGTTCCTATAAATGCAGCATCTTGGTATGGCTTCATATTTTATTGACTTGCATATTTGTGACTTGACAGCATCATGCTCTGGAGCTCAGCTGTAGAGATAAAGGGAAGGAACAGAATTTCCAGAGGGAATTGCAGTGCCTCCAATGGTGGTGGCAGGACACTCTGCTCATTCCTTTGAGCAGAGTTGATTTGACTTTTGAAACAATTACATCTCATATTCCTACTGAACAGTACAGCAATTGTAAATGAACTTTAGTGGAAATGGAAGTTGAGAGAGGAAACTGAGTGGGTTTTTTGATATAGATCAGCAACAGATTTGGCACAACTTTTTGGCAAGGATCAGATGTTAATATTTTAAATGGTTGTTATGAGATATTTACAAAAAAATTAACTCTCATATCCAACTGGATTCATATAATGATCAAATAATTTCAAATGCACACTTAGAAAACAAATAGAGATACAGCATTGAGGACTTCTTCCTTCTAAAATCACTTAGGAGAGAAAAACATAAGATCGTTTATGGAAATCTTAAAGCCATTTTCCCTCTAAGTGCAGTACATTTGGATTCATGAAGAGGAGATAAAGGCATGGCTCTTCATTCACAGATATTTTTACATCTACTGACTGACTGTTTTGGAGCCATTACATTTGAGGCCCTATCTCATGACAGTCACCTTCTGCTGCAAACAACAGATATCTAAGACCTTTTTCTACTCAGGCTACTTCCCTTCTTATGATTTTACCAATGAATTGGGTCATTCTCTGTGCCCAGTGATTTTGTGGTAACTCTTTGCTTTAGAGTCCCCCAGAATTATGTCTTTAATGTACTTATGAAACTTCTTCACTCGTAAAAAATGTGGGCTAAGCCCAAAACCAACACTGGCACATCTGGGGTGTCTATATATTCTGTCATCACTTTCCAGCACAGCCACATAATAATTAAATATCTAGCTGATATCATACCTAGTCTGGATAGCTGTTTTATCAGATATTAAATAGCAGAAAAACATACAAAAATAGCAATAGCAATCTCTGCTTTATATGATAACCACAGAATGCATCATATAAAATAAGACATTATTAGCTCTTACTGCTGGTTAAAATAATATACACATTTCTGTGGTAGTGAAGTCACTGAACTGATAGCAATGGAGTCCTAATAATTGGGTTCTGTGGATTCCCCTGGAAGCTCTGGTGTTGAATATAGGTATTCCTGGAGGCAGCCATGATGGAGGTGGATGGGCTGCCAGTGGGGTGACATTTTCTTCATCCAGGGACTAAGAGAATGTGCTACATCTGACAATGCCAAGGCAGGGGCTGAAGTTTCTTTTGCCCTCTTATTTCTTAAATCTGTGTCTCACGGTCCATTTCTAAGTTGCTACTCATCACAGCCATTCTGATTGTTATTCTCCTTATCACTGACACTGGTAAGGCTGAACGAGATAGATAATTCACAGATCATTTAATCAAGCCAGACCCTCTAATTTCTGTTTGTGCTTTGTTTTTCTTGATACAGATTATCTGCATTAGTTCTCTACTCCATCACTCTGCCCTGTCCATTTGCAGCAGACCTAGTGCCCCACAATGCCCAATGTCTCTGGACAGCGAATTATTCAGTCTTGTCATGGTTCTGCCACTTCCTTTTCATGTAAATTTGCTGTACCTCCATCTGCCACCTGTGGAATGGGGTTAATGAAATCTGCCTCGCACACTGGGCTTCTGGGTAGGGCTTAATTCCCTGGGTGTGTCTCTACTGTTGCTTTATTTCAGATCAGAGCATGCTTTTGAAGTGGACTTCATCCTCCCCAGTTACCACCCTTTGGTTCACATTATGGTGCAGTCTCACCTCATGCTAGCTGGGTCCTTTCTTGTGCTCAGCTGCAGGACACTCTACAGCTGCATATCTGATGTGGTCCAATCAACAGGAATGGATTAAAGCTAGTCCAAAGTAAAACCCCCAAAGTATTTAGTACTGAGGACATTGTGTCCTCGGTACTAACCATTTTGCTCTGCAGGTCCATTCCTATTGTGTCACGGTATACAATGGAGGCATAGACATTATTATAACTGATGGTCGCCTTTGTGATCCTTGGATGAACAGAACAGCAAAAGTATGAGGTTTTGTGTGCATTTCAGAGAATAAATACAGCCTTTGTGTTTTAACCCCAAATTTTGGCTTTCTTTCACTGTACTATTTTAGTGGGAGATTCCATAGTTTATATAAGAAAGTTTACCTTAGAAGATCTAATAGCAAATGGAACCTGCTTCTGCACTTATGTAAATAAAATCTATTCACGCTGAGCTCGTTCTGGTCCACAGACATTAACCAGCAATGTTTATTTTTTTATAGTTGGCAAATTTCCCCGAAATTTTCGTTTTGAATAGATGCAGAAGGTTAACACCAGTAGTTTATTTTGATACTCACTCTATACACATCCTCAGATATTAAGCTACACTTTGGGGTTATAGTAAAGTTAATTTTAAAGACTTTGTACTCCAAAATAATATTGCACTTACTCCACCACATGTTTGAAATGGAAATATAAATGCCAACGAAAGAACCCTCATATATGTCATTTCGTTGCAGCATTTCTGTGTTTTACAGCACGACATTTTTACTGATGCTATCCTGTGCTTGATTCTTATTCCACCTTCAGTTCCTTCACTCTGATTTAATTCTGATTGTCTCTGCAGTATTACTTTTGATATAGAGAAACATATGAAGAATCAGGCCTAGAGAATTAATTTTTGTTACTTGCTTAAGCCGCTAGTTTTTCTTTTGTCCTGTACAAACCTGTTCTTTCTGTTTACCATCACTACTGACAACATTACAGGAACCCCAGGCTTTCCAAATATCGCACAGTATCGCTCAGCTTTGTGCACATGATTTTATATGCTGGCTATGCTCAGCCAGCCGTCACACCAATAAAAGTCTCTCCATGTCTCTTAGCCAGCAGGAGGTGCTGAGGAATGATGCAACAAGTATCTTTTCACTTGAGATAGTCAGGTTCCCTCTGTGCTCTGCACAAAGATTTTCATTAACTTGTGAGTTGGATCTAAGCATTGTCACATCAAAGTGAGGATTTTAGTTCTATTTTTAGGATGGCATTTTATCTCTGGCTAGAGCAGAGAGATTCTTCTTTTCCTCATGCTTTAATTAAATAATCTTTAAGACAAGTAAGCAGGAACATTCAACCCAAAGCAATGCTTTCTATTACTCCAAGAGGGAGCAGCAATAATGCACAGCATTTATTAAAGACTTTGCTGTTCTCAAACTATTTGGGATAGATGGCAATATATTACAATGATTGAGGTGGGATAACCAATAAAGAGAGGAAATATTGCTAATCCTTAAACTAACTAGCAAGATAAACTCTAATTACAGCTTTAGATGTTGTATTATGTTAAGCAGTGATCAAAGAAAATACAAAGAGGATAAGGAAAATATTTTAAGATATTCTTGTTGTCAGATAATAATCAACTGCTCGTTATCATACAGAGCCCTAAAACTTCACCTTCATATTTGTTAGCATTGGTCCTAACATAATCAAAATGACTAGTGAACCCTTGAAACAGGAATCCCCTTCCCACTCCACTTCTGCTGCTGCAAGTTTCCTTATATTGACTGAGTAAGTATCCTCAGTACTATTCTAGGGAACCATTAGTAAGAACTGGAAAATGCAGATTGTTTCTCATGTCACTGTATTCCTTCAAGTCCTTGGAGGTTTCAGTTCTCAGTGTGTGATGTGGACACCTTTTTTCCAGTAAGTTGTATCAAACCATATAGCCATCTAACACAAACACTTTGTTAACAGAAACAGGCAGGCATACACACCTTGCAACACTTCATCAGCTAGCCAAAAGCAATCACTGAACCATCAACATGTATTTTAAAGAAAATACAGATTATCATGAAAGGTACCAGTGTGAGAGAATGTCTGCTTTAACACCTATCTGTAAAAATAGGAGCCAAATAAACTGTAGATGCCTAGAAAGAGAATCATGTTACCAGACAAATCCTACAATACTACAGCATGTAATCAGTTTGTGAACACTTTGAACATTATACAGTGATAACGAAGTACTGCATGGAATTATCAGAAACAAATCCATCTCGTTTTTCTTTGACAGAGCAATTGGCCAAGGGGGTAAGAATGAAGAAGTAGACTTGCTAGATGTCAGTTTTAAGAAGACTTGCACACAGTCCTACATGCTTTTCTCAGAAGTAAACTAGAAAAATACAGTGTAGATGAGCTCACCATAACAAACACATGGAACAGATGTCACTTCTTGGTTTACTTCTACTCAATATTTTTGAGTGACTTGGAAGATGAAGCAGTGGATCTTCAAGTTACACCAGCAGATAGGAAGTGTTAGCACTTTGGAGGACTAATAGGGTCTGGAGAGACAATCTGATATGAATAGCACAAATTCAGAAAAACAGACTAAGTGTAATTTTCTACAGATATCAACTGCATGAATACAAAATGGGAAATATTTATGTGGGATGTAGGACAGGAAAGAAACCTGAAGACTGTACAGCCCCTAAACAGAGTAAGAGCAAGCTGCATCATATGTCTGAGGAAAGTCAAATCTCACTGTAGTGCATATGAGTAAGATTATCTTACGTAAAATGTGGATTGCTGTTCTGTTTTACTCTGTTGGCACTGGGGAGACTCAGCTTGAGTACTGTGTCCTGTTTTGGGCACCACGTAAAAATGATAGAGACAAACTGGAGAGAGTCCAGAGGAGAAGAACAAGAATGATAAGTGGTATGGAAAACATGCTGCATGAGGAAAGGTCAGGAGAATTGGATCTGTTTAGTCTAGAAACAGAAGACAAGAACAATATGACAGCAGCCTTCCTGTATATGGAACTAGCTGTTCTCTGTGTCCATGGTGGGTAGACAAGAAGGTGTTGATTTAATTTGCAGCAAAAAGGCTTTGATGCACTACTGAGGAAAAAGCTGTAAGTTGAAAGACAGTGATGTGGTGGAATAGGTCCCCAGCAGAGCTTGTGGAATCCACTGCTCAGGACAGTCTTGTGCAGGGGTGAGATGTCTCTCCAGCATGGTCCACGGGACCAAGGATGCCTCAAAGCAGGGAGAGAGAGCATCCATCTGACAGTGCATCTGTGCTTTCTGTCATTCCGCTTTCTTACGAGAAAATAAATTCCTACTGGATTTCAACTTGTGACATAGAGTTTCTGTGCTCTACCAGTATTTTTCTGATCTTCAAAGGATTTAGAAACATAGAATCGTAGAATCATAGAAACACAGAATGGTTTGGGTTGAAAGGGAACTCAAAGACTGTCTAGTTCCAACCCCCCTGCTATGGCAGGGACACCTCCCACTATATGAGGTTGCTCAAAGCCGCGTTCAACCTGGCTCTGAGCATTTCCAGGGATGGAGCACCCACAACCTCCTTGGGCAACCTCTTCCAGTGCCTCACCACCCTCATAGTAAAAAACTTCTTCCTTATATTTAATCTAAACCTCCCCTCCCTCAGCTTCCACCCATTACCCCTCATCCTATCATTACAGTCCCTTGTAAAAAGTGCCTCTCCAGCCTTCTTGTAGGCGCCCTTCAGGTACTGGAAGGCCACTATGAGGTTTTCTGGAGCCTTCTCTTTTCCAGGCTGAACAAGCCCAACTCTCTCAGCCTGTCCTCACAGGAGAGGTGTTCCAGCCCTCTGATCATCTTGGTAGCTCTCCTCTGGACTCGTTCTAACAGTTCTATATAGTTCTTGTACTGGGGGCTCCAGAGCTGGGCACAGTATTCCAGGTGGGGTCTCACGAGGGCAGAGTAGAGGGGCAGAATCACCTCCCTCGACCTACTGACCACACTTCTCTTGATACAGCCCAGAGTCTGGTTGGCTTTTTGGGCTGCAAATGCACACTGTTGGCTCATGTCGATCTTATCATCCACCAACATGCCCAAGTCCTTCTCCCCAGGACTGCTCTCAATCCACTCATTACCCAGCCTGTATCTGTGCTTGGGATTGCCCCGGCCCAGGTGCAGGACCTTACACTTGCCCTTGTTAAACTTCATGAGACTGGTCCCTCTGGATGGCATCTTCCTTCGCTCCAGCATGTCAACCACACCACACAGCTTAGTGTCGTCAGCAAACCTGCTGAGGGTGCACTCCATCCCACTATCCATATTGCCAACAAAGGTATTAAACAGTACCGGTCCCAGTACTGATCCTTGAGGGACACCACTTGTCACCGGTCTCCACTTGGACATTGAACCATTGACCGCAACCCTTTGAGTGCGGCCTTCCAACCAATTCCTTATCCACCGAGTGGTCCATCCATCAAATCCATGTCTTTCCAACTCGGAGACCAGGATGTCATGCGGGACAGTGTCAAAGTCCTTGCACAAGTCCAGGTAAATGACATCAGTTGCTCTTCCCTTATCTATTGATGCTGTCACTCCATCATAAAAGGCCACCAAATTTGTCAGGCAGGATTTTCCCTTGGTGAAGCCATGTTGATTGCCATCAATCACCTCCACATTGTCCATGTGCCCTAGCAGAGCCTTCAGGAGGATCTGCTCCATGATCTTGCCAGGCAAGGAGGTAAGACTGACTGGCCTGTAATTGCCTGAATCTTCCTTTTTTCCCTTTTTAAAAATGGGGGCAATGTTTCCCCTTTTCCAGTCAGTGGGCACTTCACCAGACTGCCATGACCTCTCAAATATGATGGAGAGTGGCCTAGCAACTTCATCTGCCAGTTCCTTCAGGATCCGTGGAAGGATCTCATCAGGCCCCATAGACTTGTACACCTTCAGGTTCTTTAGATGTTCTCGAACCTGATCTTCACTGACAGTGGGCAGATTATCCTTCTCCCAGTCCTCCCCACCTTCAACTTCTACATTTATTTACCCAGTTTCCATGATTTCAGTGTCCTCTCTTCTTGCTCAGACTGCTCCCCAAAACTCATGACAAAATGTATGTTACTATCACTCTCTCACTTTGGATTTATTGCTCACATTCCCCTTTTATGTAATATGAAGAAACATTCTCACATTTAAGAGTATTCAATATACTGATAACAGTTTAAAAGGAAAATATTGACATTAGTCTGGTTGTGATAATGCAAACAAGTAAATATTTAGCCGACTTTATAGTAGCAGGGTAGTCAAGAAATGCTGTACAACCCAAAACCAGATGTATAACCAGAAGATTCAGTTCACTTCAGTCCTTTCCCAGCTTCAGATCTAGGTACTAGTGCAGAAGCAGTCTCAGCTGCTTTCCACATGTCTAGACATGCCAGTGTCTCAACTCATCTTACTTTAAATGCCACTTTAAAATACATCTGTGCTGTAATGCATAAAAGGAACCTGCTGTGCAATAACATCTTATGTAAATTGTAACCTGTGGTTGTTGCTACAGCTCCACTAAGCATTACAAGCACATTTCACCCCTCCACTTTAACTGGCCACTGCTTGTCTTAAACACCTGCCTTGTGTTTGAGATTGCAAACTTTTCAGGTCAGAGTTTACCTCATGTCTGTACAGAGCCTCACACACTGCCCTCCTGCCTGTCATTCCCATTTGTACCCTAAGCATTATCCACACTGTCTCCTTTAGTTCTACACATCCAGGCTATGTCTAAACTCTTCTTTGTAACACCTTTAAGAAAAAATTTTCCTGTCAATCCAGAGTTTTCCTCTGGGATCATTATTAATGCACCTTGAACCTTTATACTGCAACATTCATTTTTTTTCAGCTAATGCAATGCTGTCCTACTCCTATGTTTCCAGGAGGCTTCTGCAGTGCCTGTTCCTATGGCCCTCTCCCCCTTTCTGCTCTTTTGCAGGCTCCTCCTTCACTGCCACATTGAATGAACTACCCCTTGCTCTTCTCAGACTGCCTCATGGCTTGCTGCCATGCTCCCTAGCAGCCTGTTCTGTTCTGTTGGCCAGCTTTCACCACCCACATCCTAGACTTTCAGACATGTACTTGCACATTCCCAGCTCAAGGTTTCTCAGCAGAGTAGGCAAAATCAAATTTTGCTACCCCAGCAAATAGACTGCTGATGTGCTGGTACTGTTGATAATGCTTTTTAGTAGTTTCTTCTACTCTCTTTTGTACTGACAGTCCATATCAATCTCCTCTCTCTCTTGCCCACCCCACCCGCTTTTAGATTGGGCATTTATTGAAGAAGGAGCCATTCATTTGTTTTCCTATCCAGCACAATAGGGTCTTGGTCAATGACTGAAACTCACAGACAAGTCATGCAGTCATCATTAACATCTCAAGGTTTCTGCTTTCCATTGAAACATACATGTTTTTAGCAAGAACAACAAAGTTACTCCCAAACTTAGATTCTGATCATGAGCCATTTCTTCATTTTCTTTTAACACTGAGAGATCCAGCTCTCATTTCATTATCAGTTCAGTCACTCTAAATCTATGCCTTATAAGCACTGCCTAAGACTTTCTATTTTTCTTTTTCTTTTCTTTGCTGGTTATTTCGTCTTCTTCAACAGATAATCCTTCAATCATAATTCATCCTGCTTGGTTAGTTTTCCATGTCCAGATTATATTACCAATATTTTTCAGCCTAGTAAATAATATAATCAGTCACTACTGTTTCACATTAACTCTGAAGAGCATTACAATGCTCAGACGAGTTGTCCGCCTATTTCATAGACAAGCTTACTGGAGTCTGTGGTGACCTCTGATGCCTGTAAAAACCCTATACTGAGTACAAGAATAGAGGGATTTCTGGGTTTCCCACCTTTCTGTTCATCTACAGAGAGCACAGTGAGGACTTCTAGTGCTGTTCTTTTTTACTCAAAGTGCCTTCTACTGTTGCTTATCTTATTTAACTATTATTTTAATACTCTGAAGGAAATCATGAAATATCTAGAAGGTCAACAGCATTCAGGTACCCTCAGCTGTGCATCTTCTTCACTTCCAGAGCTGACAATCCAGGGGCCTCAACACTTGGCTGAAATTAGCATGTTCATAAAGGTCAACTGGCTAAAACTCATAGTGAGCAAAACAGAAGCAATAATTTTGGGAAATGGAAAATATTTGGCAGAACTAGCCAAATATTTGGCAGAACTAGCCACAGCATTTCCCATCATGGGGAGCTCTGCTCTGTCAGATAACCATCTGTAATTATCATCTTTATGGATTTGCAGAAGCATGTTGGTGTTGTTGGTGAGTGGCAGAAGTGCTAGAGCTACATATCTGGCAACTTGGTCACAGTAACTTCCCTGTTGCTGGGACTTCCAGCAACTTTCAGCATATTTACTGCAGCGTACCGTGCTTGGGAAGAAGCTACATCCACCCTGGAAAGAGTCGCTACAACAGCATTTGTGCCTGCAGCAAAACTGGAGATCTCATTGCTGTGCTTGTTTTGCCAGATGGCTCATGAATGACAACATGCTTTGAAGTCCCAGCTCTCCAGCTGGAATGAAGGATCTTCAGCAAAGACGTACCTGCTCTGTGCAACACAGCATGTAAGCTGTTAATAAGGGTTCTTAGTAAGAACTCTTTTCATTTATTAAAATATAACTACCTGTACATGCAGTGGCAAATGAAAAGGAAGGCCAGGCAGAAACCACAGCTGTCATTTTAACACTATGGCACTCAGATGAAAAAAGAAACGGAAGTCAGAAAAGAGCATACTTGGTGAGTCACACTCACAGTTTGTGGCTAGGACAGAAAATTAGGATTATCGTTACCATATACAAGGTTGGTCTTCATGGGGAATCATAAAGATTACTTTGGAATTATGAAACTGCAAAACTTATGTTTTGGACAAGTCCCAAAATCCCTTGTTCAAGTTTCACTGTCTGAAGGAAAGTCTGACTGAGGAAGGAGGCTAAACCCAAATGACTTGGGTTCAGATCTTCTGGCCTCTTGATCATCTTGCCCCTTTGTAGAAAAAAATGTAGCATATGAACCATTTGTTGAGAAGAAAATACTTCTGTCTTTGCTTTTTACTCAACAAGTGGGAAAAATTGTCAAGCTTGGTAAAAATCATTAGTGTTGGATAAACACTGCAAAATATATCTGCAATGATTTCCTTAATTATAAAGATTAAGTCAGAAGTTTACCTATTTTGTTTCTACTTGGACTCAGTTTTGAGATCTCAAAAGCCCCAGGTCCAATCTCTTGACTCAACAGAGAGCTGTTTTAAGAAAATAAGATTAGTAATCCCTTATAATTTTTTAGAGAAAGCCACTATGTGCTCATTAAATGAGAGGACTACTCTTCCATCCTTTTCAAGACCACTTTTCCTAAGTACTCTAATGACTGAGTTTTACTGGCACAAAATTTACTGGAAAACAAATGCACTGGTGGCAGTCTCAATTTATATTTGCAGCCCTGGAAAAAGTTTCAAACAGCAATTTGAACTGCACAGGAAATCCACAGATGTGAGTGTGAGCTAAAAATGGCACTACTTGGGGTAGTGGTTTGGTACAGAAGCACTGAGCAGACATAGAATATTTCATACTCGGGATTACAAAAAAGGGGAAAAAAATCTTTGAAAAAGCAGTGAGTCAGAGGATCATTTCATTCAGAGAATAAAAAAAATATTAAAGTTTTATGTTTTACTTAATGCAGAAACAAAAGAAAATTATAAAGGACTTAAAGATAGTGAGATTTTTTAAATGAGGGAAACCAATTATGAAGTCATCTTTAAGCATTTTAAAGCAGGTTCTTCATTAAAAATCAACTATAAGTAGGATTTGAGCTGTAAAAAAGAGTAGGGAAAAGGCTACTTACTGTCTGACCGGACATTTTCAAAAGAATTTTCCTATGCCAGACAACTATCAGAAACAGGAATGCAAACAAAGGCCTCCAAGAAAAGCATCAAGCCTATGGCACGTAAGCAAGTCAGGAAAAATTTCCAGAAAATAAAAAGAATAAGAATTATGCCAAACAAGCAACAATCTATGTGATGGGGCTGTCCACATGAGAAATGTTCATCGTCTGATGCATATGTGGAAACTCCTAATAAGCCAAATTTGCAAAAATATGAATTTGTTAAAGACATCAGCAGAACTGAGGAGTTCAAGGACTTCAATGTGTGACCAGGCTAGAATTTCTTTATATCAGGTAGACAAGGAACTATGCTGATTCACTAGTCCATACTGGGGGGAAAGGCTTATAGAGAGATGTTTCTAACCTAACTGATTGAAGAACCAGATTTGGATATTAGAGATAGGAGTGACAAAAGATTTTATCAGCTAAAAATCTGGTGTTTTAAAGTTTGAGAAATGTCAAAGAAAAAGTGAGTATTGCTAGAAGCTGAGATATGTTCAAATTTGCAAAGAAAACTGGAGCAATAACAAAAATATTTTTGATGGTTTATATAAAGAGCAAGGAAAGAAGAGGCTTCTCATTAAACATGTGGCAGTAATTAGTAAGCAGAGAGCAGATAATGTAGGTTTGGCCCCTAAAGTAACTGCATAATTTGCCTCTGATTTTGGAGGGAAGGATGATGTTGGGCACGAAGGCTGGGATGGAGGAGTTAATGGAGGTAGACTCTTCCAGACGTGGGGAGGAAAAGATGTAGAGAACTTGGTTTGTTCAAAGCCTCCGCAAAGGTCAAAGAGATGTTACAGAGCAAATAGCACTGTCTTCAGTACAGCAATTGGGACTGACAGTATTTGAAAAACTCCTTTGTATCAATGAATTCAGATATGTCAGGCACTGCTGAAGTCATTATCTGCCATGGGGCAGTTGCCTAGTGGGAGGCATTTAGTGCTTATCACAATTCTTTCCCACACAAAAGTGTATTTTTCAAAAACACCTTTCCTGCTGGCATCCTCCCTGAAAAGGCCAGTGCCTGAGTGAGCCTGAAACTTGGAGACGTTTATAATCAGTGAGTGAAACATCAAAAGAGATCATCTACTTGCCTCTTGCTATTCTTATTTCTTTAAATGTACAGAATAGCAGAAGACTGTGGACTGTAAAGGTATTAGCTAATTATAATTGCATATTTTAGGAGTTTCCTTTAAGAGAAAGCATTCAAGAGCTAATTTAGAAGAATCTTCATTTAAAATGCCTTCAAGCAATTGTGCAAGAAAATACTGGAGAAATATTAGAAAGAATAGCAAGTACAGTGGAGTAATTTTAACAATTAATAGAAACAATTAAGCTGAAATAAATATAAGCAAAGCTAAAAAGAATTACAACATAAAACATGCGCATGAATGCTATGATTAATGTAAAGAGAGATTGCATATTCTATTATAAATGCCTAGTGCCTTTATTTTTAACGTTGTGGTTTATATTATGGGTATAATGACCTTTCAGAAATGGCAGATAAATGACAATTTCAAGCTAAGAATTTTTCAACTACTTAAGGAAAGTTTGAATGCCAAGTTTTCTTATGATTTTTATTGCAGTATATTTACATTAAAAGCTACAGATATATAAACTAGAGCAAAGAACCCTTTACTCAGAAATATCATTTGTTTGGAATTCCTGTGGCTCTGCTCTCTTACAGCAATATGCATACATTTAAATAATCACAATAAATCTAAAAAACAAAATCTCAATGTTAACAGCTGAATGTACATAATATTTCACATAACATTTTTATGTTGAAAGTTAATTTTAAAATTCAATTGATAGAAAAGAGCCTATCTATGAAAGAAATAAAAAAATATTTCCTAAGCTGTTTTTTATAGATACAAAGTAATAGTCTGCTTCGTACATTTTTGACAGGCATATGTAAAGGCTACTGATTAATTTTTTGTATTTTTACATTACTACTGGTGAATGCATTTCATAAGACATATATTTCCTTTCAAGACTGGGGCAAACGAATGAAGTGTTGATCTGATAAAATACAAAATACACTGAAGTGTGATATAAGATCGCCATGACTTTTTTCAGATTGCTGGAAAAATATTTCCTAAAAAAGGAAACAGACATTTTTGGGGAGTATTTTATCACTATGGAAGTCAAAACCCAGTTTGGGAGACCTCTTGCATAACAATACTGGCTCAGTCTTAGCACCACTGAAATGTAAAATGGGCACTATCGTGATTACAGATATTGTGAAAGACCCAGGTTGAACTTAATGGCCCTGCTGAAGTCATTCAACTTCACCAAGGTCTTCAGCTGGAGCAAATTAATGCGATCACTGAAATGGATTTTGCTATGATCACATGGACTAGATGAGGTGCTGTGTTATGATGGTGCTGCAGAGTGATGACATGAATTCAGGGCAAAGAAGTATTGGACTGAACAACCTAATGCAAGTAATAACAAACTCTTTTATGTGTGTGTGTTTGTGTGCTGCCTGCAGTTTAATATACCTTCCTAAATTTTATGTTTCCTCCTAGCATTTGATCTAGAGCTAGGAGAGATGCTATCATATGCTGGAACTCTCCTGGTATGCTGTGAATGACATAATTCACCACTGATATGTGAGTTCATGGTGAAAAATAGAAGGTTACTCTGCTTTTGATCAGTTCGTTATGCTGTTGTCGAGGCATTACATAAAGCCTCTTGGGCAGAGCAATTAAGCGAGTCAAAGCATTGATAGAAGACTGGTTTGCTGGGAGCACCATGAGGTGACTGCACAGGACCACACACTAGATTTATGATGACCTAATTCAAATTTGCGCAGCTGCCTGGCTTTGTATAACTTTACTTGCTTTATGCTGCATTATGTGCGGCGCCAATTCTCTTGGACTGTCAGATTAGTTTGGAGGAGGATCTGGTATTGTCTTTCCAGTGTTTTAAATACTTTATTATATTTGGAAATCGTCAAGTTTAAATTAGGATAAGAATCTAGTAAAGTAAAAAAGAAATCAAAATGACAAGCAAAGTAGATAAATGTACCTACTATTCATCAGTCATTTCAGTTTCCAAGTGTTTATAAGCCTTTGGCCAGAGTGGCTATCCTTAACGGAGGCTGATGTTCCCTAACTAACAGTTTCTATAGTAATGTCCTCCAGCCTTCCTTTAATGAGCATCTGTTATGCAAATGCTGGCAGTGGCATGATAACTGCTTTTCTATGACATTGCATTTTCAGCAAGTGGGACTTGTTCCAAGTGTGGGAGAATGATACCACGAATTTTCAGCTACAGTGTACTTTGATTTATGCCAAATGATGTAGTTGTGTTTTACTTCTTCACTGACACCAATCTTGATGAGGGAAAAATAACTAAGGACTCTGATATTTCCACAGTTAATGTTGTGCTTCACATTCAGGGTGGGCTATTAAAAATATATATATAATAAAAAATAAGACAGAATGATTCAGAAGCACAAATCTAACTGGTTTTCACTAGGTTGCCAGTCTGCACTTTTTAGTGGAGTGGAGGCTACCTGTGGAGCTGCAGGGACTATCCAACATAGGTAATGGGGAGCTAAGAGAAACACAGAGTAGCCATCTACACCTCCCCCCATCCTGAGTGGACATGGAAAGGGCTGAGCACAGGTATATTCCTTGTTGCAAAAGAAAATTGACTGCAGTTTGTAGAAAAGGCTTCATTTTCAATCAGTATAAAATACTGTCATTGCCACACTTTGTTTAATGTGTTTTAAGCAGTAGACAAACTGGGTAACTGCTTTCCAAATGAGTTGTATTTGTAGAGGGTTTAGTGTTCTTAAGGAAGCAGTCTGCAAAGATTTAGTGGGATCTGTGTAAAGAAGAGGCTGGGATCAGTTTCTGTGTTCACTGATCTGTGTATTTTTTGTGGGATTAATTTGCAGTGCTTTACATGTTTCTATTTCACTTCTTGGATTGACTGCACTGTTATGGCTCATTTCCTGCTGACTGGCTTTATGAAGTTTTCAATCTGGAGTGATTAATTGGAGATTAGGGTACAGGTAAGGTTAGGGAGGCCTATTTGTTAATGCAGCCTCCTTTTCCAAAACCCTCCTTAACGCTCTCACAGGACAGGAGCGTTAGGTTATACAGACGAGCTCTCACGATTATGAAGGCATCATCAAAGCTGTTGACTAGAGAGCAGCCGAACCTGCCACCTCAGGGAGGTCTTGGTAGCTCCAAGATGACTCTAGGGTTTGGTCAGAAACTGGAGAATGCTCGGATATATGACCTGCTCCAGGCAGGAAGTTGCTCTCAGCACTCAGGGCACTAAGAAAATTAGGATTCCTCTTTAATATAGTCTATTTTCTTATTCTGTGCAATATGAGGGTGGTTCTGAGTGTCTTTCAGGTGGATGGAGCTAGGCATACAGATGAAACCATAATTATAAGGCTTCTCAAGAAATTGCTACCAGATAATAATGGCCGGTTCTGAGTTCAATTCAGTTCAGAGATACTCATGCATGGCTGCTAACTTCAGTGGAGATATTTGTGGCATGGATGTTTTTTCCAGCCTGCCTGCTCAAGAAGATAAGAAAAGGTAAACACAAGTGTTTTGCTGAATAAGAGTAGTACTTAAATGATTGTGTTGAGTGAATACCTCCAAAACAAGACTTATGTTTCCCACGACCTTGTCCATATTATCAAATTCTCACTTTCTTAGCAAGATAATGCTAAACAAATCAGAGTCCTTGAACACAGATTTGTAGGGTGGTTTTGGTTTTTTTCTGTCTTTCATGGGATTTGCAATTTTCTCCACAATGTCATGTGATGGAAAATGTTAGCAGAGCTGCCCTCAGATGGTAATCTGCATTCACCACAAATTCAAGCAGTTTGAGTGAAGGCTGAAGAACAATGGTAAAAGCACCTGGAAAAGAGCACTGAGTAACTTCAATATATTTTGTCCCCCATTAATGGGTTACCTGGTGCAGAGTGAGCTCAGGCCAGCCCCCTGAATCAATAGTAAGGGTGGTAGAGGTATTGAGAGATAGAATAAAGACTAAAAGCTATGTACCATCAGCTCAGGAATAGATTGGGGCAGCAGGCTATCCTGACACCCAAAAAGGTGGACTCCAATACCTTATTGGCACTGTTACTCCCAGACTGGACGCCCTTCACTTTCACATACATACATAACTCCCAGTCAATACACTATACACAAAAAGGGCTCCAAGGAAAGAAGACTATAAGG
The DNA here is from genome assembly GCF_047716275.1 of Strix uralensis. Lineage (NCBI taxonomy): Eukaryota > Metazoa > Chordata > Aves > Strigiformes > Strigidae > Strix > Strix uralensis. The sequence goes on from NC_133974.1 coordinate 58,014,188, forward strand.
AAAAGGTGATGGAACTGGATTTTTTACTATCTGAAGAACAGGCGATTGAGAAGAGATGTAATAATAGCATGAATTCGCCTCTTTAAATGAAGCTCTGATGAAAATGAATGTATTGAAAAACCTGAGCGGCTCCTTCTGATGGGGATCCACAACCAGGCAGGCCTAAGTGAAGAGAGAAAGATAAGTTGAATTGCCTGTAGTTTCAAAAAATTGTTCATGATCTGTGAACATATATGATCCTTAGGATGGTCCCCTAATAAAACTGAACAATAAAATGTCTGATGCCAGCTGGGCCTTTTGGACTGCTGATCGTAGCTTAATGGTAAATAATAAAAATGTTTGGTATTACAGCAACACCTCAGAGTGCTCAAAGATGCAAGCAAACATTACCTTCATAAACACACTTGGGAAAGGAGAGTCACTGAGTAATATCTTTGCCATTCCCAGACAGAAACAGCACACCTGGCTTGAGCAGATAGATCTCTCCTTGAAGCTAGTGAGAGCTGCTGTGATAGCCAGAGCTGAATGTGGCCTGATGTGACAAATATCTGAGAATAGAACAGAAAACCCCTGTTACCAGTCTCATGCTTCAACCACAAGAACATCCTCTCTACCAGGAAAATGTATCCCCTCTCATATAATCCGACAAATATGTCTTATTCCAAAGAAAATGTTTTTTTTGGGAGAGAAAAAAAAAAAAAAGAAATGTGGAGAAATTCAATCGGTGTTACCTAATCTTCCTCCCTTCATCTGGATGTTCTCAACTCATTGATATTGCACAGGCTGTGTTAGAACAAACAAATCAATCACACCATGGCACTGTTACTGGCTCAGCCTCTCTCCAGCCAATGATAAGTTACCTATTTTTTTTTTTCCTTTTTAAAGAGTGCATTTCTTCCTAGTGGGAGAAACGCCATCAGTCTTACTAATGTCAGTGCAGGTGGAGACACTCCACAGTGCCGTCCTCCCCTCTCTACATACCCCCGTATGCCTGCAGACAAACTGAATACTAAGAAGTGTTTTCCTTTCTGTGCTGGGATCCTTCTAAGAGGACAACCGATAAATAAATAAAACCAGTGGAGTTGCAAGATCTCACGAAGCTGAAGAAATGTAGCAAAGTGGGCAAACTGCAGGGTTTAGTTTCAAGTCAGGAAATCAAAATCTGTGCAAAGCCATGTTCTGCAGCAGGACCATAGCTTTTGTCTATAATACTAAGTGGCTGCTGCATAATAGTGCTTCTGCTGCTAACCCAGTGCAAAATTTGTTTTTTTTCTTTTGTGCCAGATTTCCCCTATTGTTCTGGTGAGTTTTGCCTGTGTAAGAACTGTGCAGCTCTTTCTTCATCTACTTAAGAGCTGTATTATAACAATTCAGAAGAATGAACTGATTGTATGATTCAGCTAATTGAGACCAGTCTAATTTCTTCTTTTTTTTTTTTTTTTTTTTAAATCAAAATATGTTTTAGAGATAGAGAAGTCTGAATGTTAGGCTTGTGTACCACCTTCATGTATAAAAGTGTGTGAAGAGGGACTAATTTTTATATCATATAGGTGCATGTGTGAGAGAGAGTACATTTTATCTGTTTTTTTTTTTTCTCTTTAACACCTGTACTCTGCTCTTAAAACTTAGAAAGTTCAATAATACCTGCTCTAATAAAATAGAAAACCTGCAGAAGCCTAACACTCCCCTCTGCTTCCCAACTAGAGTGAGCTTCTGCTAAGTGGTCTGAAAAACAAGGCATGTGTTTGTGGACCTTTGTTTCTGTGGATGCACCCCAAATGTTCCTGCACTCCCTTCTTCCACAACTTCACAGTTGCATCCGCAGCCATATGTCCGCTGGCTGCTGGACGTGAGCTCCATCTTGTAGCACTGTAGAAAGAAGTTACAAAATGTGAAGTGGGAGTTGAGGCAACACTTGGCTATTATGTGTGATGAGCTAAAGTCTGGTCACAGAGTACTTCAGCTAATGCCTCCTTCAGCTTACCTTGTTCCAGTCTGGTCTGATTATTCCTCAGAGCCTTCCCCTGTACTTTGCTATGATGGGAGCAAATCACTGTACGTTCCACATCTTTGCCACGAGGCTTTGCTCCAGCTGTGCAGCACATGTCCAGCCTAGAAATGGTTTTCTTTATCAAGCAATATTACCAGTCACATTTGGGTTCTAAACCTATATCCATTCTAGAAATCCTGCTCTATAACTGAGTCCTGCAGACCCCATATTGATGTGTCTGGATCTCAGATTTTCTTCCCTTGGTCTGCTTTTCCATCAGTATTTCTTGTAACAGTCTTCCCTTGGTAATAGTTTTCTGAGTGTCTTGGAAGTCACAGAAGCTGAGGATCAGCATCCATCAGGTTTAATTGATGCATAGTGCTCCCCTAGATGCCTTTGAAAGAAAGAGTAGAAGTGAACTAATTTGAAGTGTGGTAATTCAGTATTAGCCAACTAATATAATGCAAAATAATGGAAAAAGGTTCTTGGACCCAAGACGATGTATTCTGCTTAAGATTCTGTTCTCACACATTTCTTGCCATATCTTATCATTGTCCATAGAAAAGGCATTCATAATAACAAACAAAATGAGGGTTATAATATGCGGTTGACCTTTGATGGAGATAATGATATATTTTCTCTCAAAATCTGTGTGAGGCAGAGTTATTCATAGCTTCGAGAAAATGCCCTGTTTAAAACCAGTGTATTTTTTTAAGGGAAAAAAAAAAATATTTCACATTTGATTATAGTTTAGAAATGGCACAGTCCTACCCTGCACACAATAGGGGAGCTACATTTATGTGGAGATTTGACAACAGAGTCCTTATAGAATAAGAAGTTGAAGAGGTTAAGATCAGTTTTAAATATAAAATAAATACAAATAAATAAATAAAAGTAAAAACAGAAGCAAGTTCATGTTTTGCATGTTTTTAAATATGAGATTTAGAAGTGGAGTCATCAGATAAACTTATGAATGGAGCAAAAGCATAAGACTTTGTATACTCTGTACTATTTGGCCTTAAACTCTCTCCCTGAATCATGTAACACAAGTTTGGTGCATTCAAAATTCCAGTGGAGCTTCATATAATTTACTTTTATTGAGGTGTTTTTCTCATCATATAAAGCACATTGTCTGCCTTTCAACCTCTGAACAATATTATACATAACAGCCCTGATCTGTACAATGATTCTGAAGGGTGCAGCCTTGGTCAAACTATCCCTATTGACAAAGTTAAAATCAAGATAGAGTTTATCTGAAGATGTCAACATCAAACTCTTCATGAATTAGTCCTATTTGGCTCAGAGACTTTTTAATAGATACAAAGTATTCATGCTAGCAATTAATGTAGAAGTAAATCTGCTGGGAGACTGATTTTATGGGCAGAACCAGTTATAATATTTGTTTTCTTCAGTTGTTCAGACTTGTTAATTTTCCTGATGTTCTGCAATGCCTCCTGCAGTTCTGCAGCTACCTCCATTTTTTTTTTTTTGGATGGGATCACAGGTAGTAAAAGGTGCAAGAGGACAGTTCATGTCTGCCGTGTTGTGGAATTATATGCCTCTGACAGTCAACAGGAGATTTTTAAACATGTTTGTTAAATACTGTGTTTAAATATTGAAAAGGGGTACTTGGAGAATGGAGGTTGACCATATGTAAATTTTCATCCCAAACACAGATTAAAATGAATTTTATAAGGAAGGATCTATTAATGAAAGAGTTTAGGAGCTTCCACAGGCTTCATATTAAATTTGTGGCATGCTCCAAACAATTTGTTATTGAGAATGAATTAAGTACCTAGCTGATAACAGACTGGGGATGGAGGAAAGGAGAGTAGAGAACTGAAAGTTTGGGTACCTGGACGGTTTAGGAGGTGGATTTTGGATTTTGAGATAAACACGGTAGCCATAAGTGATGCAAAAATAATGAGGACTAGGGTATCAGCTGAGACAACTTTCAGGAGCAATTAAAATGTCAACATTATCACCCAGTCTACATAAATAGGGCAGGCTGTTCAGACCTCGGAGTTGCTAGGTCTGATATTTTACTATGTTATGATTTATAGCTGTTCTAAAGTAGTATAAACTAGGTATGAGATCTTGCCACATCACTTTTCTTGAAAATATGGCCTTTTGCATGAAAAATACAGAAGAATTTATTTAGGTTTGTAGAAGCACACATTTAAGTACTTTCTAAGCAGGGATAGATTTGTGAATCACTGTACTGGATAGTGACTAATTAGGCCTCTAATATATTGTGTGCAGTAGAAGTAATATAGCCTTTCAGGTACATAAACTAAAGCTAGAAATTGATTTATTTCAACCTACCTGCCTCTGTTTCCAAGAAATTCAAACATCCAGAAAAGTTTTCCATCATCTCAGGCTTGTTGTAGTTTCATTTAGACACAAGGTTAAAAATAAAAAGCTATGAAATTCTGATGAAATATTCTATACAAATTTACACAGACATACTGCTACGATGGTCCTAGAATCTGTTTCCTACTCCTTTCCAAGACATACCTGAGAACTTTTTTTGTTAAATAAGAAGTTGTGGTTTTTCCTTCTTTTTGTCAGGGCGCAGTTCACAGGCAAATATAACATTTTAAAAAGATTTTGTCCAGACTTCAGTATAAACTCAGAAAGAAAAAAGGACAACTCAGAGCAGATGGGAAATGATCCACCAAAATAATCACTATGTGGTGTCTTTTCATGCAGCAGAAAATGAAGGGTTCAGATTTCTCAAGCAAAGAAGGAAAACAAATACATTTGTGCAGATTCTCAGCTGCTGTAAATAGATTCAGCTTCACTGACCTCAGCAGCACAATCAGGGCCTGCATTTAATTTTATTATTCACATTACAGTGTCACCATGAAGATATGATACGGTCCAGAGGTAGAAAGAAGAGAGAGAGTAAGGGGAGGATCCTTTTCTCAAAGGAAGGTCATAGGAGGTCATAAAGGCAAAGACTGGGCAGAGGGGCAAAAGCAGAGTTAGCAGATGCTTTCTGCTAATATCATACCACAGTGAAAGGTTGTGCATGTCAGAGCTCACGTGCTGGCACTACGGTTGAGAAGTGTGGAAGCACCATCCAGCACAAGCATGAAAGCACAGGGCTGTGATCCTTCCAGCAGCAAAATCCTGAATGAACTTTCCCCCTTCAGACACCACTTTTAATTTTACCATCTCTCAGGCCCCTGAGGCTGTACCTCTGCACATGCAGAGCACAGGCTTTCTCAGTACATGCCCAGAGCTGCCCTGGTCTTGACAGAAACAAGCAGCTCCAAGCCAGTGACTCCCAAATTTTTTGCTGTACTGCGCCTCAGTTTCAGTGGGGCAGGTGGGTGGAAAGTTTTATTGCTATCCCACAGACTGATATGTGGGCTACTCTTCTGAGGATGGTGGGTTTGAACTCCTCAGCCTAAGAAGGCAGATTAATTCCATTCTCCTACCACTGGGATTGTATATTTGGGAAAAACAAACAAACAAAAAACAACAAAAAAGCCCCCAACAACAAATAAAAAAAAGCGTGGCGAGCAGTTGTTTCTTAAAGGCAGTTACAAGGAGAGCTGTTTGGTTCTTTGAAGGAGTTTCGCCTCTCAGCTTTCTCAAGGGCTGTTTGCAGGCTGAGCAGCAGCGGGCAGAGATGGCTACCTGCAGCTCTGTGCCAGCTGCGGGTTTCAGATCGTCCCCTGCCCTTAGCGCTCCCTAATAAGTAGGTTTCAGCAGCTGCCTGCTGAGTGTACTGATTTTAGGCAGGTCCAAACTCAGCATGCTGGCTGTTCTGGATCTCATTCAGAAGTACCTGGCTCTCCTCTGAAGATATATGGGGGTAAAGATTTCACTCCTGGACCTAAGCTGGGGGACAGTGCTTTCCTGGGGTTAGCCTTTATGTGCCCCCTGGGAAAGGAGCGGGGATCAAAACTGACACTTAACAATATTCGTGAACTCTTGCAGGATAAAACAGGGGCAGTCCACAAATTCACTCTTCTGCTGTAAATATATCTCCCATGAAAACAGTCACAAAATATTTCATGTGTATTCTTGTATGTGCAACATGTATGCAAAGTCTAAGTCTCTGTACCTGAAAATGTCAAAAATCTGTCCTACCAGGAGAGGCTGTTGTGTAAACTTTCACGTTCTAAAGCTGCTGTATATTTTTTCCTGTGTCTGAAGATCCTTTCACCTCCATTAGTAGTTAGCACAGATTAATTAATTCATAAAAGAAAGCCACATTTTTGTCACTTTATCAATTACAAAGAGCACTTTTATACAACTGATAGGCTGTATTCTAAATTGATTTAAGGCATCTCATCTCTGTTGGTTTTAGTATAGGCTTGTTGATTTATGCTTGCCTAAAGTCTTGCCCCAAAGTATCTGCTGCCACATGGAGTGATGCATGTTCTAAAGTGTACTGAAGGGAAAACAGCTCTGCTTAAATGGCTGAATATAGTCCTTTCTGATGGAAATTTCATGAAAATGGAATTAGTTTGGAATCTACAATGATCTCTCCTTAGCTGAAATTTTGCATTTTTCAGATGCCATTGCAAATATGTTCTTTCTCATGCAAATACAGTGTTTCCTAAAATTAAAGGGACAAGACATCTCATTACTATATGATCTAACATTATTCAAGTAGTCCTCATAGCTAGCGCTTCGCAAAGCTTCCGGATGTAGTTTTAAACTATTTGCCATGTTTCCATTTTATTTACAGTTTTATGTTTAACTTCATCAAATCTCACCTCCCAACGTGGGATGTCATGAAAGACGTTACTGAAATCAGTTAGTCTGTAATCTTGCTTGAAGAAAGGAGGCAGTAATTTTAATCAGTCACTACCAAAGCTAGGATGTGAGTCAGTCTTACAAGAGCTGCTAAATATCAAACAAATAGATTAACAAAAAACTTAGTTTAAAGCCTTACAAGGTACTACTTCCCTGTCAGTGCAGCTAGCTCATTTTTTTCATAGAATAATAGAAACTTATAATCACAGAATGGTTTGGATTGGAAGGGACCTTTAAAGATCATCCAGTTCCAACCAGCCATGGGCAGGAACATCTTTCACTAGATCAGGTTGCTCAAGGCCTCACACAGCCTGGCCTTGAACATTTCCAGGGAGGGCACATCCACAACTTCTCTGGGCAACCTGTTCCAGTGCCTCTCCACCCTCATTTTACAAAATGTCTTCCTTATGTTCAGTCTAAACCTACCCTCTTTCAGCTTAAATCTCTTGCCGCTTGTCTTGTCACTACATGCCTTGGTAAAAAGCCTCTCTCCATATTTCTTATAAGCCCCATTTAAGTATTGAAAGGCCACAATAAGATTTTTTCCAGACCCTTCTCTTCTCAAGACTGAACAACCCCAACTCTCTCAGCCTGTCCTCATAGGAGAGGTATTCCAGACCTCTGATCATTTTCGTGGCCCTCCTCTGGACCCACTCTAACAGGTCCATGTCTTTCTTGTACTGTAGACCCTGGGGCTAAACAGAGTACTCCAGGTGGGGTCTCGCAAGAGCAGAGCAGAGGGGGAGAATCACCCCCCTCAACCTGCTGTTCATGCTTCTTTTTATGCAGTCCAGGATATGATTCCAAAAAATATTTCCCAGGCTGTAAAAACACATGAAAACAATGGGATCTTCTGAATGTTCTTTGGTAATATATGACCAAGGAGATTCTCTTTAGACTGAAAAAGCCATTCAGTGCTTTTATTACTATCTGTAAGTATCAACAAGGCCCTCTAGCTTGAGAAGTGCAGGTGTTTAGTGCATGAAAATAACAAAAGCACAGCCAAGTAGTGTATAAAGGGGCACAGGTGCGACAGCTTCATGATCCATGCTAGCCATGGCATTGAACAGGCCCAGAAATTTCCAGGCCATCCTCTCCACCCAACAGGGTCCTGCAAGGACAGTGCTCTGCAGGACTGACCATCTAGAAACAGACTGGTCACGGTCCTCAGCTCTGAGTAGGACACGAGGAGTAAAACAACGAGGAACTGCAGACTGCTGGAACTGCTAGAAGCCCTTGCCAGGGCTGAAATGCTCTAGAAGTGTAAGGGATTGCTGGAGGAGGGGTAAACAGTAATTCACTGTACATGCCAGCAGCACCTGCCAGCCCAGGAGAAGATATACAGAAGATAGCCTTATTGCAACAATAGTCGACTCTGCAGCGTAAAATATATTGAAAAGGTTTCAGTTTAGTCATGTAGAGGAGGCTAGCATAAAACTTTGGTAATGAAATGTTAAACATCTGTATCTGCAGAGCAGTGCTGAGATCCCCAGCTACTTTTAAACAGGCTTTGATATTGGCAAAAATCTGGCCATAGCAGCCCAGAGCTCAGCATAGGCTGATTTATCCTTGTCAGGGGGAGTATTTGGAAGTGATTATAGTGTAGTCAGCTTCTACAACAAAAAAATGTTATGAATACTGCAAACCACAGGAAAAACAAAACATGTATGACTGTTACGCTTGGAGAATACCAAAGTTGGAGAGACAAGCTAGCAGCCTTCGTAGTGAAAAGGGTTAAAATTAGATGAATGTGACCAGATCAAAATGAATTCCACAAACAATGTTACATAGTTATTTATGGGGTGGGTATGTATCCCTAGCATTAGTAATATACCCTTAACCACTCCTGAGGTAGCTATAAACAATTGCCTCCAGCCAGGTCCAGCCCTTGTCCTCACTTGGTAAGCTGCACAGGATGCATTCATAAACCTGTTTGTGCAGTGCCAGCCCTCTCAAACACTAACGCCAGTTCTGTTGCTAGCCCTGCACTAAATAATTCTCTGGACAGTAGGGAAGCCTGCTTTCCTACCTGTTTCTGTCTGTAAGTTGAATAGTTTTAATGAAATTTTCTGTTATCTTTGTATATCTCTAACCTGCTTCTGAAGAGCATTTTGGCAATGATATAAATGTATTGTGCATCACATATACACACATTTCACTGCAGAAATCAGCCGGCAATACCTGTTGAGGAGAACTTGCGAATGCTCAAGCCCCATCTCTCCTGTCAGACCTGTATCTCCCTGTCAGATTTCTTTGACATCAGACAAAGGAGGCAAAATGCACTGTGGATGGCACAGATATGCAGACAGACTGATGTTGCAAATTTTACTTCCACTGGAAACATGCCTAAGTCAAACAAGCACACTGAAGATCAAGATTTAATCTTTGAACAATGCACTTGGCAAGCCAAAGGAGTCACTCAAGCTTATGAAGTGTAGAATCTGAACTATCACATGAAAAAGGACACAGACTGAAGGGGACTTGAGTGTCATGTGTGACTTCACTGCTAGAAACTGGAGAGTCACTGGAGACTTCCAACAGTCAAGGCAAAACAAAAAGCTCAGTGTGAACTGGGGTCCCAGAGGCTGCTACCACTTCGCAAAAATTACCCTGGGAAACAATGGTTGCTAGCAGAAGTGGGCAGCCCCAGGCTGGCAGGGTTGTCACCCAGATAGATGCATATTACAGAGAAATAAGCAACTCGTTCTCCAAAACCCCTGAAAGAAGAAACCCAGATCACCATTTTCCTCAAACCATTTGTCAAACAGACAATAGCTTCAGCAAGCTGCGAGGGCAGAGCTCCTGGACCATGGGAAATGAGGACAAGTGGCATCCCTGCCACCTGGCAGCAGGGCTGCCGTGGGGGTGTGGGGTGCCTGCTGGCCTCTGGCCAAGCGGCTGCAGCTATGGTGGCGTGTGGGTCTGCAGGGCTTCTGGGAGGTGGAGTGTGACGGTCATCATATGTACTTGAAATGCTGCACTGGGTCATTCTTTGATGATGGTGGTGTTTTGCTTCTCTGGGGAGTGGAGTTGTTGAGAAACTCAGCCTTCATGAGGCTCTTGGGAGAGCCAGCCAAGAGAAGCTTCAGCAGGGCTTAGAGACTCCAACAGCAGCATCGACCAAGAAGGGGTGACACAGGTATCGCTGCCAGCTTCCTTGGCATGCCATGGAGGCACTTCCCACTGGGGAAGCCCCTTCCCATATGTGTTCCAAAAAGACCATTTATACATTTGACCTAGGACATAATACCCAGAAACTCCTTAGGGGAGGGAAGCAGCACCAAAACCTCCCTTGCCTTCTTGCACAAGGGCAATAACCCCTCAAAGCATCGTGCTCACTCATGTTCTCCACAGCTGTTGTGAAGCTGTGGTTTGCTCCTGTAAGGTGGAAGAGCTTCAAAGGGCAGGGTGGAGAGCACTTTCACCCAGAACAGCCCCATCCTTGTGGCAAGGGCGTGGGTTTTGATCTCTGTGGGTGCAGAAGGGTGTAAAACCCAGCTTTCCCACATCTAGGGTAAAAGCTCTGACCAAGGAGCTCTTGTATGTGGCAGAGGAGAGCAGCACTGCTGCCACTGCACTTCACAGAGCAGCAGCTCTCTGTGTTTTGGGAATGTTCACTGGCTCTACCCCTTGGGCAAGATGGGTGCAGGTGCAGGAAAGCTGAGTTCATTGGATCTGACAGTGCTGGGGTGTGAGCTAACTCAGCGCCATGACACAAAAGGCATTTCTGGACATGCCCACAGCAGAGTTTCAGGAGTCTGGGGAATTTTAATGTGAAAAGCTGGCGCCTGTGGAGCTTAGGCACCTCCAGGGTGTGGCAACAAATGAGCAGGAATTAAGAAGACTGAAGTTTTGGATGTAGGTGCTTAGTCCCATTGGAAATACCTACTTTTGGACAAAGTTCCCTAAACTTGCCGGCACCAGCAGTGTAACTGGTCCTTGCTGAGTAGGAACAGTTTTTCTCCAGTTCAAGGGGCATTATGCCTGGCAAAAGAATGAAAACTATCAGCAGAGATGATGCCACAATGTTCTGACTCTATAAGATTTATGGGGCCATGGGAAGCCAGTTTGGATGAATCATAAATAATTGCATGTAATATATTAATTTAATTGCAGAATAGGAGTGAGTTTAGCTTTATCCATTAATTCAAAAGACTCCCTGTGAGCATTTGGGAAGAGTAATTTAGTAAATTCAATCATAAGTCATGGCAACTAAAAATAGAAAAAAGCCCTCCTAAATGGCTAAAAATGAAATGAAAAAAAAGAGTAAGAAATAAAACCTGGTGTCATAATTTAACAGCCCATTTTACACAAAGGAAGTTTTCATAAAATACATGCATAGTTGTTAATGTATTACTGAGCAACAGTTATTTCTGGTTTCATAAAGATACCATGTGTCATTTTAACACTGAGTATAAACTATGCGTTTAGCAATATGTACAACATATTTACTGATAAATGTTTCAGGCACAGTGCTGCTGGAGTCAGCTGTCTTTGATATTAACTTCACATCTCCCAGACTCATAGTGTTGTGACAGCAGATTTTGACCTAATGCCTAAACTCCATACAGCCAAGTGGAAAAAAAACACCAACAACCATCCTGTCAAGTACTGGTGTTTCAAAGGTTTGATGTTTTGCACTGGGGGCTGATTTTATCACACTGACCTTGGCTTATGCTGGTATCCCTCTGTGGCATCAAAGAAGTTCTTTTGGTTGTAAATAGTAACAGTATCAGTCTCTTAACTGGAAAAGTTCCTGAGGATGAGAAAAGCCCCATCCTTTTCGTGTCAAAGCTCTAAATTTATGCAAGGAGACAGAACTGCCTGAACAATGGAGATGAATAAGAGGGTTGCACTTGCAACTAGAGGCTGAGATCTGTGCTGGAAGCAGCTCAGTCCCATTTGCTAGAACTGACTCTTAAAAAGTGCTCCTAAGAAGCTCTTATCCACACTGCTGCAGCAACTCTTCCTACCTTCCTACCCAGATCTAGGCTGAGAGATCCCTACAGCTCGACATTGCTAATGCAGCAATACTGCTACCATGGAGTGTCCAGGGTTTCACAGAACAGCTACAGATTTTAAGGGAATGCTGTTATGCCAAGTTTTTATAAGTTAAATAGGCAAGACACATAAGGGATACAAAAAGGCAAAGAGCTGGAAAGTAAAGCCCAAATCCGCCAGTGACAGAGCCAGGACTAGAACATAAATCTCCTGCTGCCAACTCAAAGACTGATTTTTTGGATGACTCTGCCTGTAATTCCACATCTGTTTGTTCCACCAGAAGGATGCATTTAGCATGTGATTTGCCCAACAAATATGGTTATATTTCCTCCCTTTCATTTTTCCCTTTCCAGAAACAAACTTACAATTAGAACTGGCTGGGAACTTTTGACAATGTATTTTTGCACACACACACAAAAAAAAAAGTTTACGAGTCCATAGTGTGGGATTTATTGTGAAAATGAAAATGAATCCACACTATTAAATATATTACTTACCTAGGAAGTAAGGCACCTGGGACCAAGCCCATAGCCTATATAAGGAAGAGCAAGGGTTTGAATCCATTTTGAATGCTCAATGAAAGCACATTCTAGGAAGGAAGGAAGGGAAAGGAAAGAGAAAAAAAGTGAGAGAGAAAGCAGGAGAGAAAGAGAGAAAGCGAGAGAAAAGAAAAGAAAAGAAAAGAAAAGAAAAGAAAAGAAAAGAAAAGAAAAGAAAAGAAAAGAAAAGAAAAGAAAAGAAAAGAAAAGAAAAGAAAAGAAAAGAAAAGAAAAGAAAAGAAAAGAAAAGAAAAGAAAAGAAAAGAAAAGAAAAGAAAAGAGCTAACATCCAAGTTTGGGAGATTGTTTGCCCAGTACTATGTATTTTTTAACATCTGTACTTTTCGAGTTTAAAATCACAAGTGGAAACTTTCTCAAATACATGGATTTTGGAAACGCTACTGTGTAATTGTTCTGAATAATTCTTGGCCTGCAGATTAGTTGCAATTAGTGTGTTGTGACTGTCATGTATTCAAAAAGAGAAGTTTGAGCTGTTTTGATTATGTGAGGTGGGAGAAACAGGTCATACAGTGCACTTCCATTCTGACTGGCTGAGGTCTATGCTCAGATCCAGGTTCCTGTTTTGGAACTCATACTCTGCACACTGTTAATGACCACCAGCCTGTATTTCAGCTTTTCTGTTTGAAAATATCTGACAGTAAAATCATTTACTTGAACAGAAAAGGGTATAAGCAGTGTCATTTTTTTTTCTAAACGTTTGCCTGATTACTTTTGCAAATTCTTTTTGCAATGATTTCCCAGACAGTTTAACATCCAGATAAAGCTCCTTGAACTTCTGGATGGGAACTCAATGTGAAGAGACATTAAGGGAATGAATGCAGATGTAGAAATAGATTTGAAGCAATGCAAATTAGATGGAAACCGGTTTATCCAGATCCCCTGCCTGCCCAGCGGATATCACCCAGAATTTGGTACTCTGGTTTTCCACCCCTCACTCCCAACTCTGTGTCATGCTGTGTAGACTTTAGGTATGCTGCACAGCTGAGACAGTGTAAAGAGAACTGAGGCTACTCAAGGCTCTTTTTAGGACCAGACAGATGCCTTTGGGGGTGTTTATGTCACTACAAAAGGACTGACATAGTCAGACTCCACTCACATTTATTCCAGATCTGGTGTAGGGAACCTGCTGCAGAAGCAACACAATGCTTGAGCAGAAGCCATCTGGAACCCTGAAGGAGGAGAGCTGGGTTTGCAACACTCAGGCACTAAGTGCCTTTGTTGAACAGGCTACCTGCTCCAGTGTTATTTATACCACATTCCCCTTTGGATGGTGCAGTCCCCCATCCTCTGTAGCTTGTCTTTCCTCAAAAAAAGAATGGGGAAAGAGATAGTCCCAAAAGACATAAGATCAAATATACATGATAAATCTATACAAAAGCTATATGAATGTGTGCAGTGCAGCCTTAGTTCTCAGGTAACATATTTTCTGCTCAGTGAGGCTTATTAGCTCAGGTTCAACATGGCTTTTACCTGTGTTCACACAATTTCTTCCCAGCTTATAATGGAGCAACACAAGTTCTTGTACACTTGAAGTGGAATCGGAGGAAACTAATTTCTGCCTGTAGATTTATGATGTTAAAATAGTCTCAGTGTGTAATCAGGTTCTTTTGTCCAACTCTTTTGTTTTGAAGAGCCAGATTTAAAAGTAATAGAAATGATCTTTAATGATGTCTCTGAATCTTCATCTATCAGAAGTTGGAGAAGGCTTTAATCAAGGAAACAGTCCCACTAGTGCTGCTGATGAATAGACTATAGCAAGGAACTGCAAAATTAGGCTGCAAAAGTAGCATTCTACACCCGAATCCTTTTCTTTCACTAGTGCAAGTACAAACTCTAAGAGAGCACTAGTATAATTTTTCCCAGAAGTGATGTGTATGTGTTTGAGTTTAATCTCTTTGCTGTAACAATGTTGTCTGTGCATTGACTAGCAAATGTAAGATCCTTGACTACTCCAACACACTGGAAAATTCACAGTTAATAATCATCCTGAAACAAGTTTGTACTGGCTGAGACAACACACAAAACCCATAATTTTAAAAGCAAATGTCTCTTGAATTTATCAGGTCCCTTAATTTCCACTTACCAGGGAGTCTTTCCTGGACTGATCTTCCTCTGATCAAGGAAACAAAAGAGATACAAGTAAACCTAGTCACAAAAGCTTTTCATCAGGACTAGTTTTTGCCTATAAAAAGCATTTTGCAGAGTTTACATTATCTCTAATTTATTAAGGAATCAGATTTTTGCATTAAGGACATTTATGCTAGCTAAAAAGAAAATGTTAAACTTAGGATTTCAGACACACTTTTTCCATGGACATGCCTGCTGGTGGGCAGAAGTATTCCTCTGGAATTTTAAATAAAGTCATTTTATTGTGACCAAAGACTTAGTCCATGTATAATATATAGAGAAGTAGTTTAATTTCTGCTTATTTATACTGTTGGTGCCCACTACTTTCCCTAATATCATTTGGTATAAAACACAGTTTATTTCATATGTTGAGCATTTACAAGTTCTCTGTTCTAAAATTATACCCTATATTTTGCATCATAGCAATCCAAATTTGTAGGGAGGTCAACTAGTCATTATATTCATATGACTGTTTTCTTGGAATGACCTTTAATATGTACACAAAATAGCAATCCATACATGAATTTGAAGCTTTGGAGCTATGTACTATGCTCTTTGAACATGTCACAGCTATAAAAGACAGTGAGAAACTCTACTCCACACTGATCCCAAGTATCATAATACATTATTGCTCAGAGGTTATCATATTCTCTTCTAAACCTCTAAGAATGAAGAATTATGTGCCTGGGGGAAGATTACTAGAAGGCTGAACATCCTAACAAGTGGATTCTCCAGAGGCAGGGAAGATCCCTGGGCTAATTTAAATGATGAAGGAACTCTGTAAATAACAGCAGATTCTTTGGGTTATCTTTGGACTGTAGCACTACTAGGAATCCTGCTAATGAACTTCATGGTATCTCCTTTTTTGCTGGTCTGCACCTCCTATTGCTGTCATGCCTTAGTTGTAAGAGGTGCAAGCAGGCAGAACTATTAACAAGACAAGACAAAACAAAGAGAAAGATTTCTTTGGCAGAAGCTATCATTAGTGGAAGGCAATATGGTCCACCTTCTAAGCAGAGAAGCGAATACATAAGGTAAATGGTCCCTGTCTCATCAACCCTCTGCACTAATTGGAGGACTGTCAAATTTACAGCAAAAGGGGAAAAGAATAGAAGACGTGCACTTAGTGGAATGTCAGACTATTGAGAACAGCCTTAATCAAGGCACCAAGGAGCATGAAGAAAAGAAATGTCTTTAATTATCTGCCTATGCTAGGATCCAGTGTAATAAACAAAAGAAATGAGAGCTGCTCATTTTATGGACTTAATTTAACTTAGTTGGTATTAATGAAATTTGGAGAGATGTTCATGACTTGAACATTAATATCATAGTTATAGAGCTTAACACAGAAAGGGACTGGCTGAGTAAATGGAGAAAGTGAGTGGCACTCCATCAAAATGAAGTTATTTGTTTCTGGCTCAGCAATAACTTGGAAATAAATGATATTGAGTCTTTATGTATTAATGTTATAATGAAGAAAGCCCAGCGTCTGCTTCTGACAACAAAACCAAACTAGTAAGTAGGATGATCATCTCCCTAAGCATGTATCTACACTATGCAAAGGGAAAAAACAACCCTGATGTATTGTCAGCACTCAAGCATCCTTGAAATTTCATAAAGTTTTAGTGGAACATTTTCCGTCTCAAAAATTACCATATCCAGTATCAGAAATTCTCTGTTAAGCCTTTGCTCAACAGATGCAATGTACTGATAGCATGATTAATAATGATGTCTTGTACGTATGATTTTAGGTGTACATTAAGCAAGTCTTTCTCTCCCATCATGATTCAATGCCAACAAATCCAATAGAAAAATCTAATTGAATTAGGTGAGTTTTAATTGTGCTTCATATATTTATACTCTCAATTTCTGGCTAATATATTATTACTCATCATGTATAGCTCACTCTGGCAGTTTTCCTTAGTCACATGAGTAGTTCCATATGGGTTCTTGATACCAACGACCTTTGGGACTCACTAATAGCTGAACAAGGGACACTGGTTACTGAATTCCTGGGTCTGTTTTCAACATTGGACTGACTAGTATGTTTATATGATGCAAAAGTCAACCACGAGATGCCTAATTCATACTTACAGTACTGCATGTTCCTATTATTTTGTGTAATAATATATCATTTACTTTATAAAGACTTTTCTCATTCTAATTTATCAGTGGTTCACAGATGAATTTAGAAACAAGTTGAACATCAGGACTTGTAATTTTTTTAAGCCTCTGCTTAGAATCTTTTCCCTGTCCATGTTAATTATAAATTGCATTCATCACACTGAAGACTGTTTATTTGCTTCTTCTGTTTATCTGCTTTGCCTATCTGTAATACCACAGTGGGAATGGCATATACAATGACAAGAAAATGACCTGTGGGTTACAGTCAAACAAATGGATGGTTTGCACACAGATAAAAAGACAGATAAAAAAAGACAAAACCAAAATGTTTGAATACAGATCAGATTTTTCTTCTTTCTATCTTTTGATTTTTCACTGTTCAATGAGAGTTAAAGATCCAAACTGCTATCAGCAATACTTTTGCTTCCAGTCTTCCACCAAAAAGTAATGTGATACTTAATACCTTTCCTTGTTGTTTCTTGTCCAAAGTCTGAACAGAATTTCCCCCTAGAAAGGGAAATTGGATTTCAGTGTCCTAAAACCTTGCCTCAGATTAGTCTGATCAGATTTTTTTAAATGTAAATTTCTTATTTTTCCTGTTGTACTTGTCATTAATACATGCTATTGCTGTTGATTAAAAAAAAGAAAAAAAAAAAGAAAACAGTGCAAGCGTTAGCAAAGGCAAATGCACTTAATATGAAGGAACAAATAAAACAGTCTGCAAAAGGCAGGGGTGAACAGGTCTAATAAGTGGCCCAGTTTTAAGACTTCAGTCCTGGCACAGCACTGTGATGTCACCCAAAAAAAATACCTTAAATGTAATGACCACAAATTTAAACTTCAGTGGGACTGGCAAGTATTTGGCTTTCAGATTTTGTTCAACCAAGTCACCAGTTTAGGGGACCAAGAGTGAACTGTAAATAGCACTTAAGTTCCCAGAGTGTAATTCAGGTCTGGGAGAGAGATTCAAACAAACTGGCCCTAATCCACCTGTGTCAACATGCAGTTAAGCTCCGCAATTCCTTATCATGGGGTGTTTCAGATGCTGAAAGTTTACATGATTTCAAAAGGCAACTAGACAAATTCAAGTAAGAAATATCCACTGAGAATTATTGTATGTAAGACAACTGGCTCAAAAAGTCAATGAGGCACAACTAGTTGAATGCAGGATGAATATTCTTGAGTAGGATCATTTACACCCTTCCCTAGGCATCCTCTTTTTGACTTTTTTGACAATAGTACTCTGAGCTGGATGGATCTGGTGTGACCCAGTCAGACCACTGTCATATTCTTATGCATCAAAATATCTGAGATAGTACCTGCACATAACTTTTCTGGTGAAAGCTCCCCAGCACATGTAGCTAACTGAAAGTACACGTGTCCTGAAGTGTGTCTGCTCACTTGAGATGATTAAGTGACTATTTTCCACTTAGCTCCATTTGAGAATTATTAACAAAGTATTCTGAATTCTCTGTTTGCTCAGAGAGCATGTAACACTTCTGGATGGGTTTGAGTTCACTATCTGTAGGCACTTCACCTGAAGAAACTGGTTGATGTCTACTTCTTGTACAACAGCCTAAAGACTAGAGTACATCTAGGGATTGTGACACCTGAATTTTGGTCAAGTCCCACCAGGTTGGACAACACAGTTTCTACCCCCCTCAAAAAGCATGCTAGTTTAGAGTAGGAGGCCCCTTTTGTGTAGGATATTCAGAGGCAGAAGCATTTTTTTCCTTTGAGTGGAAAGCTGTGATCCCAGGAGCACAGACTCAGGCAGGCAGGGAGACCCAGCAGGAGCGTGGCTCTCTCGCAAGTCAGTTAGAGTACCTAGGCAAAATTCAGGGGTGTGAGTTTGCCCCCAGCCTACTGGGGACATGCACTTCATGGACAAGCAAGAGAGTAAACGTAACAAGAAGTCTAGACAGCAAACTCTGTATCTCTATGGCCTTGGGGATGTGTGGAGAGTCTCTTAATGTCTTCTGTATAGTTCCCTACATTTAGCTCAAGGAAAAACACAAATGGAAATCAAATCCTACTTTGGTGAATACTTTTTATATGAAGATATTAATTTCCTCATTAGAGCATATGTTTTGAAAGACTTCTCACGTTACTGCTTCAAAGGAGTTAATGATGGTCTTTGTTTCCCTGGGGTTGGTACCATTTAAATGGAAGCAACTGGAGGGAAGGGGAGAAGAAGCAGAGGGAGGACAGCTAATAATGGTATGGCAATCTACATTTCCCTGGGGAAGACAAATAAGAGTTATCCGTAGCAAATGGAAGATTAAACTCTGAACGTTTGCTTAAACTTAGAGTAATTTCTAGCTACTACAGCTTGATTTTAAGCAGTTTGTTGCCAAATTAGAAGTTTGTATCAAATGCCCTTAACGTGATCACAGTTTAGTTCTTGCTAGAGGTATTTTAAGATAGTTATGTTTGTAATAATTACTAAGCTTATTTTTATGGCTAATCACAGCTGCTTTGAAATGTAAGTAATAACTTTTGTATATTTTATTTCTGCTATGAGCTACTATTTCAACCACATCTTTCACAAAGCTTTGCTACACTCATTAGCTGTGGAGGTGCTAGGGCAAAATGCTACAAACCCAGACAGGTCTAAGCCTTCTCTTGCCTGAATTTCAAACAGCTAAAAAATCCTTTTAAACAAAAGGCCTGTCTCAACATAATTCCATTCCTGTTAGTTTGCACTAAGCGATTCAATATTGTTTCGAATACATGTTAGTTTACACTGTTTTGTTCCTCTCTTAAGTCCTGACATTCATATAAGCGTTCAATCATCCACATGGATATGGTTGAGGACAAATATAGGTACATGGAATTTAGCCTATATAGATTGTCCCTATTTTTCATATACACCAAGAAGTATTTCTTTACCTACTCTTTTATTTTCTAGGCCATACATGCAGCTGTCCTTTGTGTTTCTTTCATAAATATTTATATATGTGCATTTATGCATGTATACAGATTAAATCCTAGTTACCATCCTATTTATTTACCTATTTATTATTGTCAGAGAAAGAAAGAAATCGATGTTGTCATGCTGTGATGTGTTCAAATTTATACCAGAATTAGTTGAAGATGGCTGTGCTACTCACAAGTGGGTAATCGGTCAAGGATGATGGGTTGCAAGTGAAGAATGCCTATCAACCCAGATCAGCTCCAAGAAGCTAAACAAATCCTATTTGAGGGATAGTTTAGAGAGTTTTCAAACTATTACAAAGATAATTTTTGCATCCTTCCTATAAACAAGCCAGAAGCAATTTGATTAATGATTATCTATGCACCTCAAGGTTCAGATAACCTCCTGGTTCCTACTAATTGGTCTACGATGGATGGCAGAAAAATTCTGATGGAAGAGTTTTATCTAGTAGAGAACTGAGGCCTGATGCAAAGCTCATTCAAGTCAAGCAGGATCTTCCAAAAAAACCCCCAAACTAAAACAAGTCTTTTGTGGAATTCTACGAACCCAATGTTGCAAACAATAAATGAAAAAAAATATTTTTCAACAAAATTATCTTACAGCTTTTATATTAGCTGCGGATTGGTACTAGAATCCTCCAGTAAAGAACAGATTTTGTGTCAGAGATCTCCACCATCAGGTGACACTAGCAATTAGATTTTTTTGTTGAGCTTCCTCATGTGGGTTCTGTTATCTTAATACACATTTCATGCTTTTTTTCTTCAGGATAGTGTTTTATGATATCTATTCTATAAAACAACTGAATACATAAAGTCATAAAAGCATGCAAAGTACATTTTCATAAATATAACAATGATAAAGAGGGAAGACATCAATTAATCTTGCAAGCAGACTTTGGAGTCACAATGATAAACACGTTATCAACCTTCCAAAACCATCCTTTGGCATACAGAGAAAAAATAAATCAATTACCAAATGTTTTCATACAATAATGCTTTTCATTTTATGCAACTTTCAATCAGGCTGAAACTGTACCAGCAGCTAACCTGCCATTTGGCAGTTGTAGATGAGTTAATAATTCAGATACTCTTGTGAACTGACAGCTAGAAACAGCAATTTTGCCATTTAAGGATGTTTGGTGGAATAAATTTCTTGATATGATTATAAACTGGGACACATGAAAACCAGGTCCACAGGCAGCCTGCAACTCTCAGGAGAATCATTGGAAACAGAGGTCAGAATCCCTTACAAATAGTCCTTCCAGGCACTGCAATATTATCTTGAAGGTAAAATGGGGTGAGTGCTTCTTGAGATTAATTGAATTGAAAAAATGGATTTTTGTTATATTTTTGACAGAATATTGGGCTTAATTCATGGTTTTGGCATAAATAATTTAGATTATCTCAAGAGTGAAGACAAAATTTCAGGAATTCTCCTTCTTTCATAAAATGCTTCTCTTTGCTGCAGGTCTGCACTTAGACCCCGATTAATTTTTTATTTGGTTTAATCTTACATTAGAGCATACAGACTAGCCAAAACACAGCCTCGCTCACATCTGGCAAATAACTGAGCCAAATAATGAACCTGCAAGCACTCCTTATTGGAGCTTCCCTTTCAAGTATGGGAAAGGTGATAGACTTCTTTGATGAAAAAAAAAATCACACATATTTGTCAATAGAGAAATTACAAGGCAAATAGATTTTAATGAAGAAATTTCCTTTAGATGATGACTGGTCCTCATAATTACTTGCAGGATGCAAAATGTCTCTTCCTAAGAAAATGTTAGAAGAGGGACAACATTCAGGGTTGCTCCTGAGGTGTCCTAACATTGATCTTTTCTGATGTGTTTTCCATTTCTGGTCTTCTGTTCATCAGTGCTTTCTCAGTACTTTTGTTTGGTGGAAGAGAAACAACAAATGGGTTGAAAATCATCCAGTGCAGAGTTTTCTTCTATAGAAAAGGTTAGTAAAGTGAAACTTACAAAGTCTTTGTAAACAGGCTGCATACTTATAAATTGTGGCCATTTTGTTAATTGTAACAAGGATTTTCATTGAAAATAATTCTGTTCCTTTTTTTCCTTTTGACCTCTAGAAACAAACTTTAGAGAACTCCTTTTCTCTATAGTTTTTAGATAGTCTTTATTTTTTACTTCTCACCCACTTTTGAGATAGCTGTCACTTCTACTTCACTCTTCATTTTGTTAGCATGTCTTGCTTCCTTCCAAGTCCATATCTCTGTGAACTCACTAGGATTTCTTTAGCTTAACCAGTGCAAATTTAACACATCATCTTTAAGGTACCACTTTTGTACTTCAGTGGCAATACTAGCTGTCTTACTGACACATAAAACTTTGGGAGAGTAACTGCATATATACCAGGCTGATACGTAACTATGAACAAAGCTTTCTTCAAAATATGTTTTTCCTTCATAAAATAGATTCTGCAATAAAGCTGGGTGTGGGGAGATAGGAGACAAGAGAGAACAAGGAAAAAGAAAGTTCAGTGACAGAAGGACATCTCACTCATAATGCAATGGCTGTCTCAGGACTAGCTTTACACATTGTTCTTTCTAGTCAACATTTCAATAATATTAACTTATTTTCAGAAAATCATCTGTACTTCAGAAGATAATTCTGCCTACAGGTATAATTTTAATTCTTTTATACTTTTTGCATGCCTCCCTCATGCCTTCCTGACAACTGTGTTTCAAGTTTCCCAAACTTGCACAGATTCTTTATGACTTATATTTTTGGATCGTACCTCTTTATTTCTGTATTTTTGGATTGAAAAAGA
Organism: Strix uralensis; assembly: GCF_047716275.1. Classification (NCBI taxonomy): domain Eukaryota; kingdom Metazoa; phylum Chordata; class Aves; order Strigiformes; family Strigidae; genus Strix; species Strix uralensis. The sequence continues at coordinate 58,036,496 of NC_133974.1, forward strand.
TATAATTCATGGTAAATCCAAGAAGTTGGGAGCAGCACAAAAATCTCAAAAATGGAACAGTATCTTCACCAGGTTGGTGCTAATTCTGACTATATTCTGTTCATAATTCATTAGGGAACCTCAGTGTTTTCTTAATATTATTTTACAAAAAATGCTGCCAGTAAATTTCTTTAATCCTTAGACTTTGAGCCAATAGGAGTAACAAATCATGTACTGTGAAAGTTCAGATCACCTTCAAACATCACTGAAAGTTTTGCTGTTAACTGCGCTTAAGGATGTGGTCCTAAGGGCTAGTACAAGACATTTTACCAACCAGTGAGAAGAACACAAAAGTTAATTTTTTTCCTCGATGTCATTGGGGTAAATCTTTACATACAGGCCTGCCTCTGGCCATGCACTGGGAGTGGCATAGCTGACAGGACCAGTTTAGATTTGTGGTGAAGAATATCTTCTCCCTCAAATCTTGCCAAGAGACTTATGTGCAGATAACAGAGACAAGTAGGAGAGCTCTAAGCAAATGTAGAGACGAAAAGGAAGCAAAATACCTTTATGGGAATGGCCTTTGCCTTGAGCAGGTCTCAGAGGACCTGAAGGTGCTGTGGGTGGAACCCTTCAGAGCTTCTCACAGGGCAACCTGTGAAACCTGCTAAAGTCTTTTCTGAAACGAAGTTGCCCTGCCCTGATCACAAGAGTTGCCCTGTGAAAAAGTCTGTGCAGTCTGGGAAGGCTGCATTCCACTATTATGGATTTCATAAGCCCTATAAAAGCTGACATGCGGATTTAGGAACCCTAAATGTTTGCATAAACGTCTTTTAGCAACTAAATAATTGCGCCCTGAAGCACCCCAAAAGAAGCCAAAGGAAACAGAAATCACCATCTACAAAAGATTAAAACAAATTTTTAGTTTCTCAGCCAAGCCATTTTGCAGTTACTATAAGCCAAAAAAAATGTTAGGAAAATTTTCAAGAGGTGAAACCGCTTCCTTTTTTGAGCCCTCATGTCTCCCAAACATCTTGTTGAATTTACCTCAAACTTTCCATTAAACTTCTACTTTGGCAGAATAACATATTTATGAAATTTCAAGTAGATTGGTTCGGTCTGGTAAAAGTCAAAGAAGTAAAAAGCCTGACCTGGAGTGGAAACCTAAGTTCCAACTTATCTGTGGAGAGAATATAAAATAAGAAGTCTACCAAACTGAAACAAGAGTATTGGGTTGTGCATGCAATGCTTATTTCTGAGCAGTAGTATCTAGTGCCATTAAGACTGTTGCCAGAGCATAAATCCAAAGCTTCACTCAGCATTTTTTACTACCAGTTGAAACAAGTATTTCAGGAAAAAAATATACCATCATTCAGTTTCTTTAGGGCTGATGACAGAAGGAGTTGATGACCCCAGTGATTTGCATAATCTCACAGAAATCTGATTAGTTTTAAAGGTTACTGATACGTTTTATTCCCAAATTCAAGTAGCACCCTCTACTGGCCAGTCCACATTGATCTACTGCCACCACCAACAAAAAGACATCTTGCCTTAATGATCTGTACTGGAAAATTGGAAAGTGAGAGATTAGTGTATAAATGTTGAGGTGAGTGTAAGAAACAAAAATGAATAGAAGCACTGGGAAAAACTATATGCTGTGTTGTGGGGTTCAACTCTGAATTTCAATGGAGTTTGGCTATTCGACACCAAGACAGACTTTGGCCACAATTTTGTTGTTAGCTTCATATTTGGATTTCAACAGAAGCTGAGAGCCTAAGCAGGAAACCATGTGTTCCTCTCATTGGCACAGATATTTTCTCTCCTTACCTTACAAAAAGGTTTACTACTTTTTTAGAAATCTTTGGAAAATCAGCTCATGGTTCCCTCCAAGATAATGCGAGAGATGCATACGTTAATTCTGCAGCACAAGAAGAGATTGTATACTGAAGTGCTGTGGTTTTGGAGGTTTGTGCACAGGGGATGTTCAGGACACACAAATACGTCAAGCAGGCATACTAGACAGATTGCCCTTCCTTTCACTCTGCTTCAGAGCCCTTAGTGGGTTCTCTCAAGGTTGAGAGAAATTTGGCTGTTACTGCTTTAACCTCCATAAATGTCTGATGTCATTTACTCACACATCCTGGCAAAAAACTTCTGTCTGATCTCTCCCAGTTGTTCTCTCTGTCTCTCAATTCGACGAAGTTTCATCTAAATGCCTATTTTGTTTTTACTTTTCCATCTGCTTTTCCATTCCTTCCCAGGAGTGCTGCGACATGACCAACCAGAATCATTACACAAAAGACTAAAGACAGTTTGGTAGAGGAGGAGCAGTGTTTGACGCAGCAGCACAGGAATGACTTGGTGATGTGGCACTTGGCTGAGAAGTAACTTTTCTGAGAGCCAGCTCCGAACAGTGCTGAAATCAGTGAGGGTCTTCCCACCAGTCCTGGCCAGCTTGGATCAGTCCCACAGTGCACATCTGGACACAGTTTGTTCAAATGTGCCTGCATTATCCCACCTTTTATCCAGTATCACTTTTTGAAGGGGTTAAGGAAAGTCTCAGACTTATGTCTGATGCTCTGCTGTTTCATGACATTTTTCCAGTGAGATTAATATGTGACTTTTTCATCTGTATAATTTATTGTTGCTGTAGATTTAGATTTTTTTTCTCTGCTGTCAGTATATTAACCTCAAAGAATGTGCAACCACTTGTTTCAAATGCACAAGTTGGTTTTGTTGGTTTTGTTTTGGTTTGTTTTTTTTTTTTAAAGTAAGAATCTACAGTTTTGCCTGGACTTAATATACTAGCTCACAGTATGGTTGACTACTCTACTGTATTTGTAGAAGAATTGCCATTAGCTGAGAATAAAGAATATCTGGGGGATGTGAACTCCTTGTCATAACTGATACAGAGAATTTTAGTAGAAAAATATAACTTAAAACATTTCTAAAAATCATAGCAGGAGTTAGTCTGTATTTGGTAAACTACAATGCTTCATTTCTTGCTTGTATCATATGGAAAACTATGCAATTATTTTAAAAAGATCATGTATTCAGTAGTTTCTGTGAGTGCACAGTTATAGGTGACAGGAGGAGCCGAAGTACAATGTATTTGCTTTTCATGGCTGGAAATTCCTCAGATTTCAAAGCTGGAACCACTTAGAAGTGGCTACTCGAATGTGTCATGGAAGAGATAATAACTTCTCTGTTTGCCTTAAAAATGTGGCCCATGAGTAATGTCAAAACACTTTTATTTTACTGAAATATAACCTGATTCTGTAATTTTAGCTTTAGTTAGGAAAGAATTGGTTTGTTGAAGAATTCACACAAGCCTATTTTCAGTTGTTACAGAAATGGGTTGGAATACATCTTAAAATAAGGTATAATTTCATCTTTATGTAGAAGATTTTAACAACATTCACAGTGGAATCAAGTTATATTTTTGTATTTAAAATGCAATACTTACATGTTTTTCAAGGCAGACATTACATATAATTTTGTATTATCCTTTTATGATAGTACACACTGGTAAAGAGTGTGTACTATCATGAAAGGAATAATTTTCAAGAGTATATGGACTTGGAATACCAACAAGGAAGACTTAGAATATGATTGCTTTGAGTTGGAAACATTTCAAATCATGAGGTTTCTCTATATTTGCAATCGGAAATTCACAAAACTATTGGATTGAACAATTAACATGCTCTTACCTCTAAGAAAATCAGATTGTTCTTGTAATATGCTAGCCATCCATCCAGAATAGTTGTGAAACAGAATTGTCCCCAATATTCCCATATAATTTTTTTTTCCCCTGGACTTTTGAAAGTATTTTGGCATGTACAGTAAATTGCAAGTTATTTTATTTAAAGCTGTGCAGAGGAAGGACTTTTGTAGTTTGTGTTATGATTTCAAAGTTTTTATTCCTTGTAAACCAAAGCAGCTCTTTTCAACTTTGGCATCATTAATGAAAGAAATTATGAAGAAAATACCCCACCTTTCTGAAACATCCAATACATGCTATTTTTTGGAAATCTGACAATTTCAATCTAATATTTTTGTACTGTAATAATGTATTTCAAAATGACACCATTACAAAATCAATATTAAAGGAAATTTTGAAAAGAAAATTAATTTTTTTTAACTCCTGAAACTTAATGAATATGATCGTATATTTGTCAGTCATTTTCCTGCTGTCCTTTGCACAATCTCTGGACACATTTTCAATGAGAGAAATATAGATTTTGGAAAAGCAGATATAAAACATGCTGGATGAGACACTTCCATTGAATAAGAATTTATGGGCAGAAGGTCAGGAAGCCTTGAGGACAGACCATGAAGATAAAGGCTGAACAGTTGGAAGAGAGATTAATATTTAAAACACGGCAGTCCTGGACACAAGAAGAAGATGGTGACATAACTATCTGATAGGTGAGTGAATCAAAAAACAGGGCTAATAATTTTTAAAAAATCTGTGATTAATAAAAACTAATTTGCAGAGCTGGAGAAAGAAGCTAGAGTAAGAGAAAATGAAGAGCAGGGAAGAGGTTACCATGGGTACACCAGAGCAGCACTTGGTGATTCAAGTTAGGCTAAGATGATATATAGCTCCATAACTATTTTCTGTATGTTTTTATTTCTTTTCTTATTCTCCCAAATGTCTACCATCATATCCTTCCTTCTTCTGTTTCTCTTTCATACAACAGTTTATTTTCTGATATTTATTACTCTGCTTGCTAACCCTCCTTCTCTGACCAAAGTTCATGAGTTTTCCTATCTAATTAGCATGGAAAGGGAATGTTCACATGAACATGGAGTCAGCTGTGTGACCCACCCCACCTGTAACCTCTGCCACACATCCTATGAAGAATCCAAGACATGTGTGTCCTTGGCATGGATCTGACAAGACACACAGCAGTACAGAGCTCAGCATAGCTTGGTATGAGCAATGGTCACTTTTTTCAGCATCAGGCTTGTTCCCTGATTTTGTCCTTCTTGCTTCCAAATAGTAGACTGCCTCAGAAGATGGTGCTTACATTATGCTTATCACTTTTTCTTTAATAGGAGGAGAGATAGTCCAAGCTGGACTGGTACGTGGAGGACCATGCAGTCACAGACTACTTCACTTTCACATGACTAAGGGTATTCAGTGTCTCTTGGCACTCCCCTTTAGAATACCTCACAACTTTCAACCCATCCATCCTGAAAGTTATTGCTCCAGAGGCTGGGAGTCCAATGAGTGGAGAGTTGGGAAGTCCATCCCTGAAAATGCAGTGGGAGAGGAACGTGTCCAGCAAATAATGAAGACAACGGTGGGAGGAGGACTGTTCCTGGGAACTAATATCTGTATGGGGATGATCACAGGCTCCACATACTGCTGAAGCCAACTGCAAAGTTCATGGTGCTTTCAACAGGAGGTGGATGGTGTCCTATGGGCAGGGGTTCACCCTGCAGGAATAGCTTGAGAATGCTTAGCACAAAGCAGCAAAAACAAGTCATCAAATGACATCGGTGAGCTCTTTGTACGGGCAGAGTTTTATATGCTGGTTGAGTCAGCTGTTTTGGACAATTACTTTTAAAGAGAGGGGCAGGCACTGAGTCACATTTGTGCAGCTGAATTCATTGCAGAACAAGTTGCTTTAAGCACTCTCTGTGCATTGTCAGCCTTTTTTTGCACCCTACTCAAAGAACAGACTGATCGGTGTTTGCCGAGGTTGCAGTTAATGTGCTAAATACGCTAAGGACCCATAGCTTATTAGTAAGGAAATTTGGGATCATAAAATGCAACAAAAGAGCTAGTGTTCAGCAAGCCAGCAACTTTAGCAGCTCAATGTTAATATTATGAATGGTATCAAGAAACTCTTAATGAAAACATAACAACTGCTTTTTTAGATACTTTACCAGCCAAGATCTTGATCTAAAATAATCCCTGAAACTTTAAAAATTCTTAAGTAAAATTGCCATGCAGGTCTGATACATAAGAAAAAGATACAGAACTGCATTTGGTTGATATGAAAGAGGTAACCAACTGTCACTCTTAGTGCAATCGGATACAGGCTGCAAAAGCAAGACATAACAAACTTAACATTCAGCCTTCAAAATTCAGGGCTAATTTTCCCAAATTGCAACTCACACCTGCAGATCATCCTTAAGGTTGCCAGAACATGCCACTGCTTTCATGATCCCGTATTCTTTATACATATAATTTTCAAATTATGGATCTCACTAATCCGCAAATATTGCCTCAGACAATGCAGATAGGTGCAATAACTAAAGCAACAGTGATTGCTCACATACAAAGCAAAGGGATTTTTAAAAAATGCAAATGATTTAACATCCATTAGAAAATGCAGTAAGGAGAATGGCAAAATGGGGCTTAACTGCAGAGCAAAATTTCAGGTTGGGGAAGGTTTATAACTTGTCTGGCATCCGTGGGGGAACAGCTGTCTGCAAAAGCCCTCTTTTCTCTATGACCAGGAAGGAAGCACTCCTCAGGGATCTTGGCCAGATGTAGAAAAACAAGGAAGAAAAGACGGGGGAAGGCAGCTGCTCACTGTGCAGCAGCTGAGGTGAGAAAGCCATGACATGAGCTAAAAATGAGGGTTCTCCTGGGAGAAGGCAGTCAAGTGTCCAGACAGGACACTCTTGCCTCTCTGCCAGCACATTTGTGTCCATGATGAGGGGAAGGAGATGGTGTAACATAGGAGACTCCAGAGAGACAAATCTTAGTGGAAATAGATCACTAGCTGCTCAGGACATTTTACAGGTATGAATTGTATCAGGAGAGTCCTTTTACTCAAGGCTTTGAGTATAGAGGATGCCCAACAGTGCCTGTGTGCAACTGGAGCCACCCCAGTAGTGATACTTGCCCCTTTGCTGCTCAGTAATATGTGCCTGGCTATACTACACTGACATCAAAACTCACTGTAGGAGTACAGCTGTAAGCCTGTTAAGACCATTTTGGTACTTATATTGGGATGATACTATTAATATAAAATTGGCCAAAGTCACGCTTTCAAAAAATACTTTTCTGTAACATAATATCTCTTATCAGGTACTGCATAAGCCTGTTTTCCATGAGTCTTCATAGAAAGTTCCTCAATAACTACATGGATTCCAGATTGCTTTTATGAATTACTGGTGTTATTTGGATATCTGACAGCCTTTCAAAATATTTACAGTACAACAGGAGGTCTGCTGGATACACACCTGTGGGAATATACTTGGGGGAACCCACCTACAAATGGAAATGGAGTTGCAGGAGGCTGTAGCTTAGGACAGGTTAAGGGCACAGGTAAGCACACAGTCTCCTCGGGCTGATGGAATGGCTTCCAGTAACCCAGCAAGGTACTGGGAGTACAGTAAACGTAACTCAAATATGTCTGCATGTGATGCAATCATAGCTCTGCCTGCAATGTAGGCATGCCTTTGTGGTGACTGCTTCCTACTCTTAACGCTAAAAAGCTGAAGAGTGGCGTCTACAAGTCTGTCTGTGGGAAGGAGAAAGAGAGAGGGACTCATTAAGTGTTATTATCTTGTGAATAGACTTGGTCAGACAAAACAATAGGATAGCTGAAGCTTAGGGGAAAGCTCCTCTGTGATGCATTGGGGTCTACATCATTAACATTTCTTCAGAGACACAGCCAGAGAAAAATGTTCTGGTAGAGCCCTTTGAAAACAGAAAGGCCAAAGAGGTGAATGCAAGGACAAACATGGGAACAGGAAATATGGATGTAGGGTAGGAAGGGGAAGTGCCACTCTTCCAGCAGGGAAATGCTTCTATCAAATTATTTGAGACTGAAGAACCAGAGAAGGAATCAGTATTTGGACATCTACAATAAAGACAGGAAAGGAGCAGTGTGGAAGATGAAGGATATCCCCCAGCTGCTCAAAAATGTAAGAAACTCAAGATAGGAAGATATGTATAATTTCGCTTGGAACCGTATTTCCCATGATAACTAAAATAAAGGAATTCTTAGAATTTTCCCATGTCTACATATCTGCAAATATTCCACGGACTTACAGAGTGAATAGAAACTGTGGCATGCCAAAAAGACTGGAGCTGCAGGATGAGGTGCAGTGAAGAGTCAAGGTGTGTGGGCCTATGGGTGGTACCAGACTGAGGTTAACCTCTGCTTTAATTTGCAAGATGAGTAAGAGAGAGGGAAAACTGATAAAGAGCTCAAAGATAATATTTGCTGCTTAGACCAAGGGGTGCTGAAGATCATCACACTGATACTGCTGAAGGTCTTTGGGATACAAAATACGATGTTTGGTCAGAGTACAGTCATGGGAGCTCAGTGAAAACACAATAAAGGTTGAATAATAGTACTATTAAAACCTACTCATAAAGGTAACAAAATCAGTAACAAAACACTATATACAACAAAATGAAACACACCACACACCTCCAACAACAGTATTCACAACAAATAAGAAAATAGAATTACAAAACATAGGAAACATAGATATTTGCCTTACCTATTAGCATTCAATCTGTATTTGTTGTTTCTGACACACTAGCAGTTTCTGAAGGAGGAAATAAGAAAGATACTAAAATGCACTGCCTAATTTCAGAAGTGAAGGCATATTAAGAAGACAAAGGCCACTGACTGTACTAGTTTATCACATTCAGGCTCTCCTCTTGTGTCTCTCAACTATATCACTGTCTTGTGACAGCTGAGAGATTGAGGCTATCTGGAGACAAAATCTTCACAGCTGTCATCCTCCTCATCAGGTCTTCCACCTCTCAGGGTATCTACCCACAAGTACCTGCTGATGGACATTGCACAACCAGAGTCAAAAATAAAGGCTTTGTAATGAAATAGCAGATGACTGGAAAAATAAGATGGCCTTCTAGCATACCAAAGAGGGAGGAGGAAGGAAAAAGAGAAAACATGCTGGTAAGAAGCACAGCTGAGGGACATGGCTCTTCATCCCCAGGTGTGTTTGAGGGGAGAGGTCTCTTATTATATTGCCACCGAGCTCTGTCTGTGCAGCCTTTGGGGAACAGGACTCTGCCTTCAGTCAGTTGAAGTGGACAGAGAGACTTTATTCACTCCATTGGTATTGAGGATGATGTGTGCAATGCATTACAGCAGAGCAGAGGGAATAGGCACATACCAAGTATTTGGGTTGGTTATCAGCAAAGCTGTAGTGCCATGGTTCAATAGGTGATTTTACTACACAAAGAAGTGAAATAGCTTTAGCTCTTCTACTTTGACAATATAACAAGACATTCTAAAATAGCGATAGTTTCAGGCACTTTGTACAAACATGCCATTTGTCAAAATCCTGTTTGCTTCACAGAGATGATTGATGAGTGTGCTATTTTGTGCTAAATATGACAACTTTCTGGAACATTCCTTGTTGATGACCTTGAACTTCACTCCTTTCAAGGCCAGCTGAGGCTGCAGAAGTGTAAAGAGCATGTTCTTAGGCTGTCACTGACACCTGCCTCTAGAGAAACCCCTGCTTCTAGATAAATGCTTTTTGCAAATGGTGAAAAAGTCCATCAATATGCTTAGAGTACTTTGGAAAATAAATTGTCTGAAAGCCAACTGTTATTTCAGTTAATTTTAATTTATGTGCATCTTTAGCTGTGTCTGAGCTATTTGGTTATAAGTTTTGAAGGACAGGAAAAGTCACCTGAATACTTGTTGCTGCATCAAAGATCTTTTATCAGTATCCTGAAACGGTAATGCAATATTTGAAAGAAAAGCTTTTCCCCTGCTGCTGTATCCACGGTTTGGCTGGGGACAGCTGACAACAGCAGCATGTGTAAACCCAGAGGACCTTGTGTTAAATATATTTGGTGGACTAAAAAAAGTATTGTGGGTGGAGAGAGAGGAAGAGAGAACCTGCTGTGGGACCTCTTTTTTTCTCCACTCTACAATGCTCTACAGCATGGTGCATTATAATAACAAAGTAGCAGTGAAGCAACACTGGTTCTTCGTTATTCCCAGCAGAAGAAGCAGGAGAAGGTCCACGAAGCAGAATGAATGCACTCATTTTATTGGCTCTGATTCTTGCTTGTTTAACATATTTTCATGTAAATAGTTTATTATCTGTCATTTCCTCACAAGCCTTCACAGTCTTAAAACCTTTGAATGGACTGAAGCATTACTTGCCCCATTGGTACCAATCATTGGTTCACAAGGCCTCCTGCATCTGTTTTTCAACATAACTGCAAAGATCCAAGCACTTAGGTCTTTATTATGGGTTGCATTATAATTAGAATGATGCAGTGACTTTAATGTCAATGGAAAATAAATGATATGGGTACTCTTTGTAATATCATTACTGGTAATCTCAAGACTTCTTGGTATGAAGATCATTAATTTTTTTTTTTTTTAAATCATTTACAAAACAGATGGAAAGTCCACACACCTCACAAGGTCAACTTCTCTAGCTGACATTAATGGAACGTACTATGGCAATCTACATTATTGTGCTATTCAGAATGGATTAAATGATCAGTTTCTGTTATACCAAGAGTGTTCTGTATAATTTGCTACACATAGCACTGAAAAATGATCCACATGTGCCATGACTTTGAATCTTTGATTAAGCAGCATTCTGCTTGTTTCTAATGAACAAATAAAACCAAAATAGAATCACAGGAAATAGTGCGTCAGTCCAATTTTTATTCAGGCCTGAAAAGTCTCTTCAAACATTGAATGGAGCTCCTCTCACCATGTCCTTTTTATCTGCTGTCCTGAAATACATACAGTTTACTCATTCTTTCTAATAGAGCATATGGTTAAATCTGGCTCTTGGGTACTGTAAAGAGTCAATTCTCTGGGCAAATATTTCCTAAAACCAAGGAAGTAGGCAAAAAAACAATTCCTCTCAAAACTTTACTTCTAAATCCAAATGCATCACAAAAAGAAAATCTGCTTTCACCACATGTAGAAAAAATATTCAGTGCTAAATTTTCAGCCTAAACAAAGTAATGTTCCAAACATAAAACTAGACAGTAATGTGAGAGAAGCTGAACCATTCCAACAGAGCGATTGGCCAGGTACCATCTGCCTGTTGTATATCCCTCAACATTATGTTACACCTGGGCTATTAAAAAATGACCACACCAACATGAGAGATTTAGCAGTGACTACTCTGGCTGTGTTCCCACATTTCTTTATAGTCTCTCTCGATCATATTTTTCTTCCTAGAATGGAAATGATGGAGAAGAAAATGTTGCAGTGACTTAGTTCACGTAGAGCCTGGACTTACTCCCATGCACCACAGCTAAAGGGATCAGAGAACCTTTCTGCCCATTGTTGGCCAACAGAAGTTGTTAGTGATTTGCTCAAAGTAAGCTTTGTGCTCTTATTTGGCTGTGTCTAGACAGCCAAATACTTTGCTGCTATCCAAGGAATGTGCAGCTAATGTCAGTGATGTATCCACAGGAAAGCGTTGGTTCTTGAGTATAGACTTAACACAATCAGTGCAAAGTGTAGAAGAAATGAGGCAGGGGATCTTCCCTGAGCAGGATATTTACTATGGAGCCTACTTAACTTCCTCCAAGAGAATAAAAAAAGGAGCAAAGTTATTTAAAATCTCTCTAATTAAAGAAACCTCATATTCAGTGCGAAAGCCACAGGAGGGATTTAGTTAAGGTGCATTTTAGACGTATAAACACATAAGAAATTTTTGTACACTCCAAGAATTACAAGCAGAAGAAGCAGAGCTACTTCGTGTTCTCCACTAACATGTGGAACTGTCTTTGGATAAAGATTTATGAGCTGTCTTGAATAGCTGCATTAGCAGTTGATGGGTGTTTAGAATAAGCCAAAATGGCAACCCAAGAGGTCAGTATGGAAAAAAAAAAAAAAAAAAAAAAAAAAAAAGCATATTTTGGAAAGGAAAACGATATCCAAACAAATGTTCAGTTACTGTGAATCCCAGTGGAATTATGACCACTTACAGAAATGACCTGTCATTTAGTGGCACATCTTTGATGGCATCTGAGGGAGAAAAGTCAGTTACTAGTATTGTAAAACACAAACAATCTTATGAAAGGCCAAGCAACTTTCTCCAAAGGATTGAACAGATGCAAATAATTTGAGCCAGATATTGAACATTGCCCTTATTTACCAGCTGTGCAAGCAAAAGCACAGAAAAGATAACTGAGTTGCCCACAGTCATGCAAGGAGGGTTAAATATGGCAGCTCTTTTCTAGGTCAAGAGTGGAGGCAACAGATCAGAACGTGAGGTACTTGATGTTAGATAAAATCCTCATGTTGCGGAAGATTTGCTTTTAATTCAGCAATGCATTTGACATATTGTCTCTCCTATACATCAAGTGCAGGAAGACAATATGAACAGTTTCTAACTCTACCTCATAAACTTCCCTGAACAGGCACTGGAGTTACAATAACATCTTTGTTGGCAAACATTTCCAGGCACTGTAAATCTGTCTGACAGGAGAGATGGCTGATGTGCAAATCTCTAAGTCACTGTTGTTAAAAAACAGAGCCCCTGTTCCTCCACCTTGGGCCTTATTTTATAGCACACCATATAAATGAGAACTTAAAATAGTTCTTTATCCTTCCAAAATGCACCGTCACTGGAAAGGATAACACAACAAGTTTAGTCTCAGGAACCTGAATCAGCTGAGAAAAGAGCAATCAAGGGACACATCTATGTTTGCCTTCCCCCACCCAGAGGTAGCCTCTGCAGTCCATACGTATGTCAGTGTGCTTTCAATCACTTAAGAAATTGAATCTATTCACACAAATGTTCACCAGACCAAGTCAAGGAGTTACAGTCCTTATCACTTAGCACCAGGGAAGCAGTGCAGTATTGTACAGGAATGTTCCCAAGGAATGCAATAATACAAGCTGGAATTATCTGGCTTCTTACCACATGAGGCCTTCAAGAGAAAAATAGCTATTTTTCCCTGCTTATAAGCACACAGGAGGACATACATTTATCCTTTGTTATCCATGCTGTAATATGCATTTATTAGTAATAGCACAAAGACTTTTCTACTCATGGTTTTGGCAGCATCGTTGAAACTAGGGCTAGAGTGAGACGGCTTCCACTTTATGAAGAGGTTAAAGGTTTTGAAAGATTTTGCCGAATACAAGCAAACACCGTTTGTTTTAACTAGTGACCTGGAAATGGAAAGAAAAATGTTGAAGATTTAGGGCTATCAGCTACAATAAAGCCTTTCGACTCCCCATTCTCCAGTAATATTATGGACCTGAAAAACTTTCCAGGTGAGTCACTCATCACAATCCAGATATATCTGTAAAGATTGGTGGGTTGAACAAAACGCCATTTTTCAGGGGAAAAAAAAGTTTAATCTTCTTTTTTTTTTTTTTTTCCCCCAGCAGCTCTACTGCAGAGCCATATTTAGAAATGCTTGTTCGTAAGGTGTTTGGATTTGGCAGGGAATGGCTATGATGCACTTTCCCCAGGGCCTGGGAAAAAGAAGCAGGCTGCAAAGACAGCTTTCACAAGTTGCTTTGAAAGGCAGTGTATAATTATAGAGGCTGGCAATGAAAGACAGAGCCGCCTCCAGGGATAGCCCTTTCCCATTCTGCCACTTACAGGGATTCTTGACTTTGCAGTCAAGTTCTGTCGTGTCCTGAGTAAGAAGCTTGGTCAGCAGTGGGTGAAACAGCTTGCATCATCTTTCTCCAACTTCAGCTAAACTATTAAAAGGAGGCAGGTCTAAGCTTTTTTTTTCTTGACAGACCTGTGACTCATGAATATCACAGAAAGGAGAAACCAATAAAAAGCTATTTCTACACATTAGTTTCTGAGCTTCCCTTTTAAGGATCATGTAAGTTAGAGTGTTCACAGCTTTTGTTAATAGCACTATTATAACTTGTTGTTGTTGTTATTATTATTATCATTGTTATTATTATTATTGCAACCTTTTATTTAGACACCTTACATCCACTCTAAGAACAGGCGTAAGTATACAGCAGATCTGTGTGATGATGCCTAAAAGCTTTATGCTTTCAAAAGCTCAGCTCTAGGGCCACCTGCAGAGCTTCCTGAGAAATCGACACTGCTCCCAAAGATTGTTTTCAAAACCAATATTAGCTTCCCACAGCCAGGGCCTGTTCTGCTGAATGCAAGAAACTGCTTGTACCAGTGTCTCCTCTCCCTTTGCACTGTGCACCCCTGCAGTAATTCTGGTTGCAGAGCAGGGAAGGAAGCACTATGGAGCTTTCACAAACTGCATTTTTGCCTGTCAGCAGCACTGTCCTCCCTAAAGTTTACATCAAATCCAGTGCCAAGTCTGTGGTTTAAACCCATCTCTGCACTGAACTTACAAACTAACAAAAAAATTTAATCGCCCCCACTTCCCTCTGCCCTATGCTTAACTATTTCAGAGACAGATACTATGTATTATATTCTCATTAAAACAACAAAAAAAGAGGCATATCTATGAGAAGGAAGTAGTATGAGAAATGCAGAAAGAAATGGGTCAGAAAATGACAAGACAAAGGAGATTGCTCTGCAGCTTAAAAATACTTTTCTATTTGTTATTTTTATTGCCATTTCCAAATTAAAACTGAAACTGTTCAGCTGACATGTATGTCGATATGTGGCCATAAATTCTGTATATGCTACTAGTTCTGATCTCTGTAAAAGCCACTTCCATTAGCTGTAAAATAGCCAGCACTAGCTGGAAACGCAGAGTGCTCCCAAATCCACTCCTTCTGGTTCTTCTTTCTGGAGTGCAGGATGCTGCAAAAGGCCCTCCAGAATTTAACTATACTGCATGTGGAAATAAATACAGCTGAATGGAAGTGGAGTTTCTGTCACATTTATTCATTTCAGCACCTGTTTACTTTCCAAACTGGAACAAAAGGTCAAAGCACATTGTAGAAGAGAAATTATAAAGTATTTTATTCAGAAATACTAAGCTAATTCATTTCACCATTTTTCAAATGAGAAGAAATATTTTGATATTCTGCTAACTAGTTGAATTTATCTAAGTCAAATTATTCTATTTCAGTTTTTCAAAACTTTTTTTTTTTTTTTCTCCTGGAAAATTAAATGCTTTCCATGAAAATCCAGATCGCTGGAATCTTACTTTCCTATTCTGAAAAGAATTCTGAGCAGCTCGAGAAAAAATTCATACTGTAATATAGTATTATGTCAAATTCTTCTTACATTGTGCTGTACTATGGATATCCTTCATGTGTCTGTGAGGGATTCTTACTAATATTTCGCTTTTTTTTCCCCTGGTCAATATTAGAAGTTCATTATTACTCTTAGTGAATGTGTTGGAATTCTGCACAGCTCTGAGCACAAAATCCTGCAGTCATGAACAGTCATGAACAATTGGGACAGGACTTTCCAATGTCATTTGCTTTCTAATGCAGAAGAAAAGGAACTTGCTCAGCAGGTTCTCCTTCTGGTAAGCAAAGTGGAACAGAAACTGTCATGTACCGGGTTTTCCTCCACCTAGTAGGTAAAGGTACAGTTTCCCCTTCAAATGATATCAAATCACACAATTTGATTATAACTACCTAAATACGGATAGGAACTTTTTTTTGGAAAAACTTACGTGAAAAAGTAGACCCAATGATTAAAAATTTGAAAGGATAAACCTGAATGTAATTTAGTCTCTCATTGTCTGTCCATTGAGCTTAACATCCTTTAGACCAGTGCCAAGTGAGGAAAAGATTCCTGAGATCACACACAGATTCTTTACATCACCTTTACCTCTTCCACAACACTCTTTAAGTACGTGTGTGGGATTTTAAATACCTTCAGGAACATAAGCTTTACTTTAGTAGGGTACATTAGTTGCAATCAGGAAGATAATCTACACAACCTTGAGTTATATATTATACTATAGGAGTATAACTTTATCTTAAGGGTCTCCCTCAGCCAGCATCACCAGTAGAAGGGTATCTCTAAATTTTCAGGGAGGAGCTGGAAATGCTGCAAAGAGGGCTTACACCATGCATATGAGAAAATTCTTCACTATTTTATTTTTCTTCACCCCCATCCCCCAAAACCCAGAGAGTGACTTGGATGAATAGCTCAATAACCAACTATAAACTTACAAAAATGTAATAGGTGTTTTTAATTCTGTAAGTATTCTAGCATTTGTAGATAAAATACATTAAATATGGGCCAAACAATGCTATATCCTTTTAAGACACCACCCAGTTTTCATACCTGCAGCTTGTCACGTTTAGGAGGTGTAAACTTGTACATTAGTCAACATGTCTGCTGTAAATTATCCCACTACTGTGATGTTGAAATAAGTAGTTCACATAAAACAAAGAAGTCCCAATGTTTGTCTTTTATCATCATAGGAGAGGTGTCTCTAAACACACTATGAAAAAAAGACACTTAAATTCAAATAACCATTCAGAACAAAAGCTGATTGTTAAAAGGATAGGAATTTTTCCTTCACTTTGGTTCTATACCTTATGACTCATGCAGTTTAAATGGTAGACTGAATATACTACATCATGTGAGTGAGAGCTAATAATATGCCATTTTCAACTGCTTTAATTGACTTGATTCTGGTATACCTACAATAATTGCAAACGGTTCTCTGGAATCAACTGCTTAATGCATAAAGCAGGGTGGCATTTTTTACCATGCGAAATGATACAAAAAAATACGTCTTTCAGATGTATTTTAAACACTTTTGAAGATGCTTGAAACTTCTAACGCTATATCAGTATTCAATAGCTTGTCTTAGTAGAAGAAGTGATTTTAGTGAAGTGATATTATTTGGAAGAATGACAAAGTTATAAGAATAGCTACATGGTTAACCTAGATGAAAATAGAACTGATATGGATGGAGGATTAAAATAAGGGTAGGGTAACTAGTAGTGACATAAAATACCAGACATCTAAATTTAGGACGGTTTGAATGCTCCAAACTTTATTTTCATTGGCTTTTATGTGGTGTTTCATAAAGTTATTCAGATGGAGTTAAGAGCCTATAGCAAGGACAGTCAGTCTTCACACAGAACTATTCTGGAAACCATCTTAATTTTTTTCCTCAAAAAGCTGTTAGCAGAATAAAAATAAAGATTCCTATAACTTCCATTTCACTTGGGCATGGCTGTCACAACAGTCTAGGTTATAAGAACCGCATGTGAGTTTACAACTAGCTTTTTAATTCAAAAGGAAAATTCTCACACAATTTGACCATTTTCTGTTTTGTGACCTGAAAACTTAATGTTGAGCTGGTCTGTCCTGCAGAACTGTCTGATAATCATTTTTCTTTCTGAAGCCTGTTCCTTAAAAGATAACTGTGGAAAATTAGTGCTAGAACTTTATGGAATTTTGATTGAACAAAGGAGGCAGAGTGCATCTCTCTTCCTCACTGAAATATGCCCTGATTCACAAAACACACAGAGGGGACTCGTCCCTCAGGAGTACAATGGAAGAGGTTAGTGGGGGAAGAATGGATGAAGTTGTATTCTTCTCTACCATACCTTACCTGGAATATTACCTGCAAGCTGAGGCTGACCTGATGTTAGCCATGTGTAGGTTAGTCATCTGATCTGAACAAATCATCTAAGCTCCCTCTGGAGTCAGTGCAGGAAGATTGGCACGTCTGGAGTACTCTCCATCCTGCCCTTAGACAAGTATCTGACTTACTCGTTGGAGGGACCTCTTTCTTACTACAATCCTTAATACAACCGCCAAGGATTAGCCCAGACTAGAGCCCTGTGTTTATTATCTTCAATGAAAAAACACCATATGAGTACAATAAAACATTGTTTAGATTCATACGATGAAAAAAATGGAGATCCAAAACTAGCTTTCGTCATGAGTCTTCTGTTACTGAGCACCAAGTGGAGCTCGTAGGTGGGAAGTGTATTTCCCTACTATTCTTTACAGAAAGATCTTTTAACTTCACCGCCACCACCATTTATTGAAGTCTCTTTGCAAAGCTAGTTCAGGAAGAAATGGAAGACAAATGCACAGATCTACCTGACAGCAGCATTAGAGAGAAGAATATTCATATTTGTTTCTTGGTGTGGTGTTCTGCCTTGCTTCTTATAAAAATCTCAATCCAGCTCTAGCTTTTGATACTAGTTAAGAGTGATTCCTTCCTAAAGAGTAGCAATAGGTGTGAGTTACCTGTCATAATCCTCTTTCTCAGTGATCAACTTTTTTCAAGATCCTAGAGCCTGATATGTGTTCACCAAAGAGAGAACTGGAGACTGGAGATGGAGTTCAGTCTACTGCAATAGAGATTTCTTGCTCAAAGGACCTGAATAAACTTGGGTCTCAGTATCTTCATATTATAAAAGAGAATATATCTATTTGCCATTATGGTGACAACCCAAGTGATGGCAAATAGCTTCCTAAGGTGAAACTGGAAGGGAGAACATTGCCTTGGAAGGATCTTTTGGCTGCTCTTTTCTGGGAAGATGGTCAGAGGTGTGCACTGAAAGATGACAAAACAGGTAAATGGAATGTGGAAAAAAAAGTAGGAAAAGAAGACATGAAAGGATTCAGGCAAACTGAGTATGTATACAGACAAAATGGGTCACCATTTTCAAGTTTTGTTTGTCCCTAATTTGTGCACCTGAGTTGTTGTAGCAAAGAGATGGAATCATATGCGATTTAAAAAGTATACCTGCACAATTTCCTGGTGGTTATAAAGGAATCCAGAATTGATTCTTCTTTGCTTTGTGCAAATCTTTTTATTGACTTTATTATTCATTTTATAGAAGTAACAAAAATATTTCTCCAAACGGTTCTCGTTCATGCTCTGTATCTCCATGTACACACGCATATATGTATGGCTATATCTTTACTGAAGTTGGTGTGTGGTCTGAGAATTCATGAAAAAATGCTGACATTATCTATCTGGTCCATAGTGTATTAAAAAAAAAAAGATTTTTGGATTATGAAAGATTTACATTTTCCCTTGGTACCTGCTCCTGCAATTTGAAAATCTCTTTGTTTTGACCCTTTGACAATGACAGCAGGGCGTGTGGTTTAAAGAGGCAGATAAAATCCTGAAGACTTAAAAGAAAACATTTTTTACATTTCATAATCACTGAATAAATGAACTTTCCTACTCAGGAGGGAAAGAAAACTTGGCAGGGAGGTAGAGATTAAGAGCACTTCATTTTCTATTTTTTAGTATTTTTAAAATAAAAGGTTCTTTCCTACTACAAAGCATGATTCTATGTGAACTTAAAGGCTTACACTTGTTAAAAACTTTTTCATTTTATGTACAAAATATGGAGCCATAAAAGGGAATGTTTGTATAGAACAACTCTATCCATGAAAATAACTTGGTCCTGCACTTATGCTAGAGAAAAATGTGATAAATAAAGAAAAGTAAGAAAATAGCTTATCATCAATAATTTCTATTTATTTTTGTTTTAACTGAAACTCTATTGATTTTATTCACTGAGATATTTAAAATCTTTATTTAGGAGATTGTATGAATTGTGTGACCAGTTGATAGATATGTATTTCCAGATTCTAGAAACTAAGGATAGGAAATGGTAACACTTTTGCAAGTATCCAACATGATCCCAATAAGGAACTTTTTCCTCCATGAAGGCAATTAGAAAGATTGGGTTTAGTAACTCTGTTGCTCCCAATAGTAGCTTTTTTTGTTCCCTTTATTCAATAAAATTTAAGAAATAGTTTTTGTCCCCATTCTCTCCTTCCAGAGTGCTCTTGCTGATTCCTCAGCCTCTTTTGTTCTCACCTGATCTGAAGAGCCATGGGATTAGCGAAGTGCCTGACTCCCTGGTTTCCTGTGGGTTCCTGTGCTTTGTAGACTTTCAGAGTCTCTCTGCAGCTGGTGGAGCCCCAGCAGTTCCCTCTTGCCCTTCTGGTGTGGTAAGACCATACGCAGCTGCATAGTGCATAGGGAGCTATATCGTTCCCAATAAACATTCATCTCCAGAAAAGTAGTAGTTTCCATTTTCTTGTCTATTGCAATCAGGTTTTAAATTACTTTACCCAATTAATATCCCTTCAGATCTCATTTTCTTTTTTTAAGCTAAAAGGGCTCTGAAACATCATACCCTTTTTTGAAATATTCCATTTTCATCACAAGGAAAATTGTATTTGCATTGCCTTCTATCTTACAAATAACAAAAGACAAAACTTCTGGCATTGAGTCATTCAGTGAATAGATTGCAACAGTATTCCTCAGGGCACAGCTTGGTTGCACCAACCCATAGGGAAATGAAAGAATTCATACTAATTCCTCTCTAAGACCCCTTGCTTGGTGGCCCTTGACAACCTCCCTCTGATTTCTGTGGGGTGGAAATATTTCTGGCACATCTGTTGGGAACCAGCTCACACCAAAAATAGGGAGAACCTCAGTGAGTTTGAGTGAAACCCTGGCCCCGTTGCATCAGTGTCCATTGTGTGTGAGCATGTTCCAGCAGCAAAGTGGTGAGTGCTGTAACACTTGAAGCTATCTAGACAAATTTGATGGGACACTATATTTTGTCTGGATGTTTTCTAACTCCCTTCTGTTTTCCTTTTGGGGTCACTTTGAGGCTTATAACAATAACTGAAAATATGAGGGCAGTGTCTAACCTGCCTACACTGGGTTATCAGCTTGCAAATAGAAGAATAAAGCCAAAATGTTCAAATGTAAGATAACATGGACAGAAGAAAGGACAAATCTTTTTGAGATATTACTGCTCTGCAGCTGTCAGACTTAACTTTCTGTGTTACAGCCCACTGTACTGTGATTCAGAGCTCTCTTCAGCAACTTCTCTAATTTTTTTTCTGTTATTCCTGTTTGAGTATTGCTTCTTTAATTCAGGAGAGTAAGACAGTGACGATCCCCCACCTGGTTACTACATCAATTCTACAGCTGTGGTGACAGGCAAGATGTATAATCACTAGCCTTTGTAATAACATGGAATTATTTACATACTTTATTGCCAAATGGAAAGCACAACAATTATGTCAAGGTTTACCCTTTGCCCAACAAGGCTTGAGGTAAGTGGGCAGGCTAAGCAACCCAGTCACTTTCAAAGCTGACAGCAGCTTTTCCAGTTTTTTAGGATCCTACAGCAGATGCTATGACTGAACACCAAGCAGAAGTCTTAGCCATACAGTTCTCATTAATTTAACCGCAGTTTTGTAGCTAAATACCCCAAATAGCTCTGAATAGCTCAGCCTCCATTACTAAAGTTCATAGAATAAAATCATTACCCCTTGACTTCAGAAGACTGGTATTTTATTTTATGTAAAATAAAAGAAACTTGCACTAAAGACTGTAATAGTAGGCATCTCCTTCTTTACTTTGAAATATACTTTTATTCTGTTACAAGAGGCAAACACATCTGTTTCTGTGTGTGGTTATGGTTAAAACAAAAAACAATAACACACAGTATAAAATGAATAAAAAGAAGCATTATACCTTTAAGATGAGACATAAAAGGAATGGCTTGCTGTTTCCCTAAAGGTGATAGTTCTATTGAAGCAAAAAAACCTGTATATTTTCAGCTGATGTAGCATTTTGAGCAGGTGAACATGCCTCCCTGCTTTAGAATTTAAGTGATTTACAGCAGAGTCCAATGGAACAAAATAATTGCACTGAGAAATTGGTGTCAAACTTCTGAAAGACTAAATAATTGAGCCAGAGAGAGGGCTATAATTTCAGGGAGAAGACAGTAGCAATTGCAGACATGTTTAAAGATTGGCTAAAAATCAATTAACAGAAGTAGCTAAAACATATTTTTATAGTATTGAGACTCTCAAGACATGTTGTCACATGTGGGGTTTATTTATTTATATATTTTTGTTCTTGGAAGTGTGTATCAGAGTGGAAAATATAGCATTAGAGATCTGTAATGAAAGTACTTCATACTCTTAAGTGTTTGAAACTTAACTGCATAGGGAAAACTTTAATAGTAGCATTAAAGAAGCTTAAGGTCTTTGGCAAAAGGCTGTGAAGTCATCTGGGTATAATCAGCCACATAAACTGCATGTGACAATGTGATCCCATGATGTGAACACTAAATGAGAGCTATTTCTGCTTCTGAAAGGACTCAGATGAGTTGTAGCATTCTTCCAGTTTTTTAGATGTAAGTTATGTGTGTATGTGTGTGTGAAAGTGTGTGGAGGTGGAGGAGGAATATCACCTTGTAAAATACTACTGATATCCTAGTCTCTGTTTTGTGCTGAGAAGATACAAAATAGTCTTCTGCCTTTACCTGATTAAATATAAATGATAAAAAGTTGTAAAGTAAAAGGAAAAATTATTCAGAAAGCTCTAAAGAGCTATAAATTTTGATGCACTCACACACACACACATCTGCACATAGGATATAAAGTGTATATGTTACATACGTATTTATACCACATGTACACAAATATAGATGTACATGTATTTATATGAACTGGATTCGCAGCTAATTGAAACAGTGACAACAGAAAATGTGAATCACAGATTTCTTAGTAAGTCCTTGGGCATCATTTCCCCACTTTCCAAGCAACTCTCTTCCTCTTTCTTAAATACCCATTTATATATCAGCAACTGAAATACCAGCAAATGCCTTTGGGAAGAAGGAGGACTTTGATTATTAATTGGAGTGGAGTAAGGAATTTCCCTCTTCTCCTCACAATGTGAAAAGTGTGTTCTTCACAGCACCACCTCCAAAGTTCAATAGGGTAACATGAGACTGAGTGACTCAGACATAGATGTAGGAAAAGCCTGAAGACATTTTGATCCTTTTTACACAGCTCCTTACTCAGCAAATTCTAGTCCATCACTCCCTGATTCAATATCAGTACAAATATACTATTTTTGTCCATATTCTCTTCTCTGGGATAGTTTGAACTCTTCTTTTTTCCTCTTTTAATCTTTTTTTTTTTTTTTAATTCTTTTTAGTAGATTGTAAGAAAAAAAAAACATAGGAAGGACATGAAGGTGTGATACCAAAGCAGCTGAATTACTATTAGGAGCATGGGAGCTTTGATCATCCCCTTTATTAGGAACTCAGAGTTCAAGACAGGGTGCAAGCATGACTCTACCTAGTGTTGTCCTTTGGGTCCCCTCAGGTTATGCAGTTTATTTGATTTCCAGGAGGTCCAGTACCTTGCCCTTAGTTTAACTTGGCAGACTATGAATCAAGATAGCCATCAGTCTTCCCTCATAATGAATGATGTTTAAGTAGTTCACTTGTATTTATAACCCAGACAGCTTTTAGTTGCAGTCATTAGACAACTCTGCCTCCAAACACCATAAAATATAAAGAATGGATCCTCCAAAGAACAAAAAATCTTTTAAAGTAAATGGTATATTAAACTGCAGTACTTCCAATCCCTGGCACTTGATTTCTATTAATTTGAACTCTGGACTTAAACAGTTTTAAGCTTGCTTTGGACTGAGGAATATGTCAGGAATATAATCACATCAGTTATGCTTTCCTTCCAGATTCTGAATGTGCTTTCATGAGCCCATTTAATTAGTTACTGTATCCCTAGCATAGAGAGGATAATTGCCATCATGAGTCAAGCATTAAGTGGGATCTGGAAATATCCCAGAAAGCATCAAGATTTCTCAGATTTTTCAATATATGATGCTGCATGACTGTTGTGGGGTTTGTAAGGATTTGTAATTTCCTCTAGAAGTGAAATGAGGCAGAATATATCCCAGCTACTCATAACAAACTAAAGGCTGGGGAGGCCTAGTGCCAGCTCCACAGAGATGCATCTTAGTTTTCCTCTCTCTTCCTTCCACAGTTTTTCCAATTACGTTAATTTCTTCTACTTGCTCTGCTGCAGAGGACATTTTTATGCTGATGGTACACATTAAGTTCTCTCTCATTTCACACATACTGATAAAGTTTTAGCCCCTTTCATTTGAGTGAATGGTTAAGTCGGTGTATGTTGGGAGTAGACAGCTCCTGCTGTCTCCTGCTGTCACTTCTTGCCTTTTCCACAGAGATTGCTATTAAAACCTGCTGATGCTTTCTGTATCATATACTCAGATTAATTCAATTTTTTAAGTCTCCATTGTACTTCAGGTCTTGTACATCTTTTGAGGGCCTCTGTTGCAAGGACTTTTTCACCCCTAGACCAAGTCATGCAAAACGGTTCAAATTCACATTGCTCAGAGCTAGTCCTATCTACAGTGGATTGAACACACCCACAGAACAAGACATTTGAAGTGTCCTTTGGACTCTGTATGTAAATATATAGCTAGAGTATCCATGACATGTTTGTTGCACATCTTGACATGTCATGGTGGCTTGAGTGGGTACTGAAAGGCACAGTGTTCATGGGAACAATGGTGGAAAATGAAACCAGAGAGGAGGTGGCAAACTTGCATGAAACACTGTCCATAATTCATATAAGCAGCAGTCCCCTGACAAACTACACCAGGACTTTGCTTTGGGAAGAGCTATTTTAAAAAAAAAAAAAAAAAAAAATCCATGGGCAAACTAACCTGCATGCAGTATGGATAATCACAAGGTGGAAATGAGGGAGGTAACTACGGAATTCAGTTTGTTTCCTCGGCAATCTCATGGACACTTAATTCTCTAAAACCATCCAGACCTGAGTTTCAAAACTGATCTCTTTTTCTTGCATGTTATCATGTAGGATTTTGATCCTCCTCTCAATGAAAGATTTCAACAGACATCAAGTAGGGTCTTGCTCCACAATTTGGTTCCTTCTTGCCGTCAGCACTGACCTGCAGCTATTCAGTGTCTACTTTATTCAGCTGGAACAACCCAGTCTGATATCACCTCTTCCTACAGCCATCACTACACTACACACTCACTCTTACCCCTGGAGCACCATCCAACCTCTGAATGGAGGGAAGTTTTATTTAAAAATAGTGTTATTTGGTCATATATATAAAGCTTTACTATGAAGTACATACGCAGCAAGGGTGAATTTACATTGAAAGGGTGACAGCATGATTAGTTTCTACCTTTTCAGAGCTTGACTTTGTTTCAGTATATTTACTTAAATAAAAAAAAAAATCCATTGACTAAGTTACCTCAGTGTCTGCAAAATCTTATAATTCTTTTTTGTTTTCCCTTCTTATTTTTTCCCACTACACAAATACTGTTTGCTACAGACCACTGGCCTGATAGACTGTGTACTTAAACCACAAAAAATGCTGGACACTGCAAATTGGTGTTGTAACAAGGGTGGAGTGCCACATAGTTTGTACATTTAACAAAACTTAAACCTGCAGATGACTAATCTTAACAGATATTAAGACATATGAACTACCATCAAGGCAAATTCTTATGATGTTTGCTTGGGTTTGAATATGTGTGTACGTGCTGGCATGTAATTTCCTATAGGATTGTATCAATACTTATTGAAAGTACCTACATGCTTTGGAAAAGCTAGGTGATTGCTTTTGAAAAGTACTAAGGACATTTTTTTTTTCAGAACAGATCGTCTATGAATTTACATAAACAGGAATTGAGTCACGTTTTGGCATGTACTGTCTGGATACATAAAAAAAAAAAAATCAATAGAAGAAAAAACACTGAAATAATTTCTTTTCCAGGCCCAGATATCTTTTGTTATGATATGGGGAGAGGCAGTGGTTTAACAGGCTGAAACATCAATTGTGATGAAAAAACACATGCACTTAATGTACTGCCTTGCTTTTTATATGTGGTATAGTGCCCTAGTACTTCATTCCTTCATTTTGGCTCAATCCAAAAGCTATTGAATTCAGTGGAAAACCACCCACTGACTTCAGTGGGGAGTAGATCAATCTCAAAAAATATGTAATTGGACAGGGTAACAACTGATTTTGGGCCATGTGTTATAAATCTCTCTTCCACAACAGAACTCACAACTTTGTCTCAATAGCACTAAGCTGGAGTAAGAAAGGAAGAGGCGACTTAACCTTCAGCTGGGGACATCTTGGGTTCCTAACTCTTACCACAGAAGTAACATTTTTTGCATTGAGTCTAGTATTCACACGATGGAGTTATGGCCAGAGTGGCCGAGCTTGAGGCATAAGCAAGTCACGCTACAGTAGCTGTGCAAAACCGAACAAGTTAAAAGGTAGAGATCTGAAATCTGATAAAATTGCTTGTCATGCTTTTGGGAAAAAAATCACTGCTGGATGGGTTTGTGCTGCCTTTGCAGGGTTGAGTCATACATGTTTGGGATATTGTTCTGAAATTGGTGTAGCTTGAATTACCAATTTCTCAGGTGTGCATCCTCTTAGTCAGATCTTCCACCAAGGGGTAGAATGTTAAAGAAAGAGGGTCAAATTATGAATCTCTTTCTGTATTATAGATTTGATAACAAATTGGAGGAGAGCAAAAGACTGATATGAACATATGCTGGAACTGTTCCCTCAGCGGCCAGGACATGTCTTACAATAGAATTACCTGCCACAGGTTATGAAGTTGGAAATGAATGGAAGTGGGAAATAATTAAGAATTGAGAATTTACATTTTTAATGTTGTCAATAATGTGAGGGATTGGAAGGGCTTTCTTCTTAGTGTCGTTAAATGAATACAACTCCACTAATTTTGATGAGACCTACATTCATAGATCCAGGGGAAAATGGCCCAGAAAACAACAAAACCTCAGTGCAGTCTTTGACTTCTAGGATGACTTTTTCTCCAGAATTTCAGCAGAGGTTGAGAAAGTAACATTAATCAGCCACCTCCACCTCTAAATTCTGAATTTATTTACCTTATATTTTCAGAAATTTCTGATTATTTGGGAAGAACAGGCAACGGGGAAGAAAAGCTTGAAAGGTATATCATTCTTTGGGCAAGGTTAGGCTTTTGTTCATGTTGCTCTAAGCAAGGAAGAAACCAGATTCCCCGAGACTTACTGTGTTATACTGGAGTCTGGAGCCCTGACGGATGGTGTTCTTCACAGGTTGAGCCCTTCGTGGATGACTATACTTTGCGTAAGCAAACTCACAGTAGAGATGACATAGATAAATTGTGTGCACTCATTCTACCTGAGCATTCTCACTCCATGACTTTCCACTTCCATTCCCTATTCTTAAATACACTAAATCAAGATATCTTTCTGATAGCTGTAGAGTGCTTCCCGTTGACCTGAATGACAAAGGAAATTAATGAGGAAACTAACCTGGATTAATTCCTCTCCTCTGCTAGGTTGTTGCAGCGCACCAGTACAGCTGCTACTTCCTCCTCAGTCTGGCGGGTGTTTGCTTGCATGGTAGGAAAAGGTCAGGGCAAGAATTTTCATTCATCTGCTTTCTCACTGGGGGCATTTTTTGTCTCCATAGACACAGTCTCTGGTCTTCAGGCAGTCCATATGACAAATGCCCCACCAAGACTCCTTCACCTTGGGAGGTGCCGTAATGGAATTTTTATAAACCATCTAGCATGGTCCACAGCTAAACTTGCCTCGGGTACAGAAAGAGAGAGAATGAAAAAATTACTGGAGTACATTGTCAAGTAGCAAGGACAAAAGGCTGTCAGTAGGATGTAACTTACCCCAGTAAAACACAAGACTTAAAAATACTGCATATATTTGGAGAGGAACTGAGGAGCTGCTGGATATCACAAAAAAAACCCCAACAGATCCTGCCCTGACTAGTGAGTCTACAGTAAAACATGCTTAAATGCAGAGCCTAAATACTTAAAAAACATGTTTATGGACATACGTATTTTAAGTGCAGGTCCCAGTGTTCCTTATGGAGAAGGGAATTTAATAAAAAACAATGCAGATGGTAACAGTGTTTCTACTGTCAGAAAAGCAGGAATAGTTTCTGGAAATGAATTGTCACTATCTGTGATGTGGTGGGGGAGAAAGGACTGTGCTAGAAGAGACAAACTCATATTCAGATAACTTCATAAGAAACAGTGGGGTTACCTACATGCTAGGGAGTGTTGCCTATTTAATCACTTAGTTCTCAGACATCATGGATGTTGTGTCTTGGATGTCCAGAACTTTCAACAAAACATGACATTAAATACTGTAGACTACCATATTACTGTGGTAAATGTAGCAGTCAGAAAGCTCACAAATACAGTCTTAAACAGAAGAAACTGCTTAACAGAGATAGAGGAAATGTTAATGAGGATGTTGGCATTTATTTCCATATTCTTTAAATAAAAGTGACACATAGACAAATACCAGAGATGTGCAGACATGACCTTAGTCTAACAGCCGTTCCCCCAGGAAAAGCACCTCTTCCAGAGACAGTACTTAATTAGCATTGCAGAGCAAAGTTAGCACTGAGCATACGCCTGCTTCCTGGTATGGAGCTTGAACTGTCAGCTGAAAGGAAAAAGGATGGGTAGAGACCTCTGTAACTTTATTTCTAGATCTTGTTTGTTTGTTTGTTAAAGTGTGGTCTTTAACATAATATTTGTTACTGAAAACTACATCACTCATTGTTTCATTCCAGATCATTTGTTTTCTCTACATAGTGAATACAGTGAACAGTCTGTGCCCTGTGCTAATGGATCCCCCTGAAGCTTTTGGATAACTCAGGCCCAAATAATTTCAGTTTTATAGATGATGCCAAATTTACCTGTTGAAGTTCTTGTATCATCAGTGAAGGAGTCAGGCAATTGGTGCTGATGTGATTTAGAAAGACCAGCTAACTGTGGTGCAGTGTCATACTCAAACATGACTAAATACAGCTAAGTTTATTTAGAACCCTAACCTCAGGTTAGGCTGGTAAAATTACCATCGTTTGGGATTGAAAATACTCCCTTTTGTCCTCACAGAAGAATGAAGTAGTGGATGAAGCCTGGAAATAATTGCTGTCTTTGAAGTGACGTGACGGCTCACAAGACAAGAGAGGAACACAGGAAGGGGCAGTCTGGCAGTTAGAGCAGGTGAGCTGTCTTTTATACTTCAGAAGACAGTGTCTGAGATCTGGAGTGACAAACATAAAGTAATCTGCCCTAACCTAGAAGCTGACCTATGCCGTTAAGCATGAGGCTGTAGGTCTCTTCCACGCTTTTGTTTCTGAGAGCTGGCAAACCCTACAAGTGCCAGTCTGCACCACCTTGCAGTCCTGCAGGTAGCTGTGCCATCCTTTCTAGAGCCACAGCATGGCAAGGCCTCTCTAAGAGGTTGTAGTAGCAAGTTCCACAGAGTAAATAAAATTTTGGATGGAGGAAGAAACATAGTAATGAGATTTAGAAAGGGAAAGGAAGGACACAGTGGCTCACAAGGCATCTGTGCTACCACAGAGTGAAACTAGCATGCATTGAAATAGAAGGAAGGAAGAAAAAAGTGTGAAGGTTATTGAAACTGATAAGTTTATCTTGGCCTTGTGTAAATTCACTCAGGGTCAGACCCTTTTGTTGACTCAATGACAATCACACAATAGCTGTGGGATGCGGTTGGGCTGGACTTTTCCTGAATTACCTAGGGGACTCCGTCACAGAAAAATTCACAGGGAACTTGAGTCACCTTTGCCATTACTGTGATCTAGCAACAAGATAATACCACCTAATTAAAGGAAATCACAGAACAGTCCCACAGAAATAAATATGTATATACCTCAGTCACACAGTTTGTCCAATATATCCTTGTGAGACAGAACACTCAGCTGGTGTCTAAAATTCCCTTCAAGCAAAAGGAAAGCTTCCCATCCAAGATCACTCTAGCAAACTGACTCCTACCTTATTGGTGGTAATATCAAAGACCCAACGTCAATAAAGCAATGTGACACTAAATCTATTGTTTTATAGTAGCTTGATAGCTATGGATGTTGTGTATCTGGATTTCTATAAGGCCTCTGACACAGTCTGCCACAACATCCTTCTCTAAATTGAAGAGATATGAATTTGATGGCTGGGCTGTTTGATGGATGAGGAATTGGTTGTATGGTTGCATCCAGAGGGTAGTGGTCAATAGTTCAATGTACAGATGGATATCGGTGACAAGTGGTGTCCCTCAGGAGTCTATATTGTTTAATATTTTCATCAATGACTAGACAGTGGGACCCTCAGCAAGTTTGCAGATGACACCAAGCTGAGTGGTGCAGTTGACACACCTGAGGGAAGGGATGCCATCCAGAGGGACAAGGACAAGCTCAAGAAGTGAGCTATGTGAACCTTATGAGGTTCAACAAGGCCAAGTGCAAATCCTGTACCTGGGTCAGAGCAATCCCCAGTACAAGTACAGGATGCGGGGGATGAAGGGATTGACAACAGCCCTGAGGAGAAGGACTTGAGGGCACTGATGGATGAAAAGCTGGACATGAGCTGACAATGTGCGCTTGCAGCCCAGAAGATTATCCTGGGCTGCATCAAAAGAAGTGTGGCCAGCAGGACAAGGGAGGTGATTCTGCCCCTCTGCTCTAGTGAGACCCCACCTGGAGTCCTGCATTCAGCTCTGGAGCCCTCAGCACAGAAGATACATGGACCTGTTGGAGAAGGTCCAGAGGAGGGCCACAAAAATGATCAGAGGGATGGAACACTTCTCCTGTGAGAACAGGCTGAGAGAGTTGGGGTTGTTCAGCTTGGAGAAGAGAAGGCTCCAGGGAGACCTTATTGTGGCATTCAGTACTTAAAGGGGGCTTATAAGAAAGACGGGGACAGACTTTTTAGTAGGACCTATAACAATAAGACAAGGGGTAATGGTTTTAAACTAAGAGAGTCGATTTAGACTAGATATAAGGAACAAAGTTTTTATAAGGGTGGTGAAACAGTGGAACAGATTGACCAGAGCTCTGGTAAATGCCCCATCCCTGGAGGAGTTCAAGACCAGGTTGGATGGGTCTTTGAGCAACCTGGTCTAGATAAAGATGTCCCTGCTTAATGCATGGAGGTTGAACTAGATGACCTTCAAGGGTACCTTTCAACCTGAACTATTGTATGATTCTAAGGTTCTATGACATTGTGTCAGCATTTCAGCAATCAATTAAGTAAGGTTTTTAAGAACAAAGTTTATATTTCTGTTCCTACAAAGGTACTGCATATATACACAAAGACAAGAAAGATGCATTAAAATTCTGACCATGTGCTAGGTTATTGCATTGTCCCTTTGGGTTTCTTTTTGTTTGACATTATGTGTGTGTGTGTGTGTAATTTTTCAGTGAGAAGGACAGTATATATGTGTATTCCAGATGGACGGGGAAAAAATCAAGAAGTTAGTAGAGCTAACTAGTTTTGGCAACAGCTCACTGCTTTTCCCCAAACCCTGTCTCACACAAATTCTGCATCCACTGACTATTTTTGAGAGTACATATAGGAAGGAAGACCTGTTTACTGTTTGATTTCATTACTGATTTTACTTGAAGAATAAGAAAAGTACGTTTCCCCCTAACTTACAGTTCATTTTTTATTGCATTAATTTAAACTCTAAATTGAAGAATTTGTTTTCTTTCAGCAGTGGATTTGGGATTTATTCAATCTCTTTTCAAGCATTTTACCTTCTTTTTTTTTATATTGGAAATTTTTTTTTTCTTCAATAGGGAGAGTTTTTGCAGCTTATAGCAACTTTTTTTGGTGTTAAATTCTACCTTCTATTGAATCATTTCATATGTTGGAAAGAATTTCTAAAGTATACATTTTACTTAGTGGCGTGCAATTATAGTCTTTAGTTTAAACTAGTCCTTTTCTTTTAATAATGTGGTGTGCGTGGTTGCGGCTGCTTCTATTTTGACTGTAAGAACAATGGAAAGGTTGTGAGGGATCTATAATCCCAAATGTTTGGAAAGGCTTAATTAGAGGTAACCTTTAAACAAAAGCAATACGAATTCAAAACTTCATGCAATCTTAATACTACAGGGTAAATCTAGATTTGCACACTGAGGCCAAATCCTGACCTTTATTTACGTGATGTGTGTGACACACATAGAGGCACTGACGTCCCAGAATTCTGCCATAGACAGGACTAGGGGAAGGATCAGAGCAGCTCCCTGCCAGTCCCCGAGGAGCGGGATGCTGCTGGAGTGGTGCAGCCCACTTCTCATGGCGCCAGATTTCTTCTCATTAAAAGTGGGTGCAAGGCTGAGGTCAGGTTTGGGTTACACAGTGTGAAGTTACCTTACTTCTGGAAAAAAAAAAAAGAGCATGCTCAGCTTTAATTTATTTTTTTCCATGACCCAAAGTATGCCTGTGTAGGCAGCCCTCAGCAGAAAAGGTTATTACCTGTAGTACCAGTGAACTCATTTTTTTTTTTTCCGCGCTAGGGAGGATTTTACTCTTTATATTCCAATTTATCATTCTTGCTCATTCTCTCTTGAACACTGTTAAGTAACCGCCAAGGACAATACGCATGAGTTGTAGGGCAGAGGGCAGAGGAAGAAATGAGAGGAATGAAGTCTTAATCTGGGCTCCTCTTCAGAGGGAGCTGGAGATTGGACTATTTTTCTCCTTGAGGAGGCTACATCATTGGCAGGAGCCAGACGGCATACATACCTTGGCCTTGGCTCTAACCACAAGGAGACCAACAGGAAAGATAAGCTGCGCAGCTGCCAGGACCATTTGGTACTGAGCTACATTTCTGTCCTGGTTCAGTCTGTGCCCTTTAAGCAATATAACATTCAGCCTCAAATCAAAAGGCGGTGGGTTTTCTCTGTGTAGGAAGCATGCTGTCCACTGTGATACACAGTGAACTCAATATACGGCAGGAACAAAGGGCAAATGTTTTGTTGATATTGTTTCCTTGTCAGTGAAGCCTGATGACCCAGAGTAGTTGATGGTCTGACACATCCAGAAGGTGATGAACAATTGTTAACAATCCTGTGAGCAACTTCTCCCAGCAGTTCTCAGAAAAAGCAGCGCTGAGATGACGGAAAGGCACAGGATGTTACGGGATCCGTCTATGGCTCCTGAGATGTGGGAAGCAGTGAGCACTCTGTTTTTGGAGGATGCACAGCTGTAAACAGGAAGCTTTGCAGGGCATGGCTGAGTCCTTGGTCTCTGTGCAGGACTGGGGGAGAAATCTGCTGAAACAAGTATCCACAGCCAACATGGGATTGTTGAGGCACAGATAGCATACTCGGATTTCCTAAAAATACATCATTCATCCTTGTCATTGCTAGTCCATCGGGCCAGCTTACACACTGTTGTGTTTTTAAACCACTGGAAAAAAAGTGAGATGCTCTGAAAATCAGGGCATTTTGGAAGCAGTCTAATGGCAGACATGGGCTCCATTAAGACTTTCCACTTAAGAAAGCACCTAAGTTAACAGTGAATTGTTAAACCAGAATTACTGCCCGTATTTCATTGAATTAATTTACTATTAGTTGAGTTAATTAGAGACCAAATCATTCCAGCCAATCCCCAACATAAAAAAGTTTGATCAGCTGCAGGAAAAGGAAGAGGAAGGGGAAGGAACAGGGTCTCTAGAGGGCTTTAGCAGACCTACTCTGAAACTCCTGGCAGTCCAAAAACCCAAACAAAAGTAACATGTCAAAAGAACCTCATATTTTGGGTGTGTGGGGAAGAACAACGAGTGCACTTGCACAGGGCAGATTCAATCTTCTTAACCTGCCCCTCCCTCTTCCCCAAAAATCATGTTGCAAAAGGTATTCCTCAAATTATTCCAGTTCTTCTGGCATTAAGACATATGAGTTTAATTGCTTAACAAAAGATCATGGGAATAGATAAGTGCGCCAGCACGTTTGCTATTGTGTTTTGTGTTTTTGGCACTCACTGTTGCCAAATGACCACTGAACAAAACAACGCCTCTGACAACAATGTTTATCCCACAGCATTAATGAGTAGAGAAAAACACATCCATTTAGAAGTTTGCATTTTGATAAACTTTATCGCAGCAATAATGCATGTGTATCATCCCTTAAGACTTAGGTAACAGAATCCAGAAAGGAACAGTAAGAGTAGGGTCTTATAATTTAAATTGAATGTATTCACCACAATGCTGTGCATTTTAACACTCTAAGGCAAGCAGATAAAAGTCAGGAGGCTGAAAGGACCCTCATCCTCAGCTGGACACTTACTTCTTACCACATCTTCAGTGACAAAGGCTGACTCAGGGAAGATGATCCTGAACACCCGCAAGTTAGAGCAAGGCATGTAGAAATGATCTGTCCTTTCACCTGCAGCTCTGATACTACTGCCTTCCATGGAGCCTCCAGAGGAGACTGGGCAGAAGCTGGCACCCAGAGCTGTTTCTGCTACTCAGACTTTGTATTCTTGTTGTCCGACAGCAAGACCTTTGAGAAATAATACAGCAGTCTTATTTCACCCCTCCATTACAAGTAAAAATAATATATTATTTGGGAGGGAAATAACAACAAAATTGCAAAATAATTTTTTGTGTAGGGTTAGCTACCCACTGTGATTTATACACTTCTCACAGTAGATTTTGAACTGGGAAATAGGCGAGCAGAAAAGGGAAGCGGCAGACAACCTAACAATTGAGAATAAAGATTAATAATACCTAGCTTGCTCTAATAGAAGCGGAGAAACATCGTCTTTTTCAGGCAAGAAGTATTTTGCAAAAGAAAAAGTGTTTGTTCATGAGTAGTCTGTTTGGCCAGCTCTGTCTCCTAAAAATTACCAGACCACTTGGCAGGCAGTGGTATTCCTTAGATTCTTTTAAAAATAAGACCCTCAAAAGGTTAACAACAAACAGGAACAGGGGCGTGAGTCAAGTCCTGGAACACCAGTGAATATTAATGCAGGATCCTTGCTTCAGTCTTAAGCATATATCCGGTCACCTTCACACTAACTATTTTGGTATCTTCTCTACATCAGCATTTAGCTGGTTTACGCCCTACCAGTATCTCATTACCTACAGATGGAAGAAGAAAGTAGCTTTTTGTCTACTGAAGAAGCCTATAAATCTCCCCTCTCCATAGCTTCAAATGCCTGGTTCTGCTTACTACCTCTACAACTAGCCCAATGCTGCCTCTTGCTCATTCTCTCCTACACTATAAAACTTATCTACTTTATCTCCCACCCATCTCTCACAACTATTCCTTAATGAGTACCAGGTGGTTCCACCAACAGTTGAGGCTAACTCTTCCTGTCAGAGATATTAACTCCTTCCTTGTTTTGCTTGACATTAACATTCTATGGATTTGGATATGTTGTCCCATGATGAGAACTAAAACAGGATGGAGGAACTGGGAAGAGTCTTCTGATCCCACAAACAAGATGTTACAACCGTCTTTCTTTGCACTTCAGACTAGAAGAGCTTCTATGCAGGTAATGCAAAGTAGTGGGCAGAGGAGTGGATTCAAAGGCAGGAGACCTGCACCCTATTCTCTGTTCTGCCACTGAACTGTATGTACCCCTGCCATTAAGCAAGAACAAAATAGGTATTCAAATATTTCCTGCTGGCCAGGGGTTTTACAGGAAAAGCAGAGCAATAAAAGCTGAAGAACTTTTTGCTATTGTACTTCTTATTTATTGCAGTAGCAGTCCTGGAGCTCATCATGACTAAGACCTATGCTAGGTAAGTTGCTCTTACTTTAGAAAACTTGTAATACAGAAAGACAGAACAAAAACCCTGACGGGAAACAGAGATGTGATGGTGCTGGGACTAGTTGATTCCTTATACCACTCACTTATGAGAGCCAAGCCTTCAACTCAGCACCCTGTCCACAGCCAGTACAACTATTGAGAGGCAATACCAAACATCCAGGAGATTGTTGGTGTTTGAAAGTAGAAAGATCTTCAAGTCAACAGAGCTGGAGAGGAGATAAAATATAGAATTTTAGTGAAGCTTATTCTTTTAGAGTTAATCCGATTGTATGGTAGCAAAAGGTATCTTTGGAAATAAACACGTTCTTGTGGAAGAGTTATCATTTAGCTGTCCAGTTTAAAGAAACTCTTAAGAGATTTGCATTGTGTCACTGGGCTTCTAACTGCAGACACCAGTGGTAGAATTAATTTGAGCAAACATAGGTGTCGGTGACCTGAGCTAATCATCCAGGTTCCCTTATTTTTTTAGAGAACAATTCTAGACCACAATTCAGCTCACTTGCAGCTGATGTCTAAAACTGGTGAGATGAGTCTTCTATAGTCAGGTGAACTGCATCCCATCCCATCTCTCAGCTGACACTCTCCTCTTCAGGAGTTTCTTTTTCATATTTGAATCAAATGAATTGTGACTTTTGGCTGTGCCCTCTATATATCACACATCATATAGCATCTTGGAGGAGCAGAACAAGGCCATAAAGAATTGGTTTGTGACTCTTAGAAATCTGTCTATTACTTTCTGTTATTGTAGACACTAATGTGGACATGAAGGATGTCTCACCAAAGGGGATATATGGCATACTCTCTTCTCTGCTTTTTGCCCCTCCCTAGCTTCTTCTATGGAAAAAAGGTGAAGCTTTGATCAACTAAGACACTTATAAAACCCCAATATTTTCACATAAATGAGATATATGTCAATAAAATCAGTGATACAGAGAAATCATAAAATATTCTGAATATAAATATCTTCATGAACAACAACAGAAAACCCTAAGAGGGAAAGGCATTACTTGGATTACAAAAAAAAAAGAAGGATTTATTTTGCATTGTTAATGGGATCCAAATTAAATAGAGATATAATTTCTTATTAAAAAACCAATATTTTTTCAAATTCCAGTTATACTTAAATCTATTCATAGGTGCCAAACCTTTTTAGTAAAAACTTCTGGACTACAGACTTACAGGTAATTGTACGCAGTCACATGCTGCATTCCTCACTCTCAGCTTCCCTTTCCTTGTGAATTGAGAGTCAAATTCATTTTTAGTTGTGATCTGCAGTTGACATATCCAGGACATAAGTGATTTCAGTCACACCTGTACTGACCTTTGTTGGATTCAACTGAATCATGAGTCCATGGCATCCTTTTCCTGCTATGTTCCACCCTAATTTGTGTTTACCATTTTACCGATACTTTTGTCCCTCTGAAATCAAAATGCTTCACTCATTATGGTATCTTAAAACTTGTTTAATGGCTATGAGGATGAGCTCTCAGACACAAGACACATAAGAGATCTAGAAGACATTCTTATACCATATTTAAATTTATGTATATTTAAAAATTTCTAAAATAAATTATAAGAAAAAACACTCCCTAACAGTAAAACAAATAAACAATAACTTGACTTCAAAACTTGGCTAAGCTACAAAAGATGATAAATCACAAATGAGCTGCAGTGAGCATTTACTCAAAGGGGGTGAAGAACAAAAAGTAGATACCCGCTTGCTGAGGGTGAAGCTTTCCACGAGCATGCAGAAGGAGGAGTTGCAATGAGATTGCCATGGTCCCCAACTGTTGCTGGCCCATCAGCTGCGTTGACTGTGAGCTGTGGACAACATCGTGCTTTCCGCTCCATACCAGACTCTCATTTCCTCCAGATGTGAATAGGACTATAGAGTTACAGTGTCCTTGAACTCTGAGATTAAAAGTCACTGGTCTGCTGGTTTGTGGAGGAGTTTTTTGGCTTTGGCTTAGTGGCATGGAACCATCTGCTTGAACGACCACCTTTCTTTTCCAGTGTGAATCTGTCATCACAGCAATTAGATGAGGCTCACAGGCTGGAACCTGCTTAGCATAAGAAGCATCAGACTGCTGGCAAGCCACTGGCTGGGATGGACACTCGTCTGGAATGTATTTCATCTTTGGTCTGAAGGCAACCACATATATTATCCCTTTCAAGAAAATTGCAAAAACTCTAATGTTTTCCCATGGTTTTAGGGGGAACAGGGTGGGAGATGTGTGGTGAGGTAAGGGTGATTTTTAGCCTTTTTATTTTTTTTAATTTGTTTGATTATATTTTGCAACAACTTGTAGAAATTCAGTGGTTGGATTTTTTTAAGTAATGTTTTCAAATAGTTGGG
Organism: Strix uralensis; assembly: GCF_047716275.1. Taxonomy (NCBI): domain Eukaryota; kingdom Metazoa; phylum Chordata; class Aves; order Strigiformes; family Strigidae; genus Strix; species Strix uralensis. Next base: position 58,074,170 of record NC_133974.1, read on the forward strand.
TAGGTCTCCTGGAACACTGTTACTTTGTATAAAATCAAATAAAGACAGAAATAATACACAGGTTCCCCTTACATGCTGTTCACCAGGACGGGAAACATACCCATGCTAAAAAAATTGGAGAGTTTTAAGAGGAGAAAAGAGAACTGAAAAAAACAGAAACAATTTAGTTAAAATATATAATCGGATATAGTCAAACCACATAATCTGACCCGGGGGGGGGTGGGGGGTGGGGGGGTGGGGGTGGTGTGTGCAGCAGAAATATTCTTCAGGTATGGGTTTGTAATTTTTGGCAAGATTATTTCTTTGTCTCTTTATGTCTTTCTGTGCATTTAGACAACACCCTTAGCTATAACTTCATTTAGTGGCATTGATGGAGAATATTTGGGTCACTGAGTATTTTAAGCCACTCTTTTTTTTCTCTGGGCTGGAGAATTTCACTGTTTCAGCTCAGTGTAGCACCTTGCATACATTTTTTGTTTTCTGTCTGATTGTGTTAAGAGAGATAAAGACAAGCTTCCACTCACTGTCTGCCAAGCCACTTCCTACATCTATTATTTACTGTCACATGCTGTGTTCCAGGTATCCAGATACCTCATGTAGCAATGAAAATGGAGAGATGGAGGGAATAATACTCCCCTGGCCAGCTGGCTCACAGGGTTGTATGTTTCAAGTCACACCTTACTTTAGAGGTGACTAAAGAAGTTTAGCAGTTTCTGTTAAAGCATGAGGTTAGAACTATGGATGGTCATCAGAATGAACTGATTCCACAGAAAGCACATGGCCTCCTCACTGAACAGAGACCAAATGGCACAACATGAAAACAAATGACATAATGCATCTTAAATCATAATTCATTCTGAAATGACAATTGTTATTTAACAAAACAATTTGCCTCTGTGTGTGGTTAAAGGAAGCTGGACGTATGTGTTCTTGTACAATCTTTGTTAATGAGTCCCAGATATTTCTACCAAAAAAGCCTAGTGTTCCAAAAAGATGTAAAATGTAAGGAGAATTGGGTTCAGCAGTGATAGCAGCTACCCACCTAGACTGCAATGCAAGGCATACCTAGTATTTAAGCATGCAAATAAGGTTAAGTATATAGTAAAGTTTCTTTGTACTTGGGTACAATGCAACTATGTTGGACTTGATGATCCTTATAGGTCCCTTCCAACTTGAGATATCCTATGATTCTATATGTTTTGTTTTCAGTTCCAAAGATGTTTGGTGTAATACATGTTTACTATGTGATTAATAAAGGGGACCCAGAAGAATTACGATTTGTAGAGGAGAGGGGGAAAAAAAAAAAAAAAAAAAAAAAGGATGTTAACATTTGCTTTTGTATGTTGAAATATTTTGTATTTTCACTAAAAAGCATACTGTATATTTAAATACGAAAAAATGTTCAATAGTTAGAAGAAGATCTTTTTTCAATTCGTAATTAAAAAGCCAAACAATGGGATTTTCCTAGGTGCTTGTCACAGAAGTCGGGGAAAACCATCCCACTTACTCCATCAAGCAGTGGGTGGAGAGGGCATCACTCTCCAGACAGCTTTCATAGTAACCCTTGCTCTTCTGTGCTGCTTACAGTTAAAGGACCTGAGTAGTTGTGGAAGTACTTGCTCTACTGTATCCTCAAATGTAACCAGCCATAGGACTGTGCTGTTCTACAGACAGAACAATCTCTGCTGTTTTGGAGTCTTTTCTTACATGTGCACAAAAGACAATTCTATCCTTAAAAGCACGCAGTTTAAAAGATACATGTTTTCCTTAAATACAGAAAAAGTACATAAATAGCCTTACTCTTTAGAATAACAGATACAATGTGAAGTATTAAAAAAACAGTCTACAACATCATAAATAACAGTCTGTTTTCTTTGTAAAGTAAAGGAACTGGGACTTCAAGCCAGTTTCAAGGGCATAAATAATATTAATGCTCCATTAGGGTAGTTCATCAGTATATACTTAGACCAAGTATAAAGAAAAAAGATGACAACCAAGTATTTTTAAAACCTGACAGCATTATAAGGTACATTTTAAAAAGAAAGTCACCTGTTTTACCCACTAAAACTAAAATCAATATACAGCACCTGAATCTTATGTACTCTGTGCTACTACTGAGAATTAAGTGAACAGGAAAAGTCCTTATACATAGTAAGGGAGCTGGGCAAGCAAAAACTGAAGGAAAGCACATGCTTCTGACCTCAGATGAACTGGTAACACATAAAATGTGCGGTCTTATGAAATGCTGAACACTTCTCAGACCCAGCAAAACCCTGCCTTTTATTTTATGCATGTGACTGGCCCCTATCAACAAAGGGCAAGCTATATTAACTGCTCACTGTATTTACCTATTAGAGAAACATATGGCTCCCCACACTGCAGTGCATTTCTTATTTATTTAGTTGAACAGTTGTTTCTTTCCTCGATCCCCTGCTGCCGCTGTGGAACAAAGTGAAAGATCTTGCTGCCTTTTGCCCTGGTACAGTCGTTCCTGGTCATTTGTGCCTTTCGAGGAGTGAGCTCCAGGGTCATGGGTTGTCCTTCAGGAAGCTTTGTTTCCTGCACTCTCAATATTTACTTGAAGCTGGCAATTCCGTCCTTCCAGCAAGACATAAGTGATGTGGGAGTCACGTGGTTTGAAGTGCCCTTGGTAATTGAAGCCAGTCCTTCTCAGGGCTTTTGAAAGGAAGCGTGAAGCCTTGCATTAGACTGAGTTGTCAATGGGGCACCAGTGAAGAGAAAGAAGACAGACTCATGTGCTCTCTGTAGTCCGTGTCGCTGGGCAGACAGGCTGCCATGATTTGAAACAGCTGTAAATGTGATCGTAATACTGCAGAAGTCTTTGGAGTGTTTCAGTCTCTGGCTGGCTTCTCTCTGCAGTCCTACATCAAGGCGAGATGGTGCAAAGCAGGAAAGGAATCTCTGAACATCAATGAACGCAGAAAAAGGGGTCCAAATCTCTGCTGACAATGCTAACATATATCGTGAGTCTTCTGGTTTAACCAGGATAGGGTTAAGTTTCCCCAGCAGTGGGGGAGGAAGCTCTAGCCGGGTTATTCATATGCCATGCTGACATCACGTCCAGGAGCCAGAGCGCGGGAAGAATCGGTGATTGCGTGGGGTTGGCGCAGCCGAGTTTTTCTCTCACTGCTGTATTGGTAGATATTTTGCTCTGTTCATTGTTATTACTGTTATTCTTATTGTTATTGTTGTTGTTTGTTGTGTTGCTATTGCACTGCTGTATTAAACCTGTCCTTATCTCAGATCGGGGCTTTGTATTTCTCTCCCTTTGTGGGGGAGGGGCAGCGGCCTCGTGGTCTCAGACCCTGGCAGGGGCTAAACCATTATAGTGAGATACTTTGTTACCTGTTTTTAGATGTATCATGCAGGCAGTCTATAAAAATTTACACAGAGAAAATAGATATTGTTTTTCTAGTGACAATTATTTCCTGAGAAAACATGGTGTTGGTATTTAGTGCTACACATACATATTCTGTGTATCACCTACATGACATTTATTGTCTCAGTTATTGCCTTGCTGAAAGCATTAGCTAATCAGAATAAGTCAGCATTAAAGTAAAACTTAATTATGACCTTACGCTTCTGAGAAGACACTAAATGGATAGAGAACAGGATATTTTTATTCTTCGCTCCAACTTCTCTTAATTCATCCGTTTAAATTAGTAGCCCAATAGGCTTGCTGTCAGGGCCTGATCTGCCAACACGTTGAAGTCACTGTCCTCCATAACTGTATCACAGTCTATGGACACTTTCAGAAAAACACACCTGTGTAAACAGTGGAATTGTCTCTCACAGAGGGATTTTGCCAGACTTGAAGTACATGTTGAGTTATAAGTAGTCCCATGGACTATTTAGCTTTTACATGTAAACCTGAACTGAAGAGCTTTTCTGGATCAGGTGTTGCTTGGGGTAAAGAAAAGAAGTCAGCTAAACTAATGCTGGCTTTGTGACATGTATCTTTAAAGTGTGGCATAATGCAGAGTAGTGGCTCTGCCAGCTGAGGCAGAGGGACTGGGAAACATCAGGCAGGTTTGCATCCACTCCTTAGCTCGCTCTATCTTTTGTAGCACATGTGCAACCCTGCACATCTACACTGTAGATCCAGGAAATCCCAAGACAGTCATCAAATGTGAGAAATCCAGATTTCCCAGCCCTGGGGAGTGACGTGATCTAGGTCTTAATGCTTATAACAAAGGGATTCAGACAAACCAATCTGAAGTGATAATAAAAATGGAAGCTACATCTGCAGAGCAAATGTGTAGAGCCTTTCAGAAAGTGTGTTGCTTGCTATGACAAATAGAGTCTCAGAGAAACTTACAGAAAGGCAGTAGAAAAGCAAGTATCCTTCCCTTTCCCTACCAACCCCTTTGTTGTAATAAATAATCTTAATAAAATGTGCATCTGAGAGCTGTCATTCTTCTGTGTTTTCTGTCCTATCTTTTGCAGTGTAGAGTTCAGCTGTGACTTAGGTACATCTGCAGTTATTTCTTTCTCTCAAATTTTATTTGTTTTAGCCAAATGGAAACCCTTTGCTCTGTCTGGTTTGCTGAGACAGCTGCTCCCCTGTGATTGATGGCATTCGACTTTCATGTTTTCATACCTGTGGCTGATGCCTGCCATCTTGCATGACATCAAAGAGAGGCAGTGTTGACTGGCATGTTAATTCGAGGCTCATGTTCTCCGTACTTGGCTGGGCCAGGAGCGCTGCACTTGCTGAATTTTCTTCCTGCCACTGTGTGTGTGCTGATCTGGTGACCCCGGCCACTTGCATCCTCCCACACAGAGAAGGTTGCCTAATGTTGGGTGAGTTCTTCTGCTTTCATCTGCTGATGTCCATAAGATAAGGCATGGCACATGACAGTTTGTTATTTTCTCTAAGCCTTTAATGGTGTGTAACATGTTTCTTAGAGGTGGGTTAATGTGGGAGTGAAGACCTGAGGTCTGTTCAAAGATACAGGTCTCACTGCAGTAGCTGAGCCTGTCAAGACATGTACAGATCAGGCTGTGCTGTTGTATAAAATGAATTGTGCATTACTTGTGCACCCAGATGTTAAGGAGAGATTTCCAGGAAATGTCAGGGTCATCTTTTTATTTACATTATGATAGTACCTCAGGCACCAGCCGTGACTGAAGCCTCATGCCAGAAATGATGCAAACATGCAAATAGTGTCTGCTGTGAAAAACCCTACAAACTAAGTAGGCATCACAAAGAAGGTATGGAAGAAAAGAAATCCTGCTCCTATGCTCACATGCTATTTCTAGGAACATAGGATCGGAAGGGACCAGCTCAGTCACTAAGCTCAGTGCACCACAGCCATAGGCAACCAGATGTCTAGGTCTAAGTGTACTTAGTGTAGGACCCCATATCCAGCAAAGAGATTTAGCATAACCTTGCCTAAAATTTCAGGGAAGAAAAATTTCTATCTAATGCCTTACCTATTGAATAGATCAGTAATGCCTCTCTCTTTTCTAGGCTGACTACCTAGATGGCTAGCTCCAGTCAAAGATGGTAGAGGTCAGAATGGTAGCTGGTGAGTGGAGAGTACCTCCAGAACCTTGTACCCCTGGTATTTGCATGTTCCTCAGCATGTAGAGGTTTGATTCCGCAGTATGAGATAACAAGAGAGTGACCACACTAAAAGGCTATGAGATTTTCAGTGTGAAAATACTGCTCATATCTCCAGGGCAAGTCAGACCAATGTGAAATCAGAAAGGCAGTATTTCTGAGCCCTGGACATGCAGATAGAAAAGGAAGATTCTGCTCTGTAGAATACATTTGATTTTTCCAGCAGTGTTCTGATGCAGAATACATAAACAGTCCTGACAGAAAACTCACAGAGACAGATAAACCAAAGCCATTTCACACTGTGAAGGCGAAATCCTGATAAATCTTGCTTAACTATGGCATTGAAACATGTACTCAACTCAATCTGGAGAGGAAATTTCAAATCCTCATCTCTCTCGGCACTTCCTACTGTCTCTCTGAAGCATCCCAGCTCCCGGCCATGGCTGCTGACTATCCCACAGCAGAAGCCTAACTCCTTCCAGTAGGAGATGTGTCATATAACCACCTATAAAAGTGAGGTATCTCAGCGTAATTCTACTCCTGGAGCATGGATACTGCCTTATAGGTTTTGCTATACTATCACAGTGCCCTAACTCCCTTTATTAAAGGTTTGCCTCTGCAATTAAATGACTTTTAAAAAGTACTATTAGAAGAAACTGGAAATTTTGTGACAGAATACCAGTCCATTGCTTTAATCACAGTATCCTCTTTCCTTGAAAACAATCCTAAAGTCTTGATCAAATTCAGACCCACGTCATTTTTAACATCTACAGAAGCTCTTTCAGTGTACGGTTAAAAAAGAAAATTTAAAAAAATGTTATGCTTCCTTACAAAAGATCTAAAGTATATGTGTGATATGCAGTTGATAATACATTCATAGCCAGAGAGGCTTGGACAGCATTGTTGGTGTCTCATAATTTAGGATACTGAGTATAAAATTAGGAAATCAGTGGTCCGTGGATAAATATATGACCTTTCTATTTTCTCTGCTGCTAGAGTCTTAGGGTTTGGGTCTCACAGCATCAGGTTTTGGCTAGGAAATCAGTGAGGTTTGCCAAGTTGTAAGTGGGAAGATTTTGGCCTAGATTTTGTTTTTTCTGTAATCTGATTTTTTTGGTTGAAACCTTCAGGATGCAAAAAATATATGGGAAAGGAAACCTCTCTACTCTTGGTCATATCTTCAAATCTGGCCCAGACTACCACAGTTTAAAAATCTTTTCTATCTTCTGATAGCTGTTGCAATTTATGATTGAAATACAGAGGGAGTCAGCTGAATTCCAGGTGGAGAAAGCTCTCAAAGCTGCACCTCACTGGTGAGCTACCTCGAGGTGGACCACTGCAAAAGTCAGAACTGTTCACGCTCCCAGGAGTGTGGGATCCTTCAGGGTTACTCTCAGAACAATGTTCACTTTCCTTCTTGGTGCCCTTACTGGACTTTTTCTGAGATAAATATTTCTGGTCTCCAAGACTCTGTTCATAAACATAAACTTCACTTTACATTTTGTAAAAATACAGGAAAAAAAAACATATTCCAAGAAACCACAAAGAGAAACCCAGAGAGCGTGATACCAGAAGAGAAAACACAGTATCTCCACATGAATATTGGTCTTGGCAGTGCAGTGCAGTATCACTGATCTTGTTAAAATATCTAAAATTACTACTTCATCAGTATTATTACCTGCAGGGGAGGAGAGAGACAGAAGAAGTTCCTGGCATGGTTCAGAAAGAAAAACTGTCAGAAGAATTGTAATGGACAAGGGTAGCAGTTTTAAAATTGGGATCATCTGATCCATTTTATCCCTTGTAAGTTGGGAGTGAAGTTCAAGCAAATGACATCATCTGCCTTCACATACAATGGAGGAAAATCAGGCATTTGTAGATTGTGATTTACCCTGTTTGTCCTAAACATGAATTACTGTTAGGAAGGGCTTGTTGCTATCTCTTGAGCCTAGGTGGTTAATGCCACCTTCATGCTCAGTTTTTAATTAGGTTAAGTCTGACAAGATGAATGATTTTGGAGAGTTCACATTTCTTCATATCAGTGGCACTTAGCAATCAAACTAACTTGATAAAGTACGTTCAGTTGTACAATAAGCAGTTCAGCACACCAAAATGCACAGTCATTTATCTAGGTGTATAACCCTGTTTATAAAAGGGATTACATCCTGCAAAGTGGTGATGCTGACATGGATTTCATGTTCTTTGGTAGGTAACACATTAAACATGAGCTCCTACAGAGACAGCAATACTTAGAGGGTAAACATCAGGTTTGGATGTATAAACAGATTAATACCTTGAAAAAGTAGCAGATAATATTATCTCTTAATACGATATTACTGAGACTGCTATCTGTTTCCAGCTCTGTTACCCGAACTTCAAAAAAGGATAAACAAAAGCAAGAAGAGGAGTACCGCAGTGCTTATATTACTGAGAAACAAGTGGCAAATTGAGGGGTTTTTTTAGTTGATCCAGAATATAATTAAAAGATTACTTCCTCAGCTTCACTGAGGAACAAGGAAGATTAAACAGTGGGAGAAAGGCAAAACAAAACTCAGTAACAGCACAACATTTTTGTCAGATTAATTAGCCACTGTTTCTTTTGAGCTAGCCTATTTGAGATGTGGCAGATTCCCCATTGGTGTTTTTCCTTAAGGGAGGGCTGATAGTGTTACAGAGATATTATGAAAGATGCAGATCAGATCACTTTAAAAAAGTGAGGAGATTGTTTTCCAGTCTAGCATTGGTATGCATTCATCTTTCCAGAAAAATAAGACTAATATCAAACTGGTCCTAAACTTCTGAAAAGCTTTGGTAATTAAAGGCTTACTTCAGTCCCGAACTACCCAAAGTCTTCTCACTTCTCTGTGCTGAGCTCTCAAATTCCAGCAGAAACATTCTCATTGTAGATTTTTACAATTTCCGAAATGTGATACAATGCCGCAGCGTTGAGAAATCCTGTTGTTCAGTTATGCAGAAAGCAGGTGCCAAACAGCAGTCCTCCCATCCTCACTCTGCACCATCATCTAGACTTCTATCTTGAAAAGTGTGGACATCTGGAGGAAGTGCCCTTTCCTGGGGGATTAAAACATCTTGTTTTAACATCAAAGAACAAATAATTGCATACATGTATGTGTGTATGTATATATGTACACACACACACATATATACACATATATGCGTGTATGCCTGTACAGGTATCAGTATTTTCTTGCAGCAAGCAGAAGACAATAAGCACTACTTTCAGTCCTTGCATGTTCTTCAGTTAACTAAGGTAATGGCACTGAGGGGCATATATAGTTTCATCATTGTAATCTATCCACAGTGACTTGGGGTAAATATTTAAAAGCAGAGAAAGGGAACGAGGGATTAGTTCAATTCTTAGGGTCCTTTCTCAGCAAACTTTTCTGAGATCTTCTTCAACAAGATACATCTATCTTTGTTTTTCCTTTTGTAAAACTGTGTTGACATTAACCATCTTAACTCCTTTATCTAGCATACAATCATATTTTGTACAGTGTTTCTTAATAACTCTTTGAAGTTTTAAAAAAAATCATTAGATTTTTGCTTTTTCTACTAAAGCCCATCACCTAAATAAAATGCTGTCTCCTAAATAAAACACAAATCTGTCCATACCCTTGAACTAAGTAAGGGGGGAGTAATAAGAAGACATTTAGAGAAACCCAATTCACTTGCAAGTGAAGAGGAAAAAGAAGGGCAAAAGAAAAAGAGGAGATTGCTGTAAATTTTAAAGGTTGTTTTTAAGGGCCTGGTTCAATCTCATGCATATCAGTCAGATTAATTTTTATGACTTTGAGATATGGACCACAGATAAAACTTTCACAAAGGTTATATTATATTTTCCCTCCCTCATGGTAACAAGTTCCTTTCCGGTTTATATCCTAAATTAACCTCACCAACAAAAATAGTCCAGCATGAGAACTGCGAAGGTCACTGACAGAAATCCCCTCTGTAGGGAAGGTTTGCGAGACTGCCTGCACGTGGTGGACATCCTGAGCAGGCACAAGGGCAGTGAACATGTAGCTCAGCTTCCCATGCACTGCATCAGCTATTGTTATAAACACAATTAGCTGACAAAATGATTTCTCCAGTAAAATGAGTGGAACATGCTGAGTGATTGGAGAGATACAAAAGGTGCCTTTTCTTACCTTTTCTCCTGCTAATAGTAATTTCAGGTGCAAGATGCTTTTTTTTATTTTCTTCCCTTATCTGACAAAAGGAAAGCTGCAGCTGTTTTTTCTTTTTTTTTTTCTCTCCATAACAACTATTCTGCTCACTAGATGTCTGTTCCTTTACTATCAGCCAAGGACAGATAAGACAAACACGTCACACCCACAGTGTTACTGGCACTCACTTGGACTAACTGTATATTTGAAGCAAAATGCAGAGTTTCTTCTATTAATCCAAACAAACATTCATCCCAGCCTGAAGTAAAATCCTGAACACTTACAAATGAGAAGATTAATTTGGTGGACAATTCTTTGCATCTTTGGGATGATAGCAAACAACATGATTCATGTAGTTATATGTTGAAGAAACCGTTAGACAAGAACCTCTCAGCCAAATTCTCCAAGTGTGGAGAACTGATAGAAATTCTTTGCTGCCAAAGGATTGTCACAGACAGGAATGTAGTCTTTGATTTCTAAAAAGCCCTTCTGCTGAAAGCACCTTTTAATTTACAGGTATTCTTGGTCAGGAAAGCACAATATGAGGATTGTAAAATCTCCCAGTAGCTATGCCAGAAACTTTAACTTGCTTGCAAGGTTTTTGAAAGCTTAAGAACTTAAACATAGTTACTGTTGTGATTCTTTCTGCTTCCTGTTTAAGAGCAAGACAAGAAGTGGAAATTGCTCAAAAATAGCTTCTTGGAAGTTGTTTCCATACCAGACTGAGTGTGTTTTTACAATATTTCCAGCCCCATTTTCTGTATCAACAAGGTCTCATAAATAGTACTTGAATAGTATGTTGCTGATTAGAACCACACCAAACTTGTGAACCTTAGATCCACCCGCAAATGCGAAGTTAGTGTTGAACCTCAGTGATACTGCCATGTTAAAAGCAAATGATGAGCATGAGTTCTTATAGGTATCAGGGTGGAAAATAAAATTTCTTCGACACTAAGAATGTTGCTCCCTCAGTCCTAGCCCTAAACATACATGGTGATTTGTATTTTCTGAGTCCTCAATGGTTGCTACAGAATGCTTTCTCCTGAATAATGGTATTGTATTTCCAGATAATTATGTTTTAAAATATTTGCTTTTCAATTAGAGAACTTTTTAAAATGGACCTATTTCATGGACCTAAAAAAGTGAGTGATGAGATTTATACAAATAGGCAGTAATATCTGACAAGATAATGCAGGGGAAGGTATATGCAGAGATGTAGGAAATCAATTGTCCTTTGTGATCTGGTTATATGTTTCTATGGTCACAATCATCAAGCAGACAGTATGGCTCACACACAGTCGATCCAAAACTCATTACACATCTGGGGAGCAAACAAGACTGACTCAAAGGTCTGCCCATTCCATAGTATTATTTTATTCATAGGGACAAAATTTCCATTGTCTATTTTTAAAGCATTTTCCTCTCTGTGCATCTCTTCAGGACACTAAGGCAAACTTAAGTCACAAAAAATGGTAAAACAAAAAGAAGTAGAAAGAAACACAGAACCAACATGGTTCTGGTGACTACTGTATCTATACAGTGGCAACTAACGTTACCTATGCGCCAGCCTTATGCTGCCTGTGAAGATGCACGATACTTTAATGGACCTGATCGAGACCACCTTTATCAGAATTTTCTCTGTCCTGAAATGCTCTTCTCTACTTGTCTTTGTTCTTGTTCATTTTCCTGCCTCCCCCACAGCAGCAAGATGTTTGGGGTTTGAGTTCCATGGTTGTTCTTTCATGGTATTTGTGGTAAAAACCAAGTCTGGCAGCTGTCTTAATATTCAATCAGCTTGTTTTCTTTTTCTTCAGAGAGCCTGAGGGGGGATGGGGGGGAATGGGGGGGGGGACCCCAACAAAACCTAAATGTCTGAAATGAAATCTTTTGGCAGACTGACTTTATTCAGCATTTGTTTGTTCAGTTCTGATGCTCAACCAGGCATAATAATCACTAGGGTGAATTTGGAGGATTAAAGTCTTAAGGCCCAGTGGATTAGTATGTTCAAACCTGTATCTTTCGGCTGTCAGATAGAAGAAGGTTTGCTTCAGGAGTAGAATTTTTTCTAAGTGCTTGCATGCAGAGAGCCCAATTTGTCAAAGTACTGAGCAGCTCCCAAGAATTAACAAATTTATCTTCCAAGCTGCCTGGAGAAGTGGAGAAGGATTATCTCCAGTTTACAGATGTGGAACTAAAGCACAGACGGATTAAATGACTTGTTTCAGGTCACATACAGGGCACTCCAGGCTGCAGGGGCACTTGCTGATTTGGGGCAGGAACAAAAGAAAATGGTTCTATGAGCTTCTTCACTGCTTTTTCACAGGTGGGGAAAACACCTTCTTTGGGCCTTTGCCTACTGAAAGTTTTGGGAAAGTTTTGGTGAACTCCACAGCCCCTGATCTCTCAGGCAAGGTCTCTCAGTAATGGTGTTGATGTTAGCTGTTAAAAACAGCAGAGTAAAACCTTGGCTTAATGCCCTGGATGTAAAGGAGTACATCTTGGCTGAGTGAGGTGAACCGGGCAATCTACCAAAAAGTTTTCATTACTACCCTGGCCTACAAGTTTTTTTCAGCTAGACCTGTAAGAGAAGGAATGCTATATAATTGGTATAGAGCAAAGCCTCAGAGAAAATTAAGTCAGAGGAATCTATCTCAGGTCTTTTGTGTGTGATACGTGTGTTGCACCAATTATTTTAGTGCTGGGAATAAGGGAGCTGTGCTGAAGTGCTGATTTAAAATGCCTTTTGTTCTTCCAACTGTTCTTATTATCAGTGACAGTCAAAATTATCTCCTTCCCACTTTTGAGATAGCTGACAGGGCTGGTGATCATTCTGAAAGTGCCTTTGGATTTCAGGCATCTGTTTTCCATGCTGTCATTGGCTTGCTGTTCCTGGAGGTGTTTGAGATTATTCCACAAAATATTTGGAAGATTTCAAATCTTCTTCTAGAGAAGTGTGGGAAGTGTACCAAATATACCTGCTGCAGATAGTTGCAAATGGTTTCTTTCAAATTGAAAATCTGTAAGTGTTTCCAGGGAATCCTTTAAAAAAATTTATTCCAAGTCTACCATAAGTGAGATATTACATATTATGAAAAAAAAAAAAAAACAAAACCCCACCACAGAAGAAAGAAGGAAATCCTCAGTTTGGATATTTAATGACCTTTTGTCACCAAAGACTCCTGTGCAGACAGACATGTACAGCCCAGCTGACATCGTAGTGCTTCCTCTCCTGTCTTTCTGTGAGACTGCCAAAAAGGAAACAAAATCATCTGGACTACCTGGAAGCCAAAGGCCTTGGAATTTCTTTCTGTACTATTCAGTTAAAGCTTGCCAACACGCTGGTAACACCTTGCTAACATTGTCCTTTTCCAAGGATGTCCTAGTAGCATCAGCAGAAGTCACAAATATTTCATTTTGGTTCCTACAAGTAATGCAAACATAGATAAAAACATTCTTCATCATCTGGATCTGAGAAATTAGTTCTACATCAGTTTTGCCCACTCCTTCACTTCACTTCTTTTCTTTTAACTTTATCTGGCCTCACAAGCATGAAGTCTTGTATCTGGATGTGAAGTTTTCCTCCTAAAACAAACTCGGGCCTATCTTCTCCTGACTACTATAACAGCCAAGTGAAGCAAAAAGCCATGATTTTTCCCTCTAGTGTGATGGCTGTCTATTCTTTAGAAATATCACTAGTCTGTATAAGAGGTATATAAAGCAAGCAACCTGTCTCACATCAGGTAAGATACACCCAGAGAAAAGTATAATCTTAGGAAGGTAATATTTTGGTCCTGTCTTCTGATATGCTAATCACAGGGAAAGTGAAAAACACATGTCCACATTCACACTTCTCTGGGTCAGAACAACTGTTATGGTTGCTGAGATTGTTTTTGAGGTTTCCTTTAAGAAGTGAGAGCTTAACTGGATGCATGTAGCAGTGCTGCGCCACTTTTACTTCACATGTGCAGGTAAAATGTACTTCTTAAGAATGTGGAAGAAAATGGGCAATAGAAAAAATTTCTTGTAACAATGTGTCAGCTGATGCGGTGGAGATTTTCCACATGGGTTAAAGAGGTTCCCAGCAATACAACACTGGATTGCATTTAAGGATTTACCTTTGCTTTGCTTAACCTACCTCTTTGCCTTTTACATGAAGCTGCTTTTGGAAAGTGTTTGTAAAGATTTTTACAAGCTCTGGAGAGATGATGGAGCTGTGCATCTCCTCACATGCCCAGGCTGCCTGCTTCTGGCCTTACAGATGCCCTCAAAGTCAAATTTCCCTGCACACATGTAGACAGTTATCCTTCATGGGCAGTCTGGATACTACACTCTGGAGCACATGGGTTGCATTTAAGCACACCCTACTAGACTGACAGTCTTTTGGCTGCCTGTGAAGCAGCTGTGTGATAGGAAGACAGGCAGGTAACAGAGCCCCATGCCTCTCTCTCCCTTCTCCATCAGTTTCTGCCCAGATGTAACCACAGTTTTATGTCACAAATTGCTGATGTCTTTGAGCAGTGTTAATGGATGGGTTGTATCTCTCAAAACCAACTTAACAGTAAATGAATCAGAGATTCATTTTTCATCTCAATATAAATCTGCAAGTATGGAAGGAAAAATAAGAAGAAAGCAAGTTTCCTCTTCCCCATGATGTTCATTCATCACAAAGATGACACGAGGAGGGTAGTCTGGTATATATTATATATTATTTTGTGGTGCACAGATAATTTTTCACCTAAAAAAGCAATCCAAATAGCCGTTTATTCACATCTGGATATAACTTTTTGGTCTGACTAAAAATCACCTAAGCATTTTTATGCACTTAGGAATGATTCCAATGAATATGTAAAGGGATGCTGCTTCACTTTTGTGTTTTTTCAAAAGACTCTGGAATACCATGCATTTTTTCCATTAGAAGAGTGAAATCAATTTACCTCTGAATGTGCCCCTTTGGCGATACTGTAATTTTGCCAATATTAAGACTACGTGAGCATGTCTGGAACTTACTGGTGTGTTTCCTGGACAAACAGAAATATGTTTGTAAGAAAGAGAAGTGGTTGAAAACAGTTGCTGCTTCTTTGTTCTTTTGAATAGCCTGTTGCTCCAAATAATGTATGTAGTATGTATAAAAAAATGTCCTCCCTTCTCGCCAGATTTTAAATTTGTTTCAAGTTTTCATTGGAAATTCCATATGCAATGATGCTGCCTCAGCCTACTGCAATGGTATGGCAGGATCTGCAGAGTCAATGCAACTGTCAAATGAATCACAAAGTGCCAAATTTTAAATGACATACATTTTCAGGGTGAGATTCCAGGGTGAATTGCACTATATACCACTTAAGCATAAATTTTAATTCATGAGTCTTTATCTGACTCTGGCTGTGAGGTAATATTGTACACACAATTCTTTCTGTCAATCCACAGAAATTGCATCAGAATACATATATCAGAATTTTTTTACTTACATAAGGAAGCAATAATATTTTGGTACTTTCTGAAGGACTGTTTGGAAATGTGTATTTATATTACTGTATTTTGGATTGTATCCTACTGTATCCTACAAAGAGTCTCCAGAAAGATTAATACCAATGTCTAGGGATGGTACAAAACAAACAGGTAGATATTTGTGCAGAGATTTTGTGGAGTGTAGAAGAAATAGAGAGCTGAAAGGTAGGGTAGCACGATACTGAAATATGCTTTCTTTCCCCTCTGTGTTTTTCTGCAGATCTTACCTGTCCTACTACTGCGATTCATTTTTCAGCAGAAGAGAACAGCATGTGGCAATGTAACTGTCCAGCCACTAAAAACGATGAGAACAATTCCTTTTTCAAAGCACCTAGAAAGAAATACAACCATAAGCTGTCAACTGTTTCTAAAGAGCTCAGACCCTCTAGAGACATTTTCAGTAGTTCAGTAGCCTCCCTGAGGGAAAGGTTTCAGAGCGGATCTCAGATACAAGCTTTTCAGGTTGGACAGGAGTCTGCAGAGGAAATTTTGGTCTGGGCAAGCTTCTAGTATGATGAATTATTGAATTAATTTCATCACCTCTGTCTCTTCATTTTTCACCAACTACGGATATCCATGTATCTTGAAGGATACCAGTTGGGTGTAAACAGAATTGATTAACATAATTTGCCATGTTATGTAATTAAACAAACATTGTAATTGTCAGGAATTAATGAAAATAAGAGGAAATGGAGCCTAGCAAGTAGGGACATAGGCTTTCACGGCTGCTGAGCTGAAGTGTTAAAGAATGATATATAGCAACAAAGAATTGAACGGAAATTTTTGAGAGACGGATCCTGTTTCTGTCAAATTGTCTGAAATCTCATATCTTGTGAAGAGCTAGGGGAAGAGAAACTCAGTAGTGTAACATTCAGCAGACTACTACTGTGCAATGCATGCTAACAGATCACTATATATATATATATACACACATACTACACAACACCGTATTCCACTCTATGCTTGATGTAGCTATGGCTAAATTATGTCTAAGAACAAAAAACATCACAAATACAAACCAGCAGATTAGCCATCAGACACAGATCTCTGCCCCAAAGGGGCAAGAAAATATAGCAAGAAAACATTATTCTCCGAGTTCTTATAGACTGGTGCTTGAGGCCAGAGTTGGATACAGTGTCAAAGAAGAAGTGAAGGAGAGAGGGAAGGGGAGGAAGTGTCATACAGAGAAGTAGAGCATCTCTCTGCCAAGTGGTTTGGAGTGCTTTCTGCATCAGGTGATGTTAACAGGGACACACAGTCTCTGCAGTGTCACACTCATGTCGTTAATGAGAAATTAAACAAATACCCTCCTCTTGTTTATGTAGACTGTGGCTGATCTGGTGATTTTATCATGAAGCTCTGAGTGTCAATCAGGTACCTGAATGGAAAAAGCAGTATTCCTTCATTAATCTCATTGCTTCATCACTTCTCTTGTGCTTTTCTCCATTTAGTCCTTAGTTTGTCTCTCTGCCTGGATTTTCTTGTACTGCCTTTCGATGCCTACAGCTATACAACTGAAGTTATAGAGCTGTGATTTTGTGCTATGGAACACCTGGGCTGGTTCCCTATTAAGGTCTGGAGGAAAAAGTTCTGTTTGTTATATAGATCTGGCTTTCATGAAGGCAGTCATTCTTTTACCCATGTAACTTGAAAACAGAACTTGTATTAGAAACTACGCAAGATGAGGGCTAAGTTAAAAAAAAAAAAACTGCTGTTTTACATGTAGCAGTCTTGCTGCAGTGGCTGTGTGGGCAACAGTAGGATATAAAGTGCAGAGGCTGCTCCACTGCATGATGAGGCATGTGTATCCTGCCCTGTGTCTGTGATTTGAACAATGAGAATGGAAGCAAACTTTTTAAACTTTCTGTGTGGGTAAATCCATGCATGGCCAGACAGGCATATAAGTAAAACATAAAAGAGTCAGATAAATAGGTGCACAAACCCATCATAAGAAAAATTACAGAATATATAAGGAAAACAGGAATAAAGAGTTGAAACCCTTGAGAAGGAGATACAGTATTTGAGAAGGAGATCTATCATTTTGAGAAGGAGATCCAGCATTAAGACAAGGCTAGGGAAGAAGAGAAAAGGGAATTCTATGACTGAGGAGAGAGGTGGAAGATACAAAACAAAGGCAGAAAAACAGACTGGGGAAAATTTATTAATTTGCATGGTGCAGGACAAAAGGAAGACAAAATTGTTCAGATATCTGACAAAATGGTTTGGAACACAAGAACAATTGTAAGCATGAGCTGAACGCAAATTAAGCAAGTTGAAAAGGAAATATTGTATGATGTCTAAAAAGCATTTCATAGACTTTTTTTTTTTCCACACATATTTTCACTTGCTAATTCAAGACAGAACCAGAAGTGAAAACTTGGAAATGCAGTGCAAAAGAGGATTCTCACAATATTTTCCAGTCAGCTACCAGGAAGGAAAGGAAGGTCTCTGGGAAAGCTTGTACTTACAGGAATTCAGATCAAAGAGATGAGGATATGTAGAGACCAGCTTTGAACTTCCACGTGTTTTTCTGAGCCCAATTTGCCAGCTTTTAGAAGGCCAAGCAACATATCTGAGAATAGCAATACAGAAGAAGAAAGAGAATTCACAGAGGGAAAAGTGCACAGATACTTAATAGAGAATACTGGAGGATGGAAAAGAAAAGAATAATAAAATATAATTACTCCACTTAAATTTGGTTCTTTTATGCATGTCTCAACACTGTGTGTACGTATTCCAACCCTTGCATTACAGTTCTTTGTTTTCACTTGCTGTTGATTTTCTGAAGCAGGTATAATGAAGTAATAACTGTATATGGCACTATAAAGGTGGCTGTAAGAGCAGAGTTATAAATCTGAAATCAGACTGTTTAGTCACTAAACCATTGAAAGCAACAGAAGACATAATCTGAATGTTGACCTGAACTCCTACTGAAGGATCACAAATGGAAAAGTTAGAGTTTGGGAGATTAAAACTGGATGACCTGACTACTTGGGGGAAAAATGTAGGAAAAATATACGATGTGTGTGTGAGAGTATCCAGCATATTGTCTGTTAAACTGATGTCAAATTTTAAATTTAGAAAGAGAAGGAATTTCTTTGAATGAATACTTAAAAAATATAACTATGTATTACAGACTTAATATCTGGCAGGCTGCTGATTAACAGCTATGACAGAGCCTTCCGTCCAAAGATAACCTCAGCCAAAGAAATATAACTTTTTCTTTGAAAGCCAAGGAGGAAGTTAATGAGTCTTTCATAGCCTTGCAAACATAAATCTTAAGATGCCAGGATCAAATTATGTGACTCCCATTTGAGCATATCTCATGTCTTATGATCAATCATGAATCAAACACATGAGCAATCTCCACTTAATGATGCAAAATCTGTCTCTGGACAAGTTTGAACTTTGGGGGTAATGGTATGGATACATCAACATTCCTCCCAAGAAGATGTTTTGGACAAAGTCCAGCTTGGCGGGTTTTTCCACAACACTTGCTATCTGATGAATACAATAAACATAAAACGACCACCCTTTACGTAAGCACATTAATGGTCCATGTGTAAGAATAGCCTTGATGGATAAGGAAAAGTTTATCTACATGAATAGTGTTAGTTATAAAAACAGACATGGAATAGGGCTTTCCATATAAACAGTCGATTAAAGAAACAGGTTACAATGACTCCTTTCTTGTAATCCAACTGTCTATTGAGTACAATAGTCTCCATGTAAGCCTTCACAAAAATATCTAAATCAAGTTAACTCATATTACTTATTAATATTACTATTCTGCATAATAGCTGCAGCATTTAGCATAACCCTATGTTTTATTCAGATACAAAACTTTGCAGAGTCATCTTATTGATCTATGATTTGCAGTAAACTATTCTGTAATAGGATAGGTTGAAACATACAGATCTACAAGTGGAAATGACAGAATTAAATTCTAAAAATAAGGATTCCTTTTTCTTTAAAATTCTTTTTTTTCTGGGCTTTTTTCTCTTCATGAGTGACTACACAGCTACGTGATGACTCACAGTGTGCCTGATACTCAACTGTAAGTAGTTCTGGAACCTGCTAGTCATCTGCATGATGCATTTCCTGCAAAGGTGAAGGTGTCCTCTGGCAAGGACTGCATGCTGACACAAACTGGTGAAACACCAAAGAGAAAAGCAGTATGCTGTTTCTGATAACACTTGATAAAAATTCTAGGTAAAAGTGTATGTCTCTAATGGTCTATCCATCCCAACCCCGTATCCATCCATTATTAAAATTTTTGTGAGGAGTTATGTTTCTGGCCAACATCCTGTACTCTCAGTAGTGAGTAGTTTCCTTTTGGCTTTTTACCAGAAATAACCAATATACAAACTGAATGAAAACTATTCTGTCAATTGCCCCAAACCAAAAATGGTATTTAATACCATTTCTCATACAGACTTCAGGAACTTCACATCCCATCTTTGAAATCTCAGGAAGGCAGAAGCATTTTCCACTAAGTATTTTCCCATAATTGTTCAGAAAAGGGTACATTGAAATTCCAAACACCTTTTCTTACTGGAGTCAACAATATTTCATTTGTTTTGCAAGTCTCACTGGAAATTAAAAAGAAAGATGCTGGTTGCTATGGTCAGAGGTTAGCACACTATGTGAGATGTTATATGAGAAAAACAACTCCTTTCTCCAAAATGTCATGAATCTGCTTTATAGAAGATGAGACATTATTTTAGAAGTGGCACCAATTTTCAAGATACAAGAGCAAAGAACCACTCTATCCTCTATGAGTCCCTTTTTCCCTTTTGTCCAATAAACTCATTTCAAGTTCTGAAAATGCTGTTGAGTTGTGATTCTTTCCTTGATATTTAGAGTCAGCAAGTAAGAAAATTCACTGGTGCTGTATATACTGAGAACACTTTAGCTTTAGATGAGTTTATAATGTTTACTGAAGACAAAGACCCAAAACATCCAGTTTGATATTATATCAGAGAACCTTTGATCACTTCCAAAGATGGTTTCAAAAGGGTGGGCATAAGACTCACAGCAAGCTCCGGAGTCTTCAATAGATGGCATGCCATAGATAGACATCAAGAGGCACACTCCTGCTGTAATTTAGACCACAACTTTAGTGGCTATTAATAAAAGAATTTATTTTACTGATTAGTCTACAGCTCAGACCAGTCCCAAAGCCCAATTTTTGTATAGGGAGAATCGTCTAGGCAATCTATGTCAATGGAGAAAGACAGTCTCCACCAGAGAGAAATTGAGGGTTCATACTTGGTCTCCTTTAACAGGGAATTTTTTCTACCCTTAGTACAAGGGTAGTCTAGGAAAGTGTCCTTCTTTTCCTCCCTTCTTCAGTTATCAACCAGAATATTATCAATCTCTGACCTGATCAAGATACTTACACAGAGGAGCAATGCCTCCTGCTTTACCCTACCATCACCTTATATTTGGTTGATCAGGGCATCACAGATTAATGTCTGTGCACCTGCCTATTTCCATTCTGTAGTTATTTTTGTTCTGCAAATAAATTCCTGTAAAAATTACTCAGAGGCCAGAAATGTTCTGGCTTAGGCCAATAGGAAATTGTGATAGCTCCTTGAAGCAGAGGATCTGAGATACCATCTAAGACCCCAGAGCCTTCCAAGTTAATACCTCTGACCCCAGACCCTTTCTTTCTTACCTGCAACTGGCATGATTTATGTCCCTAATAAGAGCTATGCAAAATCTATCCAAAATCTATCATTAAGATATCTATGTTCATGATGGTAGTCTTACCTCCAGAGCTTTTTGAATTTACTGAAACACAAATCTTTGAAACAATGTTAAACAGACATACCTGGGTGTTTATAAATCCTCCTTTAAACCAGATTCCTATCACCGTTTACTGTATCGCATCCTATTCTCCAGAATAGCTTTTCCTACATTTGAAACAACAGAAATACAGTTCCAGCTGATATCAGATTTCCATCTCTTGGGATTACATTGTCAGGACACAACAGATGAACCATCCCATTTCTTACTGTGCATGGCCAAAGTACCACAGACACCTGAAGGGACCTTTACTTTGAGATCATTAATGTCAGTCATTTATAGACTGGACCTGACTTATGAGAAACTATAAGAAGCATGAGCTAGCATTTTGGGGAGCATCTGGCAATGGCTTAAATAAATTTAAATAGGAAACTTCCTGCAAATAAATAACATTGACTCTGATTTGTGTATGTTTCACTATCAATGCTATAATATAAAATATTCCAGTGAGTCCTACAGCAGGATTTCAACCTTATCAAAACTGTTTTTCAGGTTTTCTTATGAAACAAGTGTTTTAATTCAGTGTTGTTTCCCAGAATGATTGGACTTTTAACAAATAGATATTTTTGGTGGAAAAACTGTTCTGGAAACCATGCAAACAATTCTACATGTAATCTTGTAACATGTGTTCTAAGTCCCAGTCCTCTCCCACATCAGTCAGCAATTTTTTATCACCATGGCAGAACTGGTAGAGTTGCACTTCATGCACAAAGTAAAAGCCTTTTGAAAACTGCCTATAGTGCATGAGCCCAACTTTTCTGATCTCAAGATGAAAGGCAGCCCCTCATTTCACAGGTAGTGTTCTTTCTACTGCTGGCATCCTGTCAACCACAGGAATGTGTGGCACACAAAGCAAATAAGTTACAAGCATATCTAAACACCACCTTCTGCCTCCCCTCATTGTTATGAGAATGGATTGTATTATACTCTGCTCTCCTTTGATGAGACAGAGTTTGCTCTTCATGCCAAAAAGATTGTTTGGAACAGAAAATAGAAATAAAAGCACATTTTTAATAAAAGCAAGATTCTGCATGTTGGTGTTGGAAGTTACAGTAAAACAAAAAGCTCTCGTATAACAAGTTAGTGCTAGATCCGTAGAGGTTGAGAAGAGGGGCTGAAGTGCAGGGGATTGGGGCTGGAGCCATCCTGTGAAGCAGTACTGAGAGCGCCAGGATGAACCTCTGCCGGGACAACCCAGGCCTGGCAGTTCATCTTCTGCAGAACTCTCAGCCTCTCCTAAAAAATCTATTATTTTGGGGCACTTTGCCTTGAAAGATAACTTGCATTCTGGTCTCCTTTAGAGCAAGTGTATAATGGAGATGATAGAGGCAAGACCCTAGCCCTAATTTAGCACAGATCTGTGTGAAGCTGACTCTGTATCCAACCAGATGATGTGTTTAACTTGAAGCATCCCTCTGACATGTGTTACACAACCTCCACTTGAGCCAACTTGAACACTTGGCTTAAGACAAGCACCCCACATAGAAATATTGCTTTCTTACACTCCTACTGGGTGGAAAGAGAAATGGAAATATGACCAGAACCTTTTGCATATTTACTTTTAAAGGGAGGGATGAAAAACCTCCATTGTCCAAGCACTGTGTGTATAACACTACCAGGCAGTAACATCCTCTTTCCAGGAAAGCTTGATACATTATCAAGACTTTTCCTTTAAATCCCATTGAGAGATACTTTATTTAGCAGATGTTAGCTGGTGGTTAAGAACGTTAGCAAAAGAGCAGATGTGAAGATGAAAAAAGCTTGCAACACTTGAGTACCTGAGCAAAGCTTGTCAGCTACCGTAACAGTTTTTTTATAAGCTACACAGTGTTAAAAGGTATTATGATATGAAGAAGAGAATGAAAGCCTGTTTCTAGAATCAGCTCTCTATCAGGAGATACAATTCAAGAATATACTCTAGTATCTTCTGATCAATACTTCAGCTAACATAAAGCTGACTAATTCTGTCCTGATTTGCACCCACTAAGACTCTGGCCTGCTGGGATTTCAGACTCCTATCTGAAAAACAAATCAACCCGACAGTAGTACTGTGTATAGAAACTTCTTGTAGCATATAAGTGACACATGTCAGAGCTTTCCTTAGCAGTCAGGTACATAATGCAAATATTGTTGAGATGCATGGTGGCAACAGAACAGAATTTTTCATGTGAGGAAAATTCTTCTTTTACGTATTAAATCCAAGTAGAAACAAGGAAGATGCATTTGTATTGCAACGGCTTAAGCTTACAATAGTAAGGTATATTTGGAGCAGAAGTTCTTTCCTAATGCAGTTCTGAAGGACCAAACATATACGGAAATGCCCAGCAATAATCCTTCTCAACTAAATCATTTATCTGCTCTAATTCATAGCACCCATCAGATGATGTTATCACCCATCTCTGTGTCATTAATATGAGACCTTGTTGCCTCTTGCCAGGAAGGTTAAAGAGAGTGGGAGAGGTAAAAGTGTAAGGAAGAAGAGTGTACCTATTTCCTGCAAACACTGAAAACTACTTTTGGAGGTACTTTTTCATAGCTTGTCTCCAAGTTCTAGTTGATTGTGGAGTGGTACCTACCGCCAAATTCTTTTCTGCACTAAGCAGCTGCTAATATGTGACAAAATGAATTCAACAGCTGAGTTCACATGCTTCTGGGAGAAGACAAAATATTCTACTAGTGCACCCTCCCTCATGTATGCTACTAATGACAACAGGAGAGTTCCCTGTCAGTTCTAAAACTTGGTTTCAATGATGAGGTCCATATCATGGCCCTCATACTTGGTCCTTCCTTATTCAAAAAATGAGAGAAAATTATCTTTTTGGCATAGAAGGTTACCTTCAGGCTGGAAGAAGGGCTTGGATACAAGGGAAGCCAATAAAATATCTTGTCCAGCCAATTAGCTTTCTCTTCAAGGTGAAAAAAAACCTGACAGGCATCAGGTTAAGCAAGTTACTATTGTTAAATGGGTTAATGGTTTGCTTTTCACTGCTTGTCTAAGCAGATGAAGGAAGTGATTTCATACAGAAAAGTCCGAACTTGTGAGACTGCCAACTTCGTTTCACAGACTTGGTTATTTCAAGTGAGTTTTAAGAAATGCTTAAGAAAACTTTTTCAACCAGGATACCAACCTTCTGATATGTTTCTGAAAAACATGTTTAAGAATAGATTTTCAAAATAAAACACATTGGAATTTTGAGTGCACATGCCAGTTATTATGTGCACAGATGCCTGATTTGCTTAAGCATATGGCAAATGCCAAAGTATTTCTTTACAGAGCATTTTTTGTATCCTCTGTTTTTAATTGACTCATGTTTGCTCATGCATTTCAGTTATTTGAATGCACAGTTAAAACCGTGGGATTGAATGGTCTTGAGCAAAGAACTAGTTTACCTGTCCTATAGAAATTCTCAAGAGTTAAAAAAAAAATCACATTCTTTCTCAGGACAAACCCAAGATTTTCCAAATTTTTTGTTCATTAAATAATACCCACCTGTCCTAACCTAAATATCCTTAGGGCACTTAGCTGAAATACCACAGACCAACACTTTATCCAGCCTGGTTCAGCAAAGGAACTGGAGCACCAATATCTCAGATAGGTATTTCAGAGGGGAGGCAATGACCATAATGTCTCTCTGATTTCTCCTCTCTGTATATACAATTGATTCTTCATTATTGGAGGGAATAAAAAAAAATGTTATTAGCAAGTCACAGAGTCAGAGTTGCTTGCTCACTCCCTCACTCATCCTGTAGATACTTAATCAAGTTACAAAAGCCCCAGCAACAGATGCTAACCCTCATTAGGGTGTGAAACACTAAAGCTCAAGCCCCTGTTCCCGTCTGGAAAGCAGAACAGTCACAGAAGGGGGTTAATGAAAGAGCCCACCCATCACAGCCTCCTGGGAACATTCAGTAGGAGTGAGAGTCAAATCCTTGCTCTAAATCCACCACAACAAAAACCTTGATTGCTGTTTGCTATATCTTAGTGAACATCTTAATAACTGTGTATTAGATCTTCCCAGGCATGTGTCTCTGAACAGAAAACTATATGTGTGTCTATACAGAAAATTACACTCATTTTGACAAGATATTTTGTCAGAAAATTTCTAGCCATCTTTAGCTCAGTTGACAAAAATCCAGGTATTTATTGTGTCTTCTTTCTACTCCCACTTTCCTGGCCTTAACAATTCCTCTCTGACACCAGGGTCCCCCGTTTCATGTTGTATTTCTACTGTTACTCAGTTCTACAGTCTTCATTCATTCACCTCCCTTCTACTCTGTAAACAGCAGAGGACAATGTTTTCCCCATTATTAACTGATTTTGTTTCAGGACATTTCTAATGATGTTTTTTTCTAAAACAATGCAACTAAATTAAAAATAAAACATGAAAATAAATGTTCACTGTTTTATTCACAAGTCTTGGAAAATTAATCACTTTCAGATTTCAAGTGTGACAGGACTCTTAGTCTCTTGTACCCAAACTTTCTTAAAAGTTCAAACCCTCCTAATGATACTGACCTATTTCTAGGAATTTACTCAAGGATTTTCAATAGATTTGAGATTTTATCCATGCTAAATCCTATCATGTGGTCCTGAGATTGTTTTCACTACCAGATTATGGCATGAGAGGAATCAGATGTTTTAGGGCCCAAGCTCTCAACATAACCCTAATTCCTCAAGGAAGACCTCCAAGAAAATCTCCCCTCCCATCTCCTCGACTGTAGATTTTACTTTGTAAAGTGTTATACTTTCCATGGGACATTTCTGGAAACAGTTGATTTTCAGTTTAGCCCATTGCTGGATTTGCTTAAGGCTCAGTTCTTAAAGATATATACATACCTTTAAAGAAAATATAATTTAAGAATCTAATAACATGGAAACAGGGAATGAAGACAGTAGGGTTCACATTACTGCCTTTTTTCACATTAAGTAGATGTGCCAGTCCCCTGATTCCTCAGGAAGTCTTATATAAATCTTTCAGTCATTTATACTTTATTCCCTTAGACACTGCCCAAAATTAGTAGTACAAGGAATTGGTTGGAAAAAAGCACACTGTGTCCTGCCCATTTTACTTTATCCCCTGGGTGTCCTTAGGCTCCTCCTGCGAAGGCACACAGCTGACAAAAGCCATTGTTCTGCCCTCTGCAAATCGATTGCTGTCCTCTTGAATAGCAAACTTCCATTTTTCTCATATCTACTTAACAGAAAGACCTTTCAGTATAACAACATCCCCTTAAACCACCCAAAAAATAAACTGTGAGCAAAATCCAACTTTTGTTGACACCAAGGTGAAAAAAAGTTATTTGCCTTAAAATATATTTTTCTCACATCCCCCTAACATTGTGACTAACCATTTACAAGGCAACACCTCTGAGAAGTTCAAAAACAATTCGTTGCATAGGTAAAGAATAGCAGGATAAATTCTAATCCCCACACGCGCACGCGCGCACACACACACTCACTCACTCACTCACACACAAACTTACATCACATTTAAAGGTAATATACAAAAAACATTGGGACATTGGAAGATCTAGCAGGCTCCAGAAGCTCACTTGGCTTGCCACTTGAAAACTGAGTCTCTAAACCCAAGTAGCTACTTTTAGTGGGTCAGACATGGACCAAAAATATTTATTATGTCTATCCTAGGCACAATTTTTGTTGTTCTAGATCATCTTTTCCTGTTTTCTATCTTAACAATCCAGCTTTTGTCTTTGCAGATATGCATGCAGTTTCATGAAAAGCCAATAGAAATTGTAGTTTGTGTATTTCAGAACAGGTTCTGAGCCTTCAATTCGGCTTTGGAGAGGTTTTGGGTGGGGAGACATTTTTATGGTGATGCAATTGTTTGAGATTCTTGTGTGTTCCTGCTATGAAAACTTTATGAGTGTCTAATTTTAGACTCCTGAAAACAATAATTAAAAAAAAGATTTTAAAGTACCACTTTTATCTGAGTGTGTAGGAAATATGAAGCACCAGAAACACACACAATAATTCAAAATCCTGTTAGGCTTTTGCATGTGTAAGGATGGAACAATCCATTCCAGATATCTGATAGCTTATCATAATTGTTTGGACACATAGTGCAGAACTGGTGCCTGGAAAATTGTGTAAGGTCTACAGAGTTTGGACTTAGGCATGTGATCTACCCAGCATTCATGTCACAGAAAAAAATCCTACAGGGTTTAACAGCATTTAGGTCATGTCCCTGCTCACTCTATGAGAGCATGGAGGTTTTAATTAGTCTTTCTGAGACTCTTATGTTGGATTCTGTTTTCTCAGTTAGGTTCATGACTTTGATCACATCATATTTGAGCTCCCCAATGGTAAAATCTTAACCAACATTTTTGAAATAGAATGTAGGTAAAGTTTTTGCCAGTCAGATATGCTATATCATTCTATGTAGTTTTGCTTTTGCTTTGGTTAAGGAGTTGTACTGGATGTAATCTGATTTCAATAAACATTCCCTTATGGGGCAGACATATTACACAGTGCCAGTTAGTTGGGGTTAACCAAGGTAGAAAGGGAAGAATTTTCCAGCTGTGTTTAAGATAAACAGAATACCTCAATTTTTATTTTTATTTATTTTATTTTATTTTTATTTTTATTATTTTGATTTTAAATAAAGGGTACTTTAAAGTTTAAGTTAGAATAATGTAACTAACAGTTGGTATGAGAGTTTTAAAAGTTCTAAAAGATCTGGGGTTTTGGGGGTGTGTTTTTTGCCAAGAACATAACAAGGACAAAGAGGGAGGAGAGACATCTCACAGTTCAAAGACAAGAACAGATAATCATATTTTGATATGTAAAGTAATAAATATAATTACCAGCTTGCCATTAGCAATGTTAACTTTTCAGAGATAGAAATAATATTCAGAATTTCATCAGGCTGTAAATAATAATCTATAAGAGTTTTCTTTCTGTTTTGCAGAGCCAATGAAAAATCTTTAGAGCAAAAAATACCAACACAAACTGTGTAAATAACCTTGTATACATCTCAAAGTCATTGTGAAATCTTAATGTCAAGAACTAAGAGCACAGGCACTCATCCAACAATTCTGTGTTCATGGACAAGTCTTTATCATCATGCAAAAATCCTTGTTGAACTCAAATTTTAATCATTTGCAGAGCTGAACACAGGATTTTTCTTCCATGAACAGCACACTTCCTTGTACCTACTGTATTCAGGATACCATCTAGTCTACCATGATACCAGCATCACAGAAGATGTGAAAAATTATTTAAAAGAATGAGACTTGGACCTTAGGTGAAATTTTAGAAGTGTATCATCCGTTTGGTAAAGGAATCTAACACATGGGAAATAATTTCCTCTTCAAAATTTCTGGAATAATCAATAAACTTACATCTGTTGCATTTCATACTACACCCATGATCCTCAAACTTGTTCAGTTGCATGTTTTGTCTGCTTGTTTTAATGTAAAGCTGGGACTTTGGTCTGACCCTCTCATTCTTGTTGCCCTTAAGCTATTTCTAGCCCCCAAAATTATTCCGGAGATTGGTATTTGACATAATTCTGCATATGTGAAGAGATACATTTTTGTGGCATAAATTTGGTAAATGACAATTTGACTGCTTTTAATTATTCGAGAGTGAAAATATGGTGCTAAGATATGTTTTAAATGCTTTGTGATGTACTCAAATTACTTAGAAATTGCTCGATTTTTTAAATTGTAAAGCCTTAGCTCTCAATAAGAATGAATTAATTTCCAGCCACTGCAGATATTTAGATTTTAAATAATTAAGTGTTTGTATATCTTATAGCATATAGAATGATTATTGATATATACAGTCAAACACCATAGTTTGATTTGTTCTGTATTTTTGGAGTGTGGCAAATGGAAAAATTAGATGCAATACTGTGACTAGGTATTTAAACACATAAAAAAGGATTCATGGGTCATGTATCTACATATGTTGTAGATTGTTCCTCCTATACGTAGATATGGATACAATTAAGTCATATAAATCACTACATATGTACATTGGCTCCATGGCTTTAAAATTAACATTTCATTCTTACATTCTCAGTAACTTTAGTAGTGTTACAGAGGGACTCTTAAATTTATTTTTCATTAACTGGTAAACATTCATAGATAGGTTGTTTGCTATCAAACCTTTTCTGTAAAGGTTTGTTTAAATAAAGATGGAAAAAAGAACATTGCTTTGTTTTATTATATACCTGCTGAAGGTAACTTTATTCTCAAGAGAGTAAGGTCAGAACATGTTAACTTCCATGAATTCAAATGCAGACAGCCATTATCCTGAAGTGTAAATATGATGGAGTAACATGAACTTCATTGCAAAAACACTTCCTGGAGCATCTGTTTAATCCACAGCCAAGTGATAAACAGCTCTCTCAGGAAGACCTGTCCCTTTGCCCAGTGGTGTCCATTAGCCACTCAGTTTTCACACCTTCCAAAACTCCTCCTTGTTTGTTCTTTAGTAGAGACTCAAGTATATGTTCATGGATAATGGAAATGTTACCTTTACAATGAGAAAACCATCAAATGCTTAGTTCAAGGGGTATTCTGAAAGATAAATTTCATTAGAACAATCAAAAAGGAGTTTGCTTGACTTCAAAATAATTAATTTAGCTTTCTTTCAAGTAAAATAGACTGGACCTTAAAAAACATGCAAATCTACAACTCTGTAGAATAAGTATATGAAAATCAGTGCTTTAGTATTAACAGCCAATTATTTTTCTGCTGACTTGCAGTGATGATAGTAGAACATGCAGAACTGTTCCCAATGTTAGGCAGTTTCACTCCTGCAAAGGTTATTGCAAACATTTTCCTTGGTTTCATTCTTTGTGGATTTACACCCTTCCCTCTAAAATTTTTGTTTTTGCGATGTTCAGTTTGACAAGAATGTTAAACTGACCTTGATTTGATCTAAAGACCACTAAAAGATTATTCATGACCAGAGTTGACCTCAAAACTCAAGATCAAGGCATAACTGCTGAGTCTCACTGTTTTTCCATTGAAAACACAAATGTTTAATGCTCTCAGCACTAAAATTTCCATTGACTATAATCTTCTCTTAGAATGTTTTCCCATAACTAAGTTATGATCTCTAAAGACTCACGTAGAAAACTGAATTGTAGGATGTGTCTTTTTATCATTCTAAAAAGATCAGTTTTTACAGATACATAGTGGACTTAAACATGTGAAATGAAGGACACTGATAATAATTCAGCAGAGCACTTAAGCAAATGCTTAATATTAAGCTTAATTATCAGTCTGTAAGTCTGAGACTTGAAGGTTTGTGACTTTCTATGTTTATGATTAAGCAAGTATTTAAGCACTCTCCCAGAGAGGGGACTAAATGCCCTTACAGTGCCAAACCTATTGCCACTTTCCAATAAGAGCAGACTTACATTGGAATGAGGTGTGGTGTCGTTGATGCTTACCCCAGATGACATTTGGTATAAGAACAGGGATAT
The DNA here is from genome assembly GCF_047716275.1 of Strix uralensis. Taxonomy (NCBI): domain Eukaryota; kingdom Metazoa; phylum Chordata; class Aves; order Strigiformes; family Strigidae; genus Strix; species Strix uralensis. The sequence continues at coordinate 58,104,718 of NC_133974.1, forward strand.
TAATTTGTTTAACCCAGTAACGTGCCTCCTACACCGAAAGAGACGTCCAGCTACCTAAATGTAGGTGACAAATGACCTTTTAGTGCCTGAGGATGTCCTGCTTAATCTCCAACAACTATTTCGAAAAGATACAAGTCTCCCATAAGTTCATATGTCATCCTGTGCCAAATAACATAAGGCCTCAAAAAAATGTCACTAGATGCCTGTGTTCAGGCACCTGCATTTCTCCCTGTTTGCCAGAGTGCTGTGGCTTGTGATGAACTGCTAGCAGTTATTTTGTTACATGTCCTCTGGACATAAGTGTCTGATCAGTCTCGTTCAGAAGAGCAGCATGGAGTTTCCTGGGGGTTTTTTTTGTTGGAAATTATTATTCTAAATCATTCTTGAAAGTGGTGGGTCAAGTAGTCAACTCCACTGCAGTGGAAAATGAAAAACGTACTCCTCAAGATTGACTGACAGGGTAAGCAAGATTTATACTTGTACTCCTATACATCAACCTTTGCTACTTACTAAATTTCTAAAGCAGCTGTTTTCAGGGGAAGAAGAGACAAATGGAAGGATCACTGATCTCATCTGCTCTGGCAGTTCCTGTGTTTTTATGTCCCCTTGCTGAACAGATGTAATGAAGCTTAAATTGTAATAATAAGATTACCCACAAATAACAAACCTATCCTATAATAGTTCCTCTTTAAGCTTCTTTTTATGCAAAAAGGGAATGAAATTTCTATTGCCCAAATTAGTGTAAAACTCATCTATCCTTTACTACATCACTTCCCACTCAGGTCAAATGACCTATTTTATGCAATTGATGACCTTCTTTCCTCTAAATAGCTGACCGCAGTTTCCAAAATAGAATGTAAATCATGCAGAACTAGACTGTGTCCCTTCCAGAGAGCTTTAGGTGACTTGGTATACCAAGGACAAAGGAATAATGTTGGGCAAAATAAGTATGAAAACTCAATCAGGGGTCAGGAGAAGTCAAAAAGCCTATCAAGAACAGCCCTGGAATCAGTTTGAAGGACAGTAAACAAAGGATATTAGCTGTAAATAGATTTTTGCTGCTTCTAACTGGCAAAACCTGCTGTTATTAGGAAAACAAAGTATCCCATCTGTTCTCCCAAAAAAGAAAGCGTTAATGAAGAATGTCCTCTTTGTATCATCTTTAGAAACTGACATCTCAGACTGAGACCTAGGTGTCAAATGGTGGTACTGGTCAAGACAAACAGGCTCAGTCCCCAAGCAAACATTCAGAAGACCTGGCACCAACCTTTGTGGATGTGAAAAAAGCTGTGGTAGTTTAGGGGGAAATGTAAGGCAATGTCCACTGCCTCCAAACTCATAGTCTACATGAAGCTGCAAAGAAATGAATTTGTTTACTTTTCATAACTCATGTTTTCTTTAGCCTCTTCTTTCTGTCATAGCCAAAGGCTTAATTCATCAAGAATGTGCTGATAGGCCAGACCAAGTAATAAAACATACAAACACACAGATTCTTCCCACCCAATGAACAAGAGGAAATGTAATTAACACACACTAGAGAAGCCGGAGTTGCTGTCATGAGGATGGTGCTTGTTCCCACTGTGAACAAGGCAAAGTCCACAGACAGTATGATCTCAGGTCTGCAGCTTCACAAAGCCTCATGGAGGGTGCTAGATGAATTGTTAAATAACAAACTTATTCACAGGGACCTCGTAATAAACTTACCCCACAGGAAATTAAAAACAATTAATTTAAGGTATGGTCCACTTGCTCACAGCTTTAACCCACAATTTGTAAGCTCATCTTTTAGTAGCGATAAAATAAAAAGATTTCATCATGCCAGGTGCAGCTATTTTCTGTGTGCAGATCATCTTTTGTAATCCTGTCATTCTGATGCCTTTTACTTTCAGAGAAATCTTGCCTGAAAAAGTACACCTGGAATTACCTTATATGTGCACAGCCCTAAGAAAATTACAATATTTCATAGTTGACATTTGAGGAAATCCTGATACTTATTCTCACAATTCCCTGAGTATCTATTGATGGCAAAATTATTCTTCACACTAATTCTTCTCTTTCGGTGTCCTGGGCAGACTTTCTCACCAGACTTTCTCAACAGTTCAGCTTACAGTCATACTGATGGTATGAGAATAGTCTTGGTAACTTAAGTCCTCGAGTCAGTTTCAAGTGAAGGAGCTGGTGTGCTGGACCATTTTCTGACTGCACCATTTTAGATCACAGACTGCCTTTTTTTCTGTAATATTTTAGGATCAGAGGATACAAAGGTTGCTTAGAGCCATTCTTATAACCTTTTCCAACAGGCTTTGCCTCTTGGTGTCACATCACAAAAATTCAGACTATGGAGTGGGAGCTGTGATTTTCACTGAGCTGTCACTATTTTCCTATGTTCAGTAACCGCAGGATGAGTTCAGGACCAGAAATATCAACTCTACTTGCTTTTACTTTACTTACCTTTACCTCCAAAAGTAAAAAGCCATGGCCATAAAATATGATATTCTGTGAGATTCTTTTACTGATCCCACTTCATGATGGCTATCTTATTTACTTTACACCTTCTGCTCACATCTTAGATCCCTCCTGTCAATTCTGTGGCTTTTATATAGTTCTGACTGTTGTTGCAGAAATGTAAAAAAACCCAACCTAACAATGCTAGCTGGGCAAATGGTTAGCTTAGAGGATTTTTTACTTATTTTTATTTGAAGAAGAGGTGAGAAAAGTACAGAGAAATAAAAAAAAAACTATTTGAGGGTGATTTATGGTATAAAGCATAGAAATGTGTAAGACCAAAGTACACTTTCTACTTTTAAAATTAATGTTTCTGAAATTAGAAACAAATCTTTCTCTTAATTATTCTGTCATTAGTGTGGAAATTACAATCCGTGTAAATGGGCTATCAGCCAAACAAGGGGAGAAAACTGTCCCACTAGGGCACATAAGAACATATTTCATTTGGGGTTGGGGTGCAAGGAGCCCACTATTGTGTCTCTGGCAAAGACCAGTGCTAAATGCTGGAAGAAAATGTACAAGAGGTGGGAGAAGCATTGGTACTTCTCCCAGTATGTCCTCCCAGCTTCAGGATAACTGTGGTGCAGGGTCTTCCTGAGTTTGTAACAGCGTTTTTCTGTAAAGTAAGCTGTGATGGGCACAGAGTAATTATATAATTTTTAGTCACTTTTTGAACTTACTTATGCTTTTTAGCACCTTCAGCAACCTGTAGTTATGGACTGTGTAAAAAACTACTTCTTTCTCTTTTGATCCCTCCTAGTTTTACCTAATCACTCTCTCTGTGAAACTCATAATTCAAAGATTGATTTCAAATGCCTCCCCTCCTTTTACCAGACTGGGAAGTTTAGGTAGCTTACTTCTATGATAACCATTCTTCACTGTTGTTATTCCTGTTGATGTCAGTTGTATCTTTTTTACTACAGATTTTAAGACAAGGAGACAGAAGCTTCACGTCCACTTACTCAGTAAGTGGACACATCAGACTTACGCCATAACATAGTCTAGTTTCCTGATTTGTTACACATCCAGATAGTTTCTAATGCTCCATTTGTCTTTTTGGCTCATGTTGGGCATTGATGTTGGGTTTTTTTCCCCCAGAAAATAACTCACAGAAAAAGTTGACTTTTTGATTCTTTTTGGAGGGGAGTGGTAATATCTAATTAAGAACCTGCATACAGTCTATGCTATGCAAGACGTACATGGTTTACATTTATTGAATTTTATCTGCCTTTTTAGCTGGCAGTTCTACCTCTTTCAGCTGGGAAAATCTGTCTGGTTACTCCCTGTTCTTTGCTTCCCATCTTTTAAACAGTATCTTATTTCTGCTTATCTTTGCAATTCATAAGAGGACTTGGTTTTTTTTCTTAACCTGTGATAGCCTAATTTCTCTAATGGTCTTTGGTGATCTGAGAGCCTTCTGGAAACCCAGGTCCACTGTATTAACCTGATCTCATGTATATGCCTCTTTGCTTCCTCAATGAACACAAGCAGTTTTTGAAGCTTTTGAAGCAACACATTGCAAGTAACATGTTGACTCTTTTCTGGTGTGTTAATTTAGCTACATGCCTACTACGTCTACCTTTATGACAGATTTTTCCAAATTTGCAAGTATAGAAATTAGGGTTACTGGGCTATAATCTATATGAGTCCCTGTTTAAGAACAAACCATTTTCTATTTTATGTGGATGGTGATTGAACTGATAGACTGTATACAACATTTCATAGCTTGGCAATGTAATATTTCAGTCCCTTTAAAGATCTTGGATGACTGTTATCTTGGCCTCGTGACTTATCACTCTTCATTTAATGAACATTTTTCTAAGCTGGTTCTGCTGCTGCTTCTGCTCGAGATGACTCCTCTGACTCATCCCCCAGAAATAACAGTTCCAGGATGGGAGCTTCCTCATGTTCCTCATAGTCAGCAGGAATGTAATGAATTAATTTAGCTCTGCTCTTATGGTCTTACCTTTTCTGAGTAAACCTTTCGCATCTTGACCATCTATTAACCCTGCAGACTGTCAGGCTTCTAGTTTCTGGTATGTTTACTTTCTAATTAATCCCTTTTGATTAATACTTTTATGCCTTTAACAAGTTGATTCTAAGAATCTGGTTTGACCTATATTATAATTGTTTTGCATTTAATTCATCAAAGTTTATATTTTCTATTTTCCTTTTAGCTTTAATACAAGATTGATTTTTTTGAAGAATAAATATTTCACAGCCACCTTTTCTCTGCTGTTTACCAATTTGTTTTCTTTTTTGTTGTTCTTTTAAAGTCCTTTTTGATATGCATCACACATTCAGTTTGAGCTCCTGATAGAATGTCTTCAAAAGATACTTCCTTGCTTCTGTAAACATTTGGCTGCCTTCCCTGTTTGCTTACATTTTTAAAAAAATCTGTGGTTCTTCATCCCGATACTGTTTCCATTTTTTAAATTAAAAACTACTCTACTGGATTTCTGTGGGTAACAAAGTTGAAGGAAATTTACTTTCACAGAGAAGCTACTGGCAAAATATCTCATTTCAACTGTATTCGTGTATCCTTAACATTATTAATTATCATCACATAAATTACTTGTAAGAGTGACACCTGACAAAAGTCTCTTGCAGAAAACATGTCATTTGGCTGAAAAATCTGTCTAGATGCCACTTGCAAAACATCTTCTAGCAAGGAACTATCTCTGTGAGCAAGGTATTACATTTTATGCAAATACCAACCCAAAGAGTTTCACAGGGTAGCTTCATAACAAATATATTGCAATAACCTAATCTTGAGGTGACAAGGTTTCAAAGACCAGTGGCAACCTCTGTACTGAAGAAGAAAAGTCAGCTTGCCAGTCATCAGCACTGATAATACCTGGCTGAGCTCCTAGTGTGAATTGTCATTAGACAGCACCTGGGTACTTCTCCAGGTTGTGAACAATTTTAGCTATGAAAGGCTTTGGTCTGTCAGTAGAGGGGCTGAAGCTACTTTTGTTATCAATTTCTTCCAACTTGTCTTCCTCTGCTCATCTTATCTGAGCTGAATCACAGTCAGGTTCTCATGTATCACATACCCCTGAGCCAGATGATACTTTCTGTGGTGAAATTTTGGGTTGAATGTCTTATCAACATATCAGTGTTGTCAGCCTTTGAGTACACATATGTTGCACATCTGACTAAATTGCTTTTTGGATTAAACTGGGTAATAAATTCAATAAAATAAAGGGAGAAACTAGCTGAGTTTCATTGCCCATAGTTTTTGTGCCTGTTGCTTTTTGCACACTGCCTACATAGGTCAGTTTACTGAGACCTTCAGGGCCTAGCACCTGTGTCAAATTCAATAAATCAAAGTCAAAAATAGGAAAACTGCTTGAGGAACACAGTAGATGATTAGTTCATTCTGGAAACTTCTATGTTGTGGGAGTAGGAGGTATGGATCTTTGTTGGAGTACAAATTTTGAATGGTAATAATGAACACAGCCATAGAATAGGATGGAAATAGGATAGTGTAAATTTTGCCCATGTAACTTCCTAAATTATTTCTTATTAAATATTTGTATCACTTTCTTGTCCTCTTATACAACTCCCCCATGAAACTGTCAACCTAAGCCACATAGGCCTTTTCACCTTTACCATACATGTGCCCATCATAAAATACTCTCTTTCTACCCTGGATACAGGTGTACTTCCTTCTGTTTCTAGCTGGACTTGACCAACCTGTTTCTCATTCAGAACTGTCCCCCAACACATTTCTTGAAGAGTCCTTCTAGTGACCCCATCCATGGCAGTTTTTGGGACTAGTACGTATTCACAATCTCTTCGAGCCTCCTGTTGTCTCTGATGTACCTGAAGTCATTCAGGGTTTCCATTTTCCTCTGGTTTTCTCTCTAACCTTTTGATGTGCTGTCTGTGTCTCAATCAGACACATCTTACCTTTTGTGTTATTCCTGCTGGTGGCAGTCCTAAATTTGCAGTCCTTGGTCCACCTTCTGTTTATTTTCTCTAAATTACTATCCAGTGAGATAGATCTGAATTATAAAAGATCCTTGTAGAGGTCTATAGACTCAGAGCAAGTGAGAAAATCTATGAAGCTGAAATGTCAGGATTCACTTTTAAAATTAATCCTGATTGTACAACCCAGTAGAACATTATACACCTACATCAAGTTTCTGAGCTTGTGCACAGTTGCTGGATAAATACTGAGAATATGCAGCTCTCTGTGTCCTTTCCTCTTGCCTTCAGGTTTCCTCCTCTTCCTTACATAGAAGCTACTCTGGGTAACAAAAAGCATTTCTGGTTCAGCTTGTCCACTGAGGACCCTCTTCATGTGTTTTCAATATAACACATAACAGATTACCCTGTTCCCAAAAAGGATAAAAGGTTTTATAAAGTACAATATAATTATATTTATAGAAACAACTAAAATAATTCACATTATACTTTTTTTTTGTCCTAAAATGAGGTAAAATATTATAGGAAAAGAAATATTTGTTCCTCTGAATCTTTCATAACCCCTGCGGGACAGTCAGAAATTTATTTGCAAATGGAAAACACATGCATTGTCAAGTAATGCCAGACAAGTTTGCTTACACAGACTTCGGAGCATTTCAAATGTTCATGTTTATAGCAAACATAGTGCTCTTCCAGTAGGGAATCTATCCTGGCATACAAACGTCATTCACTTTTAAAGCCCACAAGATCTGAAATATGACAGCTCTAAAACTTCAGGCTTTTTTAAAAGCAGGCTTGGTAAAAGACCCCGTCTTTGAAGCTGATGATGCCTATGCAGCTGGAAGACCACAGCCAACCTTACCAGAGGAGGTCTGGAAGGCAAAGTGGGACAAGGACCATTCCCCAAGTGGCATTTTGTATGACCTCATCCTGCTTCCAAGGTCTGACAGGGTTTAATAGTATGGAAGTGGCCAGACTCTGCCCGGTGGCCTCAAAGTCACTTAGTTTGCTGTAGTCAGAGCTCCTGCACTGATGCTCAGGGTGCTGCACGTGCCGGAGGTTTCCTCAGCCCATGAGATGGGGCCAGGGGTTGCCAGGGCTAGCAGGTCCCACCTGTCCAGCAAGGGCAGCTGTGGGGCATGGGGATAGGTCAGACTGAGCCAGTTGACCACAGCTGGACAGGGCTGTGGGCAACTGAAGGCTGGCCCTGCTGCAGCATTGCTGGGGCAGGGTCTTGATAGTGCCAAGATTGAGGGAAGCCTGAGGAGCTGAAAAGGGGTCCTGGGCTGTGGGCATGTTGGGGGAGGCCCCAAAAGGGTGGGCAGGGACAGCCAGGGCTGTGGGTGCCTTCATGATCGTGATACTGAGGCTTTGTTCCCCTTCTTTTAACAATTTGATTCTCTTACATACTGCTCTGTAAAATAATGAGGCTTTTTAGTATAGATGAGTGGTTACTTAAAAAGATCACTACATGACATTAAGTACCAAAAATACAGCTAGGACAAATGCCCTCAGGTTACATACAGCACTCCGCTCTTTCCCCCTTCTCCAGCCTGGAAGCAGGCATCTGTCATCCTGCCGATCCCACCTCCTCCCACAGACACCACAGGGCTATGGGGACAACAGGGTACAGTACTAATGCAGAGCAGACTTTTGTTTTTTTTCTGAACAGTTACCAAACAGGACAAATATAATCAGAGTGAACCGTACAGACAGTCTTAAAACCTAAAAACCTGCTCTGCCTATAGGGAAGTATTGTATTAGGTGTATGCTCTATTTTTTTTTCCCACTACATGGAATATTTGTAATTTGAACCTGAGGACACTCTGTACCTGTTTTCATAGCCCTGAGTGCCTCACAGGGAAGCATTTCATAAGCGTGAGCTCTATTCTTTTGAACTCCAAACATCTGCCTTAAACATCTGCTTTTAATCAAAGTGAAACCAATGCCCTCCTTCAGTGGACAATGTGGTACAGATAAAAAAGGCCGATGGTGTATTGACTGTAAAGCCCTCAGCTTTCTTATTCCCACTTCAGATCCTTTGCCAAAGAACCTTTGTTGTCATTTCAGTTTTTCAGCAACAACCCGAACTTAATGATCAAAATTTCAAGGAAAGGTTATATCCAAGTATATTCTTTAAGACTATTCTTCATCTTATTCTTCTTTTTCTACAAGCAATGTGCACATGATTCTTTGCAAGAAAAAACTAAATTTTGTTCATGCCAGATTAAAATATGTTTTATTATCTCTGAAGGGATTGGAGACTATTATTTAGTGCAGTATGTACTGGGGGGAGTTGACCACATAATTCCTGTTAACAATGAGAAATGAGTAAGCAATTCAAAGTACACCAGTTTAAAAACACTCTGAATGTCCCAAATATACATATATATGGTGCTTCCAAAGGCCACATTAGCTGAGGATATAAATAATTTCATACACATAAGTGACAGCTTTTAAAATGTTTATTTCTGCTACAAGAAGCACTTCTTGCAGTAAAACTAGGTTTCTTCCAACTCTGTTTAGCATAAATTGCTTATGCTGTTTGTATCACACAATAAACTGTTTGAAAACATCAGATTTAAATCAATGAAAATGAGAGCATGGTCTGAATAATTGCAGAGCCATTTTTACATCATTGTCCATTGAAGATGATAAACTTCAGTTTTTATTTGCCAGCAAAGAAATCATAAGCAGTCTAACTACAAAAATACATTCCCTCCAACCTTTGCATTGGTATATGAAATGCCAGTTGTTCTCTGCAATTGTCTGTTTTAATAACATGGTTTCTGATTGTCAGATATATTTACAGTTTCTTGGAAAAAAAAATCCTCAGTGAAGAATTATTATATCGGAAAAGGTAGGAATTTACTAACAAATTTTTTTCATGGGTCAGACATTTTAACATTCCTAAAAACTCTGGCCTACCTGAAATAATATACTTAGTTCTGTGCAAGAACCTAGTCAAGCACACTTTAATATTTAGATAAATTTGAGCTTTCCTGTAGTTAGAATGGGTGGGAGACCAGACAACCAGTCTCTGCCTCTGCTAGTAAACTAAACTGCTTCAAGGCATGGGTCTGATCGCTATCTCGTGGTCAATAGATTGCTGTCACCAGCATGGCCCATAGTCCACTTTGGCCAGCTAGCACCCTCCCAAGCAATGCCTGGACACAACTGAGGGTTTAGCACAGTCCAGTGACCATTCTCAACAGACAGTGTGAACACAGTTGTTCTGTAGAGTATAAAATCTGAGGCTGTACATGAGCCAGGCCAGCTGACCTCAGTGCCAGAGAGGGGTCCTTAGGCTTTTTTATTTACTACTGGAAATATAGCCCTAGAGTCTATTCTGGGCTCTGCTTCTGACCTGCTCTCTAACCCCTCTGAGCTTCAGATTCTCCTGCTCTGCATAAGGGTCAGGTTAGTGACAAATGCTTCCCACTGTCAGATACAAAACCCACTGAGTTCTAGGCAGAATTAGATCCACCTTATTTTATAAAACAGTCTGTCAAACTAATAAGTTATGTCAGCAATATGACCTTGAAGAAAGTTATAAAAATATTATTTTTATAGTATAGGAAACCTGGACAATGATGAAATTATATTGAAGACAGACTGGATAGTTTCCTGGGACATGTGTACCTAAGTGAGCCTAGTTTTTTAAAACCTTAATAATTACTATCAGATACTCCTAGTTCATAGTAGACCAAAATATATTTAAGGTAAAGCAGGACATGATTGTTAAGTATCAGTGTTTCTCACTGTCGCCAGTTGAAGACATTGCCTGTCCGGCTGCAACACTGGTACATCTTTTAACTTTCAACTTGCAATAGGTTATTCAGTATGACTGTGCACTGAGATGTGCTTCATACCCCCTTTCCTGCCACACAGAAGGAGGTGTGGGATCAGAATTCATTGTAAATCAACACGTATGACAACTTCCAAACCTTATCTGGAAATTTTTAGGGAGAGCGCTAGTTGGTTCAGGCAAAAAGTAGGCCAAGGACCATTCAACAGCTCCATATAGACAATTGACTTTTAGCTCCTGTTCGAGTGCTCTGGCACTTTTATTTTACTAGTATGGATAGGTCCATTACGTGCAATGAATCACAGAAATGTTATATTTGTTTCTTAGCTTCAAAAGCCATACTGATGTATCACAAAGTTAATTCTCCGCTCTTGTAATAATAGTGTTTCTGACAAGCCTCATAGACATAACTAATTTGCTGCATTATCAATAATTTCAAGATCTTTATCATGTTTGGTGTCTCTGCAACAGAGAAATTGTGTTAGTGAAAGTTTCTGATGTTTTGCTTTTCTGAATTCAAATGGACTTTCTTCAGCTCAGTCCACAGTTTTAGAGTTGTAGTTAGCTGGCTTGTAGTTGGTAAATAGAAAAAGAAAAAACAGAAACAAAAATGTATTCTGCTATATTGAAATGTTATCATCTCCTAATGATTAGCTGGAAATATAATTATTTCTGTTTCCTATAAGGTGGGAAAGACTACTGATAGATAATCAGTTTTATGCACTGAGTTTTGCCCACAAGACTTGATTCTTTTTAATTTGATGCTGAGCTGGTGTCAGAAGATAGATGAGATCAGTGGAAAAACTCCAGTTAACATTAATAGACTTTAGTCTGTAAGGTCAAACACTGGCCTCACTGTTCCCTTTTACCATTGTTGCCAATTGAACCAAGAGTTCACGCTTAAGCCCTGCTTGCTCCCATGGGGTTACTGATGTCCTGCTAGAATCTGGTGGAAGTGGCTTTCTCTCAACTGTGGCTTCCAGGGATATGATAGAATCAATTCTAGATTAATAAACTAGGCAGTTTTGGTAGTTTTACGGAAGCTGTATGTTTCTCCAACTACTCCAGCATTATTTTTAGATACTTGCCCTTCTGTTTTTTACATTAATCTTTTATCTGGTTGGTTGACTGTTACCTTATTTTGACTCTTCTATCCTCTCCATTGCTGAGTCGTGAAGGCCGGCTTGAAAGGTAGTGCCAGTCCGACTGTGGCTCAGGATGTGATCAGCTATTACTTGCAAATGAGTCAGCAGTGTTGACTATGGAACACTGGGTGAAAACACATTGTTTTCTTTTTTCCCTTTCTCTTGTTGCTACACACAGAAAGAAAAAGGAGAGCTGATTCAGTCACTGTGGTTTGAAATTTGACAATGACAAGAGATAATGCAGATTGCCTTTTATGTTGTGCTCTGTCCTAGAGCGTGATTGCCATTATGGAAAAGTCCTATAAAAGGCTAATGAAACTCAGTAGCTATAGATCATTATTTTAGACTCTGTTTTCAGAATTACTTCTGCAGAAATACATTTCAATTCTGTAGACCTTTATGGCTTTATCCTCTTAAAATTCTGTCCCTATTACATTTCCAGGTTCTAATCTTTTGAAGATCAATTGAAATGTTCTACAGACTTTTTCTTATATCTATCATACAGATCAGTTCACTAGAAAGAAATCGGTCCAAAATACGAAGAACCTGCAATTTCAGGTGACAATGGAAACTGATAAATGAAGTTTACATTTTCCAGTTCATTTTGTAAGTATCCACTCTGAATTCATTCAGTATCTTTATTGCCTCTATTACTGCAACAACTTGATGTTTCACTATATATATATATATATATTTAAAGTTATGCTAAGAAGAAAGTGAGCCATAGGAAAAAGGAGAATTAAAGTGAGTTTCCTGGATGCTGTTCATACTTGTTTGAGCTTCTAGAGTTCCTTCGTCATTTCTTTAACTGAAAAAAAAAAAAAAAAAAGCAAGGAGCACAGAGATGTGAAACACCACCTTCCCTCCTTATCCCCTACTCCTATATTCCTGTCCAGAGTGCAAGCTTTGGGGAAGGGGAAGTCTCACACAGAGGTAATTATTTTGTCTTAAGTTAGTTCCCAAAGGGCATATCATTTTGAAACAACAATAGCTCAAAGGATAATTAGTGGACCTGAATCTGATCTCACTTATTTATGTGTACACCCAGAACAATTCCCTTAAAGTCCACAGAGTTTCAGTGAATTCAGTAATTATCTAAATTATTAGATAATCTAGCTTTTACTGGGGAAGGTTTCTAAAAACTCAAGGCAATCTATTTTAAAAGAGAGCAGAAAGACATTATTTCTCCTCAGTTCATGAAACCTGAATGAGATGTCCTCTTTTTCTCCCTGCTGCACAATATTGAAACTTGGTGACACAAGTAAAGTAGTTTTGTAATTCAGAGACAATATGTGATATTAATATTTTATGCAGAAGACAGTCCAGATACAATTTCCCATTAGAGGATTGCACATGAAGGCAAATGTATCCTTCTTTTCCAGTTATAATTTTTATTAGGCTTTGAAGAAAATCCAAGTACAAACGTGTTAAACAATAACAATTCTAGCATAGCAGAATAAATATTCTTGACAACGACCTTGCAGTTACATGCTTGTTGTTTATGTCTTCAGCATCTTGTGTTGCATCACACTGTCGTCCTATCACAATCAGCCAATTTGCAATAGGCTTTGCTGTCATGTGTCTAATAGCAACAAACACTGAAGTGAGCAACAGAACCATGGCCACACAGTGATCACCTCCTCTTTTTCCATCATTGCATTTCTAATCCCACTTCAGAGGGCATAAAATGATCCCAAGGAAGTGCTCAATGTCTTACCATCTTTCGAACTATCCTATAGCGTCTTGATTGTTAACTTTTTTAGGGGTTAACAAACTGTATTTTGGGGACTGAAGACACTTTCCACTTCCATAGAAAGGATTTTGGGTTTTGATATCCTTCTTTCCTCTGATTTTTCTTGTTGTTTGTGCTGAACTTAGATTATTTTCTTTCTATCCTTTTAAAATTAGGAGTGGATAAAAATAACACGCAAAGTTGCAAGGGACAAGGTCAAGGAAGCTCTTTCTCTTTAGATTAAATATTTCACTTCATTTGGATAAAGGCTGCGCAATGTGCTTTTTTATTGATGAGCTGTCAGTGATCAGGCAAAACAGATGTACTCGTGCTATTTGTGTGTTTGAAAGAAAGCAAGCAGAGCTGTTGCACTGGATTCATTCAGAGAAGTAAAATCTTGACAGAAGACTTGTAAATGTCTGAAGATTCCTGTTGTGGGCAAGCACTTTTCATATTCCCTCCTCATACAGGAAGAAAAAAACACCTTTCTCTTGGTTATTATTGCAATAAAGTCTACCTGAAAAACTGGGAGGCATTTCCCAGGGCATTTTCAGAAATTTCGTTACTCTTGTTGAAATAGTCTGTAGTAAGAATGACAGACGAGAATAGACTTGATTTAAAATATTTTGAGCTGAAACTAGAAATTCAAAGCTCTTAACTTTAGGGCCCTACTTCATATCTAGTTTTCATGCCTGCCTATCCCAAGGTAGTGGAGGGGGAATAGAGCAAACAAAATAATTGAATGAAACAGTTTTATTTGCATCCCTAATGTTTTCACAGAGAACAGATAATATTTTGTTTCATTTAACCCAAGCAGGTGAAGGTTGTACTAGGAACATGGCAGTTAAGGGATAGGTTACAGATGTTACTTTTGGCCTTAGGTAATATTTTACACAGAGTTGGAGAATTTAAGTCAAGTAACTTAAATGAGAAATTAACCTTTTTTATTCCTACTTTTAATTTATTATTCTCCACATTCGATGTGTAAGGATGTCTTCCTCTGAGTGGCATTTATCTGTGCGCAGAGGCCAGCAAAATTTGGTAAAGCGCTCAGCTCTTATTGTAATGCTTTATAATGCAAGCACCATCAATTTTGAATGGAGTGAACCAGATATGATACAGAGAGGGAATGTGAAGTTGCAGGGCTGCCATCCTGATGTGTGATCAGGAACAAGGCATGCAATAAGAACAGCTACAGTCCCTTTTGTTCTCCATGTAAACACATATCAGTCAGTCCTAGCAACTATATGAAGCGTGAAATTTAGTTTTTCCGCCATTCCACAGTCACAGTTAATGTGAAAGCCTTATTTACCCAAATGACAAAATATTGTTGCTGGTCTCTCACTACATAGTTTGGCGGTTTTTTTTATTTATTTTATTTTCTAATGGAGAAAGAACTCAAAGAAATTTCAAGAGAGTGAGACGGAAACATCTTTTTTCAAACACATATATGTATAAACATGCTTCATATGTTCACACCATGTGAACAAACAAGCATCTCTACCACTCTTTGCAGAAAACAAAAACTGTCCAGTTACAGTTAAAGGGAGTAAATCTCATTAATTCTAAGTAATTAAAACACTTTTTTTTTCCAGAATTCATTCCTCTTCCAGTGATATGGTTTGTCATTAACTTATGCAGAAAAATTGGTTCTTAAATGGTTGTTAAAAGGTCTCATTAGCATTGTTTTTAAAATCGAAAACCACTGCTCTTTTCTAAACCACGCGCCCCATGGATCTTTGGGGGAAAATGTCCACATTTTTAACCTGTAGTGGTTCAGAATTATGGCAACTACAGTTTTCCTTCAGAAGTACTGGTTTCTGAGTCAATGCTTTTGGGAATATATTGTTTCAAAGTAGTTCATGGGATATAATTTTCAAAGGGATGTATGAAAACCATACACTTCCGATTAACATTAATGGGGAGTTGTGTGGCTAAGCACAGCTTTGAACATTCTGGTTAGGAGTTTATATCTTAGTGAGCTGCATATGGTTTCCCCACGCTAAGCAGATGGTGTTTTTATAGATTGCAGACGAGCCCTGCTGTGGATCAGCAGACACCATGTTGAATGTTTCTCTCTACTATGTATTTCATAGGTAACTCCGTTAGGAGAGAGAGACCTTTTCTCTATTAACTCTCATATTTCATAGGTTTAGCTTATTAATTATACAGTACAGCTATCTGTTATAATACAAGAAACTTCCTCATGCAAAATCAAAACAGTTCCTTGCTCACAGTAACTCTATCATGCACTGCCAAGTAGCCTAAATTGCTATTGTGTGGCATTCTTATCAGACTTGCAAACCACTGTGGAAAGTGCTCAGTTAGCTTTAGTCACTAATTGCATTCTCAGTGAAAGATTTTACTGTTTGTTTGTGCCCCAGGTGATAAATGATGATACAGCATTACATAATTACAGCACGCATCACTTGAAACTGGGCATGGAATAATGGGAAACCATGCGAAGCCGAGTGGAAAGATGATAATGTCAATGTGATAAGATAGTACAAAAAATTATTGCTTGAATAAGTGTATACAATGAATTGACATTCACATTTGCTAGACATGAGCTGGAAGCTGTTATGAGTAAGCCCTTAACTACCTCAACTATGTCACGTAACATGGTATATTAGACTTAATAGTATTAATTATCTATTCTTGCCTGCTAGATATCTAAACAAATAATCTTTTTGAAATATTACTTAATCAATATTTCTTTTTCTTTTTGAGGATCACTAAAATGCAATATGTGCACTGCAGAAAGGCAACTCATCTCCTGGTTAGGCGACCATTTACATGATTAGGATAACAATCACCACTAGAAGGATTCCATGGGACTTTAAAAAAAAAAAATCACCAGATCTTCTTTCTCCTGCAGGTGTTCAAAGAATCCAACTTATTTTATTCCAGATATTAGTCTTGCCAACTAATTGTTTTTATAACAATAGCTTATGCAGAGCGTGGGAAACTGGGCTTTTACATTTTCACTGCCTGTGTCCTGATTCAGAACACAGCAGAGATCCAAGATATGTAATAACACGCTGGTATTATAATGAATAAACTACAAGCTCAGTAATACATGATAATGCATAACATAGAACTGAATTTAATACCTGATATTTTTACCGCTGCATGCAAGGGGACAACAGTGGTACAGCTTTGCAAGAAGAAAAATTTTAAAGAATACAGTTTTCTGCTCTGACCATCTTTTGCTTACTGGTCCACAGGGATAAAGTTGGTTGTCATTTAAAGTGCTTACAAACTCTCCAAAAGTGATAGAGCTGCACGCAGTTTACCTCCAACACCAGAACTAGTTCAGCTTTTCTAATTTGCTGGAATGACAGAAAAAAATGGACAGAATAGCTTCACCAGTCTGGTGTTCCTTTATGTTGGAAATCAATTAGAGTCTTTGTATTAGAATCAGTGACCTCTGGATCAATCTCCAAAGATGACATTTCTACAAATCATCCCAAGCAAACTAAATCATGACTCTGGATCAGAACATCACTGAGGTCAGGATTTAAAATTTGGCTTTGTAGTGGAATCGTAGCTCGTATCTAATCATATATCCCATCTTAAAAATGTGACTTTCATTGGTAAAACATTTGTATTAGTCACATCTGGAAAAACAAAATTTTCACCCACCAAGTAGTAGTGGTCTTATGATTTTATGCATTATATTAGATTCAGAAAGTGTCATTGTTTTAATAACCTTTTGTTCTCCTAAAATTGCAATCTTTCATTTTATGCATCAATGAAAAGTATCACAGCCAAAATACGCTTTTCAGAATGTTCTTTTTTATAGGTCAGAAAATGTTATTGGAAATTTTATCAAAACATAAATTTTTATCACATATTTTACCCAGAAATATTGCTGAGAATTATCTTGAGCACATAAGTAATATAAACACCATTTTTTTTCACTGGCATTTTTTGTTATGCAGCTTCTCTAGAAATCAGATCTCTTGAAAGACCACTGTGAAATGGAACACTCAGTATTCAAAAAGCAGAAAGAATGTAACACTGCAAAATAAAATGTTTAATTTGCTAGACAAAATTTTCATCTACATTTTTAATTCTTAGATCTTGCCTAATCTACAAGAAAAAAAATCAACCAATGGGAAGTTTGCCTTTTTAAATTTTTGCAAACTGAGAAGTTAAAATATCTTATTGCCTCAAACTGATAATTCTACTCATAGCCCAAAGAAGAATAAACTCTAATACCCAAAGAAAAAAATAATCAGAAAATCTTCAGCTTGTTTCCGTATTCATTCAATTTATTGTAGGTGTCACTAGTAGGCAAAGATAAGTGAGCTGGTACAATATCTTTCCTAGCCATTAATACAATATTCATGTTTGTGACACCCTTTTAAAATAGCACTATGTTAATATATAGTTATGAAGGTAGTTAATGATATGATCAACATAACTTTTTTTTTTTCTTCAGGCCACAAAAGCCTCAGAAATTAGGCAATATGATCCTAATATAACAAGATACTCAGTTACAGTCTTATTTTGTCATTTGTTCAGTTTAGTTTACATTAATAAATCTCTTAAAATAAGGAGGTACATATTTTTGAAACTTATTCCTAGTAAAATGGACCTTGCATCTCCTTCATGTTCATTCATATAAGCTAACTTTCCAAACTAATTTTTGGCTTTGGCATCTGATAATGAACAGATTGCTTTGTGGTAGACAGTATCTCTGATAAACAATGAAGAAATGGACAAGAAGATGCTACTATCAAATTCTGAATATGAAACAGCAGCTAGAGGTCTAGAGTCTGGAGAGGTTTAGCCAGTTATGTTGATTAAAGCACCTCTAACAAAACCAGTGTCACTGATGTACACAGATCTTTGCTCCTTTGGGAACATCTGTCTTTCAGAAGAAAAGCATAGCAGGTTAAAACTCCTAATTAATTCTCTTCCTTATATTCACATGGTAAGCTCTCCTACAACTCTGGTGGAACTTTCCTAATTATTTCCCACAGTTACCCTATTGTTCCTTATTCAGACAAACATCTTTCTTTTATTGTTTGTTAACGGGGCATTTCCTGCAGGCACATTATAAAAGATCAGACAAAATTATGTATCCTGCATAGAATACTCATTGGATGTGTTAGACTGAGCATGAATAAAGTTCAGTGCAAACAAAGATTTAAAAACTGAAATAGCTAAGATGCCATTGGGAAACACTTGGCCATCAGTGGAAAAATTTGAAATGCCAAAAGTGTATCTATTCATCTTGCAACACACAGACAACATGCAGTTGGAGCAGTATGGAATATTTTCTTTCTAATCCTTAAAATTAAATCAGACAGTTCAATGGTTGAATGGTTTGTTCTCTGACTGGGCAACAGAAATTTAGATTATTCACTGTGGGAAGGGACTTCTTTCCTCAATTCACCCTGACAGCTCAGTGATGCAAAAACATATTTCCAATGGGGGACCAAACAGTTTACAGGTAAATTATGCAAAACAGATGAAGTATACTCTACTGTCAGTCCCTTACTTTGTATTTATTGCTCTGTGTGGATGAAAGCTGAACCAAAACAATTGTTTGGAATTATAGTAAATCTGCTTCTTAGTATGACAATATGCAATAGTTGTTTTTATGACTTCCATATGATTTGGAGGTGAATACCAGCTTTAGTTATTGCATTTATACATTAATACACAAGGAGTAACTTCTAACAGTGGAAGAATTTGACTGATCATTTAAGTCCCAAAATCCAGCTGCTCAGTACACTGGGCAGTACACTTTGTAGTCATACCCAAAAAGTAAATTATAGAGCGACTCTATAAATACCACATCTATAAAAATCGTTTCAACAGCTGGTGCCATCTTAGGGTTTTACCTGGAAATGTTGTAGCACGGTGGCTTAAAAACCACTTAGGGCAGAAGACATTTCATTACTGGTTTTATAAAACGTTTCAATAAAAATATTGTGGCTTTCTGTTTAAACATCTCATGCAGAGCAGTGAAACCAAAGATAACAATGTTGAGTTCCTGGTGAGAGACAGGAAGCGAAAAATCAACACTAAATAGAATTGGGAGAAAACTGGTTTTATTGTCCAGACAGACACAAAATGTAAACAAATAGTTTAAATTGTGGAGTGCATATCAGATAGTAGAACATGTTTTTATTTGATACTATTCTGTACTGATTAACACAATGATCTTTTAACATACTCTTTTTCCAGTATTTCTTTTTACAACCATTAACACCTCAGGACTAAGAAGTCCCTTTTTCAAATGTTTTGTTTTGTCAAAGGTGATAGATCTGATGCAGTCCCACAAATATTTTACCTCCTGATCTTTAGAACAGTAATGTTATTGTTTACGCAAACCTTAAAGTTAAGCCTTGGCATTAGAGAGTAACACAGATCTATCCCATCCCAGAAAGCTGGTGCCTGGAGGTACACATTCCTTATTAACTAGTTGAAAGTTATGTGAAATTAGTCAACTTTGCCAAATAACATTCAAAAACAAAGCACCCTATTTTTTCAAATGCCCATGCCATAGTGTTTAAAAAAGAATAACTCAGGGGTTCTTCATGACTCAGCAGTGAGAAGAAAAGCTGGCACAGAAAAACTTGTCCTCTTTCCTAACAAATTCTTTATTTCCAGTTTCTGTAGGACACACAGTTTCAGTGGATTTCAGTGGAAGTTTAATCAGTGAGCAGTTCTGACAGGGTGTTTCTTGACACAAAATGCCAGTTAATTGGGACTGAAGTGTTAGTATTAGGGATGCTCATCACTAGATTTAGATATGTGGTCTAATCTAACCCACTTGTCCTTACATCTTCCTACCCTGTGCTCAGATGAGTTAGGTTTTGGAGCCTGTCTCCTTCCGATGCAGTTTATTTTCATACAGTGAAACAGCTTTATCAGAAGGGAGTGAAAAAGTTACACTGTGGTATAACCAAGTGCTTATCATCTTGCCCCAGCTGTCAGGGAGGCAGAGAATGGCTCAATCCCTCTTTGAAACTGGCAAAGTAGAAGATATGCCTTTCTATTTTGAAGTGGGTGCTTTCAAGTAGTTTGAAACCTTCAACTCTAGTTTTCATGAAAGACTCCATCATGCCTAAGGTTCTTCTTCATGCAGATATTGTACCTTCTCAATTCTTCAGCAGAAGCCGATACCTCTTTGCTTGCCCATACATATTTGTTTCTGCACTTACTGCTCTGCCATCAGACTGATAAGTAAGCAAATTCTTACTACACCGATCTCCTTCCAATCTGCTCCCAAACAATCTCATTTAACATGCTTATATATTATCAGCTTTTATTTTTATTTAATTCTGAATCTATGCAGCATCACCCCAGAACAATGAAGCTCTCCTGGATCTAGGAGTGCTGGGAACTGCTATACATTTTCATCTCACCTAGTTGTTACCTCTACAAAAGAGCCGTGATATGAAAACAGTACCTTGTTCAGGCATCAAACTAGTAAGTTTCTGTCTGTCCCATGGGACTACTCTGCACCTGCCATACTGTCTATTTTAACCTAGACAATCCTGATTCAATCTCAGCTGTTACTGGGTCAACTCTCGGCTGTGCTCAAACTTCTGACATTTTCATCAGTAGTTACTCCCTATGTAACTAAGTCTTGATTCTAAAAATGAAGATAATATATAATCCTTTATATATCCAAGTTTTTGGTGCTTTTAACTAGGTTCAGGCAATGAGAGGCAGTCACTGAGCTCATCTGGGCTCTTTATTTCAAATAAGAAAGTTGAGCAGAAGGTACTGGAATGTTTTTTAGTGTCTGCTACTGCAAGAAAATGGATGCACAGCAGGTTGTTCCTGATGCTAGTGAACTCAAGAAGATGGGAACAATCTACACTAATAAGTTTTAGCATGTCCAGGAATACTTCCCTGCATTGAAATGATATATACTCATGTACATGAAATGCTAAATTCTTCTGTGACACAAATCTATCCTCTTTGTGCTAATATTTTCCCAGTACAATTTCCTTTATTTGAAGTCAGAACACAGCAGGGGCAGTCCCCAATATGAAATGTGTACAACATCACCCTGTTCTGGGAGTTAAGACAGCTTCCACTAGCAGAAATACAGGCGATTCCATGACTGTTGACCTCATTGCTGTGTAACACTTCTAGTCTTTATTAGAACACATGTAGCTATATTTACTGCAGCTATATGAACTGTAAAAGGAAAAAATTATGTTATGCAAAAATCAGAGACAGAACTACACCTGTCTTTTGTGTTGACTGAGATATGGGAAGGGAGAATAGAAAAGAATAAGTCCAAGACTTAAGACCTCCCAGCAAATCTTGCTTCCCATCTACAAGAAATTCTGAGCAAGGAGCAATGTACATTGATTCATCTACTGTCATAAAATTACAGAATCATAGAATAATTTTTATTGGAAGGAACCTGTGAAATTACCTGATCGAATTCCACAATGAAAGCAGGGGCAACTTAGATGAGGTAGCTCAGGGCTTTGTCCAGCCAATTTTTGAATATTTGCAGTGATGGAGATTCCAGAACCTCACTAGACAATGGTTCAAATAAATATTTGACCATCCTCATAGTGATTTTTTTTTCTTCTAAATGTAATTTCCCTTGTTGCAACTTGTGTCCACTGCCTCTCATCCTTTCACTGTGCACCTCTGAGAAGAGTTTGATTCCATCATGTCTCACACTCTCCCAGTTGAAGATAGCAAGAAGATCTACCCTGAGCCTTTTCTTCCTAACTTTGAACAAACCCGGCTCTCTCAGCCCCATCATGTATGTCATGTGATCCAGCCCCCAAATTATCCTCTGCATATGCTCCAGTATTTCAGTGCTGCTTTTTTTTTTTTTTTTTTACTGAGAAGCTCTAAACAGAATCACATAAAGAATGGCTGAGGTTGTAAGCCACCTCTGGAGATGGTGTAGTCAAACTCCCTGCTCACCTAGAACAGGTTTCTCAGGCCATGTCCAGTCAGGGTTCGAATAAGTCCAAGGATGGAGATACCACAACCTTTCTTGGCAACCTCTTCTGCATAGTAAAAAATCTTTTTCTTATGTTTAAAGGGAATTTCTTGTATTTTAATCTGTGCCAACTGCCTCTTTACCTTCCACTGGGCACTACTGAGAAGAAATGTCTCTCTATCTTCTTTACCATCATATATCGGGTACTCATACACATTGATCAGATCCATTGGAGTCTTCTCTTCTCCCATCTAAACAATCCCATCTCTCTCAATGTCTCTTCATATATGAGGTGCTCCACCCAGTCCCTTAAACATCTTTAAAACCCTTCTCTTTTTGGAGATTGGACTTTTTCCAATATGCCCATGTCACTTTTGCACTGGGGAGCCCAGAATTGGACCCAGAACTTCAGATGTGTTTTGCCAGTGCTTAGTAGAGGGACAGGATCACTTTACTTGCTGGTGATGCCCTTCCTAATGCAGCCCGAGATGCTGTTGGCTGCCTCTGCCACAAGGGCGCATTGCTGGCTCATGGTCAACTTGTTGTCCACGAGGACCCTCAAGGCCTTTTCTGCAAAGCTTCTTTCTAGTCTGTCTGTCCCCAGACTGTGCTGCTATATGAGGTTATTCCTCTCCAGCTGAAGGACTTTGCATTTCCTGTTGTTGAATTGCATGAGATTCCTGTCAGCCTATTCATTTCTTCAACCTGTTTGAGGTTCCTCTGAATTGCAGACCTGCCCTCCTGTGCATTTACCATTTCCCCCAATTTGATATAATCCATGAATGTTCTGAGGGTACATATTGAGCAATCTGCAAATACTATAAGCAACCACTCCCTTTCTTGGAAGTCTGTAGTTTGATATTGTCTATAGCTACCAAGGGCCAGAGGCAACACAGGTGGGTCACAACTTAACATTAAGTGGGTCATAAAGAAGTATAGGTAGGTAACTCTTAATCACTTTTGTCACTTCCCTGTTTAATTTTAATGTTCCTCAAGAGATTGACATTAGAGATTTTGCCCCTGCACATGTCAATAATGTTCAGTGCTGACAGGTAGAGATTGCAGACTCAGCACCCAAGTTTGATCAGTATCTACAAACTACGTGCTATTCTGCCATGTCTCATGTAGGACTTGATCCAACACTGTCTTCTGGAGAAGGATCCCTACAGATAACATTGCCACTATCACTTTACATGAGCATATCAGAAGAAACGATGATGTTACCTGTCCTGTCTATATAATAACCCCATGGTCATGTCAGTCACCTCTGAGAAGAGGGTCTGGGGTTCTGCACCCACATTACCCAGAAGAGCTCAAGTCCATCTCAGACTGAGTGCCATGTTGAATCTCACCTATTATGCAGAAACAAGCATTCAAGAGTCATTGAGCTGGTTGGAAGAAATTAAAAAAAAAAAAAAAAAAAAAAGTGATTTCCTGTTTGCCAAAGAAAATGAGATTGTGAAAGTCATTATGGAGACAACTGAAGTTTCTAAACCAGGAAGGCTCTACTGACTGAAATAACGCACAGGACAGGTA
Source organism: Strix uralensis (assembly GCF_047716275.1). Taxonomy (NCBI): domain Eukaryota; kingdom Metazoa; phylum Chordata; class Aves; order Strigiformes; family Strigidae; genus Strix; species Strix uralensis. The sequence goes on from NC_133974.1 coordinate 58,128,321, forward strand.
CAACATGAAGTCTGACTGTAGGTTAAAGAAAGGTGACTACTTCATGCTGCTACTTCAGACTGTAGAGAATGTGTGTTGAATTCCTTAGCACAGGATTCTCTATAGAAGGAGACAGCGGACATTAAAAGAACAAGCACACAAAAAACATTGTTCTTTGTGCTGCTCAGATCTAATTGTGATGGAGGAATGTGGTTTTCTAAGTCTGAAGGAAGAGCCATGAAAGAAGAATCCCTGGTTTCGTAAGGCAAGGAAAAAAAACAACTAAAAGAATCAGCTCAGAGTTTTGTCTGTATTGAACTTGGTGATTTTCTTAGTGCTTTCTAATACCATTGCAACCAGAATCTCTGAACAGTATTTACAGTATCACAGTTAGCATAACAAGGAGGAAGAACCAAATACTAAAAAGTATTTTTGGCAGACACATGGGGAAAAAAAAGACTAAAGAAACAGTGATCATAGACAGTGAAATGTAACTCTACATATATGACTTGCATATGCATCATTGGTTGATTTTTATATCCTCAGCTCATACCTAAAACCCAGAAAAGGAAAAAGTCTTAATAGATCTTAGGGGTTTTAAGTCTGGAGCACCTGCAGTACTTACATGAAGGCAATGAGTAAGCTCAGAAATCCATTAAAGTTGTTAAAGAAATTATTTAATCACCATTTGCAGGTCAGTTGGTCATCTGTGGAGGAAAAGGAAAAGGAAAAGGAAAAGGAAAAGGAAAAGGAAAAGGAAAAGGAAAAGGAAAAGGAAAAGCAAAAGCAAAAGGAAAAGGAAAAGGAAAAGGAAAAGGAAAAGGAAAAGGAAAAGGAAAAGGAAAAGGAAAAGGAAAAGGAAAAGGAAGAGAAAAAGAAAAAGAAAAAGAAAAGGAAAAAGAAAAAGAAAAAGAAAAAGAAAAAGAAAAAGAAAAAGAAAAAGAAAAAGAAAAAGAAAAAGAAAAAGAAAATGAAAAAGAAAAAGAAAAAGAAAAAGAAAAAGAAAAAGAAAAAGAAAAAGAAAAAGAAAAAGAAAAAGAAAAAGAAAAAGAAAAAAAAAGAAAAAGAAAAAGAAAAAGAAAGAGAAAAAAGAAAGAGAGAAAAAAAAGCAGTGCATGGCAAAAAGCAAGGAAAGGAAAAATAACAGAATTAAAGTGTCACTCTCCCATGCTACAGCACCAGGCAATTCTTTTTACTCTCAGAAAAAGATGCATTCAAAGGTCATCTGGTATTAAACCTGAACATTAATGATCTTACTGCTTATTCCGAGGAGTCTGATGACTGGGCAAGAGGCCAGGGCATCTTAGCCAGTAAAATATTTCAATTAGCTGCAAACTCTTTGCCAAGTTACTCAGACACATAATATGTCTCCCTCTAATTTCTTCTTGATCTCATTCGGTCAAATACCTTTTGGAATGCAACAAATAGGACTAGACAGAGACACTGTTGAACATCTTTGTCAACTACATGGACAGTGGATTGAGTGCATCCTCAGCAAGTTTGGTGACGACACCAAGCTGTGTGGTGTGGGTGACACGTTGGAGGGAAGGGAGATGCCATCCAGAGGGACCTGGACAGGCTGGAGAGGTGGGCCTGTGCAAACCTCATGAAGTTCAACAAGGCCAAGTGCAGGGTCCTGCACATGGGTCAGGGCAATCCCAAGCACAAATACAGGCTGGGAAATGAGCGGACTAAGAGCAGCCCTGGGGAGAAGGACTTGGCAGTATTGGTGGATGAAACACTATGAGCCAGCAATGTGTGCTCACAGCCCAGAAAACCAACTGTATCCTGAACTGTATTAAGAGAAGTGTGGCCAGCAGGTCAAGAGAGGTGATTCTCCCCTTTTACTCTGCTCTCATGAGACCCCACCTGGAGTCTTGTGTCCAGCTCTGAGGCCCCCAACATAAGAAGGACATAGACCTCCTCGAGTCGGTCCAGAAGAGGGCCACAAAGATGATCGGGGGGCTGGAGCACCTCCTTTATGAGGACAGGCTGAGAGAGTTGGGGTTGTTTAGCCTGGAGAAGGGAAGGATCCAGGAAGAACTTATAGTGGCCTTCCAGTACTTAAATGGGGCCTACAGGAAAGATGGGGAGGGACTTTTTATCAGGGATTGTAGTGATAGGATGAGGGATAATGGTTTTAAACTTAAAGAGAGTAGATTTAGATTAGATGTAAGGAAGAAATTCTTTCCTGTGAGGGTGGTGAGACACTGGAACAGGCTTTCCAGAGAAGTTGTGGCTGCCCCCTCCCTTGAAGTGTTCAAGGCCAGGTTGGACGGGGCTTTGAGCAACCTGGTCTAGTGGAAGGTGTCACTGCCCATGGCAGGGGGTTGGAACTAGATGATCTTTAAGGTCCCTTCCAACCCAAACCAAAATTCTATGATTCTATGAACTGGAGGCAAGCAATGATGGTAGACAATTTTTGTTTTCTAAGGAGGAAAGAGGAGTTTTCCTCTACACAGAAGTATAGACTTCCACAAGGTACTGATCATAAATACAGTATTTAAATTTAGACAACTTTTAATAGGTTCTAGATTTTATTTCACTGTAAGCCAAAGCCCCTCAAATCTTTGAATCTGTTTGATGCTTTTAACTGTAACTGTTACCCTGCAGCTTCATTGTTCAAATCCTGGGTCTGTTTGATTACTAAAAAGCCCAGTTCCTATCATGTCACCCCAAGCCATCCTGAACTTGATTCTTTTATAGTGTATATCACAATGTAGCTACAAAGCTACAGTCTCCTTTATACTCATCTTCTCCCTCTCTTAGTTCTGGCACAGCTATCTGTCTGATTAAAAAAAAAAAAAAAAAAAATTCTTCCAGCTTTAATGAAGTAATGTCCTGTATATAGAACTTCTCGGTTATCGAAGGGTTTTGCTTTATGCTGTGGACCTTTACAGAAGAGACTGCTAGTGTACAGAGAGAAACTCAACATTGTTGATCAGAACAAGTTTTTTAACATTTAACTACACATGAGGTCTCTCAGGATCTTGGTATTTTGCTTTCTACCCTGTCAAGAGACCCATATTGGACACTTCCATCTCTGTAACTAACAGGGCTTGATTAATTTTAAACATTTCTATTGCACCAGGTATCTATAGCTTTTTGTAGTAACTGAAATGTAAATGATGATCTTGACCCAAAGGATGTATGCTCAATATCATGAAATCTACCTTCTGATCCTGATATCCCTGGAGAGGATGGTGACAGCAAAACCCCTTGACAGCACTCCATTCACTGTCAAGGAAGCTAAAGACTAAGCAGCGATACAAGATTGGACAAGAGGATCTCAAGACGTCATTGGATTCATGCTTTCACTTAAAGGTGGAATGACACAGAGAGACCATCCACATTCATTGTTTGTTTTCTGATCTATCTTTCAGAAAACACAAATGATATTTTTATCTGTCTTGTTTCAGTGCTCAGTGCTCTGCATAGTTACAAAAGCCTGTTGACTATTTAATCCAACTCTTGCTCACTAAAAATTAAACTGATTATTTCTTCTATTTTTCTTAGGAATACAAAACCAACTGATGATCAGTCTTGTTATAACAACATTTGAATCCTCTCGAATTTATTTATGTTTTAAAATATGGAGAAAAATATTTTTGTTTGGATGATAGAAATGCAACATAACGTGATTCTTTAATGGTTTATAATGTTTTAAGACATACTAATTTTTCAAATGTGAAAGTCATTTTAGAAAATGTTAATGAAACTACTTCATCACTTTCTAAGCAGAATATTTAATCTAGAAAGTGATGATACAAAATGTTTCAGAATTTTCCCATTGTCAAAATTCTTCGTTGAGTTATAATAAAATTTTCATATCACATTGGTCTCCACAAAACTATATTCATACATGTACTGTTCATCCTCCTCCTGGATATCTTCCTAGTTTACCTTGCATAACTGATGATTATCTTTAAGTACTTCCTTAGATCAGCTTTATACATATCTTGTAATAATTTATTATAGGTCATATATTTCAAATTTCCTCGTAGGATATCAAAGGGAGTGTCAAAAGCTTTACTAAAGTCAAGGTGTCTCATGTCTCTAACTTCTTCATCTGATCAGTAACTCCCTTTCAAAGAAGGAAATTAAACTAACCTAACATGATATGCTCTTGAAAATTTAAGTCTGCTGTCGGCCCTCCTCTTTACGCATTTACAAACTGATTGTTTAATTACATGTTTCAGTATCTTGCTAGTTACTATCATTAGGCTGACTGTCATGCAATTCTCAGGTCTTGATTCTCCCTTTTAACCTAAAAGACCTAAACTTGCTTTCTTCTCTTGAGAGTTACCTGCATGAAATTCAGTCCTCATTCACAGACCTTGCTGAAGGATTTCAGATCATTTAAACTGAGTCTTGGCAATCTGATTTGTAGCATGGAAAGCTATACTGGATAGTCATAGTCCTTCTGTGTGTTGAGAAAGTGACTTGTCTGGCTTTTAGGTAGATGGTACAAAAGACATGTATTGGATGTAGTTTTGCTTATTTATTTGAAGGGAACCTTGGACCAATTATATTCGCTCTTTCTAAAACTGAAGGCAAAGTATCATGGAGGACATCTGTAGATCAGCCTTAATTTCAGCACCGGCCTCTTTGTATGCATGAGCTCACTTGTGCTTTTTTTGTTCTTTTTGTTTATGGACAAAGAATTTTTTTAATGGATTTTGCTGTCCTATATAAGAACTAATTTTTTGTTGTTGTTCCTCTGTGCCAAGTCTTCTCTTTTCCCAAAATGATCATTTCATCTTTTTTGTTTAGTTGTGAAGATGTGGAGCCTTCTCTTAAATTATTTTTCTCAATTTGGAGGTAACTTACAGATATTTTTGTGTGTCTGTGTCTATCTCTCATTTAAAGGAATCTCTGTTGAATGTCCTCTGCATTTGTCCTTAAATTCACCTGCCTCTTAACTAATTATTCCTTTAACTTCTCAAAATGTACTTTTTGAATAAAAATATTCTTTATCATAGACCTACTTTTGTTTATCCATTTGTTTAATTTAACAAATTTTATATGATCTTTATATCTGAGAATATTTCTCATTAGTTTCTTTTCTATAAAGGCCTTGCTACTTGATTAAAATTAACTCTAAACCAGTATTTTCTTGTCATCACTCCTTGACTACTGAGCAAAGAAGTAGGATTGTTTCCTTAGCCTCTATCTAGTGATAAAAGTCCCCTATGGTAATAAAAGAATGTTCATTAAAAAGTTTTTTATCTATAATCAGCACAGTCATATAGACTTGCATCGTCCTAACATCTAGGTTTCTGATCCTTTTCTTTCTTACTAATTACAAGCTGTACAGTACATAGCAAGAAACAAACAGCTCACCAATCCCCCGTCCTCTCTTTTCTTTCCCAATCCCTCCAATTTTTACATTTCTCTGTGTATATGTGGCCAGTGGCAGGTCTGTCTTGGAGCTGGCTGGCATTGGCTTTGTTGGACATAGGGGAAGCTGCTAGCAGCTTCTCACAGAAGCACATGCATGTGCATGTGAAATGCACACACACACATATATACACGTTCATATGTTCATACATGTTTCTTTCCAAATACACGCCTGAGTGTATGAGGTCATCACTTATAGTGGGATTGTTCCCCTCCCTGTAGGAAAGTTTCTCCTCAAAATCACTGGAGCTACACTGAAATTGAACATGCAGTGGGAAAATAGAGCTGAGACCTTTTTGGGTCATTTGGTTTGGCCGGAGTACACATTTCACATGGCTAATACCAACCGACTGGTTACATAAATGCAGGGAAAACATTTTGAAGTAGAGATAAATGAAAACTATGACATTGATACCAAGATCTGCATTCCATTTTCATCTGGACCCTCACTTCCATTTCCTAAAGAAATGCAAGGCTATTTAGATGTAGAGTTTGGGTTTGGTGGGGCTGGTATTTATAATAAGGTGGATGTGTGACTGGAACTGCAATTCCCTTTGAAAACTAACTTCTACTCAGAGCTCATTTGCGGTGCTGAAAAACATTAGTTCCTTTCAAGAAGGTTCATCTGTAGACCAAAAATGTTATTACTATAAATAGTATTACTTGTTACTAAGCAGAGTTAAGAAAACATACACAGTAACCAGTGTTCATAAAGAAGTACATACTAGGTAAATCTGTAAGAGATGAGCAGTGTCTTGACTTGTCTCAGGTTCAGAGTGATTTTTTTCACTGTTTTAAGTGAGCTGTTGTAAGTCATGTAATGGGCTTTTGAGTTTATTTAGTTCCGAAGTATAGAGAGAGAAGAAAAAGGCAGACTGCTTTGTAATACAAAATGCACATTACTGTTTCTAACCAGCATGCATTATAAGACTTTTCAAACTATTTTGCAATTGTTTTATGTCTTTCTATTCCCACGCTATGCCATCAATTAAGTTTCTGTAAGTAAATGAAATTATGTTCGTGCTGAAGTAGTAAAGACTATATCTGAAGCCAAGCCTTTTCTTGGCCTTTGAAGCTACATGTGTACAAAACTGTTCCTTCATATGCATATGGCTACAGATTTGACTGACTCTAACACCTGCACAAACATGTGGTATTATGTGTGTGGATCATCATAGTGAATGTTTGAATGCCAGATCTCCCACTGGTGTACTGCTGGTCTTGAATAGCAGGTCAAGTGTGGGTGCAAGTGTTTGCACTGCTGGGTATGGGAAGGTATATTTGTTAGTACAACTTTGCAAGTAAATAAAGCATCTGGCAGGTTGAAAATCAGGTCCATGGCGCTGAGTGACAATGGTTGCATTGGTATGGACATCTCAACTTACTGTGGATCTCTCCAACACATCATATGTAGAAAAAAACCACAAAAAAACAAACCAACCAACCACATTTTTCTTCAGAACTTCACCTGCCTTACACAACTTCATGAATTCCCAGGTTTGCTTCCAGACCAGTTTCTAAGGGTTATCTTTGTCTGCAAAACTCTCTTCAGTGTTTTGTGATTTTCTCTCCCCATTTAGCTGCTCAGAACCATTTTTAACAATGTAGAGAACGAGTGTAAAAAAGAGAAAAGTTTTTACAAAGGAAAAAACATGGGCAGATTAGAGGTGGCCACTGCCCAGAGTTTTATTTCAAAACTGTATTTAATAATAAGGATTGAGCTAGAAGTAACTTGTGATTTCAGCAGAGGCACTTTTAAACTGGAAGTGTTGTTCATAAGTGTAAGTCAGGACACACTGAAGTGCATTGTCAGACTCAGTGTTTGGAGAAGGTTAACAAAAGAAACTCAATTACTATAAGACTAAGTGAATAATAAATTGAAATACCATGATTGCCTTACAAATAAGAGAACTAAGGAAAGAGACACTATTAAAAAACTTACCCTGCTTGACAACAGTGAGTTTAGGAGGTGTAGGTCACATCCTTTTATACAGGCAGACAGTATTAATGAAAGTTTCTATGTTTAGAAAGCAATCTAAAACCAAATTTACTGAAAGGAAAATACATTAAGACACAGTTATACCATTTGTCTTAAACCTACTCAGATTTCTGAAAATGCCTAGCACATTAAGAACCTGCTTGGAAAACCTAATCTACCATAATACTGCACTGCTGCCTTATCTCACTCGCACTGACAGCTGGCCTGTCCTGACTTGGGGTCACTTTGTATGGGAAGAGGTGTCTCCTTGCCCAGTGTTGATGGAGTAGTTAAGGTCCCTTTAGGTGTGCCATATAGTCATTCAGAAAACCTCCTTTTCTAAACCTGCTTACTCCACCTTTTTTTTTCTTTGTGTGTGTGTGCGCTCCACACTTTCTGTACTAATTGCCATCTTCCCTGTTGAAGGACTAATATGCCATGAAGTATGATATCAAATGCTAGGTAAGCCCAGCCTACAGCATTTCTTCACCTGTGAGGGGGGAAACAAATATCTTTCTTGGAGCAGCGTGTATAGAAGTAAACAGCTGTCTGAAGGATCAGAAGGGTCATTGTGCAGAGTGACAGGGGATATCTACATATACTGTGACTCCCAGCAAGTGTGTTTTATTTTTATTAAAGTATTTTTTATTTAAAATATTTTGTAAGCTTATAGTTTAAAGCTATTTTCTGTGTGATTTCTCACCAAATAATTCCATGAAATACAAATACATCCCAACTCTTACAACTTCTCCATGTTGTTTAAGCAAATTGCTTTAATGAAAATTCTTATCAGTGTCATAATTACATTTTTTGCAGCTTAAAATACACATAAATTAGATTGCTGTAATAATTTGCTCCAGACAGAAAACTAAAGGTCTGTAAATAATTAACTCCAAAGTAGTCTACTTAACATACTTAACATTAAGCCAGTAGGAGAGAAAATATATTATACACATTTATCAAAAGAAGTCAAGCACCTTTTTGACTGAGTAATAGTCAAACACATACGATTTGGTTACAAGTTTTCTGAACCTATATCTAAGTGAATTTTCAGCAAATGCATTTTAAACTTCTAATGCTGAAGGCAATTTATCATACATACCTGAAGAGTGTTGATTTTGTAAGGCTTGCATCTTCCTGTTCAATTAACTCTAAATCTAGTACTTATTGAACAGAAAGGGCTTTCTGCCAAACCTCATGCAATTTGGTGACATCAGCAGATGTGACAGATCCCATAACTGTACCATCTCCATCTCTCTTCTATATTTTTATATGAAACTATAATAAGCAATGGCAACATGTTTTTTGTTTGAGCCAATTTTAACACTTGAACTTTAAATAACTAAGAAAGCAGGAATTTTTGTTTGGTTTCAAACTCATGATCTCTTTACTATTCCTTTGCTTCTTAACTTGTAAAGAATAAAGCAGATGTATATTTATGAGACTACTTCTTCTTAGAACAAGTCAAGGACTAGCTTCCAAAAGTTACGATCTCCTTTGATTTCTTGTCTAGACATACTTTTAAACTGGAAAAGAGAAAAGGAATGTTTATTGGTTTTTATAGTATGTCAATGTTTTGATTAATGTTGTACTGAATTTAAAAAAAAAAACAAACCAACAGAAACCCACCTACTTGAGGCAAGTAAAGTTGTGTTCTGCAATACAAGGATTTTATCTGTCACTGCAACAATCTGATATACATGTGAGGTTCACACACTGCTGACTGACTCTGATCCTGTCAGAGATCTGTCCTGGTGAGACTAATCAGAAGGGAGTGGCTGATATTTTCATCAAAGTATACACAAAAAAGGCTGCAGCCTCAAGGTTGTTAACAATCTCCCTTGCATGGAAGAAGAAATTTACAGGAGAAAATTTGATATCCAGATTTCTCCTGAAAACTTTTTCCATATGCGGTGCCTCTCAAATAATTTCCATTGTCTTTTTTCATGTATAGAAAGGAGTTCGGTTCAAGCTGTTTTCCTGGACGTGGTGTTTTGCTTCAACCGGTACTTGAAAAACCAAACAAGAAAAATGCAGTGAGGCATGATGAGAAAATCTCCAAAGATTTAGAACATGGGTTCCAAAAGTATGGTCCAGATGTAAATTGTCACAGACATATAGACCTTAATGGAATTATGCTGATACATGCCAGCTGAAGGTCTAACCCAGAATATTCATAGGAATACTTGAATGTGTGAAACTGGGCGTCCAATCGAGTATAAATTAACTTTCTTGGACAAACCAGATCACATTCATTTGGAAAGGAGCCCCCACTAGTTGGCACTGATTTTAAAAGCATTTTTTAAGCACCTTTTATAGGGCCTGATTCAAACCCAATGAAGTCAGTGGAACAGCTCCCCTTAACGGGTTTGGAATCAGGCGCATCATGAAAACTGTTTCACCATATGTTTCAATGACATTTAAGCTCATTCATCCTGTTTGAAGAATTCTTTATTCGGTTACTCACAGCTTGAGATTCTTAGTTCCTTGGACATTTTTGGTTAATTCTGTTCTTGTCTGGAAGAAGCTGGAATGGGAAGAATTCAGTGAAGTTTTTAGGCTAGGAAAAATAGTAAGCATTCTGGGGTTGGCTTGTGTTATGAAGGAATGACCTTTTTTTTTAATGCTAGTTTGATTATGATTGCCCTATATTTTGTATCAAAATATAATATTATGGATGCACAAGAGATAGAGAAAAATGTGAAAATATTTTTTTCCAAATTTATTTAATTTTGAAAGGAGGAACAAAATAGAACCCAGACCCTACATTTTACAAGATCATGCAAGGACACGTAAGATCATTTTTGATCTTCATGGTAGCTGTATTGATGAGCCACATTTATTATGGGATGATTACACTTCAAAATTATAATAATGAACCACTAGAAATATGCTTGTCATTATTCTTAGTACACTTACGGTAATAGTGACAGCCATTTGGGGTACTATTCCAAGATCAGTATGATCCTGTTGGGAAGCAGACATCTTTGTATATAAACTTTTTAAGCATCATCCCATCTTAAACAGTTTAAAATCTCCTGTGAACTGATGAACCTCTAAAAAGAAAAACTGGTTATTACTAGAAAGAGCAAATATAAATGGAAAATAAGAAAAACATGTGTGTACAAAATTCATGTCTGGAATTCGTTTTTCTGTGTTGCAAGGCACTAGTTAGTCTAAAACAAAAAATAAAGACAAGCTGCAAAGAATCCTAATAGTGTGGTTTCTTTTGAACTGCAAATTGACACAGACATTTTATGGGAGAAAAAAAAAGTGAGGCAAGCCATCTACCAGTGTGAAACCGTGAACGTATGGTGCAAGTGATATATGAATCCCCTTACACTAGTGATAACTTCCATATTCGGTAGAGGTGGATTTAAAATGCAGTTGATTCATGTTAGTTTTTGCTGTCAGACTATTGCAATTTCAAAGGCGTGTCCATGGAGTTATGGACAAGGAATACCTTACTGTGAAATGGGGAATGGGGTCTGTGGTAATAAAAATATTTATACCCACGCAAACAAACACTTGTTTAAAAAAAACAGACAAGCTCCCCTGTATCACAAAATCCAGTTGAATAATAACTGAAAAAGACAAAAAACTGTGGTTAAGGAAAGTTTTGCACCCATTGGCTAGTCTCTTAGGGTATAAGGGGTTTATTTTCCTTTATTTAAAAACAAATTCTAAAGACAATTTTTAAAACAAATAATATTTGTACTATGTTATCACCTTATATGCTGTGGAAAACAGCATAAACTTCTGGATAACGATACTTTCTTCAATTTATTTTGTCTGTCAAGGAACCTTCATGGTTCTTCACAAAAATATTTAAACATCTAACCATATTCCCATTGAAGGGAATATTTGCATCAAAACACAAATTATATTAATTTATGTAAATATATGATGGGATTTTTGAAGCACTTGTGTACCTAATGGGCATTCACAGTCTCTTAGATACCTCTTCCCTCATAGCCTACAGCTGTACTAGCACACTACTACTAGCACATTGAGGCAGCTATGTCCCTGTTTCCCTGTTTCCCTTTGGGAAGTCGTCATTTTCAGCTGCACTGCATTTTTGAAAGCCCTATAAAGTGTTTCAGGAAAATCAAACAAATTAGTTTAAGCAACAGGTCTTTGTTAACTCATTTAGTTAAAATGAATTAGGAAGCAAACTTTGTGTGAAAATGAGTGGTTGATAACTTCCAGTAGAGAGTGGTCATGAGCACTAGGGCTGGTACTCATCTCAGCCCTCGTGTTGAAGCCAGCAGAAGCTGCATGAGTATAGCCTGACTCTTAACAAATGCACCCAAAGGTGTCCTCCAGACATAGATGAAACTAAATTAACACTAACATCTAGTGAGAACACACATAACTAAAGGGAGAAGTTGGTAGATATTAGCCTATTTTCTTGCTCTGTTTTATGTTGCAGTTAAAAGTCAACTTGATATGATACAGCCCAGCATAAGCACATATGGAATGAAACGTGACATGCAATAAACAAAGTATTTTAAACGAGACTTTTTATATCCCTTTAGAAATAGAAGAAACAGTCACACACTGCTCGTTAGCTTGTAAAAGTAGACACAATGGCTTGTTTTGTAGGAAATTTCAATTCATGCCCATAAATCAAATAAAACGTAAGCTGTTCTGATTCCAGTTGTGGGAAAATGTTTAACTGCTTATTTATTTGATTTGTTGTACTAGAATGTATTCTTATAAGTTGTATTCTTACATCTTGTGTCTGCAGAGAGCAGAGAGATGTTTCTTAAAGGCATTTTTTAGAATGACTTGGTATTGGTCCAGTGCTCTGATGTCACTGGAACAAAAACAGGACTCTGTCTGGATTTATTAGAAGGGCTAAAAGGCTCTTTTTAGTTTTCTCTGTTTTATTGCATCTTTCTTGACATTAAACCTCAGTACTCAGTACAGCCTATGCCAGATGTAAAGTTTTTCTTTAAAATGCCATGCCAACTACTGACACATAGTGTCATATAAATTATTGTAAATTATTAGATAAAATGCACTGATAAAAACAGGCCCATTAAATACTCGCTCCACAATTTGATTTCTCTTTTTAAATAACCACATTAAAATTATGAAAGGTAATATATTTATTACATATAGCATGTTTGCATAGTAAAATAACAAAATATAAACTTAAGTCTCCTTATTACTTTTTGTCAAATAAATTTTCTGATAAAGACAGACTTTTAACAGCTCCTGTAGGCCTTATTACGAGATTACACGCTTTAGTATGGTTGCAAGGTAGAAGACAGATGTCACAGATCTCTTCCCAAAACAACAGTTACTTCTTTCCCTAAATGTTTATTTTTACCTGTAAGCTGTAAATCTCCAACATAACTTGTAAACTACATCCCTGGCTTCAGCGCTTCAAAATATGAATTGTGTATCTATCTCACTCTGTTAGGTAATGTTAACTTCCATTAATCATCCCCCATCATAGTGCTGTTAGAGATTGCTTTTGCACATATTGGAGAACATGGCCTTATTTCCTGTTTTCTGTACTTAAGGCTAAAATGTCCACATTACTTAGTTTACAAACATTTAGACTCAATACTCAAATATAGTATGAGACTAATTATGCTTATTCACCCATAGTAGCAATCATGAAATTTTATATTCAAGTAAACCTTTATATACTTATTTGATTCTTCTGTTCAAGGTCAAAATACTTTTATGTCTGCTAGAGAAACAAAACAAAAATTATTTTTAAGTAGGCCTCTCCAAAGCATAATTTGTTTCTCTTTGAAAATTCATTATTTCAAGAACCCTCAGTATAAGCAACAAATATTTTCATATTGTTAACATCAGGCAAAAGATCACTTGGGATGTAAGACATTAGAGAGCTCAATATATTTTAGCTGGTCAAACTAGGTACAGAAACTTTTGGCTTAACTACAGAAGGGTTTTGGAGTTTTTTTGAGATTTCTGAAACAATCTTTCTGAATAAGCATGCACAAAATATGGATATACCTTTGCGTAAATATCTGTTATAAGTTCTTTTAACCTCTAAGCACTTCTGCACAGCCAAGACTTAAACCAAGGTGAATGTCAAACAATTAAGAAAAAAAAAAAAAAAAAAAAAAAAGCAGGTAAATCATCACAACAAAATTCATCATTATAATAAATAATCTATTTGTTAACTTTCTGGAAATTTTGGAATTTTTTCTGAATTGTTAGCAAACCATACAGCACTGTTTTTCTATCATATATGGTTACGTTGACAGATCTAATTTTGAGCAATATGTCAAACTCAGGGCACTGTAATCACTGTGGTTCACTCAAGTCAACACTTAAGAGCATGACTTTTTAGTTTAACTGTGCTCAAAGACCTTGCTTTAAAGCTGTCTGAAATGTGTGGAGAGAGTTAGTTGCTCTGGTGAATTTTTTGCTGCTGTTTGGACAGTAAGTTTGAGCACATATAATAGTATTCCTACAGCTACTGGGGTAAAAGACATTGCAGGTAAGTGGATGACAACAAAGCCTGGTAAAAGATGTGATAACCTTTGGTTTAATCAAATTAGGAATACCTGGGAGCATCTGTATGAATCACTGTTTCACATTAGTTTCCCAAATTCCTACACAACAACAAGAAAGACATTAGCATATAAGAACACTTAGGAGAAAAACAACTACTCCATTCTTAGTGTTCCATAAACTTGAAAAAACTATAAATCCTAGGGTTTTCATAAAATATTTTTACAATACATATAATGAAGGAATTTGTAGTTTAGGATAAATAAATAAAGGGTAAACCTATCATACAAAAAAATTGGCTTATTTAATATAGTAAAACAAAGGCTAAAAAGGGACATGACTCTTCCTCATAAAATATGAACAGCTTAATAGTAGAGAGGGAAAAACAATGCTGGCACAGTAATAAATGGGAGAAAAATGACCATTAATAAATTAAAGCTGAAAATTGGAAGTCTGTTTCTTGCTTTCTCTGTAAAAGCCCAAAGAAATGTACAAGTAGGGGTAAGAAATATAACCAGTTTTGAGGAAAAAAAAATGGACACATTTAAGTTAAATTTAAGATTTACATTTTTGCGTTGAGGAAGATTGATTCAAGATACCGAGTATTGTGGAAAAAAATGGGGGATTTCAATCAGGAAAGTATATTTTGATCCCCTTTGCATTTGAAGTTAAAGTATTCCATACAAAAGTCATTGTTTCATGTTCAAGTGTTTCATAGACACACTAGATAATTACATTTACTTTCACACTAGACAGATTGCTTCATACAATTAGAATAAAATTATGTTATTGCAAAAATTTCCTGCCTAAAATGGTCACAAAAACTCCACTCTACCATTGGGCTGACTGAGGCTGAGCAATTTTAACCAGGAGAGAAGAGGGTTTGGGGCTGGGTTGTTCATTTAAGTTCTTGTATTTGTCTGGAACTACATAAATATAAGTGACTCATGATTTTTAAAAAGGGAGAAATTATTTCATCTATCACTACGTAATGAACTTACTGTGAACCAGTAATTGTGACATTAACTATTTTGGATTTGAAGTAACCAGAGACATCCCACAGATTCCAATGGAAACATTATAGTCAGAAGTATGCTAGCAAGATGTTTTAAAAACAAGCAATTAAGAGAAGAATATAATTTATTTATAACCATTCCCCCCTCCTGTCTCTTACAACTAGGAGACAGGCAAATGTATGTTTGTTTCCTAGTGTTGCAGTGCAATTTTTTTCTTTAAAAAACCCCAAGAGGCTAGACCTTCACATTGGTCAGAGCAGAAGACTTAATATCAGATTTCCTTTTTTACCACTTTACCTCATGTTTAATTACATCCCCTATTTCTTTTAGCTCTCTTTGGGATAGAAAAAAAAAAA
This sequence comes from Strix uralensis, assembly GCF_047716275.1. Classification (NCBI taxonomy): domain Eukaryota; kingdom Metazoa; phylum Chordata; class Aves; order Strigiformes; family Strigidae; genus Strix; species Strix uralensis. Next base: position 58,143,551 of record NC_133974.1, read on the forward strand.
TATTGCAGCATCTTAATAATGGAAATTCAGGAATTACACTGCCCTTTCTCCCTGCCAAGATGTGGTTGCCCCACAGGGACTACTCAGAGTTTTCCGAGAACAAGATGAAAACCTCTAGGGAGTGGTGTGTGATGTGCATACACCCAGGAGCATTGTTCCAGGACTGAATCGTTCTTTTCCCATACTCTATACTACTTGTCACATTTGAGAGCGCACAATGTCCTCAGATATGTCTTTTAAATTTGACTACAGTATCCCTTAGAAAGGTGCATCATTTATATTTTAGAGACTGCTATAAGTCTTGACTAAGAAACATCTTCATTTGTTCCTGATGTTACATGAAAATCATTTACACATTGGTCCTAGAGTAGCATATTGTCTGAGTTATTCACGTCAACTAGTCATGTATTAGACCCCATGGATTTTCATTGTTTCTGTTGTATATTACTGGTTTTATAAAAAAGAGAGTAATTAAAGCCTTGCACTTCTTAATGTATGTGAAAATATTTACTCGACAGGATGCTGAATATGAAAGAAAAAATCTGAAGAAGGTAAAGGGAAAATGTATTCTCTTCATCTGAACAGAAGGCACAGGTCATAAAAAACACACAAGGTTAACATTATAAAACACTGAACACACTCTCAGGTGATATCAAGATTTAGTTAGGACAGACACTCAGTTCCCACGTACTTTGCATTTGTATGACACGGCTTCTTTTTATTGTCTAACATTTGAACTGAGTATGTATCCAGGGTAATGAGACTAATAGTTAACTCCTTTTTATTTTCTTGTTGGTGTTTCGGGGGGGTTTTTGAAGTTCACCATGAATAGGTGAAAATTGGCACTGTCAGTTAAAACAGCCAGAACCAACAGACAGCAAAAGGGGAAGGAACTTCTACTGATTCTCCAAAGTTTCTGTTGACTTCTTGAGAAAGACATGGGAAGCAGCTTGGTAAAAAGAGTCAGTAAGCCTCATTCTAACCACCCAGCTTTCGCTTTTGATTGCCTGCTCCATACCACTGATGCTCCAGGATATTACATTTGCTTAGCTGAGATTCCTGAAAGTCTTTTTGGAATTTCAGGCTTACTGAACACAGTATATTTTGCCCTCCCTCTTCCTTCACCTTTCAGAAGTGAAAAAGTTCCACTTGGGAAAATGTATTCATTCTTCTTCTTTTTGGGAACTGCTGAAAAGAGAAAAGAAATCTCAAGTAGCCAGTGAAGTAACAAAAACATTTTTGCTGTACTGGCTTTTTGAGAAGTTTACGAATCTGGTCTTTTCAAAAGAAACATTCCTTCAAGAAACAGAAAGAAACTTTCTTTAAAATTCATTCTCTTAAAGCACAGTTATTTGTCACCCTCTTAAATGTGGTTAAAACATTTTCCAAAACTGTTTAATAACAAACATTGCTTTTTTCTTAAGCATCAAAAGTATGTACTGCTAGCATATTCCCTGAAGCCAATAAATACCAGCTGATCAGCCTTGAATCCTTTTAGGAAGTTTAAAACAGCTGTGCTGCACAATGAAGTGAGAAAAGCAGCAGGAATAGGCTTTGGCAAGCCTAGATTTGTTAATAATGAAACAAAGGAAAGGTAACCTGCAAGCTGTAACTCCAGCTATTCACTTCTGAGAGTGAATAGCATGCAAGAATGATCCAGCAGATGAATTCAGCTGCAATTGGGACACAAAAAAAGTGATGCCTTAATCAAAGTTATTTGTAAAGTAAGGGTTCAAATACCTTGCAAACTTAAAATATGTCAGTTAGATCCTCCTGAACTGCTTGCAAACTCAGAAAATTGGAAGAAAATTCATTCCTGACAGAAATTAAAGTGTGCTTATTTCATTTATCCTAATATGAGAGAGAAAAGCTATTAATAACACTTGAAGACATCGTACAACAAGAAGCATTTCATCCTAAGTATTGTTTTTTGAATCAACACTACTCATGGGATGTGATGTTTCAATAAGCAAGTTGTAACCATCCGGTGTGCTATTTGGTTTGCCTTCATAGGCAGCCAATCTTATCTTCAATGTCTTCAGTCTGTTACTAGGCATATTCAGTAGCCTATCTTATTTAACAGTTTATTTCTTTTGACAGTGACAATCGGTAATTGTTTCTCATTTAACAACAGCTTACAGATTCAGTAAAATGTTGTACTGCTGACTTGAATATTAACTGTAGCTTTGGCACCTTCTTTTTCCCTGGATTGATTTCTGTCAGCATACATAGCCTTATTTCAGAAAAGTAATACAGAGAGAATGGCTTTTACTTCGTTAAATCTGATTCAGATCTAACTTCTGCAATAGCTCTTTGAGAGAAAAAGAGGACATAACCTTATTTGATGTTCAGAGGAATAAAAGTCTACCAGATTCTTACAATTGTGGAAAGAAATAGACAAGTGTTTGTCATAATTCCAGCTCCTTTCTTTGATCTTATTGAATAAAGTTCAAGAGTTATTTCTCACACAGCTAGTGTGTATAAAAAATTCAGTTCCAAGCATTGACTAAAATGGCAAATCACCAAATTAAGATTTTTTAATCTTCCATGCTAACTAACTGATTTTCTTACAGCCTAGGTTCCAAGGATTGCATAGTTTTTCCACCAAATAAAATTATAATTAGCCTATTTGTGATTTTTCGCCAACCTGAAAGTGGTTTGACATCTCAAAAACCCAATAACATCTCATTGTTTATGTCAAGAAAGAAGTCAGATGAAAAATGTTGCTGGCCAGCACTTAGGACTACTATTTCAATATACACTGTGTCCAGTTTCCCCAGGTCCTGTATTGCACCATCTATCCTCCCAGTGCAAATACACTCTTCTATTTAGGTCATTTGCATATAGAAGAATTTTGAAATTTTTTTAATCTTCTCTTTTCACAAAACAGATGTTCCAGGAAATATCAAGTGAAATGATGCCAAGTGTTTCTTATCATTCAAGTAATCCTGGACAGACATTCATAGATCTGTTTCTTGGCACTTTCTGATCTCCTCCCAAAAACATTCCGGCTCCTATTGAGACTCTTGGTGAAATGCCCTTAGAAAATAATGGGATCTAGGATGATACCTCAGCTTTTGCCCAGAACTATGCATTGGAAACTTCATCATAAAAATCAAGAAACTCAGCTTCTCAAAGCTTAAACTCTGTACACTCTTCTCTGTTCACACTTGTTATTATCCTGCTAATTTAGGCAGAGTGAGATTTCTGGACACCATAAGATCTTAAATATTGCTTATTTGTGCTCCCTCACACACACCCTGTAAGAATTATGGACTCGGGCTGGTTCCCCATGGACAAGTTCAAGAGGACACATGGTTAGAAGCCACTGGGAGAAGAATTAGAGGAGGCAGGGCACAATACATGAATGTAGAAGCAATTCCAGAGATGGAGCAGGGTGACAAAAATTCATCAGACAATGCAAAAGTTAAGAACAGAGAAAACTTCTAGTTAGTGGAGCCTTTTAAGACCTCAGTGCTTCAGGACTTGATCACAACAGTATATCCAGCTCTGGCATCCGCAGCAGAGGAAAGACATAGACCTGCTGCAGCAGGTCCAGAGGAGGGCCACAAAAATGATCAGAGGGATGGAACACCTCTCCTATGAGGACAGCCTGGAGAATAGAAGGCTCCGGGGGAGACCTTATTGCAGCATTTCAATATTAAAAGGAGGCTTATAAGAAAGACAGGGACAGAGTTTTTAGTAGGGCCTGTAGCAGTAGGACAAGGGGTAATGGTTTTAAACTAAAAGACGGTAGATTTAGGCTAGATATAAGGAAGAAACTTTTTATGATGAGGGTGGTGAAACACTGGAACAGGTTGCCCAGAGAGGTGGTAGCTGCCTCATCCCTGGAAATGTTCAAGGTCAGGTTGGCTGGGGCTCTGAGCAACCTGATCTAGTTGAAGATGTCTGTGCTCATTGTAGGGGGGGTTGGACTAGATGACCTTTAAAGGTCCCTTCCAACCCAAACTATACTATGATTTTATGATTTTATGATCTGAGCAGAATAGTCTCCTCATACCTTATTTGCTCCACAGCTGGGGTCATCTAGCCACAGCTTTGTGCTTTGTCTCTGACCTAGGCACCTCTTTCCAGTTATAATCCTTCATTTCACACCCAAGACCCCTGCAGCAATGCTTCTTCCCAAGTTTCATATCTCACTTCTGTATTCCACAGAGGGAGATGACTCCACCATGTACTTCCCTCTATATAAGAATGACTTCTGTCATGGTTTTAATTTCTTGACAAAACAAGAAATATTAGAAATAAGAATATAATATAAGAAATCAGAAAGAAGTAAGAAATGTGCCTTAGCACAATTACCAGCTTCTATTCGGAAGAAAAAAAAAAAAAGGTAAAATTCCTAGCTGCTCTAAGACAATATGGCCTGCCAGCATTTCTACTCATTCCACTATATATACACCTGATTTTTATTCTTGGCAGGGTAAAGTCTATGTGATACCAGATGTGTATTAAGCTGTTGGTTTTTTTTAAAATTAAAAAATAGTCAGCTCCTATAGTCACTTAGCTGGATGAGAACACCTCTTGAAAAACTAATACCTTGGCATGCACAGAATCCAGATTCTGACACTGTATTTCTAGTGCACAGCTCAGAGAACTCAGATGGTTCATACATACAGATATAAGGACTTGTAGCTAGCAGATCCAGATTATACTAAATTCCTCACAATCTCTAGATTTAGGAAATATGGTGGGGTAGGTAGAAGCAGAGACAGGAATTTGCCAGTATGCATTTTGTACATTTCCAAACTGGTGTCTGTTGGCTGGGAGATGCTCTCACGTATTTTTAAGGCTGAGCAGAGATTTTGGCAGCTGTAAAAGTCTGTAGCTCTGATCTTTGTTGCAAAAATCCTCAGGAAGGAATTGGAGGTAAAAAAGAGCTCAGACCACTGAGTCCTTAATATCAGTGATAGCAGGAATCAAGAGTGATAGAAATATGTAAGGAGATTACAAAAAAATCTCCAAAATAAAAATGAATACAAAATTCCTCTCTGGTTAGGACAGTAATGTCATTGCCAACTTTATTCCAATGAAAATAAAAGCTAATAAATTCAGAGCTTTCTGATTACTTTTTAAAAATGTTTTGTTAGTATATACAGTCAATCATTTCCAGTGGATGAAGCTGCCAGGGCAATTTAATAGTTTCTGAAGGACCCATCACGTTTCTTTGGGTTCTGCCTTTGCAAATCACTAGCAGAGTAGCTAATGGAGATGACAGCAGCCTGACCTATAATAAGCCTTCATAGAAAACAATCAGGGAAGTGCATGCTCAATTAGCTGTATTTCTGCCTCTTAAGTTGTTCTTTTCAATATACAAGTTCTGTGATGTGACTGATTCAAGCTGTAAACAATTCAGAACATATATATCTATCTGCCAGATGGTTTACTGCAGCAAAATTCCTAGCAGTCTTCAAGTGATTGCCACCAACTGTTGTGAAAAAAAAAAAAAAAAAAATTAAAAAATCAGAATTGTTAATCTTTCCATACTATCATCTTGAAAAGAAAGGAAGTCCAAGGTTATGGTCTTAATAACTCTAAGTAATAGATACCTTATCAGTAACATACCCAGAAACTTGTGGCATCATTAGATACAAGAATATTTTACATTTTAAGTTACATCACATCTTACCTTAATTATATGTATGGATTGCCTTTCTTTTTTTTCCTTTGCCCTTCCACTGAATTTACTATATTCAGTATCATTTATGATGAGTGGTTAGTAGTGCCTAAATGTTAACAATTAGTAAACTTGCATCTATGTGATACCTGTATTGTACACAATACAGTGTTGGTACTGGGGACACTTAGCAAAACATAAAAAACCCCCGAAAAAACAAAAACCAAAACCACTGTATGATCTCCCTCTTCTCCCAACATACCTCTGCTTTAAATAGCAAAGAAACATTTACACAGGGATATTTTGTAAAAAATAGGAATGACATCTTGTTTGATAGGGCTGATGTTCTCAATAGTTAAAAGCTTCTGAATACATAGAACTGAATCCTGGTGATGTTTACTGGACTGTGTTTTTCCTTTGCAAAGTCAGGATCAAGTGCAGTGTGGTAAAGCTTCATTTTGGGGAATGCAAGCTTCATGAACATTGCCCACACAGGCAGAGCCATGATGGGCTCTAGGGCAGGAGGTCAGTTTGGGATTGTTTCAGCTCAGGAGTAGGACCAAGCAGAGCTATCTTTCCTCTTCTTCCTGTACTCTATTCCATATGGGGAGTCCTCCCCCTTTCTCAGCCAGATCAGCAGGAGTCCTCTGAGCAGCAGTAGCAGGAGGAATCAGGACATGCCACAGCATCACCTTGTTGTTATTTGTTTCCATCACGTTTGGACTAGACTCAAACAGAGCACAACCAGACCATGCTGTTAAAGCTTTCTGATACTCGGGCCTCCTGGCACCATCTGAGTGGTGCCCTGGTTGGGTGGTTTCATGCACCCTCACCACGAGGCTGAGTTAAACTTTGGGATTACTGAAACAAGTGGCAAAACCCAGCCACTTTGGCCCAGCTTTAGAGGCACCCTAGTTTTACTGTGGATGTGACACTGAGTACACCTCAAATTAGCCATCAAAGAATCAGGTGTCTTCCAAGCTAGCTGTCAGAGATAGAGAGAACCAGAAGGTGATTCACTGCATGTGAAGATCATATCTAAAATGTGTGGAATAAGTCACCCTCTGAAGATGCTCTTTTCTCTCTGCCTGTCTCCTTGGACTACAGAGAGAGCTTAGTCAATAGAGCAAACACCTAACACATACAGAGACAATGACAGGTGTAATATAACCTACACTAACTCTATATCCTTGCCTTCACCAAGATGACTCATGGCAATAGGGTTTGTTCATTAACCAAAGTTACCTCTGAGCAGGCAAAGTTTTCTATTGAGCTGCTCCTTTTGTGCTCTATTTTGTAGGAAGCAGCAATTCAACTGAATATCTTGTTGCACTATTTCTGCTCTCATTCCCTATAGCAAAGGCATGTCTAAATTGTAAAGAACTGCATACACAACTAACTTATTCTAATTTCCCTGAGAATAAGAATAAATTATTTCTATAGGAATTAAATGTTATTTGCAGTAGGCTCACGTATTTTGGCAATTCATTATGCTCGCATGTCGGGTTTTGCTGCCTCGTGACCTTTGTGACATCAAAAGACATTTTTTTGTTGTTCAGCCATATTAGCAATTCTAAAACTTATGTCTCGATTGCAGGTTCCTATTGTTTGTCAGTACTCTGTATTACACAATGCTCAGTAGAGAAAAACCCACAGTCAAATCTCTTGTGGGAACAAAATGTATGTCTTAATTTTAACTGAGACAATGCATAGCTAACTGTTCTTTAAACTGTAATTATTAGGCCTGAACAAGCATCCATTGAAGACATCTACATTGTTGGTGCCCTGGTGAGATCACTCGGAAAACAAATGGTTAGTGGTGTACAACATATGCTAAAATGCCCAGAGGAGTTAGGACGCTTCCTTAGTGTTGCCTGTAAACTTTTCTTACTGGCTTGCCTTTTCTTGTATATGCCACTCATAATTAACTACAGCAAAAGAGGGCCCAGCAAGGAAAAGCAATTTATCTGAAAGCCTCTATTCTTTTCTCAAAATGTATGAAGTCTTATTTTGTACTTCCAGTTGGCCAGCATTTCCTTTTTGTTTGCAGAATAATGATATGATTGTCTCAAATAATAGAAGACCTTCTAGGGAAGCTCAAAGATGCTATAAATTTGCACTCATCTTTGCTGTAGCAGCTTCCAAACTGGTAAGGAGTCACTGCCCTTCTTGTCTAGAAGTGAGAAGCATGTATGATCACAGCATTAATTACTGGATATTTCAGTGGCTGTCTCTTGTGATGGAAAAAACTTAATTAGATGCTTTGGATCTTTTTGGCAACAAAATAGCCAGTAAGTGGTTTCATCCGTATAATGCCATCTATGCTAGTATCCTGCATTCCTTTGTCTGTAGGAAAGTAATTTCTTCCTTTGTCTGTTGGAGACAACTTGTTGCTTCCAGTTTTCTTGAGGACAATTCTTAGTATTGGGGAAGTTTCTGGATTTGTCCAGCTTCTGCACCAGGCAGAGTGTTTGACATAGTAGGTATTGTCTAAAAGTATTGTATATCCAAGAAATAAATATTAAAAGAAGCAAAAGACTGTGTAAGTGACAAGCTCTTCCACAGATACTATGAACAGTTATAAGGTTAAGTAAAAGGTTTGCCCATGGCTGATTTTTCATGTGAACCTTCAGAAACTGGTCAAATGCAGATGACTTCCACTGGCCCAAGGAGCAATCCACTGTCCATAACCAAATGTTACCCTTATGACTGAGACTTGGGCTTGTAGGAATCTGTATTTTCCCCATGATGTTTTGCTTTTTAAGTGTTAATGTCAAGTTGCCTTTAAAAAAAGGACAAGCACTCCCATAGGCACAAACATGAAAAGACTACATCACTTTCCTCTTAACCGGACCTTCACAGGAGTGTCTACATGTTTGATCTGGATTGTTTCATCAGTGCCTTGTCTTCAGTGCCAAATGTCAAAGTCACATCAAGGCTGAACAAAAGTCCGCTGAAGTCAGTAAAAATCCCTCCAGTAACTTTAGTGAGCACTGGATGCAGCTGTTAACTTACAGGTCATTGCCAAGATGAACTGAAGAGGCACCTACTGTCAGTAATATACTGGCTTCCTAAAGGCTTGTATGTTTATTAAAAATGAATAATATGAATCATTCTGTTTCCTATGTGGTACACAAAGAACAAATTTTTCAGACTGAAAGGAAAAACCCTGGAAAATAATAATTGCAAATGAGACGTTATTGTTTAAAGCCTAGCACTTCTGTGATTAGACTGATGTCTTGCCTTCCTCTTCTCCCAGAATGTATGTGTTTGCCAAATGCGCAAAATGCATATTCAAAGCTATTTTGAAGTTAAACAAATCAAAGGTGTTTGTAAGTGTGCAAGCAGTTTCACCTCCTGTGCCCTAAAGTCAGCCTAACCAAGGTTATTCAAACTGAATTTGAAGTGACTGTTTCTGGGTTAAGACCTCCTTCTGCTAATTTTTAGCAGTTCAGAGTAATTGTTTTGGCAGAAGTTATAAAACAATGGAAACGGACCTTTTGTAGTGGGAAGATGACAAACACTTCTGAACTCTCACAGGACTAACAGCGAACACTGCTTAAATACTCTTTGTTCCAGAGATGAAAAAGCTGCTTCTTATCTTTGGATTTACAAAATGACCTGCATTATCTTGATTTTCTCCTCAATGAATCATTCAAGTGTTTTACAACAGATCATTAAAGGTAAGGGGAAACTGTTTAGTGAAGTGTTTAGCATGTACATAATATTTGTTTTGCTTAAATAACATTCCCACATAAAGGATGTTTGGAGTCACTGTTTAGCAAAAAGAAAACAACATTGGACTTTAAAAACACCAAGACCCACAGCACAGATAAGTGAAAACTGTAGTGATTAGCTGTATATTGAATGCAGTAACTATATTTGGCAAAGACAGAGCTCCCAACATCTAAATAATGTTCAAGAGCAAGAAGACTTCTTTTCCAAGTCAAAGACTTAAAAGGTTTTTCCTTGCACAACTTAAACAACATTTTAAAAATTGTATTTGACCTCTATTTCTCATGGGCCACCAACAAGCTATCACATCATCTTGGTTATCTGCTGACCCAGACTGCCAGGTAATAATTCCTTTCAATTACACCTCTTGGAGAAATGATGAGAATGGGTGAATTATTTTAAACAAGTTCCCAATCTAGTTAACCAGCCTACACCACAGAACCAGTCCTCACTATTGATTCTACTTCTCATCCCAAAGTGGATTAAAAATCCTATGTTGCTGTCTGATACCTTAAAGTGCTATTGCCTTCTGTTGAGACAGCAATATAGTAGCTTAATATTGGCTTTAAATAGACATGTTTTTATCCTTTCTCCACATAGGCTGAAGGTGTTTTCTTCCTTGTCCTCTCTTAAATTATACAAGGGATGATTATAAATCAGAATGATAAATCTAAGGATGCAATGTTATGGACATCTACCTTCCACCCCTTTCCTCTGTGCTAGTGATACTGTAGGAGAAAAGATACTGCCAAAGGGAAGTTTCCCTCCTATCCATCACTGCAGGCTAATCTCATGCCTGCACATGCTGCCTTAGCTGTCTGCTAGACTCTGCTATTGCCCTGAATTTTTTTCAGTTCTTAAACTGCCAAACCTTCCTGTCTGTTTTACTTGCATATTTCCCCTCAAAGCATTTTGTTAGACTTGTTCTCTGCTGTTTGAGACATCAGAGCTTTATTGACTAGTAGTTATTCAGCATTTGTCAGCCTTTCTCACCTTCCCAGACTCACACTGGGGTCAGGACACTCCTTAGACATAATGTCTTGGCACCAGTAATGCATATTCGTCACTCAGAGAAACACTGCAAAGCAGCATATCTAGAGGCACTCCAAAGGTGGCAAAAGTGCCTGGGTAGCCAGTGAGAATAAGATAGCACTGTCACACAGAGCAGGTGAGACCCTACACATATGCTCTGTATTTAAGATGAAGTTGTTTGCATTTGGCAGTGTTCCAGTCTGAATACAGACACTGGACAGGATACAATTGGAGAAAAGATCATCAGGGGCATCAGTGTACCAGCTTGCATGAAACTAGGCAGGTGGATGGGTGGATAATGAGCTTCAGCTTCCCACTTAGCCTTGCAAACATATGATCCATCAGCCATAACATCTAGTGGTGCAGCACCACAGTAAATGAAGCTATGAGTATACATACATTTCTGTACCTCTGTGAATGGTGTACATATTCCCTTCCACTTTATCATCAGTATCCCAGCTTAAAAACAGTGCAATACCTTCTTATGAAAGCCTTCAGTGTCTACTTCCAAATCTGAGATCATACAAACATTCCACAGTGCAAAAAGGGTTTGTGCACATAGTTGTATTGCAGACATTTTTGCAGAGTTCACCATGCCCGGGCAAAGTTTTTCTAAATTTCTTCTGCACTCAGTGGTAATGTTAAGGGAAATCACCTCCTGTGTTGTGTCAGTAACATTTTTGTTAACATTAGTGCCTACAGCAGTCTTTGAAAGACAGGTGTGATCTTCAGTCTGGGTATACAGGAAACTCTAACACTCAGTTGTTTCATTGTTCATGATTAGCTTCTTGCTTTTTATCAATCTAGCACTATAACCCAGATTGTGTAGGAATGAAGTCAGGGCTGGCTTAAGTAATGAAGACTACAGAGAAAGAGCACATATTTGTGTGTTTTAGAAAAGGTATGAAAAGAGAGATTAGATATACTAAAATTTTTGGCAATGTTCCTAAATTTAGAATAATCTATTAATTAGATCTTAAATGTATTTCAGTACATCATGAAGAAATAAATAGGGATCTGCTCACCAGTGAGGCCACCATCACTGTTCCTTCCTCTGCATTGCTTCACCTTTCAACAAGAGTGCTTGATCTGCACTTGCATGAGGCTTCTGGTTTATGTTCTCTTCAGTATGAATGAAAGTCACTGAGGACCATGAGCACATCTTGCTGGTCTTAACACTGGAGAGATATTTTTTTTAATGTTGGTTGCTGATTGAGTTAGAGTAAACTGAAACATACAAATCCTAAAAGTATACATCCCAATCAAAGCACTGAGTTGCTCAAAGCCGATATAGGTATCTTCTAAACTCAGTCAAACCTGTGATCAGCTACTAGTGCCTTCAGATGTCCTTTGTTGCTCTGATCAAGACTATGGGGAACATAAAATGAAGGGTCACTACAGGGATCCTTTTTCCTCACCTTTGAATCTAACACAAGTGTTCAGAAGCTGAACTGCACTTTCATCCTCTATCTTGTAGAGTCATGCTATCTCCTTTACACTTTATGGGAAGATAATAGTGTTCACAAATGTCTGAACCCATTCCTCCTTGCCTTTGTAGCTATGCACATTCATAGTCCTAAAAAGCCAAAGGGGACCATATTGATGCTTTAATCTGTCCTCCCACATAATACAGGTCGTAGAATAATTTACCTTGGTACTTCACATCAGATCCAGTAAGCTGTGGCAGAACTATAGCATGGATTTTAGATATCTATCTCAATTTGAAGATGTCGAGTGACTAAATGATTCACTCTCTCTTTAGGTAAGTGGTTCCAAAAGTTAATTTTATTAACCTTTAAAAAATTGTGCCTTATTTCTAGCTTGAACTGCTTTAGTTTCAGCTCCTAGCCACAGACCTTCCTACACTCTTATGTGATAAGGAGCCCTTGACTATCATCAACACGTTTCCCAGGCATTTCTAGATCCTATTCTGTTCAGGTCTCAACTTCCTATACTCTGGCCTTCAAGCATCAATTGCAATTATTTTAAAATACTCTGATTAAGTTAGTTAGTGGGATATTCATGCTTACAACTGATTAAGACACAAACAGCTAATAAACATTTGTTAGCTATCAGAACTCCAAGTACACAGAGGAGAATGAAAGAGCTCCGGAGTTATTTTAGAAATGTCCTTTCCTAATCCTGAAGTAGCACTGGAGTTGTTCTGCTAACTGCTGCTTCTAAAGATTTCTGGTTATATCTCATTCAAGATCCACAGCCATGCACAGCTTGACCTTTTTTTTTTTTATTCATTGTCTTCTTAGAGATAATCCATTTTTATCCATTGCTTTTGTGTTGCTAGAATATTTCATTTATTTTTTACAAAACTGAGAGGGTCAAAAGATGAGCCTGGGTAAAAGAGCACAGCTCTACTAATACCAACTTGATTGATCCAGCCATAAATCTGGACCAAACTGGCTCTCAGCTTGACAACAGTCAATCCATGAAAGCACAGTCTTCCTGATTTCAACTATTTATCTGTGACAGGGAAAAGACAGCTGGCAAGCTGAGCATGAGGGAGTTGGCTACAGGATAAACAAATCATATCTGCTTCTAAAGCTATAGATCTGTTTCTCATTGCAAAACATTTATCAACAACTTCCATCACAAATAAGCACCAGTTTTCAGCCAAAACCCACACCTGCCTTAGTATATCTTGTCACTTATCCTGAGATAGACCATACAGTGCTGATCAAATGTATCCACACAGGAATACATTATTCCAACCCTGCCCTATTAAATGGATTTTCTTTTCTACACTATCCATGGGTTTAGACACAACCATGAATTTCATAAATAAAGGTACATTTCCTGCACAGAAAGGCAGAACACTGTATTTCTGTGTGTCTGGATCACTTCTTCCTGTGAATAAGCACATCTTCATCATGTTAAAAACCCCAAACTTCTCTGTATATTAGTTGTAGATAATGATGTACAGTTACAGAAAAGATAGTAAGGCCTAAAACCCTCACTTCTGGAAAACACTACACATTTTGAACATGGTTAGTCATGAATCAGTACAGAGCATTAATGTGTATTTCCCCTCCCTGACTGCTTTGAGGCACCACTTGGAAAAAATGATGATAAACCAGATTAGAACTGTGAAATCACATTGCCACTTTTATATGCTGTCATTGCCTTGGTGGATGAATAGCTATGAAGATAAGTGCAGCTATATTACGTACCTCTGTTCCCTCCTCCACCCTACCTCCCACACTCAAGTTCTGATTCAAATGCATCAAGTCCTCCAGGGCTGTCCAGGAAATTGCCACCCAGAGATTTCCGTAGTGTTCACAGTCAGCACCACTGAAGGAGGAGATAAAGCTTTGTTCAGAGGGAGTGCCTTGAACTGCTTTTTTTAGTTAGTCAGTCAGTAATGGATGCTTTAAGCCTACTTGCGATCTGTCATCTCATAATTTTCAAAGTATTTTGGCGTTATACACATTCCTTCCTTGCTTATGTACAGTCAACATGTGTATGTATATATACACATAGCATTTCTTACAGTGAAAAAAAACCTGCAAAAGTGAGGTTTCATTTTAAGAGAAACTGTCAAAAGTAGCACCATGTAACACCCTCTTTAGGATTTCTGCAGCTGCATCAAAATATGTGCAATGTGTTACAGGAACCCCTTCCACAATGCCTGTCACTGTATGAGACACTGAGGCCATTCCTTGTAATTCACTTCTCAATATATATAAAAAACTTGTTAGGAAATAGCTCTTTGAAAGGCAAGTGGTTTCCCTAGGACTAGGAGTGACCCTAGAACTCAGATCAGTAATTAGTTGTTATTCTTTCTATGATTGCTACAATGAAACCTATACAAGAAAAGCTTATTTTTCCAGAGACTGCACCACAGTGTGTCCAAACATTGTAAACATAGTACAATCACAACCCTTTTAGATGATCTTCCTTTAGCAAGAGATAGTTATCAGGCCACTCGGTCGTTGGCTGACACGGCTAGAAATCTTGGCTAGAGGCAGAAGTGATCACTTACAAATGCAAAAAAAAAAAAAGTAAACAGAAGAACAAACCTGCAAAAGCCACAGATGTCAGCCTAAGGACAAAGGAAGGAATCAAGGGGGTTAAAATGAGGAGACTATGCAGCAGCCAAGGTGAATCATACATGCTTTTGGGAGCTGACATTAAGTTGCCGTATTTCTTAGGTTGGCTTGGAGGTAAAGTTTTAGGTAGAAGAGTTTGGAAAGTTGACATGAAGCACACAAGCTCCATGCACCAGCTATGGAGATGACACCAGCTGATAAGGGGGGAAGATGCCTCAGGAAACTATAGCAGTGCCATAACTGTGACCTCTCTGCTGAGCAGCTTCTGAACAGGCAGATTTATGCTCCTGCTCCCACTGTTAAATGAGAAACTTGGTACCTCTCAAGCTCCTCAGAGAACCAGAAACTGGTGCCCCAGTACTCCCAGGGGAACAGAAAGGATAAGGAACAAGAGACATCTTCCCCTCTCCCTGTCTTTGCAGGACAGAGGTGGAAGCAATGATGATGAAAACTGGAATATGTCTCATACAGTCAGTTAGCTTTAAACACTTTATTTTGCTGCTCAGATGATGATTTCCTAGTTTAAATAAAACAAAGTGTGATTCCCCTCATTTCACTTGGATTCCTTGAAGAGCACTCTTTGACAGCAGCTAGGATTGATTGTTTTGAGATGTATGTTAAGCCACTCTTCTGGGCTGTTGCTGAATATTAGGGGTATCCTAATATTAGAAGTGTCAGAAGACACAAACAAAGGAACCAAAGTAGTTCAAGTCCATGACATTACTGAGAACTCATGCTCCTTGCACAGGACTGCTAGGGAGCCAGGACAGGCAGCAGCAGTGGGATGAGCAGGAGCAACAGCAGACAATGATGTTGGCTCATTCAAGAACTTTTACATCCTAACCAGGAGACTTTTCCAGGTCTCAGACACAGAATGCTCTGTGCTTACACAAGAGTCAATGTTTTTCTGTCCTACGCGTGGCAACACTAAGGCAATAATCTGCCAAGCATTTGCCACTGGATTTGTGCCCTCGTGTTAGGAAGGATGACGTTACAGATGTAATGGTGGTGTGCTGAGGAACACTGAGAAAACCAACGGCTTTTAAATTCCATCCCTAACATTCACCAAAAAACAGACTGTGGGCCTTCTGCTCTTCTGAGGAGTTCCCTAGCTTCAGTGCCAGAAGCTGGGAGGCAGTCAGCCTCTGATAACTCTTCCCTGAGGGAACTATAGGATGACCCTGAGGAGCTGTCACCCTGATCCAGAGTATAGTAACAATAATCATAAACTTAATCTCCTGTTCGTCTAATATTAGTGTTTATTCATAATGGCCATGTCCCTATTTACATATTAATTTGCTGCATTATTAATTATTTCAAAATCGTTGTCATATGTTGTCTTCTTTGTAATGTGGTGGGGGGTTGGGTTGGAGAAGTTGTGGTAGTGAAAGTTTCTGGTGTTTTTCCTTTATTCTGAATTCAACTAGGCTTTCTTTTTTCCCATATTTCAATTAAAAAAGGAAAACCAAAGCAACAAACATCTGGTTTCTGCTATTATTGGAGAAAGGGAGGTTATGAACTTCTGGTCTCCAACCATGGAAAGGCCTAGGAAGAAGGTGGCCTTGGATTTCTATCATGACAGTACTTACAGTAAGTCTTTTGGCTCCAGTCACAGAAAGAAGAAGGAAGGAAAATTACATTTGTAATTGCAAAAGAATTTTCAAATAAATTATTTGACAAATCTTGAGTATGAATAATTTGACCTCTTATGACTGAAATTAAATAACATGATAGGCATGTCTTACTAATACAGTACTCTTCAATGCATGCATTTTAATGTCTTTATTGCCTACAATTATCTATAAAAAATATCACTTTCCTTCTTCATGTTGTTCACATGATATACAAACTGTTCCAACTGTTCATGGTTTATAGTTTTGTTAAAAACCCTTAATAGAAGTTATACAGAGATCCAATACACCAGCAAATGTACTCTGTTCTCCATGCTTAAATATATAAAAACCACAATTATGCTTCCTAAGTGCCTAAATGTTTTAATCCAGAATAGCTGTTTTTCTATGTTATTTCATACCATTCTTGAGTGGCAGGAAAATAAAACAATCTGTGAGTGTATCTGCCTAAAATAACCAAGAGATGGCAGCACTCCATTCAACCCAAATTTGACTTGTCATATAATCTATATAACTACAGTACAGCAGGCAGCACAAGTAGGAAATGCAAGTGAAGCAGAGCAGTCAGCTGTAGAGTAAGCCAGGACATGCATCATTTCATCAGTCATTCTCCCTGTTTGCCATGGGGTACTGACAAACACAGCAGTGATGGAAAGTTCTTGACCAAATGAGGAGAACGAGGAGGTTCATGACAACTGCCTTTCTTCCTGGTTCATTGTCTATTAGTGGCCGCAACATTCACTGAGGTCCTGACATTGTTCCCTTGCATTTGAAAGCATTAGGAAAAATATTGTCACCACGAGGAAAGGTTTTAAGATAAGGTGCCTAGTGAACACATTCCAAAATGGATTAATCATCATTTAAGAAAAAAAAAAAGGCCACAGAGAGTTTAATGCATATTATAGTAGGTCAAATCACATACAGTATTCTTTCCTTCCTCTCTTAAATGTTGGAGTAGAAGTTAACTCTCCATAATTCTCTTCAATCTTCATACACTACTGCCTGTCAGTGTAAACTACAAATTATTAGGTACTTTGTCTTGGTTTGCCAAGGTGCAAATAGCTACACAGAGAGACCTTATTGGATGTCAAGTGCTTTGGGTTCTTTGGGAAGAGTATTACTGTGTGGAGAACAGAGTGTTAATGCATTCAAAATCAATCTTGAAGAAACTGTGACCTGATGCAGTGGTATGTTTTACTTATTTTGGTCTCCAGAAATCTTTGGATGCTTTTTAAGCTTCCTTATAAATGTTTAGGAATTCTCTGATACTAGTGATCATTGCTGGAGGTAGGCTCAAATGTTTTTTATTGCATGACTAGCATGGAGGCATTTACAAAAAATAAATTTTCTTTGCACGTAAATGGCTATGCTTATCCTCCATGTTCAGTAGGTTGTTTACACTCTGGTTTTTGCAGTACATGTTAGGGTAATTAGTCTATTTGACTTTATATTGTTTTCCATATGTTCCTGCATTGTCAAAAGGTGGGAGGTTATAAATTAGCATGCAATAAGTATCATGTTACAAAATCCTAGCAGAGAAAAAACACCTGTCATTTGTACCAAGTCAGCTCTGTAAAATCACACCTATAGTCCCTACTTATGTGGAACTCAGGCAGTTTCCATGACAGCAAAATTACAAGTGTATCTCCACTAGGATGTTAAAGCAGGATGGGTTACTCTCCTATAACAGAAAAACGTGGTGTAGTAATTAAATCTCAACTTTTAAACACATGAAGGATCCCATGGATGAAGGTCCTCAACTTTCCTTTCTTCTCCTGCCTCTCTTAGCTGTTCCATCAGAAGCACACTTTGCAGCTCTCTCTCGCCCAGTCTACTGTTCCTGCATGGGGGAACTTTCCATCATACTTAGTCACAGGCTTCAGTGGCTTTAGTTAACACTGAGAACACTAAAGGAGACAGATGGCTGTTTCAGACAAGGCCAAATTGAATAATTATGCTTACCCACATTGAAAAAGAAGCAACGTCTGGGATGTTACAAAAAAGTCCCTTATTTATTTTTAACATAGATGAAGTAACTGATGGTCCTTTGCCACTACAGTAGGATCTGCTTCTTTATAATTCATTAATTTTACCAAGAAAATATTCCTTTTACCCCACTTCTGAGCAAAGATTTCATAGCAGAGACCACCCTCAAGAGACCCTCCTTCCACTTAGAAGACAGTGTTTAAATAAAACAGAATACGGCTGGCAAAACTTTGTGATGAACTACGTTGCGTGACACTGACAGGATCTTTGATTATCACAGACTGTTGGGGTCTGCTGTTAGGTGTCTTCTGCAAGGCAGTCTCCAAGCAGCACTGCGTCCTTAATGCCATGTCACAGCACTGGAGACAAGTACCTGATGGACTTGCCTCAGACTTCGCACGTACATAGGCTCAAGGAAGTCCAGGAAGACTTTCCAGATTTATAACTCAGCACGTGAGCCAAGGATAAGCAAAATTACTATAAGAGAAAAATGTAGCCCCTTGCCTGGGAAGGGAAAAAAAAAAAAGGAAGAAAAGACATTTCTGACAGGGTGGAGGAGGAGACGCCTTCAGAGGAACAAAGTTAAGCTTCAGAGTGTAGCTGCTTGGAGAGTACAAGTGGAGGCACGCCTTGGCAGGATGCAGAACACACTCCCCCAGGGCAGCAGTAGATGTCAGTAGGAGCTGGGCTCCCCCATGCAGTCTCGCCTAATGTTACTGTTGGGTCTTTTATGGGCTCCTCTGGAGCAATAGCTGCCCCCACACATTCTTCCTCCCTGGCTTTTTCTGCAGTCTCCACCTTCAACCTCTAGTCCTGCTGAGCTTAACTTGCACATGACACTGTGACCTGAGGTGAAATGATATATTTGATGTGCATTATCTAAAGTCCTGATTTATTTATTTTGGAGTAGGTGGGGGAAAGAGAGGTATATGAGGGAACCTGAAAAGTTCAAGAAAGTGCTTGAGGATTAATACGCTGCTGGACAGGATAAAATAAATTTTGCCAAAGAAAACACAATCAGGCCAAGTGCTGAGATTGGGCTGGGAGGGACTGCACGGGCAGAGAAAGGGTTTGGGGAGTTGGATCAGCTCAAGGGTCAGGAAAAAATATAGGAAAGACTGGAAGCAGAGTGACGGGAAAGGAGGAGTGTGTCAGCCCACGTGTCAATGAATCGGCTGTTGGCAGCACATAAATGTTAAGGAGCAGCATGCAGTCTCTGACTATTTGTAGCTTGATTCCTAAACCAAAGAAGAAATCCAGGGCAGCACTGGATACCAGACTACACCTTTGAGCCATCAGAGCCTTTCACTTGCACTAAGGAAAATAGATTATTGATGCTGGCAGGGACATATACTTTAAATACAGACAAGGAGATTGCAGACTAATCCAAATCCAAACAGAAGCAAGTTGTCTAAAGCCAAATTCCTTTTATAGTCCCTTAATTTCACTACAAAATTGCTTTCCTTTAAGTCTTAAATTGTGTAGTATCCAAGCCAATATAGCTAACCCTTTCTTACAAGAGAAGTCTGTCTGTGCAGGAGTGGACCCATTAAAAACTCAAAAGACTAATGGCTTGCAGGACCCGGGGTAAAATCTTGGCCCCACTGAAGGCAGTAGGATGTTTGCCAAGGACTTCAGTGAGGCCAGGATTTTACCTCAGGTCTTTACAAGCAACAGCATTGCTCATTTAGAAGCACAAAAACACCACTGTGAGTTTCCTGAGGTCCAATCACCATGTCTTGCTGGTGCTTCCAATGTCAGATGGCTTCATGTTGGAACCCAAAGGCAAGAGGCTGAGAAATGAAGCCATATCCTCTCACTAAAAGCCAATTCATTTTAGGTGATCTATGTGTGATGTTTGATTCCAACAAAAAGAAGAAAACCAAAATTTGAATGTTTTTCTTTTCCCCCTTCCTCACATTCTCCCAAACCAACCTACTTCCCTACGGGGATAGGATAAAGATCTTTCATTAGAAATGATGTGGCAGAGGACTGCTGGCCCAGCTGGGGGTACATGGGACACAGTGTGGCTGTAGGGCCAGTCAGGAAGCACACTGACCTCAGGCTGCTCACGGGGCCCCCACCCAGCAGATGACCAGCCGCTAACACGGCTCCGTCGGCCGGACATGCCACTGGGACGGCATGGTAATTGAAAACAGCAGGCCTTCTGCCTGCAGCCTCCTGGTGTTAGTGCTTGGGAGTGTGCGATCATGATCAATAAGGCTTCATGGGAATCTTTTAAAGTGCTCCCAGCCACATCACTCCAGTAAAGGATTTGTCAGCCTTTCCATAAACCCCAGTTTTGAAGAGTTTATAGCTCAGCTTGTTTTCATTACCTTGAGGTGAAAGTTGCCATATAAAATTTCAGACCAGAAACACTTTTTTCCCTTGCTAATACAAAATATCATTTAAAACAAATTTTTGTCTCCAAATTTAGAGTCCTGGTAAGAGCCATGTTGTTCCCTAACTGTTTTGGGTGTGCTGCTCAGAACTTCAGCGTGAAAATCTGTTGAATTTAAGGATTAACAAACAAATGGCAAGCTCTTCTGCTGAATTTTTAAACCACTGACTAATTCATCCAGAACCTCCGAGTTATATTGCTCACTCCCAAGAAATGTTGTAAGTCCGCATCAGGGACTTCTGTGGAAGAAGAACAGACAATGCTCCTCTGCCTCTTCCCCTTCCAGCAGCTGGAACTAGAGTTTTGTGGTGCTTTGTTGTTTTAAGCAGTAGAATTTCAGCTCATATAAAGTCACTGTAACTCCATTCACTACAAACTACCTTGCATCTTTTATCTGTTAAACAGTTGCTATACTGCAACCCAGAAATAACTGAACTTTCAGTAACAGACACAACTTTTCCTGTTACATGCATGAGTCACACTGCAGCTACCTGTACTTTCAGAGCACAGTGGGAGAAGAAAACTAGGGCTGTCTTTCCAAACTCAGCTGATGCCAGATGCCTGTGCCTCACACAGACAGGCAAAATGTTTTTCATCACTTGAGCAGTAATATCTGACCTCTGCATTGCAGACAGCTTCCCTCACTGCTGAACTGGATCCTCACCCCACGCAGTGCAGTGGAATCCCACCTCTGCTGCTTTCCGACCTTACCAGCAGCCACAGACCAAAGCCCCTGCCTCTCCTGGGGAGGACAGAGCTGCGAGAGCACCAGTTTCCAATCCTGCAAGCTTAATGCCATTGTTTCGCAGCAATAGATGTTAGCATCCAAAACAAAAATTTAAAAAAACATAGAGGAAGGATATACCTGTACATACCACCTTCACCTATTTATGGTTGCATTAATTTCCTTGTGTAATATCACAAAGTTAATTTCACACAATGTTCTTACAAAACAGGGGATAGAATATTGCAGTCTAATATCTTTGAGGATTGACCCAGGAGGACCAGAAGTGCTGTCATGCAGGTGAGTTCATCCATCAAAGCCAAGTGAATTTATATTTGTTAGATCTCCAGTCTCTGAAAAGTCTGTCTGCTTTATCCAAATGTCATATGACCATGTTACGCCTGGTGGAATTAATATATTCTGGATGCTTTCTTGATGAGAAGGTACATTGCACTTTTTTTGGCATGGCCTATGCCTAGGATAATTTCTCCTTAACCAATGTTTTTTTGCTGATGTAAGAAAGTTTGGAAAAATCAAAGAGGGAAAAAAACCATGTTTTTTTCTAAGCAGTATCAGCTTTATAAGTGGATGGGGAACAGATTATTGGTGGGGGTTTTGGGGGATTAAAGGAAATAGTAAGAAAGATTTGGGGAAGGGGAAGAGGTGGAGGGAGTCTTCAACAAAATTAATAAAAATAGTACTAATTTTGCCATTACTACAAGAAGCTGAAAGTGCATTGCCAGCTATAGAATAATACCAAGTATAGATACAGCACTCTTCAGTCTTGATTCTTAAGGAAATGAAGCTTATATGAATCACATGTCTCCGTGTGTATCAAAGTGGTTTTTCTGTCAGTTTTCCCTTCAATCCTTTTTAATTCTCTAGGCTGAATCAGGAGAGCAATAGAAGTTTCAAAGTCAAAATATTTCTGTAAGGGTCCTGAAACCTTGAAGCCCTGCAGGAAAACCAAACCAAAACAAAAAACCCAAACCCCCAAAACTATTAGTACTTCCACTGGGGCAAATGATACTGTAAAAACTCAGCTGCTTTTGAACACCAGAAAATCCACAAATGGCAACAGACAGTCAGAGCACTTCAACAGCTGGAAAGGTTTTATTCAAAGCTGTTACCTTATTAGACACCAGAAAACTAAAATGCATAGACTCTCAGACTACATGCATTGACAGGCAAAGGTGATGGGCATGTACTCTGATTCCAAAATTTCCTACAAGTTTTCTGTCTCATGTATCTTGTAGTCTTCACAGTATGCTAGAAAATAGACAACATTGACAGAAAGCTAAACCCAAGCTAACTGAAAGATATATAGGCCCTTACTGAAAGGATTTCCTTGGCATTAATTTCATGCTGTAGCCAATAGACCATACTCCCTTTTCATTTCTTTTAAATTGGGGCCATTTGGAAAGCTATAAATTCTCCTTAGGAAGTAGATTTTCCTCTAGTATTGTCCTATTCAAAGACTGTATTTCTTGGGGCTTTCCTCTAAGTAAATCTCATGGAAAATGAGTCACCTGTTAAAATGATAGAAGTCGTTTGCAAATGCCTTCTCCAGCACTAGAGCCACAAGTAGAATGAGAATATAATCTTAAGCAGCCATCCAAAGGAGACAAGGAGGCAAGCTTCTGTTTGTTTCATATATTTCCAAGCTACCACAGGATCATGCAGAAAAAAACAACAGTAAACGATTCCTAAATTTCTTCTTCATGGTAGAACAATTTCCAGTTGTCCTATTTCCTGTTACTAACTAAAACAACTTTATGTCTGTTGATATGTTATTTATTGCCATCAGTCATCTCCTCCATGGGACACACAGTGGGCAGGAGATTGAGTCTTCTGGTTTGTTTTCTAGCCTAATAGGAAAGCACGTGCTGCTGCAGGGTTCCCAGCCTGCCTGCAGCAGGAGGAAGGCTGCAGAGTCCACGCAGCCTCTTGCAAGGCCCTTGCCTTTGTACATGGCTGTCTAAGGCATATCAACCACCTTGACACTCTGCCAGTGAGCAGAGAAGCAGCAAAAGCAAGCCAGCTTTGCTGAATGAAAGAGGGAAGCTCGTGTAGTCCAAATGAACAGTAATTTAGACTTTTTATGTACATGACCCCTGCCTTCTTTGTGTTGTCAAGAATAGCAAACAAAGTGCTAATGATAATGAGAAAATCCATCTTGTGTCAGTTCCAGCCCCCACAAACACAGATTCTCGGATTAATCGAGCCCTGCGCCAAGTGCTTTGACTGGCATGGATATTAGAATTTATTTTCTCTGTTGATAAATAGCCAAAGCAATGTTCCTGTCCTGGTGTAGCTGATGGAAATCCCTCTGTAAGCACTTGTCTCTCAGTATTTCCACTGAAAATACCACAGGATTCTTGCCCAGCCTGAAAAATAGAAGGGTAGGAGGAAGCAAAATTGTGTCTTAGGTTTATCTCCTTGCAGTTATTTCAGAGACTTTATGGGCACTAATAGCAGGCATGCTGAGAACAAGGAAACCACTCGCTCTGCAGCATTCCTGCTGCTAATGAAACTAAGAAGAAACCTTCATGGTGCTCATGACCTCACGCCAAATCCCAAATGTTAAATTACTGTATGTTTTTAGGCTTCCACTCATGAAAACTTAAAAAAAAAAAAAAAAAAAAAAAAAAAAAAAGAAAAAGGCTTTACAGTTTTTTCTGTATGGCAGCAAGCCTGGACATTTTTGTTTCAGATCCACCATAAATATTTGACTCTCAAGTCATCCACATTCATGATTGATTTAGTTAGCAGGCTAGTAGGCATACTCTGGCAGAGGACTTGCCATGTGCCAGTTATGTGGAAATATGGACACATTGGAAACTTCCTTTTTTGACCATTTACTACTCTATCTTATCAAATCATAAACACAGGAGAGGACTTAGGGACAGATTGTTCCTGGCCCACAAAAGCTGGAGTAAGAGCAGAGTTTTCTGGCTGATCAGTAAATGCAGTCCTTGTAAAAAAGCAGAAGCTCTTGAGCTACATGACACTTTGTAATGTGTATTTGGAGCTGTCACCATGACCACTGAAGTCAGAAGGAGCTGGCCTGCTCATTTTATGAGGAATTTGATTATTCCCCATGCAGGAAGAAGTATAGAAGGAGAAGGGCAAACCAGGTGACAGCATTTGTCCTCTACAAGTCGCTAATACCTAGACTTTGAAGTGATGCACTACAGAGCTGTTAGGTATGATCAGTATGAGAGAATATGGTTGCAGGGCTCCAAAGCCAACAGGGTACCAAGCACAGCATGCATCTGCCAGTGCTGAAGCTGAAGAGAAATAAGACAACTTAAAAGGACACAAGACCTTATCTATGTTTGTCAGCACTGGAGTGGCACCAACACTGAGGAGAATGGTTGAGAGCAGCTGGAGAAATTAATTTCTCTTGACTACACTTGGTTTTGTACTTCAGCATAACTTAGTGTGATCTGAACCCTTTCCTGGATCAGAGTGAGAGCAGGAGTGGAAGAGAGAGATGCTGCAGAATGAGAGTCATGTGTTGTAGGAAGAGGTCAAGTGTTAAAAAAGACAGTGGATGAAGGAGGGAAAAAATGACAAGTAACCTTCCCTGAGTACCTGGGAATATCTTCTTGACCAAAAAGAGGAAGCCAAATTCAGAACAAACAGGGGACTTCTGCTCCACAGAGAGCTGCTAACAAGCTTTAAGCCTTGTCCTTCCACAAGGTATTTTATATGCCAGCTGTGAAATATCACAAACACTTGTCAAAAGTTTAACAATCCAGCCTCGCTATGTTTATCCCTTTCAAACAATACCTTGTTGGGGGCCTGGTTCCGAGAAGCAATTGTGCAGAGAATGCAGATGGGAGGAAACGCAGCTTGTCAGAAAAGAGAGAAATGGCTTTTACAGAAGCTCCAAAATTTATGTGGACTTTTTTCTTCCCTCGATATACAGATGTCACTCCCTGGCAGGTGGAATCAGCAGCAGAGAGTCCTCTCTAAGCACTTCTTAAATGAGGAAATGCTTCATTTTCCAAGGTCAGTTGTGGCAGCAAACTGCTGGAGAAGTTAATTGGTGAGTCTGGATACACATAAGGCATGAAGAGCCTGCAATCACCTCCCAGCATTCAGTTTTTAGCAAATGGCCTTATTGAGCAAGAAAGGGAAAGACAACCTACCACAGCTCCATGACACAGCCAGTATCTTTGCAAAGAAATACCTTGATGCTTTTTTCTGAGTGTCCAGTTGCACTGTATATGGCAAATGAACAAATTCATTTGGTCTCAGCTGTGCAATGAAAGAGGTATCAAAATTGCTTTCTCCAGGCAATGAACCACTGGAGAGTCCCTCATTACCTTTGAGTCTGAAATCATCATTCAGAAATTTACAGGCCATGCCATAGTTCCTCAGAGAAACTCTGCATTACTTTGGTTTGCCCTGTTTGATATGCCTGCCTTTTCCTCTGTCACCTTTTCCTCCCCCAGATCTTTCTTTTTTATCCTGATGGTACCAGTTCAGTTTATGCAGTGGGAGGTGCGAATGTATTAGACCAAAGTTTTGGATGACTTAAACACCTCTGAACGCTTTCCACACACACTTCAGGTATGCTCCCACTAGCACATCCTCATCCTTGGTGGAGCCATGCCACGGCCTAACCTCTGAGTTTGCAGAGTCGTGTTCACAATAAGAACTCATTACCCAGCTGTTGTGTGTCAGCCCCAGTAGTTCAGCGAAGTCCCCCCACAGTGGGATGGGGGACAGAATCGGAAGAGTAAAAGTGAGAAAATGCATGGGTTGAGATAAAGACAAAACTAAACAAAGAAAAGCAAGTGATGCAAAAGCAATCGCTCACCACCAGCTGACTGATGCTTAGTCAGTCTCAGCTCAACAGCAACCCTTGGCAAACTCCCCCCCAGCCGTGTTGCTGAGCACAATGTTACATGGTAGGGGATATCCCTTTGGGGTCAGCTGTCTGGGCTGTGTCTCCTCCCAATCTCTTGCCCATCACCAGCCTACTTGCTGGCAGCGCAGCATGAGAAAAAAAGACCTTGGCACTATGCAAACACTGTTCAGCAATAGCTAAAAATGGGTGTGTTATAACACTGTTTTGTTCACAAATCCAAAGCATAACACCACACAGGCTGCTGTGAAGAAAATTAAGTATCTCAGTGGACCTCAGCACACCAGCTCATATGGAAACTGTAGCTGGTTACTGCTATGACCAACATACTCAAAGTAATGTACAATCCCCTTCACTCAAGGGGATTGATAGCATCAAAAGACATTTAAGAAAAACTTGTTCTTTCCAATTATATCTGTTGCTTTAATATAAAATATGACCTTTTTCTACAGATCTTAAATCCTCCCTTATATACTTAGGCCATTGGGGTCTCAGCAACACTGTTCCTTTATGTATAATCTATGAATTGACAGACTGGACTAAAGGTTCTACTAACATGCAAGCTCTGTACAGCCTCATCTGGAGGTATTTGGACTGAATGAAAGCACTGCATTTCCATCTTATCATGTTTACAATACTCTCCCATCTCTTTTCTAGCTGTGCGATCTAAGAAGATAAGGAAGATGGTTACCAGGGCCCTTGGACATCACTATTAGTAGTCTGGGATTAGGAAGAAGTTAGAAACCTCTTCTGGAACAAGTGCTGGAGGCTTCTGCTCTGTGTGGCTCTGCATCTGGGAGAGCAGAGGCTCGGCTGCCCAAGCCCAGCTCATTAACTGTCGGGTTCTGGTCTGAGAGCAGGAAAGAAAAAGATGTTCACAGCCTGGGAGCAGGAAAATTAGATGGCATATCTCAGGGGAGCCTTGCTATAACCTTTTCCTAGCACGAGAGGTTGCATGTTTGCAAGATGCAACCAACGCTCTAGTGTCCAACCAACAAGCCTCAAGAGAAGGAGCTGCAGACAAAAAGAGAAAGGGAGAGATCCTGAAAGCATTCAAGCTAGGGAAAATAGTATGCCCATACTGAGCCACAAAAGGCCCTTCATTAGTAACAGTGGAGAATAAATAGGGGTACCCATGGTGCCTCCGCTTGGTGCTGTCACTAGCACAGCAGTAATGGCAGTAACCACCATCACCAGCAGTGGTGGAGATTTGCTCTGTAATACGTATCTCCCTGCCTTCTGTAAGGCCAGATGCCATTTGTGAATCCTGAGCTACACCATTGCTGTGAGGGAAGACTGTAATCCTTCCTCTCATGGCATGAAATCTCAGCCAAGCCTTCCAGGAGAAAAAGCTGCCAGGGAGGGACACAGGGCTTGGGAGGCTCTGTTTCCTAGTAGCATCCCTTTTTGAGTAAAATGACCCATCTTGCTGAGGACAGAAAATTTGGTATGGAAGAGTGAGAAGGGGTAAATTGAAGACCAGAGTGCTATACACAATTTTGTGTAAGTTAGCAATGCCAGATGACTCATGGAAAATTTAATAATCACCTCACTTCAGTTTCAAAACAATGTAAAAATGTTTTTAGTCACATGTCTGCACTTGCTTCCTTCCCCCCTTCAAGACTTTTACAAAGACCCTGTCTAATCACAGGGTACAGCCTGGCTGCAGGATACAGCTTCTCTGTGCCAGAGCTCAGGGACAGAAGGTCTCAGGCAAACACCAATTTGAAGTTAATACAATATGCCCCACTGAGAATTCCTTCAGACAGATCAGTTTTGTTCTTTTTGTATTGGGCTACAGGTAAGTCTGGAGATGGGATTAACTTTTTGTTTTTAATCCAATTTTTTTGAGTGCAGACATTCACTGCATGCAGCCGAAATTCACAGAAAATCAGTCATGAGTTTGCATGCCCATCACTACATACTTGTACCACGTCCAGTACAGAGAGGGATTGGTCCTGATTAGGTTGTCCAAGTATTAGCATACTAGAGAGAAGAATCAGGAAAGCCAAATCAATCAACTGACCAATTTCAGCAGAGTCATTTCTAATTTATACAGGCAATCAAGATCAGCAGGTACTTAATCTCTGTTTTATCTGGAAAGAGGCTAGTTCTTAGTTGGACTTCAACTAACTCTCATCCAGGACCCAGAGTCAGCTTCAAATAAATCAGAGAGAGAACAGCAGAGGAGAGGAAGGTAAATGTTACAAAGACCCCAAAAGCCCCTGCATCTCTCCACAAGTTCTTTGCAGCCTCACATGGGCACACGCCAGAAGACGCGTTTGATCTCAGTTACATTTTTCAAGTAATTTTTATTTGGAGATGCCAACAAAATTCAGCCAAGCCATCTGGTTTCCTGAATTTGTACCAAATCTGCCAAAGTTTTAAATTGAAATTTAAGGGAAAATCTTTTATTCTGACAGTCTCAAAACAAGTGTTCCTATGTTAAGGTTCTAGATGACATTTCATCTGAAACTCTGTACTCATTTCATTCAAAAATAAAGACCTAAAACTTCCTTGAGAACAAATACATCTTTCTCATGTGAAAGGAAGTGTTTTGAGAGATCTGACTTTCTTTAATAATTTGTCTTTGTGCAAAAGTCGTATATAAGCAAAAATTAGGATTTGGATCCACCAAAACTAACTGTTTGTTCTGATCCCTTTGTGTTATAAGGTTATGATTTCTTAAATGGCCAGAGCTGAACTCATGGTTCTGCACCACAGAGGGGGAGGAGGAGACCCTGCTCCCCCGGCATCCATCTAATCTGTTCATTCCCATCTTCCCCACTTCCTTCTCCCCAGCAGCCAGATCTAGCACTTGTCTGCCTGCCGAGGAAGCTCATTCAACTTACTAAAATGACAAAAAAAAAGAAAAAAAAAAAAAAAAAGAAACAGTCCCTTCACCTTCCCAAAAGAAAAACAATAATATCTTTTTTGCCAGGGAGTAAATTGTCTTCTCTCCTGGGCAGAGGGATGCCAGCACTGGCTGCAGGGGTGGCTGGCTGGTAGCTAAGGAAAAGGAGAAGGGAGGGAGGCATAAGGAGGGAAGTGCGGAGAGCAAGACTTCCCCCTTTTGGCAGCAGCAAGCTGTTAGTTCAGCTCACAGTCCCAACTTTAATCCAAACCCTGAGTGAGCTGAAAAAGCTGTTTTTCACCCAGTTCTGCCCTTACCTATCAGATGAAACTTTCTGTCTTTTAACTTTGCTTTTGTAGCAAAGGAATCGGAATTGTCTGATTAGGTAAATTAATGTTTCACTCTCAAAATATAATTTCGTGGCCATGTCTTATCTTTTATGTTTCTTTCTTTATACCTCTAAAAAGGAATCATTCTGAAGAGTAATGATGGCTGCATGCAGTCTGTGTTCCTAAGCACAAAATGATGTAGAAGTTCAGCTAAGTACATCTTTAAAACATTTTCTGAAGAGTTCCTGAAAAACTTCAAAGGGATATTCACATTTGGTCCCTTCTATAAAGATAAATATACATCTATAGCTAGACATATATGTGTGCAGACACTCAGGGTGATGTGGGCAGCTACACACTGTGAGAGAATCTCTCTGTTTCTGTCCTGACCTTTTCAATACTGTGTATTTTAAAGCAGGAAGGAGACTAATTGCTGCAAACCAGTAGCTGTAGTAATTACTCTAATTCAGAAGTTACCAACCTTCAGAGAAAGGAAGCGCAGAAACTGAATCATGTTTAAAGGCAGCCCATTTTGCTTTGTTCTTCAACACAGCCCCATTCAAAATACTGTGGAATTTATGAGTCTACTGAAAGTGAGGTCTCATAATGTGCACAGCATGTTGCCAGTTAACTTGAATGAGCTTCTCCTCTGCTTTCTGTCTGATTACTATAATACTGTGCTTGAAAAGGGGCCCTTCCTTCTAAAGCATATGTATTATGATGGAGTACAAAACCAGGCCATAAGATGTCCAGGTAGGTTTGTATGGTGTACATAAACATCAATCTTCAAAAACATGATCCAGTGCTCCTTGAAGTAAGTTGGAGCAATGAATTTCTGCAGCACCCTGGATCCCAGCCTGTGACGGCATGCTTCTCTGTAAGTCTTCCAGTGCTTCCTGGTTCAGTTCAAGAGAGAAATGCTAGCTTGCTTGTGGGACTGCAGAGCTTTGATGTCCGCTTCCAGATGGAACCAGAAGCATTGAGGCACGTAGAGAAAACAAAACCAAACTTTTGCAATCTGCAGGAAAGATGCCTAAGAATAATAGAAGCATATTCCTATATGTTGGCCACTGTTTTTGTGACAGCATCATAACTTTAAACAAAAAAACTATAAAGCACAGGAGAGAAAATAAGGATCGCAGATATCTTTTTTTTTTTTTTAATCTTTCCGACATTTAGTTCTCCCAAAGACATACACAAAGCTTCTTCTGATCTCAGTGGTACAGGATTTGACTCTAAAAGTTCAAACCACAAACAATGAAGCTATTACTGCTATGATTCATCTGACCCTCCAGAAGAAAAAGAGTACCCTGTTTCTATAGCTGCAACACTTACTGTACTTAATTATGAACTGAGATGCAGTACGGGAATATCCAACATGTTTTATATGTAGACTAGCTCTGTAGCACTAGCATATTAAAATCACTCAGTTGTACAAATTATTTTTAAAATAATTCATAGTCTTGTACACGTTGATCTTTATTTCAACTACAGTGTTTGAAAGCTGTAGAGCTCTGTATACTCTTTTCAATTGATTTCTCAATATTAATTTCAACTACAGTATCTTGCATTAATCCACATTTATAAGCATGCAAAACTCTAGTTTGAAAAATGTGTTTGTTCTCAATGTCCTTTCATTGCACTCTACCCCTTAGTACTGGAATGATTCTACTTGTAATTATAACTATTCAAACCCTTCATGACATAATGGCACTAACATTTTGAACTTCTTATACAAATACTCTGACATTTTATCTGAAACTACCAGAAAAGTGAAAAAAAATTACATTTATAGGAAAAAGATTGCTTGATGCTTGGCAAATGGGAGGTTTCACTCTCCTTTAGGCCACCAAGTATGAATTCCGGTCCCCACTGTGGTATAAATTCTATGGCATATACTGGTCTCCATTTGTAGAGAAGAAATACAAAGGGAGTGTTTCATCTGAGAAGTCCTACTTTGCTTTCACCATAAGCCTAGCCCTGAAAAGGATGGGACAGAGCTTCCGGGCTCAGCACAGACCAGAGTTGCTGGCTTGGGATCTATGAGTGGCATGGCCATCCGCTGCTGTTGCTTCCCACTGTGTCCTGGATGCAGAGCTGTAGCCAGGCCAGACACATCCTGTAGCAGGATGCCCTTTGTATACTTAGAAAACATCGACATTGTCACTTCACTTCTAGCTGCCAGAGCTGCAAGAGAAGCATCCCACTTCAGGAGGTCTCCAGTCTGCAGTTCTGATTCCCAGGACCTTCCCAGGTTTCTCCCACAGCTGGTTTAACATCACTGCCCCCAGAGTATGTCACCAATGGCCGAGCAAACCCATCTTGCCTTTCCCTGCTACAGTCCTGTCAGAGAAACACAATTTCACCAAAGAGACTTTGACTAGGATCACCCCTTCTCTTGTTAACCATACCACCAGCAGACAGCCAAGGACAAGATCAGGACTGAGTCTCCCCTTCCTCCCCAGGACACCTTGCACTCTGCCCCAACTCTGAGACAGCTGAAGAAGGACCAGCTGCACTGATGTG
Organism: Strix uralensis; assembly: GCF_047716275.1. NCBI lineage: Eukaryota > Metazoa > Chordata > Aves > Strigiformes > Strigidae > Strix > Strix uralensis. The sequence goes on from NC_133974.1 coordinate 58,175,350, forward strand.
ACACCAAGCCTTGTGTCCCATAACTGCATTAGCAGGGTGGTATGTATGCCTAGGTGGCATGGTATGTATGCACCTGTCCTCACTACACAGTTCCCTGCACACTGGTGACTGGGCATATTCTACCATACATATGGGAAGAGGGTGATCCCTGAAGAGATGGATATCAACTCTGATATGTCTGGTCTCAGCACAGGAAGAGATACTCATTATCCAGCACTTCTGGGCTTTGTGGTTGGGTTTTTTCCCTTCAGATTTTTTTTTTAGTTACCAGCTCTTGTTCTTCTGGTAAATTTCAGTTTTCTATAAAATATGGGATATTTAAACAACATTTTTCTAGAGGTACTTCAGATTTGAACAGCTGATAATGACAAGAGGATCTGATGTGATGTGTAGCAAGTCCTTTGACAACTCAATCTCAAACAGCCAGCATTTGAAAGAAATCCACAAATCCACTAGGCTGTTAGGAACCTAAAGAAACAGACATGTTAGGATCCAGAAGCAGGATACTTTAACATATTATCCAAGTTTCGAGCCCAGGCCTTGTTTATTTAGTGTACTATGTACTATAAGTCCCATAGCTCAGACTTACCAAATCTTGATGGAGAGTCAATCTTCTTTGAATTAATTTCAAAGCAGTTTAGGAGTATAACTCTTCCTTATCACTTGCCTGCATACGCAAATACACCAGCAGATTTATAGCAGTATAATAAACTGCTACAGCTATGTCAATGTTACTTCTTATCAGGAACCTATGGTGGAACTAAGTGACTTTATTTGCCATGTAATTAATTCTTTTCCAAACAAAAATACTCAGTTTCTGTCAAGAAACCTGTATATTAAAAAATCCCCAATCAGTTCCCCTCTTTGAGATCAAGGTTTACACAGTGTGACTTTTAAAATCACATTTATTCAAACGGTCAAAATCTGTCAGACCCACATAAATAATAGACCCTTCATTCTTTCATTTGTAATAACAGACATGATTAGAATTACTTTGCGGCTTTTTATTTAGATTCTTGATTGTTTGTCTGGGAAAGAAAAAAAAAAAAAGGGCTAGAAACCCTAATATAAATTCTTTCATAAAGCTGAAGATCATACCTTTTTCCCCCAAGCACTTTAAACCTAGCTTTTTTTCTTTTGTTTATTGCATGTCACAGTGACTGTAATGACAGAAGAGTGATGATTATATTATTAAATGAAAGTAACTTACTTTAGCATTGTCACTATCACTTTAAGCTATATGTCCATAATTGTCTGCTTAATTATTGTTCCTTATAACTGATCTATCACAGAGATGTAGAAATACAAATACTACACATGGCAGTGACATAAGTTAATTAGGTTTTTTCTTGATTATTTTTGTTCATATCAGTCTGCATTTAAAAGAGCATTCTCTATGCTCTATGTTATATGCCAGGGGGATGTATTTATGATTAAACTGAAAAAGAGACTCTATAACCCACAAACAGTTATCAGCTTTGCCAGTACATCATTATTACACCACTCAGCATGCTTAGTCTTTCCTCTGTTTCATAGAAGCAAAATTCACCCTCAGTGGAGAAGTATATGACCAAGGCATGACTTAAATCCCAATGAAACTCAGACCCTACACCACATAACTGTAGAATTTCAGATATGTATATTTCTCTGATGTCTATGTCTTAGTTTCAGCTAAAAATGAAGGATCTCAGGGAAGATTTTACTTTTGCCCTGCCCTGCCTTGATATGGCAGGTTAATTTGAGTGGATCTGCTTGTTCTGCCAGCAGTCACTTGCTTCCCATATTGAAGCTACCTTAATTAAAGATAGCTGTAGATGAATATACAATATATGAGAACTATACACATGGACACTGTTAAAAAAATTTATAAATCAACCACTGAAAACCCAAGAAAAAACAGAATAAATATGCAGCAATGTTAAAACATGCATGCATGCATGATAAATCAGAAAGACATGAAACTTATCATTAATGTCCCTTAACTAACACCTTACTAGAGCAAAGCATTGATGATATTATCTGAGATCTATGTAACATACAAGAAGCCTAAAGAAATTTCAAGTTAAAATAAAGTTCAAACCGTATTATTTCTTTCTTTCCTCTGAGTAGATAAAAGAGAATATATTGTTAAAATTTAAATTAAAAAATCTGACCATAATTATCTTAAATGTGTTAGTTATTAATATGCAAGGCTCTCTGTGGATATTGTCTCTGGAAATGCTCTTTTCAGATCTGGAAAGAAGCTCTGCATTCCAGCTCCCTGCAGCCCGTCTTGGGAGGCATGAGTTTTTACTTGTCCTAGCAAGCCGGATGATATTTATCCATTCCAGTTATTCCAGCTAGTTTGTGCCACCCTTGATGAGCTGCAAAGACAGAGAAAGAATACAAAGCAACATGGGTATGCAAGGCCCAGGAGTAAGCTGATATAGTGGTTTTATCTGCTTATGCACAAACTTATCTAGGAGTGCTTTATTCCTCCACATGGGCATCTGCCAGAACTCAGCCCTGATTTGGGGGTTTTCAGCACACAGAATTGTACTACTCCAAAGGACTGTGTAGGAATAATTGCACTGCTGTATCTTTCATGTTTGTGGAAGCAAAAAGGCCAGATGAAGCCAACTTCTGATTCATCTGACAGCCAGGATCTCTTGAAGCCTCACCCTTTTGCTCACACAATTCTGGTTAGTGATTCATTGAAGTTAATACTATTAATGCTCATAAACACATTTTGGGAATGTTGACAACTTTCTTCTGGAATGGTGGTTTGTGAACAGTCTTCATCCCATTCCCTACACCAGCGATGATGCAACCAGGGTAGGACCAGGTGGTGTCACATGGTGGAAACCTAATGTGCATTGCAAATATTAACCACCTTGTCTGGGTGAGGAACATTTCTGCCCCAGCCTGTGGTTCCTCCAGAGCTTCCTGCTTTTGCTCTATGAAAATCAGCTAGCAATGAGAACTTTTTTTTTTTTTCCTTAGGTTAACTTTTAGTGAGCTCAGATGAAAAACAAATGAACAGCAATCAAAAAACCTAGTTTTTCCCTTCACACAAAAAACTGTGGTTTAGCCAGGTTATGTCCTTGAAACTGAAGATCCAGGTGTTAGGTGCAGTAGGTGAAAGAAACCCATGTTCCAAGTTCCCAAGTTCCCAAAGATATGGATTCAATACCTAAAGCTGTTTAAGCTACCAATTTCCAATTATTTCAGCAGAGTTAGGTACCTAAGAGCCTTCAAGGGTGGAACGTCTGTAGAACCAAATGAGGAAGCTCTTTCAGCCATACCCATAGGTGTGCTCCCCTTCCCAACAGTGCTCTTGGCCTCTTTCCCCTCCTGGTATAGGGCAGGCAAATGCTCACTAATTCCTTCTCTGGGGAGACAATGACGCTCCATGTAATACTGCAGCAATCAGCCTATTCAGTGTGCACAAAGAGGAAGACCTTTCGGTAATTCATTGTGCATGGATAGAAACAAGACTGAAAGCCTCTAAGCCTCTTCAGTTTCTCACCCTTACATTGGTCAGGCACAATACACTGCATCCCACAGATTTCTTCATATATATCCACTGTTCACATACCCACAGTTATTATTTTTGCATTAAGTTGTAACTGGATAATTTTCACTTTGCCAAGAAAACTAAAACCCACTTCTTTTATTATTAAAACTACAGGTATGTCTTTTTTTTCCAACATTGAAACATTCAGGACAGTCCAAATTATGCTAACAACAGAGTAACTTTCCAGTACCTTATAGAAGATAAAATGTTATGTCTTTGCAGAAACAAAGACAAAACAACAGAGCAGCTGTTTCATACATAAAGGCACTATGAACTAGGTCAGGGCCACCGAGTAACAATGACAAATGATGTTTAGTGATGTACCATCTTCAAAGTGAAATTTTGGAACCGTAAATAGGAACTTGTATTATGGTGTTTCAGAGTAACTTGATTGTCATTTTTTTTAAGAGATACCTAAGGGTACCCGCTTTTAAAAAGATGCATGTTCAACAGTTTAGAAAACGAGTATGATTTGGGTTATCCAGACCTTTTAACTTCTAAAACTGCTGGTCATTTTCACACCTAAAATAAAGAATATGGTTTTCAGAGATAGAGGCACAATTCAGTTAATTAATTTAATTATTTCAAAAGTTAATTAATTCATTAAATCCCGTTAATACAAAATTGAATAAATAAAAGTGAACATAAGTTTTAAGCCAAAGCAGTAATGTTTGGAAACATTGATGTCATTGTAAACTGCACAGGTTATTACAACATGGAACAAAAGAAAGAAAAAACATGGATTTGATCCTGTACATAAACGTCCTACAAACTTCAGAGATTAATTTGGTTACCTAATTGCAAATGATAGGCTCTTCAGGTCTGCTTTACAAAACATGGAGGGGAGAGGGGGCACCTATTTGTTTCTAAGATGCAAACAGGTAGCAACTGAGGGGTTTTTTAATTTAAATCAAGACAAATTAAGTATCTAATGTTCTTTGTGTTCAGAACTGCATAGCAAATCTCATTAGTCATTTGGGCATTGTTGTTTATTTCCTTGGAGACAGCATCAGACCCTAAGGTACAATTGAAATCAATGACAAAACCTTCATCAACTTCCAGGAAAAACAGTTCAAGTCTACAGTGAGGTAATGGAGTTTTTAAAGGAAACCACATTTTTCAAATCCTTAAAAAGGTAGCCCACTGGGAGCTTTGGGGACTTGTATCTTTCCACTCCTTTAACAGATGATTCACTTAATTCAAGTACATTCTAGTTTTGAAGAAGAGTGGTAGTTGAGTAATTGCTAAAAGGGAAAGAACAATACATAGCATGTATGGAGACCTTCATCTGAAAGAAGGATTCTGCTGCAAGAATTACTGCTAGAATTATCTTGGGTTTGTGGCTGGGAGGGTGTTAATGTATTTTTGTCCCTGTCAGAATAGGAAGAAGTGTAGTGACAAAATTTTCTGATGAAATCTGCTGAGGACACTAATTTGGGAAACACCAGGGAAGCAAACAGGAAGAACTCGTGGACATGACATTGCAACAGAATGAAGTTTGACAGAACAAGTTGTAGGAGCCACCACCGTGAACTTATCCCATAATCAATCAGAAGCAAGCACTGAGATGAAAAGATCTGGGTCTACAGGTTGATGGCAGGATGACAATGAACTTGCAGAGTGATGTGTCCATAAAAAAAGAGATGTGATGTTAAGATATACAAGCTTAAGACATGCACGCTTCTCTTGTAAACTACTGATGCAGTGTGAAATACAGTGTTCAGTTCTGTGTTCAAGAACTATGAGCTTGAACTAGAATCAGCATAGTGAAGGGATAATCAAAGACTGGTGAAAAAGGTGATTAAAAGAGTTTTGCAAGTAAATCTAAGGCCTGTACAGAATATGATGTTTCTTAATAGACACCATTGAGGGAAAAACAAGCCATGAATAAATTTAGGATGAAGATTAGAATATTTCTTATCCTTGCAGGACTAGGTTTTTGGAACAATATGTTTTAAGATTAGTCGTTATAAATTCATGCAAGGATTGCATGACAGAGCCACAAGTAACAAGGGATGGACCTCATTGACAAGAATGTTCCTGTCCTGGGAGCCCGTGTTGCTTGGTTTTAAAAACATGATCAGAACAACTGCTGGGGAAAAAAAACACAAACAAAAACAAAACCCAAAAAACCCTCTGCAAATAAGGGTAAAATTCACTGAACTGCCTATAACTGTCTTCTAGCAATGGCTGTTTTTATTGTTCAAAATAGGAACATTTCCTTCAGATTGCACGTAAGAATTTGTATGAATAGTAATTTGATAATAATTTCAAGGAAGGCATATAGATTAGCATAAATCTTGAAAATTATTTAGGTTTCAACACAGCACCACCTATTGGAATAAAAATAGTAGCAGTGAGTCTGAAGCAGTGCAAACACAGCTGGAGTCAACTATGATTAATTTATAGACCCACAGTTTGGAGAGCTCTGTAACTCATTCTGCCTTGCATGCTATCCCTGCTAATATAAATTTGATGGCAAATATGCTATTAATTTTTTATTTTATTAGAAAGGAAGATTTTACCACAGTGTACGTGAGGTAAAGATTTGCTTTGAGCCATTAGACATAACTTGGCACAAAGTGAAGATATTTACACAGCGTTAAAAGAGATAAGAATATATTTCCTAGTAAAGAGAGCATTGTGCATGAGAATTTAAATGAACTGCAGATAGATACAGATAAGTGATAAAAAGTATATGCCTGGCCTATCATTAGAGAACATATCAGCCACTTTAAAATACACTCTGCTTAGATTAATCACCACATTACTGCCATTTCAAACGAGGTGTGCAGGTGTAAAACTGGAATAACGCAGGTCTTTCTTCTTGTTAATGAGGAGATTATAATATGTTGCAGTTCAGAGTTTCAGGTGAGCAGGGAGCACAGGCATTGAACATCCAGAGGGCAAGATGGGACATGTGCAGTTCACAGACACGTTCTCAGGAATTTATCTCCTTTGAGTCTCCTTCATCCTCCATCCAGGAGGAAAAAGAGAAATCCTGCAACTTTTTGTTCCCAGGAATTATTTCTGCTCGCAGCTTTAGAAAGTAAATTACGTGAAAATGCCTGCTTTGCATGGCCATTACACTGGCAAGGTTTGAAATGCCACTGCCCCCATCCCCAGCCACCCGTGGCTGCTTTCCCACACAGCCAGCGGGTGCGAAGAGCAACCCAGAGAGCAGTGCTGCAGGCTGCGTGGGGTAAAACAACAAGGGGCTGTCTGTGTCTCCCTGAAATGCTAGGATGGAGAGGGTAATGTAAGAACATGCTGATGTTCCTCTGGAGCTACTGGCTTGTCCTCAGCTGGCAGGGAGTGCTCAGGAAGGTTGCCTGCCCCCGACTTTCCCAGTGATGGAGAGATAAACCCTTCTGAGCTGGCGTGTGGCCTCGTGACAGTGGCCTGCCCTGTCACGGATACATACTGGCATGCTTGTGCCAGGACAGGAAAGCTGTAGCTCTGGATCAGGCAGCGGAGGCTTCCCCGGGCAGGAGGCACCCAGAGGGCAGCGGCTGCAGCCACACAACACTGTCATGGGGCACAGGGCATGTACTGATGCCTGGCAGGGGCAAGCGGCTCAGCCCGCCCTCCTCAATAAAATAACTACCTTTTTTCTGCCCACAAGAGTGCCAAGACAGATGCCACTAAAAAAAAGTGCTGGGGTGAAGCGTGTGTACAACAGCAAGCTGTCACATTTACTGCTGGCCACAGCATCCGTCAGGATCCCCAGCCACAGACTGGGGCTTGGCAGGCAAACTCAGCTGAGTACCAAGTCCCCTTTCTCTTCAGTGTACACTCAATTGGGTAAACAGACTTCAGACACGATTAGTCCCACCTGACATTAGCCACCTCACAGTTGTCCCATGTTGCTTGGAGCTTAGGACAGCTCTGGAAGCACGGGGATGAGACTGCTGTCTCCAGGGGAAGACTGATTCTAGAGCCGCTTAAAGAAAATGAGAGGAACCACCATATGCATGCATTCCCTTCTTTCTCAGGCTAACCTCAAGTTAGCCAGCCTGGAAACATGCCAATCTTATCATTGTTACTTGGAAGATACTTAGATTATTAGTTATTTTTTAAAAAAATAAAGAGTGGTACGTCCACTACTGTAGCAGAGGGTACACACAAAAAGCTATAGGCACCACACTCCCATTTAGCAAGCACATCCATGTCAAGTAAGACTGTTCTTTTGAAATTCTTGAACATGAAAACAACACTGTTCAAGAGCAAAAGGGGCACTCCTACATTTCAGTAGTATCGCTGTACTATAGACAACAGATATAAAGTTATTATTCACAGTAATTAGATGATACTGGTGCATGACTTATAACGCAAATTTACACAATTTTTGTTTAATGTTTGAATTTCGATATTTGAAAGTCTTACGTTTTTACTGAGTCAAAAAACCACAAGGCTTTACATTCTGTAAATGTTTTTGTTCTTATTTAGTTGTTTGAAATCTTTGCTTGCCCCATGTCCTCCTCCCCAGACAGAGTTTATACAGCCAGAAGGAGACTTCAAACATGTAATTTTTTTTAAAGAGACAGGGCCCAGTTACAAGGTTAATAACAATGTTTGGGGTTTCAGAACATGAGGTTAAAAGGTGTCTTATTTTAGATATCTTAGTCATCAACTTCTCATAGTTTCCTGCAGGACATAAGCTGAAAAGAGAAACCTGGAGATACTTTAAAAAAAAGAGATCCTTTAAAAATTTCTTTATACCTACAAACCTATGCTTCTTTCTCCCTTTTCCACCCTGCAAACAGCAAGATGTTTCCAAACAGCCACCAAAGAGCTTTCAAGGAAAATATTTTTCTGACTGTGATTCTTCTGTGGTCTACAGTTACTGTGAATAAGCATTTGTTCACTTGAGTTCCTTGTATAAGCAAATAGAAGAAAAAGTGAAGATGGGAAATATATTTTCATGTACAAATAATAAGCATAATCACCATTTGATTATATTTGAATTGGTTAGCTGTGACGTAGACTTGATTTTCAAACTTTCTTTCATTGCATCTCCAAGCATTTCCATGTTCTTCTATGGCAAGATTAATGTCTTGTCTGTATCAGTACACTTCCACTAACTCAGACTAAAAACAAACCTGCGCCCTTGTTTTTTTCTTCCCCTTATAACTTTTCCAAAGTATCTGAAATAAACATTTCCCAGAAAACATTACTTTGCATTTGCTGTAGTATAACATCCAGAGTGAAACTGTACGTCTGTCTTCATTTTTGTGTTAGTGATTTCAGCAGAACACGTAGATTGAGTTTCAGTTCACTCTTCTGAAAAGGCACATAGTTTATGCTACAATATGTATGACATATAACTGGATTGCTACATCTCTGTATAGACCATACGTTTGTTACTGTGTATTGATCTGACGAAATTATAAAAAAAAAAGAATAATGCCTAGAGACTCCTGAAAATCTTTTGCTGCAATGTTACAGCACTACATGCTGTTAACTGTGAACTGGTTGAATAAAGAAAACATCTGTGTGCTTGTACCCTGGCATCTGAAGACTTACTCTTTCATCTTCCTGCTCTGAAGAACCACCACCTTTTGATGTATTTTTACACTAAGTTGGATCCTTCGGGTTATTATAGTCAGAAATACTTTTTCAAATTCTACTTTTCCCTCTACTGATTGAAGAAAATCCCATGCTTTTGATCCCTGATTGTTATCTGTAGAGTTTTGAGGCTAGGCCCGTGAGTTCAGGCAAAGTCACCCAACTAGAAATAATGCCCAGCTTCCAAATGGACTGAGTATCTGCCACTCCTACATCACTTAGATTTGTGAGTACTCGGGTTTTTTACAAATTAGGCCATATACAGTGAAAGCCATAGACAGTCTGAGTGAAAAAATTGACACGGGTCCTTCCTTTGAAAGACCCAACAAACCACTAACCATTTCTAAATTCTAACCATTGCACTTTCTAGGGGAGAATGAGAAGGGGGGGAAGCAAATAGTGGATTTTCCAGATGCCACAACCTTGATACACATCAGCAATGAAATCCTGACTATGGGATGTTTTTCTGTGTTATTGAGTCATAGCGCTGGTAGTGTTGCTTAAAGACTTTTCCAGTGCTGTAAATCACTGCAGCATTAGGGCTGTTACCTTTATTTCTGACCTTCCAATTATTTTTTAAATGTTTTCATTGAAATTACATTCACTTGTGAGCTTGTATTTACAGAGAAACGCGTATGTATCATTGAAGCAGGTGCCCAGAGACACTGTGGAGTCTTCATTCTTGGAGATGCTCACCACTCAGCTGGTCAAGGCCCTAAGCAAGCCAACACACCTCTGAAGATGATCCTGCTCTGAGCAAGGACTGGGACCAGATGCCCTCCAGACAGCCCCTGCAGACAGAATAGATTATTCGATGATTCTGTTGTTCACTGTCATGGTAGCAAACTTAGTCCAGGTGCTTCCTTCTTCTGTCATGTATTTAATATTTTTCTCATTACAGTATTACCAAATCCTGGTGTAATGAGATTTCAATGCTTTTTAGTATTTTAAGCAGGTACAGGAAATAGAGAGGGTCATTTGTTAAGAAGCAAGTAATATCATCCTTAATTAACTTTGTATACTATTTACTTGCTAATTTCTTTTAAGTGTTTTAAAATACGAGCAAAATATGAATTAAAATAATAAAGTACTGGATGGAGCTATTTACACCCTTCTTCAGATCTGAGAGCATAGGTACCTGTTCTCATAATAGTTTTATGTTGGATAAATTAACCCTTGACATTGCTTAGCTTTTACTACAGAGGGTAGTTGCCAACATTCATTTCTAGGCCTGATGGTTTTTGGCTGGAATGTGGTCTGATAGAGACTGAAACCTCCTGGGCAGTCCAATGAACAAAACATGGGAGTCAAATGATTTGGCTTATTCATATCTCTGCCACTGATTAAGTTCATTCTTAAACCAGGCTGGGGCCTAATTCAAAGTTTATTATAACCAGGAGGAAGCTTTATATTGAATTCAGTGGACTTTGTCCCAGCACCCACAATGTGGGTCCAGTGACTTAGACTTGAGATCAAGAATGACTGGTAAGATCTGTCAATTCTGATTCTATTTCTAGCCTCGTGCAAGTGAAAGTGCCTAGTTTTGATCTTTCTTTAAGATAATACTAGGGGCTAGATGCAACCTCAGTGAGGGTGGGAAACAGTGTTGCATAGAACAGCCACCCCCACTCATGCACCGTGCATTATGTGCTGCAGAGGATGGTGCCAACTGGATGGTGTGGAAGGGAGAGCCTTTTCTCCCCAGGTAAGTTTTCTCATTAAATACTCACCAGTTTGCCTCAGAGGGCTCTCATGAACATTAATTGTTTACTGCCATCATTGTTGTTGTATTAATTGCTGTTAATTACAATATTATTGTAATAATGCCTGCAGCAAGGCATTCAGGGAACTAGGAAAATGATGCTCAGCTCCTACCTGTAGGTTCAGGATTGTTTGTTATTTGTTAGCTGTATTTAAATGCCTTCATTATGTTAAAGTCTCAGAGACTTATAATTCCACCTGTCTTGCAGACAGGGAGGTATTTGTGTTTTGCTTTGGGGTGGGTTGTTTTTGGTTGTTGCTTTCGTAAGAAATCAATGTTAATAAAATCCACCCTGCAGGTCAGGAAGTCCTCCTGCAGGCAGATGGAATTTAAAGATTATCCAGAAACACCATTCAAAACTGTCTGTATCTGGCAGTGATGTTGATCATGGTGGGAGAAGAAGATCCTATTTATATTTTCCTTGCTGCAAGGGCATAAATCATGGGATGCATATGAACCAAACCTTAATTTTTGCGCATCTCTTGCAGGAGGTCTGTGTTTATAAATGCATAAACCATCTGTTTAGTGTTTGCAAATTAAACACCTGTGCTTTTTATAGTACAATTTAATATCTAGTTCCAAAAAAGCCTGTGAGGTCCAATGAAGCTGCACAGACTGTTGCTTGATTCTTTGCAAGAAATGCAAAATAATCACGTAATTAAAGAAAATGCCTGCAATAGCAGATTGCATTTTCCTGTATTCAAGTAATTAACTGCATCTTTGAAATTAAAACCACAATCTTTTCAATTTTTGCATGTCTTGTGTCAATTTGTGTGATGTATGTATCTTCACTGAGAAATAATTGAAATAACTATACATAAAAGAAAATCAGTTTTACAAATAAATAAATACATAATGTATTGTGGATATATCATGTGAATGTCAAGCTGACATATCTGTATTTTCATTTACAGGAAATATCTCCAAGTCACTGTTTGTGTTAGCAAACCCTTTCCAGCACTAAGGTGGCTACTAGCGTTCCATATAAGACACTGTTTGGCTTGGAAAGGTCATTTGGCCTCACAGTTGCCAGAGATACTCAGAAAGTCTAGAAGACTGTTTCTCCAAACTTTGAAGGAAGTGATTAAAGTAGGTTTTGAGTGTCCTCGGTTAGGACAGCTGGACATTTTACAAAATCTCACAGAGCATCTATTTACATTAAATACCTAAATATGTTCTCCAGACTAACCTTAAATCAACAAAAGGATTTTAAGCCTTTTCTTCAGTGTGAAACCAACCATGAAAGTTTTGGCACGTTCCTAAATTTGTTCCACTGGATTCTTTGTGTAACTGTAAGTCTAGTTTTAACAGGTGCTCTTAAAGCTTGTGCTGGTTTATGAGGAACATTTTGGTCAGCTCCACTGAAAATTCATGACTCACCAAGAGTCTGTCAATCTTTTAGTATATTTTGCTGTGTGATGGAATGGAAACTAAACTCTTTATCAGGGAGTACATCCTCCAAACATATAACAAAACAAAATGAGAAATCCCATTTGATTTGAGAATGCAAAGTAAAATTTTCTTAGCTTATTATTACTTTATTCCAGGCAATGCAACAAAAATGTGTCATCAGCCCAGCTGCACCAGGACTTTATTAATAAATGGCTGTAACTGTCTGATGGTGCATGCAAGGAGTTTGGTTCTGTTCCCACTGAAATCAATGGAAGTTTTGCTACTGACTAGAACAAAATATCTTATCCTTGCATGAACTTAATGAATGTGTCGTTCCCATGAATAACATATACCATGTTCTATTATGATTATTTTTTTTACTAATATTTGATTATTGGTCACTTAAAACTTACTTGTTTGACATCAGGATACATTTTCTCCCCTGAACTATGTACTTTGTGCGGCCCCAGTAATGGAAATAGGATAGATATTGGCACATTAGGGACAACTAAGAATTCATCTGCCAAAGAGTATTCCTCAGCTGGTGTAAGGGAAAAATAGCTAACTCATATGTCTCGCAAATATAACACCCAGGACAAGATGGTACACAGCCAACATCCAGGAGGTTCCACTGATTTTTAGCTCTTAAATGGCCCCAAGGAGCATTGCCAGGCCGTAGAGAACAGTGCTTCAGGGTCTGTACATCTCCAAGTCAGCACTGCAGCAACAGAAAGCAGAAAGCCATGAAGTCTGTCTTTGGCTGAGTTGTTGGCTCCTGAGTTTGACCACCAATATATCAATATATCATTTCTTCACTGTATTAACAGAAAATGCCCTTTGAATGAATCCCTTCGATGCTTCATACAACCACGTGTGCCTCTGACTTCTCAGGGAGCATCCTGTGGTTTTCTATGCAACAGTGAGTGAGAGCACTCTCTGATCCTTTCCTGATCAACTACAGGAAAGCTTGTCTGTCTCTGGCACACAGAGAGAAGGCACTTGAGGACTGGAACTACTGAAACATTTTAACCTAAGTGTTGAAGTAAGAAAGGTTGAAGAGGAAGAAAAGAGAAGCCAAGACCTCATATTGTTTCATTGAAGACCTTAGACACAGAGCTATAAGTTGCCATGCCCGTGTGATGTGGTCCTCATTAGTGCCTGCTTCCGCTCAACACCTTTTAGCCCCTGAGTGCTTTCCCATGGATCATCACAGCTGCCTCTGGCCACTTAGAGCAGCAGTGCTCTCTCTCCCCACAACTTAGAGTTCCTTCTAATTGTTCTTAGTGCTAGGAAATGCTGTGATGGTGATGATGGCTCTGAGCAGTGGAATGAGGCTGTTCAGAGTGAGAAGGTGATGAAGAGCAGCAGGTACAGCAGTAGCAATGCAGGAACAAGCACAGGCTCCTCTGCCTCTCCCCATGTTCCCCTGGTGCAAGACCCTGCTCACAGGGCTCCTGAGAGCTCCCCTACACTCTGGTGTTTTGAGACAATCTCAACATTGGAGAGGCTGGCCAGCTGACTGAGTGGGAACTTTCTTTTTTCTGTTCTTACTCATTTGTTACTATGAGGAAACTTTTTTATTCTCAGGAAAATGTATTTCCCACTTAAGTACATGGATATGGCTCAATCACCCTGATAAGGCCACTGTGATTTAGGAAAACAAAGAGAAAAATATTGGCTCCTGGAGCATTGGTCCTCCTTGCTGACACGCCACGGGAGTCCCCATGCAGCCCCTGCAACAGTATCCTTGTATCCAGGGTTTTCAGGGTGAGGGGACATGCTCTGGCCAGTTCAAAAACTGTCAGCTATCAATATAACTTACAGTACTTAGCAGAGAACTGAAACAGATCAAATTAAAAATAAATGTGTTATGAGGTGCAGAATAACTCCACTACAAACTTGATCTGCTTCAACTTCATTGCCCGTGCAGCACAACCTGTTCCTTGGCCTCCGCTTTACTCTCCCATTACAGAAGCCTCCTCACACTCATGAACATCTGTTTCTAATCAGAAAATGCTCAAGGAAAGACCACCTGCCTACAAAGGATACTTTTTTTCCCAGTCCTAGTGGGCGTCTTACAGACAGGTTTTAGTATACAGGAAAAACGAGCAGAGCAAAAAGCTGAAAGCATTCTTTTAATGAAAACCTACAGTGTTACTCAAGATCTTTGTAACAAAGCTGGGAGAGAAGACATTTCATAATTATTATTCCTGATGAAGATATCATGAATAAATAACTTCATGAGAGAAAGCAGTAATAAGAAACTGTCCTTTGCCTTGGTGCTTTAGTTTACTTTGGCTTGTCTAACCACTTTTTAAGGAAAAAATGTCTGAATGTACTCAAACAGGGGAATAAAAGTTCCTTATGCCTCCTGATTTTCAAATGAGAGTTTTCTGAGCCATCACTAAAGAGTGGGCAGCTAAAAAATCAATGCTGTTGCTTCTAGAGATCTTTAAACATAAACCACAGAGACTGTTAAATGAAGAAGGTAATCATCTTTGTAGTTTATTGAATGAACATCAAGTCAGCCAGATGTTAAAAGCCTCTAAACTGGAGACCTCAAAGAGTAGGAGTCACAATACCTTGCAGTTGAGGCTTGATCCAAAATGGACTTGGTTTAATGTTTTCTGTTGACTTGAGTGGATACTGGGTCAGTCTGATCTGGTTTAGTACTTTCCATTTCACACAGTCATGCCTTTAAGAATAATGTGAATGCAGCCTGAGAGTGATGGAGGTTTTACTTGGATGGACTATCAGTGTAAAAAAAAAAAAATGGAGGCCATTTAGATCCAGCAAAGAATTGGCACAGTAAGTTCAATAGCAATAAATAAATAAATAAATAGATAAAACCACTAGGAAAAGATGGCGCAATATGTAGAAAAGAAGCCTTAGCAGTTTAGTGACAGTCAGAATCAATGACACAGTGCTAAGTGTCATGATTAACTAATGTTAATCAGCACCTAAATAGGTGAGCACATGGAAAAATAGCCCCTTCAGTCAGAGTGGTTCTTGCTGGCCATAGGTTCATTTATTCCAACAACAGAAATTGGGGATGAAGATTTCTTCCAGTCCAAAGGGAATCTAAGGAGCTCATCATCCAGAAACGAGAGAGGCCTCTGCAGCCTCAGCCTGTGCTAGGCAGCTGCAGACAACTCTCAGGAAATGGGCAACCTGCCATATGAGAGGCCAGCAAGAGACCTAACATCAAGCCCATGTGCTCCTGCTGCCAGAGATCAGCCTGGAAGTTGACAGCTTAGTATCCTCCAGCTGCCACACACATCCTGCATTTGTCCAGAGGTGGCTGTGGGTCATGTACCGCAGCCAAATGAGTGTAGGAGGAGGGCGAGTAGTGACATTACCATCAGACTGACAACAATAAGAGGGGGTGGTTGCAAAGTAGTGGTGCATTCTCCCACATATACATGCACACACAGACAGACTTACAAGCCAAATTGCTTTCTAACAGCTCTGCTATGCAGCAGATACAAAATCCATGGTGCAGGAAAACATCCCTCTCTGTGCAGATCTTCACTGGTTTTGCAGTAATGTTGCCTTATGCATTTCTTGCCCATGGGAAATCTATTGAAAGCTCAAGGCCTAGGGACGCAAAATAAAAAAGAAAGATGAGCAGAACCATGAAATCAACAAGTTCTAGTATTCTGTTACCTTTTTAATTAAGAGAAAAAATACTATCAAAAAAATTTATATCTTATAAGTCTTTAAAGGCCGAGACCATTATTCGTTTTCAAAACTGATACCTATTCTACACTTCTCTCTTCTTAAAAGGTCAATGGGATAACAACAAAAAAGCTCCAAAACCAACAATGATCCTATTCCGGTGGCTGCCTGTGTGCTTCTGTCCAACAGCTCTGAGAAGATGACATTTAAGCAGGCTCTTGGGGGTTCTCATGTGAGTCATGCAGTAACCACCAGGGTCCTCAAACTTTTCTGATCTAGCTCTTACACATGCAAGAAAAGGCAAGCAAGTAATGTGCATGGACACGCATACAAACATGCATGTTTCCTAATGTCCTACACAGTACGGATGAGCAGATCAAGCAATACTTTATAAACAGAAAATGAAGTCTACTTAATGATGTGCAAAGTCTTAAGTGGCTTAAAGGTTTGTTTAGGACCACCAAGGACTTGCTGTTTGTCCAGGCCTTATCTGAGACAACCAGATCTCTCTACTTCAAAAAAGCACGGCTGGAAAAGTAAGGGTGACTGTCTATTCACAATACTTTGCATTGGACCTGGCCACTTCATTTCAGACATAGATGGGGAGAAGAATTCCTACAGAATAAACAAGACAAAAGGAAGAGATGGAAAATGTCTGTACTCAAAATACTCTGAATAGCCCAGATAATACCACTTTGAGCACTTAAATTCATCTAGCCACTTTTTATTTACATCACTGATGTATACTTGTAAATAACTAAGTTTGCAACTGATTTAGGATAATACTTGCAATCTGCTGCTAGAGACTGGAAATGTTGGCATAAACAAGGCCTTTAAGTCCAGTTCTTTGTCTTTGGCATGGTACTTGCAGCTTTGGGTTTTGCAGTGCTTGCTGGAACACAGTGCCCTAATGCTCCTTCAAGTGGGTTTTTTTCCCCATTTTCTGCATCTCAAAAAAATTTCAGCCAGATCTCCTAACCTCTCATTGATTGCATCCTTCATGTCTTCTTTGCAGGCTCTAATAGATGGTCAGCTGCCATTGAGCTATATGGGTGAAAGCAAATAAAATTAAACTGGAGATTTGGTATTCTTGAGCAAACTTGTATATAGTCAATATCTGTCTCTGCTTTTCACCAATAGCCATGGTGACATCTCAGTGTCCATTTCTGACCATGCAGTACCACCTCTCTTCAGCCACTAAATACAGACCCAAGCCAAGGACTTATGCAAGGATTAACAGGCCATGCTTCTGACAATGCTACCGGGACTTTATTTCTGCCTCAGTGGATATAGTGATGGTTATGTTACATTATATATCCACTCCCAGTATTTCTTCTTGGTCTTTTGCTCCCAAATCTCTCAAATTCATTCCACTTGGAATATTTTTAAATTACTTATCCTAACCCAGGAGATAACATGATCTTCCCTCAGAAAAAGGTGTCATCTTCAAGGTTTCTTCAGGAAGCCTTCATCAGCATCTACCTCACCTATTTCACAAACAACATAGGCACTCCAAACTCCCATATTGTTGTAACAGCAGTTGTTGATGGCACTCTAACAAATGTTTTGAAGTCTTCGGTCAAAGTCCAATGCTACAGCCAGACAGCTGCCATGGCTGGCACTGACTTTCACTAGCCAAACCCACAAGTGGTTTGTGATCTGTCCAAATGGTAAAGAGACTTCCCATGCAATTATTGAGGCACTTTTAAGTCCAAAGATAACAGTTAGACTTTCTGTCTCCAACCGGCAGTAACTCTATCCTGCCAGTTTATTATTCCTCAGTGGCTGTCACATTATGGGTCAGAACTGTCCCTTCTCTTACATTACAGACAAATTGTTGCTCAAAATAAATAAGTAGTATGGAGGGCCTAGGAAGCTCCAAAACACTTGGCTCTCTTTTTCAATACCAAACATGTCTCTTGTTCTTAGCAAGCAATGTAAATAATTTGAAACCGCTAGAGCACAAGGAGAAAAAATGGTGATAAAAGTTAAACGAACGCACACATACTTTTAGATGTTGTGTTCAAGAAATATGAATCCTTTTGCTGTTCGTTCTATGTGTTCTGCAAGACAGAGTCCCTCTTTGCCCATTCTGCTGCCATCCAGACCCGTATTTGTAGTTTAAGCATGTGTTTTATTTTACAAGAGGCCTCAATGTTTATGTGTTTGAAATACCCTCCCTGCCTTATCAGTATTAACTCTACTTGAGGTCAGAATATAAATATCACTTGCTAAACCACCTTTCTAGAAAATTATGGAAGATGATTACAGTTCATTTGGCAACTTACTACATCAATATAAACAAACCCTTATGAATGTCTATAACATATCTTTCTTATAATCATCTTCCAACTAACTCTACTGGCAATACAAAATACAATCCAACTAACTCTCTGTACATACAAAGTAATTATCTAACATGAGGACATTAGTCACTAGCTTTTATATAGCCCCTTCAGATGTGGATAGTTTTGTCTGGCTTAATGATAGAGGAGGCTCATTCAGATTATTACAATGGTGAAATGATGTTGGCCTGTCATCTAGACTCTTTAATTTAACCTCAGTTTTTTCTCTGAGGATGTTAAGAGCCCATTTTGTATTCATATGTCTTGGCCTAGAAGTAAATATTGATCTTTACAACTCATTAACCCCTTTTCAACAACAGAATAACGTGCATCTTCAATGTGTGGTAGAATCTCATTTGAAGGTTTGCCCCAGTTTCACTTTCATTTCTTACAAGCAGCCTTCTGCCAAGAAATTTACATTGCTCCCTTGGACACAAGGACTAGATAAGACTCTGGTCTTTTTATTCTTTAGGGTTTATATTTTAGCACTTATTTTATTTAGCTTTTTACTTTTTAATAGATTTTTAATATTTTATACTATATTTATATTTATATAATATAAATATATCTCTATATGAATATATATGCATATATCATATTGTTATCTATTCATACATAATGTTATATTTAATATTTTATATTGTAATAAAATATTTATATTTAGCTTTTTTTGTCAGTACTACAGTTGTGACCAGGATCAGCCATGCTATGCACAGCTGATACATATACTCCATGTATAATGATACATAAATGTGTAACTGAAGTGTTTGTCTTCACATCTTGGGTATCTGATTATTTATCTGTGTCACTAGTTGGCAAGATTCTACTTTCTTTCATTTCAGGCATATATGTCCTTTCTCAGGATAAGAAAATTCTTTACTCATTCCTTTTCCCACTGCCTTTTGTACTCCACCTCATTAATTTGTGAAGATGATTGATGGACTGCTTTGCATTTGCTGGTTGAATGCCTAATCTGGATGCATTTCTGATATGAGGCCACTTAAAATATACATACTGACCTAAAGTGAGCTAACTCTTCCAGAGCAGATAAATCTTTTGGGAGCTTGAGACTCTTCCACCATGTTTTACATTTTGTTTACTAAGCCAGTTTGTTTTCCCCTCTGTCCTAAGCACAAGCCTTGCAATATTCCTCACTGCTGCTTCCATTGCTAATACTAATACCATTACTTTAGGCCATGTTAAATTCACTTCTACTTTAAATTTGAAAGCTGTCATTATTCATACAAAGCAATCTGTCCTGTAGTGTATCCTTTAAGACATTTCCAGAAAAGCAATATATAAGCTTTGTTGCATACACAACTATAGATTCCCTTTGCATCCTAATACAAGTCTGAAATGTGAATCATTTTCCATAACTCCACCTAAGTGGTATGTAGCTTTCTGTCAAGAGTTTTGTGGATCTTCAAAAAGGCCTTCTCATCAGTTCTGTGGCTGTGAGAAACTCTGTAAGTGGACAGAGACTTTCCTGTTAAATAACTTTGAAGGTATAATTTTCTACCCGTCAGCCATGTCCATCACAAGAAATCACTGGCTGCATCTTAAAATGAAATTGTAATTTTCATTAATTGCACTGAATCCCTTAATTTGTCATAAATTTTAATGATTTTCAAGTGTTCCTTGTCAACAATGTTGTTAACTCTCTACCAGAATATGACAAGCTTGAAACAGCTGACTAACTTAACTATGGCATGACTGGAATGGGAGTGGGGGGAAAAGCACTACCACTTAATGACAGGGAGTAAGAGATGGATGGAGTGTTATATTCTGGGGTAACCACATGCTGACTGTAAGTTTGGTTTTGTTTTCTTATATGAAGATCATCTCTTTGAGTTTGCCTGTCTTTTAATTTTGTCACCATACTCCGCACTTAGAGCTTTTATGCATAGCTTTTTATTTTTCAAATGAAGTTCAGATACATTCTGGTGACTTTTCTTTATACGTAGAATCATAGAATCATAGACTGGTTTGCGTTGGAAGGGACCTTAAAGATCATCTAGTTCTAACCCCCCTGCCATGGTCAGGGAAATCTTTCACTCGACCAGGCTGCTCAAAGCCCCGTCCAGAAGACCCATCTGCAGAAATACTGCAGATGTCATAAAAGAACACCAGACTCCAGATTTTATATCTTCCGGCTGCTGAATTCTAAAGTGAGGCTCATTGTGAGACAGATGACTGGTTTATAAGAAAAACAAACAAACTTGCACAGTAGTCTTTCATCTTAATTTGGATTAAACCATCTGTTCATAAATTATGAATACTATAAACAGCATGATTAAAAAAGTTAAATGAATAAGAAGAGTTCACATAACAATTCTGTTTCACATTCTCATTTGTACCAGAGATACCTTTTTCTGTGTTTCAAATCCAAAGGAGGTATCTGCAGGCAATTGTAAAAAATTGAATAGTAGTTTATGTCCATGAAGTTCCTTAGACAGGTATGAGGTGGAGCAGACATATTTGTGCAGATTTGGGAAAACTGACATAGAACAGACAGGGTGAGGGACAGTTTTGCTCAAGTTTATCTTCTAAGGATTTGGAAGAATGGGGATAAAGAACTGCGCCTAGACAATATGGATTAACTGTGTTGCCAGCCAGAGAACAGGGCACATATGGCAGGGGGAATAAGAAGTGGAAGAAAGTAATCTAGAAGGATTAAGAATTGATGGTACAGAAAGATGTGTCAAGCAGAGAGCTTCATATTTTGTTGTAGTTACCTACAAGTAAGGTACTGCCATATCTAACTCTTTTTAAATCTAGTCTTTTCTCAAGACTGGCTAACTAGGAGATACAGGTATTCAGCCAGGAAACAGAAACAATAGCATATAACTTAGGTATTAAATCACATTTAATGATCCCACACCCTTACATTATTATTAACCAAAGTGATTGACCTATTGAATGAAAGCAATACATGTAAAAGCATCAGCAAATAAATTTAAATGTGATTTGAAAATATTTACATTTTGATGGTAGGCTGCAAGACTAATTCATTCAGCTAACTATTTTTTCACTAATCAAAATAGTCATCAACAGAAAACCTACATGACCTGTTAGAATGGGACATTTCACATTTCCCTTCTGTTTCATAATATTTAAAGGAAATTACACTCTCTCCATTTGACATTCAGAAAAAGAACCAACCACATGATTTCTGTTTAACATACCATATACTACAAATAAACAATCAACCAGATCTCAAAAACTGTGCAAGTCCTTCTGTGCAAGACTCTAAAAATGTGTAAGTTTTTTGAGTCTTTCTGACTTGAAGTCAGAAAGATTTTTGCTTAACTGTATTAATGGACTTAGAAGAAACTTAGCTTTTCATCATATATGTTGCTAGGACCAGATTATGACTTCAAAAAAGATTTAGGTAAATTTGATCTTCTTGGGTATATTTATGAAATTGATATACAAAACATGACCATTATTTTTCACTCAGAAATTGTCACAACGTTTCTCCTTGGTCTTTTGTTTACAAGCCAAAAAACTTTCAGGTTTACCATTTGGCATTTGAAAAATAATTTAAGCAATGTGCATGTAATCGGTTACCTAGGTCTATCAGAAAAATTGCCAGGTAGAATAGGAAGACAAATGCTCCTTTTTTGCTTAGCTTTTATGTTCAGTAAACCCTTTGTGTTGGTTCTAAAATAATATGGTAGTGTCATGAATTACCACCATGCAAACTGAAACACAACAAATGTTCCATAACAAATAATTCAGCAGCCAAATCCCACCTCTTTTCTTGTTGGTGAATTTTATATTAATAGAAAATGTTTGTAATTTTAATTAAACAGGAAAACTGTTTTGCAATATTTTGTAGTTTATTCAAGAACATCTGGTTTCATTATCTAAGACTGGAAAACTGAACTGCTTTGATTGGATGCATTAGTCACAAGATATGGGTAAGAACACTTCCACTTGGCACGTATTCCTCCCTATTAGTTTAAAATGTGCTCTTTCAGTAAACATTCCTGAGAAAAGCTCCCCAACTAGCAGTGAACACATGAGGCCAACATTTAAAGTCACAGACTAGCATATTTCAGAGATGACTCCACCAGGGTTCCTTTTCATCTAATTCCTTCTCTTTTTCATTGATAGGCTGCAGATGGAAAAAAAATGATACAGAGACCATGGACCACTGCAAGCTTCACCTCTGCAACAGAGTAAGTCTTCTCTGAACTTTAAAGACACTGTAAGGTCCAGGGTTTTTTGCTACTGAGAACCAGTAACAAGGTTGAACTCAGAGTAATTAGCCCAGCTACATGGCTTCCATTCCCAGTTAAATCCCCAAGTTTCACCAAGGCCAGCCACATTCTGATTCTCACTCTTAGAGCATGACAATAAGGTATCTCCAAGATTCCCTTGCTCAGGCCTCCTAGGAAACCATTCGTGGTCTTCTGGTCTGTCTGTCTAGGCTTATCTGTGCTACAGAAACACAAACAAAAATCAAACTTGAGGAGGACTTGCTATTGACAGACTTACAGTGCTCCATGCCTGTACATGTGCATACCTTCCAAAGGGACTGAATGCAAATCTGGTTGCCACAGAGCCTGCAGGTACAGCATGGACTGCTGAGGAAGGGTTATATGGGATCCACCTTACAGATCGTTAGTGAAGTCAGGTTTTAAGGTGACCTTAAGGTCATGTGTAATTACTGATGTAGGCAAAGAGTATGTGGTATAAAGACAATACAACACACTGAAGGATCTGGCCTGCTTTGGATTTGGTTTTTTCCCACAGTCACTGTGGTCTTAAATCTTAATGAAAAAAGCAAGAAAAGATTATAAATAGTGGACACTGAAGAGACCTGTTTTTTAAATTCAGTTAAGAACTGCTCTGTATCTAGCAAATACAAAAAAATATTGCTGGTGTTTTACACCAGTTTTATCCTTTGGGATTTTCTGTTTATTTTGTTTCTTTGGCTAAACGTTTGGAGTAAAAATGAAGATGAAAATCTTGGAAAGAACTTTTAAAAACAAGAAATCTACTCCACCCTTATTACAACATTATTCTTGTTTAGCCAAACATTTTTCCTTTAACAAATGATCTGATATAGACACACATTCAGAAAAGGCATAAAAGATCTACATCAGCCACATCAGTTTAGATAACAAAAGAATTAGGATGGGTGAAATGTGTGAATGAATGAGAGAAAGTGAGGAATATAAAATAAATATAGGAAAGTAATATCCCTTCAGTGAATAAAACTAATACATTTTGTAATAGTCCCTTGAGTCCATGAAGAAGAATTTAAATTGAATTAAAAATTACACGGGCTTCATGGTGGCTTCCCTTTGTGAGGGGATAATAGGGCTCATGTAACTAAGCTTATGAAAAAGGGAGAAAGCATATGAAGAAGGGATGGAAAAAAAAAAGAGTGAATAGCCCTAGCAAAATAGAAGTCACATGGGTAAACATTTTAAAAGTAAAAGTCACAGTAACCTACACCTTGAGATGCTTAAGTGAGAGGAAGGAGTAAAAAGAAACTTACAATCATTTCAGGAAGCTATCAAAGATGTGGCCTTTCCCCGTGTTTATAGCTGGATTTTATTGCTGGAATGTTGTGCTGTTCACTGAAGGTTAGCGATTTATGCTTCAAGTTTCTTTTTTAGAACTAGACTGCTTGCTAGAGTGGCCCCTTGGGGCAACAGGGTTTTCAACAGAAAGTGGTCACATACATCACCAGTCCCCTGAAGTCTATAAAATTGCCTTTGCTGACCTACAGACAGAGACATTTAAAGCACACTCTCTCCAAGAATTTCCAGAAGGACTTAAACCAGGGACCATTACATTTCCTGACATCCTTCATACCTCCCAATACAGTTTTCTTCAAAACCTGATTTGACGTAACCTAAGTCCTAGGCCAAAAATGCTGTGTGATTTACATTCATTTTTTTTCTCATTACACTACAAATTGCTTCTTGATCACTAAGCCTTGTTAAAGGAGAGCCCACTGAATCAGAGCTCTTTTTCAAAGACCGCTTTGGCTGCTATGTGCAGTCACCACCTGTGCAGCAGAGTTCTCTCATGCTGCACAGGGAGTGCCAATATCTCCCAGAGCAGCCTGTTAAAAACTCACTTTGAAGTAAGCCGTGATTTGAGGGCGGGGGCTTGAACCAAATGACCTACTGAAGTCCTTTCCAATCTAAATGTTTCTATGATTCTATAATCCTATGAGTCGCAATATTGACACAGTAGCAGAGGGACAGAGGAGGCAGAGAAAACCTATTTATCACTAAAATACATTTAATCACTCCAAGAACATGTATGCTCAAACATTACAAGTTCATTTGTAATGCTCCTTTGTGGCTGGATGGTCACACTCAAAGAGTTGTGGTCAACAGCTCGATTTCCAAGTGGAGGGCAGTGATGAGTGGTGTTCCTCAGTGTTGGGACTGGTGCTGTTTAACATCTTTGTTGAAGACATGGACAGTGGGATTGAGTGCACCCTCAGCAAGTTTCCCGATGACACCAAGCTGTGTGGTGCAGTCGACACACTGGAGGGAAGGGAGATGCCATCCAGAGGGACCTGGACAGGCTGGAGAGGTGGGCCTGTGCAAACCTCATGAAGTTCAACAAGGCCAAGTGCAAGGTCCTGCACATGGGTCAGGGCAATCCCATGCACAGATACAGGCTGGGCAATGAATGGATTGAGAGCAGCCCTGGGGAGAAGGACTTGGGAGTATTAGTGGATGTAAAACTGACTATGAGACAGCAATGTGCGCTTGCAGCCCAGAAAGCCAACCGTGTCCAGGGTTGAATCAAGAGAAGTGTGGCCGGCAGGTCGAGGGAGGGGATTCTCCCCCTCTACTCTGCTCTCATGAGACCCCAACTGGAGTCCTGTGTCCAGCTCTAGGGCCCCCAACACAAGAAGGACACAGACCTGCTCGAGCAGGTCCAGAGGAAGCCACAAAGATGATCAGGGGGCTGGAGCACCTCCCTTATGAGGACAGGCTGAGAGAGTTGGGGTTGTTCAGCCTGGAGAAGACAGGGCTCCAAGAAGATCCTATAGCGGCCTTCCGGTACTTAAAGGGGGCCTACAGGAAAGGTGGGGAGGGACTTTTTATCAGGGACTGTAGGGATAGAATGAGAGGTAGTGGTTTTAAAGTGACAGAGGGTAGATTTAGATAAGATATAAGGAGGATATTTTTTCCTGTGAGGGTCATGAGGCACTGAAACAGGTTGCCCAGAGAAGTTGTGGCTGTCCCCTCCCTGGCAGTGTTCAAGGCCAGGTTGGATGGGGCTTTGAGCAGCCTGGTCTAGTGGAAGGTGTCCCTCCCCCTGGCAGAGGGGTTGGAACTAAATGATATTTAAGACCCCTTCCAACTCAAACCATTCTATTATTCTGTAATTCTGTGAGATTCTATGATTTCTGCAGGAAATCTAGAAACTGCCACTTAAAGAATTTTATAACGCAGTCATATTTACTTTTTCTAAAAAAAAAAAATCACTGAAGGTATTACTGCAGAATTTTGCTTACTAAGAATTACTACTTTCCACATTTTGTTTAAAGTCAGAAATAGTTCATATTTATCTCTCTTAACTTTAATTTAAGACTCACCATAACAAATTTCATCATTATACAGATAACTAACCATAATCAGGCTTATAATGGAAACCGGTTTACTGTATTTTTTGTTTCGTGTCTGTATGAGAATAAGTGAATGTATTACAACTAAAGGAGGTCTTACAGTTGTAAGTGAAACTATGATGTTGAGACAATCCCAGTTTCCCACCAAAGGTTATAATATTTGTATTTACACTACATTAATGATCTGAGA
This sequence comes from Strix uralensis, assembly GCF_047716275.1. Taxonomy (NCBI): domain Eukaryota; kingdom Metazoa; phylum Chordata; class Aves; order Strigiformes; family Strigidae; genus Strix; species Strix uralensis. The sequence goes on from NC_133974.1 coordinate 58,201,453, forward strand.
ACAAGGTTGGAAACCACTGTTTTAGCTGTAGGTCAATGCTACAAAACACTTCTTGTCAGAAGCTACAACTGTCTCTCCCTTAGTGAAGGAAGTTAGCATTTCATAAAGTTGAATAACCCTATCTGAAATCTTAGCAATCTTTTGTGTGCTGTACAGTCAGTAGTGGTGCTTAAGAACAGAAGAAATGCAGGCACAGGGTGAGAAGTTAAGTATCATTCATTTCATACTTCAATAGCCTGAGCATCACCCCCCAAGACCAAGTATGTGCAGAATGGCCTTATGATCAGTAAGCAACATCCAGTTCTCTTAAATCTAAAACAACTATTGCAGCTTTATGCCTTAAGAGGTTGCACCTGGTAGGTGTCTCAGACTGCAAAATAAACCTTCAGTTGTTTCCTGTGACTCTAGTTTTCCTGTCTCAGCTGGCTTTTTCAAGTCTCTTCCCCAAATTAGATGATCATTACAAGGTGCCAGAAAGGATTTCTCCTATCTTATTCAAGATAGACTATACTAATTCACAAGTATATATTTTGTCTGAAATACATGCTGATTTGTCATGTGAAGGCAAGTACATGATGTTTGGTCAGAAGTCTAGAATAATACCATTGTATTCCTTTATATACACTCCATGAAATCATATACTTATCTCTAGTAATTGACAATACAACACTCTCAGCAGTTTACTGCTAAATCTTCACAACTCCATTACAATCCTCCATGTCATCTTCCTCTAAAATAAAGAAATTAACAAGTTTTAGCCTACAGGGCAAACAGAGGAGGGCCAAATAAAGAGCTGGGGGAAAATAAATTGTCCTTTTAAATGTTCAGTGTTGTAGAGGACTGTCTAAAAAATTCAGGCACAGTTCACCTACTGCTTTCCTGCCTTCCTCTGTTATCAAGAAATAGCAAACCCAAACACATACCTGATTTCTGAGGTCTCCTGAAATGACAGAGAACATCTGAAATGGTGCTGCTCTAGAGACATCACAAGTCAAAACATTTCCAAAACCAGCTCTCAGTCATCTTGAGTCAACCAGCAATCCAGTTCTTCCAGGCAGTAGATAGGGCTACACAAACCTTAAATAACAGAATATCAGTCTCTGACGAGTTCTCTAATTTCACGATGTTGCTGCATGGTTCTGTTCAGTTTGAGCTCATTTTCATATGCATTTCCTATAGCTTTTATCAAAAATATCTGTTAATCTGGGCATTCCTTTAATTGTATTACATGTATCTCCCTCCAAGTGTCCTCTTGATAGTTAACCTGCATCAGTGTCAACTCAAATGTATCCTTTTGTTTCCCAGATATTGCTTCAGTAACCTCAGACTATTAAAAAAATATATATAGCTGGGTTTGAGGGACAAAGGTCTTCATCACTGAATATTTAGGAGGAGAAGAATTTATTCAGCTCAGCTCTTTTTTTGCCATTGCCACTGTCCTGTGACATCACAGTGATAATGAATCATCTCTATCATACAGCCATACAATCTTTACCAGCTTCTGGTGTATTGTTATACACATGTACATGATGCACAAAATGAGGTTACTGATTTGGCAAAGCTGAAACATTTCCTAAAGGTAGCTGTGCCTGCTATTCTATGGCTCTTAGACAAACTTGGTTAGGAGTGAAAAAGGAGATTCCATCAAAAATTTCATGACCTTCTGTCTACTTCTCCCACCAAATTTTTGGCTGCTCAAGTGTCCAGTTTCTGCAAGACAATGCTTTCCATGAACATCTCCAGGGTTTCCAATATATAATGACCCCACGACAATGGAATGACATACAGTTCTCCATTCTCCAAACCTGAGAATTTCTAAACTGTTGCTTTTCAACCCATATTGAGATCAAATCTAATCCTAAAATAGCAAACTCTCCATGACAGGGAATGACTGTTTCCACTGATTTCCAGCAAAATACCAGCTTCCCAGAACTATGTTGGCTAACTGTTCCTTTGTCCAGCATGACACTTATCCAATTTGAATCCTAAAAATGTTCATCTCTAGTGTTCTGCAAGACAGTTTTTTCCTACAAAAATGTTGAAGCAAAAACATGAGTGAATTTACCGAAACTACATTTCACTGCTGTTGGAAACCATCCAAACAGTGAAACAGTCAGTGCAATTTCATTTTCAGGGTAGCAGTTTTGGCCTCCAGGTTTGTCTGTATCTGCATAAACTCAAAATGAATATAAATGTATGTAGGAGGGGATTTAATATTCTCTTGCACCAAAAGTTCTCCAAGGTTGAATTCTTGATAAATAGGCCTGTCATGATCTTTACCATTTTGATATAGCAATACCCAAAACACATAACTGTATCTCCAGATACTGTTATTTTTAAAAGGTTCCATCAATCTTCTAGCTTTTTTTTCTACTGCTTTTTCTTTCCTTTTACAGACTCTCTCTATTAGAAAAACTAGATTTTTTTCTTGCAATGTGAAAAAGCCTTGGCAAAAGACTGTCACCAAACCAGATCTGTGAGTCTTGTGGCAGAGTTGGCAATATCTTCAGATTGCTTATAGATTTTCTTGAAGCCTCATTAATTCCAGTTCCCCATATCCATGTGTCCTCCCTTGGGCACATTAAATCTTCTCAGGTTGAATTTTTACTGCTACTCGCTTCTGCCATCAACCTAACTTATTTTTACTTAGAGAAGGGATATAGCTCTAGCTTTGAGCATTTTTTTCCTCATTCCTCCCACCTTTCTGAAAGGCTCCAGCTAATACTGGACACAGAAAATTTTACTGGCACTTATCATCCTATATGCAGACCCCTGAGATTCACACACAAATGTCCCATGGGTACCTGCATTGCACTCTGTAGAATATTTCTGTACCTTCTGATATCTTTGCCACTCCCCTAAATGAATATCCATTTTCAGTTGGATTGCTTGAAACCGGCTTCAAGATCAAACATGACATCATTGTAAAAACCTGTTAATTCTGTAAAGATAGGGATAGAAAATATAAGATTAAATGCTTGCTGCCTTTCTTTCCTTCTCAGATGTGTTTTTACATGCACTCTTGATGAGGAGGAAAAGCTGGAAAAGACAAAGGGAAACCCCTAAAAAGGGGCCAAAGATGTTGAAATTAGCTCTCAGATGCCTTTATTTGAGGACGCTAAAACTGTTTATATCCTACCAGTCTGAGCAAACATCCCTTGTTTCACAGAGATGTGGGACAACATTGTCTGCCTTTCTGATTCTCGATGTTACATCCATAACTAGGAAATCACGGCTTCAGCCTCCTAAGAAATCATGCATTCTTATGAAAGAAATTTTTATTTATATAAAAAGAACACGTGTAATTTATTTTTTTAATAAGTCAAGTCTCCCAAGAGAATTTGGCAGGGAACTGTTATTCTAATACTTTGGCTGTCTTTGCAAGATGATCGTCTTGATAATTTAAAATGTCATAGGATGTTTGCAGGAACAATAGACCAGATTCCTGAGCTGGTGTAAATTGGCACAACTCCACAAACATCAAAGAAGCAATGCCAGTTTACACCAGCCCATCAATGTTCACAAATTAAATGGATGTTTTGTGGTTTACTACATGGCAGAAAACTTGTAGTGCAACTCAAGCCCTCATAAGCTATGCTTTGAAACTATTTGATTTTTAATAGATCTGCAAAACCAAACTTTCACATCAGAATACTGACCTCATATTTGAGTTCTTTAACATCAGAGTTAAAACCCACATCTTTAATGCTTCAGAGAATGAGTGTGCAAAAGAAGCTAATGACCGGATATCCTAAAGCACAAGCCAGATTTTTTCCAAACACATGTACACACCAAATGCAAACGCAATGCTTTTCAACACCTTGATCATAAGAATGTATCTTTAAAATTGTTATGGGTAAAGTTTAACTGAAGCTTCATTCTGAACCAGTTACCTCTCTATTGACAATAAAGCATTCCCTTAAGATGTTCATTTTAGGTTTCAGAGCAAAGATTCTATCATTCTTTTCCAAAAACATATGAACACTAATTAGCAATAGCAAATTTTAACTTGGTCTGAAGTTTCTTTGAATTTTTTTTTGGCTCAAAGAAAATCAACAGCTTTTAAAAGTAATATATGTGTACACACATACACTTGATATAATATTTATATATTTTTAAATAAAAATTACATAATGAGGAACTATAAAGGGTGAGCCTTTCTAGAATTAATTATACATGAAATGCATGATACTTTTACACAAAAATAAAGACATTTAGAAAAAAAATCTTTCATTGAAGGGTCCAAAATCACTTAACAAACATCCTGTGAGCCACAAAACCCTCCTGTGAGACAATTGCGTATGATTAGACCCATTAGTTCATTCAGCCATATTAAATTACTTTCTTACATTCAGCCATGTTGGGAATAGAACCAGCAACAAATTGTTCATAACATTTCCAACAGCAAAGAGGAACAGGGAGTAGAAGGATAGGAAGAAGGATGGGAGGTGACAGAAAAGCAAGGGCATGAGTTAGAAGAGAGGGAACAGCAGTTCTGTTCACAACAGCAGTACAGGAAAGAAAGATTTGTCCACACAGCAAGCTGACTCTTCATAACATGGAATTGCTTGTACCCAGAAGCACCTCATCTTCTTCTGAGAAGCTCCAGTTCTCCTAATTCTCAAAAAAAAATCCTGAATTTCCTTTTGCTTTTTTTTCCCCCCCTCTGGCTTTACATGCCCAGACATGCCAGTCCTTTCTCACTTTTCTTTCCACACTTTGACTGGTGACTGATAATTATTGCAGATGCTCTGTAGACCACTTTCAGCTAGCTGAGGTGGAAGCCTCACCTGGTTTTCTTTTGGTGATTTTTTTTTACAGAAACAAAATCCTGGCTCCTGCTCTAGTAGATATTTCAAAATCATGAGCTGCACATGCCAAAAATCCATCTGTCTCAGATGTTAAGTGCGAAAAGGAGTTATGTCTGGTGAAATACAGAACACAGCAGCCCAAATCAAGAATCCTGGATCACCTTAACCATTACCTTTAGTAGTACCTTTCCAATGTTGCTAGATGGAATAAGATAAGGATGTTATTAAGTCTTTGTTTCCTTCAGCATATTTATTATGATAGAAAGCTGTGCAGAAGTTGCTTCTGATTAATTCATAATACACTGGCTTTCACAAACGTTTCAAAACCTGCCAGCTAAAAAGAGACTGCTACTGTGTCAGACTATAGTAGGCTCTGTAATATACTGGTCAAAACACTTTCAAGTGTACACTTTCACTAACCCTGATATAAGCAAAGAAAGGAAAATCTGTTCCTCATCCCTTGTCCCTCATCCCTGCAACAAGAAGAAAATCACACCCAGAAATTTACAGCAGAATGGAAGTCACACTCCATACATCTAGTTACAGTACTCTCAAAAATGAATAGAAATTGAGTTGATAAGAGTACTTATAAAAACAGCAGTCTGCTTGGCACTAAAGACAAAGCTAAAACCTGAAGTAGTCCGCAGGAATAGCCCACCCCAAGAGATAAGAAGTAGTAACATGGGTAAGAGACTGTAGAACAAGCACTGCTAGGCGAAGCCGCAGGGTCTGCCACAACTCAGTGAACAGTGTAGATGACATTTTTTGATGTGGGTCAGATGGAAGCAGGTAGTTATTTTTCTTTCTTAAAGCAATTGCCTCCAAAATGTGCCAAAGATCTGTCAAAGCTGGTAGCTGTAGTAATGTGCTTTAGTAGAAAACTATCATATTTACAGGCAGTAACACAAAAAGTCTGATAGAAAAGATTTCTTTATAATTACCACCAAAAATACTCTGTCATAACAATTTATGCCACTGTAAATACTATTTTTCCTTATAAATATTTCTTTCTTATGTTTTGCTTTAAAATATATTTACAGTGAAAGAAAAGGGCAAGAAAAGCTCTTAGCTTTCAGTTCAATAACAAGTAGTTCCTAACAGACTAATGAATAAGGACAACAAAAATCTGGGCCATTATTCACAGCCACTGTAGCTAAAATACATCTGCCAGATCTATTGAGAATATTTGGTGTAAGATACATGCATACTGTGCAGGGGTCTCAAAGTGCAGGTATTACTAAAAGATGTATATCTCCTGTTGGGATATACAAAACCATTTGAAATAATTATATCCAGCAAGACTTTGCAATAAATTAGTAACACATTTTAAACACTATTTACACTGTTCCTTCTTCCCTTGGAGGAAACTCATTGTGTTTAACTGAGGAAAACATCTAAGATGCCAAGAATGAAGGTGATTTATGCTTTCACAGTAAAAGTCAAACACTCCTCTGAAACTTGAATGAAGAAATAATGCATGAGCACTGACAATATATTCCAGAGATATCATTCAGCTTGGTCCTGAGTTTGGAAGACATTTCCTGTCAGTGGATCCCTGTTCAACACGGAGTACTCTGCAGAGCCGTGGACTTAAATACTGGAATAGCTATATTTCTTTTAGACTACTTTTTATTTCATCTTAGTTAGCAAATGCATCAGGGAAATGTCCTACACATTTCTACACAGTCTAATGCAGTGAAAGGAGCATCAGGCCTGACTGGATCACTTGACCTCTAGTGCTACTTTAATACAAAATAAAATGATCGTAATTGAAAACACCATTTGGCAGGTTGCTATTAAATATGTATTGGACTATTGCCTTAGACCCATGTTTCATTTAATGCTCTTGTTCATAGGTTCTGGTTTCTATTATGTTTTAATTTATTGACTGTGGACCAAATATGAGTTGCAACACTTTCTGCGGGATCCCATTCAACCATTTCATTCAGCAAGGCTGCCTGCTGCAGGCAACAACAGCCTGGCAGTGCTCAGGGTCCACCAGCTACACTGTGCCAACCATGCCAGCCACACCACACGGCCACGCCATGCTGCCATGCCATGCAACATCCCACCATGCAACACCTCGCCATGCAGCCCAAACTCAAGTGTCAGGTTTTGCCCTGAGCCTCCTGACAGAAGGGTAATGCATGCCTTCTCTGTCCGCACCAGTTCTGCCTACTGGCCTTGCTTCCACAGCCCCTGAGGCCCTTGAGGTCAGTGGAAGGAGTTGAGAGAGCAAGGTGCAGTGAGGGGACATGGGACATGGTGGCAGGTCTGATCCCCCATAGTCCCAGCCTGGAGACGAGGACCTGGCACAAGGCTGACGCTGGGTTTCTGCAGGCATGTTGGGCATATAGCACAGCAAATCTCTAAAGTAACATGCAGTGCATCTGCACTGGCCACCTGTAACTGCAGAGAGATAGAAAAGACATAAACGAAGGTGGGTTTTTAACTGGGGGTACAAGGGGAGACCATGCTCACCAGCTGCTCTCATGGCATCGACTGGGAGATGATAAGGAGCATTGTACTGCCAGGTCTTGCTCAGTCTGATTTAGCCCAGGCCCCTCTCTACAGAGAAGGTGGGACTGGACTCAGAAGCAAGACTGCTCTAACGTTGCTCCTCCAAATCAGTTCTGCCATTGACTCAGAGTTTCTTGTTTAGTATCCAAGTAATTCAATCAAGTGTCCTTTGGGGTTTTCACAGAGGGGCTCTGATTTAGTTTTCCTTCCTTTTTTTCCATTTCCATGCTTCTTTTTTCTTTCAAAAAATAGATAAAAGCCTTTCATTAAAGACTTTAAGAAACCTCAAGGAAATGTATCAAGAAAATGTTTCTCACTAAGCTCTGCTCTTCTGTGCCAGTTATCAGACAACACTGACAGGAAACACAGTTTCAGTTTCACAATACTCTGAACCATGAAATGTTAGTATCAGCTGAAATATTTAAAGTTCCTTCTAAAAAAGCCCCTCAGCTTCTTGCTGTCTCAAGTCATCTCATGGTTGACCGCCACATGGCTGTAGACTTGGGGAACCTTCCTGTCCAATAGATGGGAGGAGTGAGGTTTGTAGATTAGGATGGTCTCACACCTGAATCTCCATCCTTGACATTTACCCATTGTATAAAATATTTATATCTCTTTTGTTTGTTCATTTTAACAAATTTTTTGCCTGTTTCACCTTCAGCAGTTTACAGTGGAACCTACTTTCCTTTTAGATAATTTAATAGACTTTAGCTAAATCTAATCACCTTAACATCTCCTTTCTGATAAAGCTTGTATCAGATTTAAGAAAACATGAGCCACTCTAATCTGTTGTTAATCCAAACCACAGGCAGCAGTAGTCTGAGGTCCTAAATCGGTGATGTATTGTTATAGGTCTGCAAACATAGCAGCTACCCAGAGAGGAGGGAGGACCTGTACGATTAAATTCTGACTGGAGAACTGATGTCCATCGCTCTTCTTTGTCCTGTGTTTTGCCCTTTGTGAAGCACCCACATTTACACAAACTGACAACTTTCCTGGGCTGTCAGTAGTGGGAAATCTCTCAGTGCTGACGTGCTGTTTATAAATTGCTATAGATCTTCTGAGTACAATGCAGCTTTTTAATTACAACTTTCTCTTCAAAACTCCTGTCTTAAATCAGTAATATATGAAAGACAATAAAATCCATAATGCTTGCCAAAAGACTGTCTACCTAAATCCACTTACACAGTGGCGTTGGCTTTCAGTCTCCAGGGAACCACATCAGGCTGGAGAGTTAAAAAATAGTGGATGCTGTATACAACCTGATTTCCCAAAGGAAACAATGCTTTGATCTCTTTAAATCTATGTTATTAACACCCTATCAGAAGGTAGAATATTTAGAAGAACAGATGGTTCTTGTTCATTTGTTTAATCTAAATTTTGAAGAGCAGGCTACATTCAGAAGAATTTGTCAACCACCAATCATATTTCTTGCTGTAAAAGGTCTGTTTCCCCATTTTTTTCATCCAGTGTAATTAATATCTGAGTAACCAGCCACTTTTCTATCTGGGTGTGGTTTTTTGCTTGGTTGTTTTTTTTGGACTTCTGATGTTTATTGTACTTCAACCTTGGTGATCAAAATTACTTAATGGCACAGCAGCCCAGTAAGCAATCACAAGGCACAGGGCATGCCCTTATGCTGTGGTTACAGATGCACTCATCCTGGCAAATTTTGCATGAGGAGCACTACAAAATGCACTGCAGAGCCACTTCAGCTTCTGCCTTGGAGCAGATGTTGATCAAAGCCTCCTGACAGATGCTTTGCAGCATAATATGGCTCACATGCTCCTGAATCTGAGTTAGCATTGCATTAACTCTACTTGGCTGCATGTGTGTTTGCTTGATAACTGACTGCTCCACTTCCATTCAACATCATGAGGTATTCCCACTCCACCTTGAATTTCCAGCCATGGGTCTGCTATCCTTAAACTACGTCAGTGCATCCAGCAATACAAAGGTGGTCTGGATTCATCTTGGTCACAGGACTGCATTGCTGTTGAATTAGCCAGGGTATCTGATACAGAGATCATGTTATTGTTAAGCTTTTATTTTGTTTCTTGCTGGGCCTGATAGAGCAAATACCTGAAGTGGCATAGTAGTTTGAACAGAGGATATATGATCCAGCACAGAAGCTACTTATGTTAGGACGGTCCCTCACAAAATTTTGAACACACTAGAACTGGCAAATAGAGTTTATACTGTTTTATCCATATCTGTCTTGTAGTTATACCTGTTTTAAGCTAGTTCTAGAAGCCATCAAGTATGATTTACTATATTGTAAACCCACAGTATCAGTTTTACCAATTTGATTCTCCTAGCAATCTCCTTCTCTTGAAAGTCTCCAAGCACTAGTAAAAGGTAATTTATGTTTCACAGAAGTCTTTGAAAGTATGTGATGTTTCCATATCATGTGCCAGCTCATTGGCTGTTGCAAATCCATTAAAACAAGGGAGCTGGTTCACAGTTTTCTCCTGATAAGGATCTGGCTCCATGCATCATACCCTTTCACAAACCACCACTGTTTCACTTCTCTTTCTGTTAAAAGTTTTTATCAGGGGAACAATAATATCAAAACCTATTATCCATGTTCAAGCAAAAAATTCTATTACAGAACTGATAAAAATTGTTTAAACAACTAAAGGTTCTGTAATGTTTTCAGAAAGTAAAAGATGTCATTTAGTCAGTGTAATGAAACTCCTCACAGTGATTAGGATTAAATTAATCTGATTTTTAATAGCATATTAGCTGCTTTTTTGAGGGAGTTGTTGGTTTATTGTCTCATTCTCATGCACCATGATGTCACTTCAGGACAGAGACAAGTTTGTGCAGATGCCTTACCTCTGCATTTTTGTACTGTTGAATACTGTTTTGATTTTTTTTTTTTTTAAACACATATTTATCTCTGAATTTCCTGGAATTTTAATGCTTGAGAACAATTGCAAGATCCTATTAATGTAACCTTCTCCCTCCAGGGGACTGCTGCACACTTTCCAATGTCAGGGTTTTTTTTTTATTTTTTGCCCTTAAAAATATTTAGTAATATTTGTTAATAATCTGTACATCTATGAAACAGATTGTATCAGAGTTGTGAAATATATCTTAACATGTTTCATGTGACAATGAGATCTATAATAAGGGCGTTAATAAGTGGCATGATCACTTTGTCTTAATGGGTTGTTTATGACGGAGAGGACACAAATTTACTTGTAAATTACCCTATTTGTTTCTTGTCTTCTATAAGGCCATACTTTTTTTAATGCTGTGCCTAACTCATGTAATGTGAATGTCTGGTGACTCCATTACTGTTAGCATCTGAGCATTCATTATCCCATCAGCTTTCCCATTAGCTGTGCATACACCTACAAAACATAACTATTCTAACTGTGATGGGCCATTAAAGGTTTGAATGGTTGGTTATGTTCCCAGGATTGTTGAAATCAATAGAACCAGCTATTCAGCTTAATGGGGATAACACCATTAAAATCAGTGGCAGATGAGCCAGTGCTATTGTTCCCAAACACATGTTTTCAGATAGAAGCATCTAATAATTTAAAAACAGGACTGCCAGTATGCCTTTAACCAGAATATTCTGTAACTCCATGCAGTATTATTTCATTTATTGGAAAGCTGTGACTTTTATTATCATATTTTCTACAAACATTTCAGCTTTCTGCTGTGAAACAAATCTGTTTTCTTAAAATCACAGCACTATGTACTACTCCAAGCATTGTTTTATTTAAAAGTCATTCAGGCCTTGACAATACCAGGCCTCCCCCTTCAAAATCCTGTTTTATTTCAAAGGTAATGTAGCAGAAATACTTGCTCTGGAGAGTTCTGGTACTGTACCACAGTAGTCAGCTTTTCTATTCATGACTCTTTTCTTAACCAGCATTTTTAACATCATGAGTCTTTTTATCTCTCTATTTTAACTTTATAACAGGTCTTAGTGTTCAGGGAGAATTACACTGATTTAGACTTAGTCACAGCCTATAAAATGCTGTGATTCCACCATTCTTGGCCATTCTTTTATATGCAAAAAAAAAATTCTTCTGACTGCTACGTTACAAAAAGCCTACTTTATACAGTCATGTTCTGTAGCTCCTGATCTGCGTCACTGATATCTTTTGTTTTTCTCCTGAATATCCAGTCTCTTTATACTTTTACTATCTCACAGGTCAGCACTTTTCATAATTACAGTTCTGTTAATCTTTGTGTGTTTGCTTTATGGTCAGTGTACAATTTATATTGTAGTATTCATACTACAGTTTGGTTATCTGTCTATCAATAGAGAACAATCCTGACAGAGTCCTCAGCCTTTTACTGCTTTCCAGAACCTTGCAGAATTATTTTTTTTCAATTTAAGCTCTTGCTGCCTTTTGTACTGAAAGGCATTTTACTGGTTGATATACCAACATTAACAAGAGGACTCAAATATTATAGCTTCACAGCCTTGGAGCTCTAGTTAACACAGTCAAATTGTCACTGGCCTGTGCCTTATGATGTTTCCTAAAACAGTATTTAAAGATACTGTGGAGAAAAGCATATAGAATCACTACCACAAGGCATCTGCACTTATGACCTTGCACAAGGTTTCACCAGTTAATATCCAGCTCTTTTGAAATCATGAATCATTCCTTAGAGACTTAGCAGTTCAAACACTTTTCTCTTAGTCATGTGCCCTTGTAAGTCTTGCTAGCCTATGAAAAAGCACTCAGGGCTTTGTTTATTTTTGTCCACAGATCTACTGTTATCGAGGCTTCCAAGAGTATCTAGAGAAATGTACTTGCATGGATGAAAACTTTAAAATTAAAACAAAAACAACAAAAAAAACCCACCCTGCTATAAGAAACTCCTGTTTTTCCTAGTTTCAGAAACAGAGTTTGCAAATGAGATAACCTCTGTAACCACCTGTGGGTCAGGCAGGCAGCTTTCAAACAAAGTTTCCTATTCTGGTTGGCAGTCTCTCTCCTTAGATCTCAGCATGTACCCAGGCAGGCTCAAACCTTTATCAAGGTCTAGGCTCTCCTATTCTGTGTGATACTCTTCATTTGACAGGATTTAGGTTCAAAGAAGGATGTTAAAAGAAAACCTGGTCATGGTATCTAGCATAGGGAGAGGGGTAGCCTACATTTTAGAGATACCTTTTGAATTGTATCTGCACCCGTCTTTCAGGGCTGGAATAATGCAGGCCTGGCACCCAGACAACCCATAATGCCCACCTGAGCAAATCACATTAATTGGTTATTGTTAACTTTAAAAAAAAAAAAAAATGGTTCCTTTCACTGAATAGTTCCTAACCTTTTCAAACTAAAAATTGGGAACATAGCACACTTACCTGCCTCCTGCTGAGTAATTTTTCTGTTTATTGGTATTAGCTTTCAAATGACAGTACTAAAGAGCTATAATGATCTGTACTGAAGACACTTAGCAAAGGGCTCATTAACAGCTGAGATGAGCTGTAAAAGAAACACATAAAATGTCAAGCTAATTTAAAAAATCACGCTACACTGGGAAATGGGCAATTAAACAATAACACTTACACAGCACAGGAAGGTCTGAAAATGAACATAGCAGAGCGACAGACACTGCTATCATTAGGAATCCAGCTCAGCTCCCATAGTGAGTAACAGAAATCAAAGTCCTGGAAATGTAAGAAGAGAAACATACAGATCTAGCATGAAAACTCAGTAACAAAGGCCCATGCTTCAGGCTTACCATACAGAATGTGTAAGAGGGCACTCTATCTTATAATAGACAATATGGGATGCCAGCCTATATTCCCCAGTGACAGGCTATCTAAACAGGCATGTAAGATTAGACCAGAAATAGCTGTAAGAAATCATAATATTACTGCCAGCTCTGTGGGGAAACCTATGAGAGTCAAGGAGACCAGCAAGCACATAGTCGTGAGCTGAGCTCATGAAATGAGCTCTGACTTAGGTATCTTGTATGTGCTCAGGTCCTAAACACCTAGTGAGGCAGTCCTGGTGTCAATACCTATGTTCCCTATACAAACAACTAAGACCTCCAGATGGGTGACCCTGTTCCTGCTAAGTTTAGATGAATAGATCAGGCAAAATGGATGCCAAACCACAGATTTTTCACTTGCACTCCCTGGACTATCCATCATAAAGCTCTAATTATTTTCCAAAAGAACCAGAAGCATCACAGAAAGACTGTGAATTACAGAGTCACTGAAAAGGGACACTTAAAATTGTTGATACTTAGTCCTTGCAATTTGTCCATTAGCCCACTTTCTACACACAAGTGACCTTTCTGTTTCTGTGTTCATAATTCTTTGTCATAGGAATTTCTTAATCTTCATTTAATCTCCGTAGTTGAGTGCTTCTTTTATTTCACTACTGAATTGCTCATGAGTGAGCTGCTTCACAGATGTTATGAAGAAGAAATTGAATAGTCACAAAATCTTTTGAAAATTCAGTTAAAGACTTAAAAATGCAGTTTATGTTCCTGCAGTTCCACCAAAAGCTTGGATACCCATCTGATTTTTCACAGATTCCTGTTGCTTTTTCAACCCTAATGCACTCAAAGAGAATGATTATGGACTTCTGTGGAGCTACTGAAAAATTAGAATGTACAGAATCGGGCTTCTTGTCAACAAAAAGTCATTCATCTGCTGCTGAAATATTAAAAAGTGTGCAGTTAGGCTTCCTGGTGATTTCAATTTAGGAAAATGCAGTAGGAGTATTAAGGTTTTCATGGTTTGTTCACTGTTTGTTTGGAAGTTGTTTGGGGTTTTATTTCTAATGTTTCTTTGCTCAGGAGAAGCAACTAGTTGAAAGGATAAGTTTGGGGGGTTTTAAATTTCCATTTGAGAAAGCAGTAATTAAAACATAAAAGCAACATTTAAACTCCTCAGTCCATAGGTCATACCTGTGCTTTGAGCAAAACCTTATCACTCTCGAACTCCCATTGATATCAAGGGGCTGAAATGACATGTTTAAGCTGAAACCATTTTCTAAACTCACTTGAGGAAAACTAATGGATAATGTGATATGGTACTGTAGCCATCAAGAAAGATTTCCTCTGAATATGACAGAGAAGGCAGAAGAGATCAGATAATGAAGAGACAAAGAAAGAAATCAGTTTTAAAAGCAGAGGAGAAATAGGAGGATGGAATTGGACCACTGAGGATAATAAGGTAGTTCACCTCCTAAGTTACTCCAAGTCATATTGATCTCACACAGTTGGAGAACCATCAGGTAGTTATGGCAGTTCTTTATGTACATTTTTATTCACATCCCAGAAACCTGCAGTCACTTAATACAATAATGGTGGTGGAAAGGGGAAAAGAACATTATCATTCCTAAAAAAGAAGCCAAGCCTCTGAAGACATGTTCCTTTTTAGTTCAAGGATGGATCAGACACCTTTGGAAAGCCAATATTCTAAAACAAGGAAAACAATAATGATATGTCAGCGGTTCTAAAAAAATGATTCTGACAAAAAAAGTTTCAGTCATGGAAAATAGTCTTGAAACCAGATTCTGTTGTTAGATTTATTAAGGGTTTGGGTTTTTTCACTTCTTTGACAGCAGCGAAAACTCAAATCCAGCATTCAAGCTGCAAAAATGACATACAAAAAAAAAAAAATGGTGCTACTTCTAAATATTGCTAAATATTCCTTCTAAATATTGGAAGATATTTTTGAAATAGTTGTATGGCTCAGACATACAAAAGCTCATCTTGAGCCCATTCTTAAGCATTTGCAACACATGGGATACATTTGAGATTTCTTCATAAAGTACCACCAGCATGTTAAAGTGCACTCCAAGTTTGAGCCAACCCCCAAAGCTTTTCTTTTTATGAGCTTCCTGCCAGTTAAAATAATATGTTCTACCACACACATACAGAGATACACATCTATACACTGCAATATGTATGAAACTGGTTTTATATGTTGAAGTATGGTTTTGTCTAAATTCTTTTAGTATTTTAATGCACACTTTTAAAGTTCTTAATATTGGAGTGAAGGTACTCTGGTGGTATATAAAGTTTGTTTTATTCATCAATTTGCTGTCTACCTTCATAGAAAAAAAAAAGTATAGTATTCTCTTTGAGGTACCACATGGCAATTTACAAGTTACGCCTTCATTTTCTGGCTCTGCCATTGGCTTCATGTATAACACTTGGCAGAATATTGAATCCTTTTGCTTTGTAAAATGGGAATAAGACTCTTCTGTAACAGCAGGAGTATCCAAAGGAATGACACAGACCACATACTTAAAAATAAAACAAATTTTGAAGGCAGCTTGTGGGTTTATACAGTAGCATCTTTCTGCCCCGGTGCTGCTGACACACCTTCCCACCCACCAGAGGAACATTTTATTGCAGCCCCCTCCTCTCTCTCAAACCCTGCTCCGGTTGGAAGGAGTGAGGCAAAAGACCATTAGGGCTCTATGTTCCTTGGAGTTTATCTGATTTACCTACTTACATTAGAAGACCCAGGCCATCATAACCACCTTCTTAGGCACTAATTTCTGTGAGAAGTAGGCACATAAATTTCTTTATGGCTCTAAGTCCTTAGGGTATGGTCATAGTCTCACCATATGTCTGCATGGTGCATAAGGCACTAGGACTATAAGGCAATACTGGAACAGGAGAGAAATAAAGTAACAAACTTTATAATCAGACTAATTTAAATGTCATCCTCAGTGGCAACAAGTAGGCTGCAATTCTCATAAAATGAGGGTTGGCTTTATTTTTCCCTTGTGTCTCTCTATCTCCTTAGCAAATACAACAATGTTGCTGTGTAATTTTAATTTTTAATTTAATTATTTTTAAAGTAATGTCTAACACACTGCATCACTGAATGCCCCTCCCCTCTTTTTTGTTTTGTTTTATAAAACAGTGTAAAAAAATATATATATTGCACTGAATATCTTACGTTTGAGTATATTGAGGTGTGATTTACTAATTGATGTTTTAGCAGCACTAATACCTCTGAACTGATCTTGAGAAGCAGCAGGTCTTTTAATTTATGATAGAAGAGAGACATTAAAACAAAGAAAAATACACATTAATTGGAATCAGTACATTTCCTAATTCTGGATTTAATAATCCTGCTCTGTTAGAGTCCAATACCGAACTGGGACACACACTAAGGATCATGCTGGCAAACAATGAGCGAATGAATAATCCAGAAAAAAGGCGTCACTATGTGACAATTTTTTGCACACTGCAGCTTGCTGTTGGTGTCCCACTTTAAAAACTGATTATTTTTTGCAACATTCATAGGGGAAATTCAGCATGGCCAGGTCACTGAAGTCACTAAATGTATTGGGATGGTAGTGATGGTCACAGTGTCAGAGCCACTCATCTGTGTGCTGACTTGGAAAAACGTGACATGCCTCATGTCTCCTGTGTCCTGTTTAAGGTACCAGATTGATTAGTACCTGTGAGGGTTTGCCTGGGATATAGGCAGGACTCACTATGCTGGGTTGGAGCAAAGTTTGATCCGTTTTTTTCTGGGCCCCGACAATGGCTAAAAGGAGAGGCTGAGAGAGGGTTTCGAGAACAGTGTAAGTGCATGAGATGACACTTCGCTAGGTAGTCACTGGCCTCTCAGCCTGTGTTACGATTTTTTAGGAAGACCCAGGTAGGCCCACAGGGAAGGAGAGATTACTCTTTTGCATACAGTCGCATGGCCTGGTTTGGGAAGGGGAATGAGAAGAGTGGGGAGAAGAAAAGCATGCAGAGGCAGCCATGTGTGGAGAAAAGAAAAGGAAAGAGTGGGAAAGAGTCTCAGCGGGGAGCAGGAGCCTGCTCCTCATGGAGGGAGGCAGTGGGACTGCAGTGACAGCAGGCAACAGATGGTTTTAGTTCACTCAGTGACTTTCTTAGTCACAGCAAACTCTGCCCAGGCCCCTCTGGTGCCCAGAGGTTTGTTTTTTTTAATCTGCTCTAGGGTCTGGCTGGCTGTTCCCTGGTCTGTTCCCTGGCCAGACCAGACCAGAGGGGACTGGTAAGAGTTTGTTGAGACTCAGAAAGTCACTGAGTGAATTAAAACCAAGCCTGGAAATAGGGCTTTTCTTGCAGAGTATGTAGGAGAAAAGTTAGCTATAAGCACTTCCTACTTCTGTTCTATCTGTTCTAATCCCTTTGAGTTTTGTCTATTTATAAAGCTAATTATCCTATTAGATATTATAATAAAAAATGTCTTTTTAGTTGTCTTCAGGTAGGTTGCCATAAAGTGAAGGTGTAAGTAGATCCAACACCAAGCTCTGGCCAACATGTACTGCTGCACACTCATTTTGGTTTTTTATCTTAGGTCTTTCTCTTCAGTTCATTACCAAGGCCCTCATAACAATTTGCAATCGTGTATTAAGCAGTGTTATCACTGAAATGTAGCCGTATGTAATAACTGCTGTACAGGTCGCACTTGGTAGTAAAAGATATAAGTAAAATGCAGTACTAGATTCTGCTCTTAGTTGTATCAGGGGATTTAAACACATCATTTAGAGGCTCAGAGGAAAGCTCTATTGATTTTCCATATCCCGGACATCCATTGCAATGTAAAGGCCTTGAATATGCTTATCTGCTTTCTGATGTAGATGACTTAAGGAATATTGAGTCTCTTGCAGATGCTAGAGGAGTACCAACTAGTATCCATCAGGGAAGATTCTCTTTTAACGCTTTCTCCGTTTAGAGCATCCAGGTTTCCCCAGCAGCTGCAGTTCTGAAGATGCATTCTCCTGACAAGTTTGTCCATAACTTTGCTCTGCTCTGGGTTCTTCACGGCTGGGGAAACCTAAACGTTTCCAAATTGCCAGTTATCTTTTTAAAAACTATACTAGCTGGAGAATGAAACAGAAAGTTTGTTCTAGTAAAGAAGGATTTTTGTTCTTATTCTCACTTGTTACTGAGTTTCCAAATAATTAATAGCATAAGTATTTATGCTTAGAGACTTTTCTATTCTAGATTACTTGTAACAGTTCTTCTTTGGTTGCCCCTTGAGGAAGGTGGACAACACATTCTGATTTCCCCTAAAAAAATTCAGATCTCTCCCTCTGTTCCTCTGTTCTAGGAGGAATTCTCTTCTCTCTAATATAGTTTTATTTTCACACCGAATTTTCTACAAATGTAGCTAATTAAGGCCCTAATCACTGCCTGGAGTCCTATTAACTTCTAGGTTGTCAGAGTACTTTTAAGATTATTAAAATAGTTTATGAAATCATGCATCGTGAACAGTGTCCACTATAGATTCAATTTTGGACCTTGAGTTCACATTTAATTAAGCTATGTCCATACTGCACAGTGTGACCAGCCATACTGCTTTTTTTACTCCTAAGCAAGGGTCATGTAAAGTGAACCTTCCTACAAAGATGCTTGGATTGCCATTGCATAAAAAACAGAACATCAGTGATCCAGACAGATCCCATTGTGACTCATATCTGCATCTGAGAATTTGGGACAGGCAATTAGTAATATGAATGATAATCACATCAAACCACCTCAGCTGATGCGGGTAAAGTAGAATTACCCACTGGAGAATCTGAAAATTCCAGTGTACAGTGAAGTTCTTGAGATGCGGTAGCATTAGCCTTCATAGTCTATCATAGCATGCTCATACCATGCTAGCTATCTTAGCTATTGATCGTAACATTAATACTAGGCTCAGAAATGCAGTGAGGTCTTTCTTGATCCTTTCAGGACCAAGGATGAAATAAGTGCGGTTTTCCTGTCCACCTCAAGGGCATTATTATAGTCATTTGCATTGTCATTGTCCTTATTCTACCTTAAATAAAATATTGTAGAATTCAAGCAGCTTGTCAAAATCTGGTCTGACCGATATGGGCTTTCCTCCAAGAATCTTTATTCCTTCTGATAAATATAATTTTGCTTTTTGATTTCTTGTTTCCGTTTGGGGCACTAATCTGACAGTTCAGTTTACTGAATGTTTTGCCACCTCTTGGTTTCTGTCTTTTCTAGGGTCTTATTGTAGGTCTTTCCTGTCCCAAGACTGAATTTCCCATTGTTTCAGCTGTGACATAGTCTTTATGCCTCAAATGCCACACCTGAATTTCTTCTTTTGGAGAGGTATTTCTTCGCACTCTGTCAAATACTTTCCTTCCCCCAACTTCTGCCATCTAATTTAATCTGTTCTACAGCAATACTTTTCTCACAATAACTATTCTATTTCTGTAGTCTGTTCCTCACCCTGAACACAGCAAGACAAAGTGTAGTTCAGGACAGGCTTCAGGCTTGAACTTTTCCTTTATTTTTTTTTTTCCTGGAAATAAACCAGAAAACTAGCAACAGAAAAACTTCTCTTCCCTCCTCCCCCAGAAAACAAACAGCTCCTTTGTATCTAAGATGGTGCTGTGCTGTTGGCTCAGAATTTCCTGCTAACTAGTCCTTGGCTGAAGAAAAATTATACTCCAGGCCTGCTTCAGTTGCCTAAACATAGGCATCTAGCACTGGTTTAGACACCATAGGAACCCGGCCTTCAGCTACTGACTGTCCAGAAGGCCAAGGTCTCTCATTAGTCCCGTGTCATGCCTGCCAGCCCCATGATGATGTTTTGGATACTGTAGGGCACCTCAAATGGTACTGAGCTCCTATATTTAGGCAACTGGATCATTTCCCCAGCAGCACAATTGTTCTGGGATGAAATGAATCACTTTCTGGAAGAAGCATCCTCTCCATTGACTAAAGAGGGAACCTAAACTACTTGTTTACATTCCTAGCGTTCAGACAGCTAACTATGGGTGAGAAGAACTATACCCTGAAACTATGTCTGCCCAGCAAAATTAAGGATGACTGTGGCAGGTGTCTGCCATGGCTAGCCTAATCTTGGTCCAGGTAAGAACAGCAGAAGATGAGATACCATGAGGCCAGCATGCGAAAGCACCTATGCCACTGACCTAGATCTTCTAGAGAGCTCATACTCTGGTTACTAGCACATGCTAGAGCTGATATCACAACTTAACAGCTACCATTACCTGTACTAGCTTATATTGGGTTAACCAAACTATGATAGCACATGGTACAACTGTACCTTTATTTTCCTCATTGACCCATTGTACTGGTTTAACTTTCTTCAGCATAGCGCGTTTGTTTGAATGTCACCCAGTAATCTTTTTCTCCAGAGAAAATGTGGACATATTTAATGATCCATGATTATCTTCCAAAATTTCTTTGCATTTGTTTTTTATTATACTGATTTGCTTTCCCAGTCTATCCATACCACTTTACTTTGGTTCATTCCCTATTAAAACAGTCCAAAACTTCCTGCAATAACATTCTCAAAGCATAGTTACTCAAAAGGTTTTACTACAAGAGTCGCTGTAATTACCCTATCAATATGACAATTGTACACTGCAGTGTTTGGGATGATTATTGAGGAATTCTGTAGCAACTTTAAATACGAGTGGTTGGTTTGTTTGTCAGTTTATTATGTCCTTCTTTTATTGCCACAATCACATCTGCAAACAATAATCTTTCTATTTTGTCCTCTGAGCGTTCAGTTATGGTTCATGAAAAGCTGCCATTTTAGTTCTCTTTTCCCACTGCTCCCATCTTATAAACTGCTCCATCATTTAGATTAAATTTTTTTCTGCCTTGTTTTCACACGTGCACCCCTGTAGCATACACAACAGTGATTTCTCTAAAAACAGCTATTTCTTTTGCACAAATGTTAAGCGTTACAACAGGATTTTCGTCAGAACCCTTCAATGTTGTGTTCATATAATCTATTTCATTTACAAAAAGACTTGCAGTGTTAGAAGACTGACAGCCTCTGTATTAAGGCATACAGGGGTAAAGAGGACATGCCGGAGAGTGGGTTACATCACCAAAGCTGACAACGGTAAGGGCGTGTGAGCTGGATCCCGCTCCATCTCAGGCAGAATTCCACTGACTGGCAAATTCTTCCCAAATGCTGATACATCAGTGAAAATTTGATAATCAGGGTATTTACCTTGCACAGAGAGATGTCATAGCTTGCATAAAATCCTAAAGGTATTAGTGTGGAGACATAGAAAGCCTATGGCTGCTCTTTGTCAGAAGTTATGGTCAAATTATGTCTCAAATGGAAAGCTGAATCTGAAAAGAGATCATAAACATGGAGGCATAGAGACTGACTAAAATGAAGTTAGGCTGAAGCATTTTCTTTTGACATACTATTATTATTTGTTTAGTAAATTCTGAACAAATTGTAGACTAACATCAATAGGAAAATGTTTGTGATTGACAAAAATATGGTTGTGTTGATGGAAACTCATTTACAGAAGTCAGAATTTTCAGCTGATGCATACCTTCACTCTGTTGAAGCCCAGTTTCCTCCCTATAGTCACTGAACACATTCTTCTGATTTAGGTCTGCTCAGGGAAAAAAAGTAAAAAAGCAGATAAAAGTGTATCTGTGACTGCTTAGCTGTGCTTTCTGTAGATGTTAGTAGACATCTTCATTACTTTAGTTTATAATATTCAGTATCTATAAACTATCCTGAATTGGATTCCACAATTTGGAAATGTTGTTAATATTTAAGTTGTTGTCAGCAGTGCAATGGATAAGTACTGTTCAGGTACTGAAAGCAAAAGAGCTCAGAGTGTTGTCCTGTCTCTGCTGAGAAGGTGCATGACCAAGCTTGCTCAGCTATCTCAGCAGTACTTACTGTCACTGTGCTCTCCAGTACAATGAGACCAGCCAAGCTTAGAGTTTGTTTAGTTAGGAAGCTTAGAGAAAGACTTCACTGCAGTGAAGTAAAAAGAGACTCTGAAAATTATGAAGGTTAGAAATGAAATGTACATGAAACAAAATTTGGTTTCAAACTTTATTCATAATAATTCTTTGAGTACTTGAAGATGGCTTCAATCAGAAAATAAGAAGTGTAGTTGTTCTTCATGGGCTTATTTTAGTATGCATGGTAGCATGCAATAAAGGGTTGGTTTTGCCTGGGAAGCCTTGAGCCTTAAGCACATCAGTGCCTTACTGTCAGGTGACTCCAGAGGTGGAATTCCCACAACTGGACTTGATGGAGAAGCTTTTTAGCTGCCACAGCATACCGAAGCATACTTCCAAAGTATTTATGTTTAAAGATCACATGTAGAGCTAACAGAGTTCAATCTGAAATACAGAGCTAAGGTAGGTGAACACATTTTCTGAAGGGAATGAGCTGCTAAGTGTTTTGTATCTCTTTACACCAGTCTTACTCTTAACAGCTCAGTTCAACTGCAGAAACACATCACTAGCCCACGTTTAGGCTGATTTTACAGACTAACAAATTTGGTACAGGCTGTACTAAATTCCTCCAAGTTTTCATTTTTGACAAGAGTAGAAGGAAAGATAAAGAAGATTTCTTCCCCCTTATGACTTCCTTCATATCTCTTGGAAAGAAACTAAGATCTTTCCAGTAACTGCCATCGAAACTGTTTTGCCCATTCTCAATAACCCTCTGAGAAGTTTACACCTGTGTAATCTACTGAAATTAGTAGTCTTTGGGTGAGGAGCAGGGAGAATAACTTTCTAGAGATGTAACCATATTGTTTATCCAATATCTGCCTGCAACCCCTATTTTCAAATGTATTTTGAACCTCTTGAGCAATGTACTTAAAGGAGGCATGCAGGACTCAAAATTCCTTCAAACTAAATGTGAGGTTAGGGAGAAAGGCCCAAATTAGTGTCTCCACTGAAGAAAGGCAGGCAGAATTAACTCCATTTGGCCACAGTTGCATGGCCAGAAACTGTACACTTGCCAGCAACCAGACCACATATAAGTATCTCCGTATGCTGTCTTTAACAAAGTGTCCATGGGACAAAAGACAGTTCATAGGAAACTGGACTTCATTAACTTTGCTGTTCACAGAAAAAACTGCTGTTATAAAGTGGAAGACAAAATTTAGAGAATAGGGGAAAAAACAATAGGTATTATATATTCTGCCTTCAGAACAATGGTCAAGTTATTAATTTAAAGCATATGTTCTGTTCTCAATGCTTCATAAACAGATAAAGATGGAAAAGGGAAACATGTACTTGAAAAGTAGTGGACCTCTGTCCTACCACATTGGTTCACATGTGCACCTGAAGATTTGGATGAAGATTTGGATCCATAGGATCAGCATTAGTTTGGAAATCTCGTAAAAGCACCCTCTTGTTATATTTCAAACGCTCTCTGTTTCTGGTATCAGCTGAATGGCAGAATTGCTGATTTGAACATAAAAATTAATGGGCCATGGGAAGAGTTCAATTAGTCAAATTTAGACTCTTTTAAAAGTTTGTTTATTTTCATTGACATATTTTGCATTTTCAGATGTCCTGGTTTACAGAATCAAATTTTCCTTGAAAGGAGGAAACTTACTACACGTTAATGCAACCCAAGTACCATGGACTTGCGTTGGAAGTAGTGTTCCACCAAGTTCAGTGGAACTAGGGAATGGACCCAGTGTTCTTCCACAACTATTTCAACTTAAGTATCAGGGTGGTCTCTCACTTTCAGGCAACAGATTTTTGAGCAGATAAATTATTAATTTGTGGAGGACAAGTCAAATCTAATGAGACTTTGTTGAAGTCAGCAAGTGATTTTCTTCTGAGTCCATTGGGCTGGAATCAAGCACACATTCCCTCCCTCTCAGGCAGAGGGACTGCAAGAAGCTGCCTCAGCATCTTTAAATTTTGTCCTGAGTGGGAAACAAGGAATGCAAGGAGGCCTCCAAAGCAGACAGGGAACCAAAATTCTCAGGCTGCACTGTCTCCCCTCTCAGAGGACTTCACTCCAGACTCATTCCAAAAGAGATCTATTTGGAAATGTGTTTTGCCAGATCATTTCATTACTTCCTTAAAGAAAACTGAATAAAAAAATAAGCACAGCCCTGTTACACCAGGCACATAAGTGAGGCAAATTGCCCCTTACATAATTCTTTGTTTCATATGAATTCCTGCAGTCATTTCATCCACACATATATTTTTATCTATTAATATATTTTTGTTAGGCATCTTGGGGCAGATTTTCAGCTTCTCTATGTGAATCTATTATGCTATACATTTCATGTAGTTCATCTCTGAAGAAAAGTAGACGATTACTTTGGACTTTGTTTATTCAGTTTGGGAATACACCTGACCCACAAAGCTGTGTTCCACATTTAGTCCCTGAACTATGGAATCTATGGGAGTATTCACAAGTCTGAAATTAAGTATATGCTTCCACACATTGTTGGATCAGAAACTAGAGTTATAGCTGATCTGCGCCAAGATTCATATTTGTTCTATTAAGGAAATAGGAACAAACTACAAACCTTACATCTGGAGGTTAATTTGAGCTTCCTTCACATACAGGAAAGAAGGATGGGATTTGATTGAATCCTTTCTCTTATTCACTGTTATAGGAATCTATCTTCTATTTAAGGACACATAATATTTTCCCAGCTTATGTTACCGCAGTTAGCAGAATTTGGTTAAGTCCACTGTGTTTATGACAATTTTATGCATGATAAAATATTGTCAGTAAAAGGAGCAGATAGTCATACTCAGAATTTAAATTAGCAATCAGAACTTAAAATAGAAAAAGATCTTTTCTATCATAGATGTAAAGGTGAGCAATTGCAAAGCAGAGTTTTCATTTTCTTTAATTTAATCCTTACAACTTAAATAGAGTAGCCTCTTAATTCTGTTTTAATCAGCTTTTACAAAGAACATTTCAGGGAAAGAAAGAATATTAACTGAGATGTTGACAATTATTGGTGAGCTTTATGACTAAACACAGTGTTATGAAAATCTTACTGAAGGTAATTTAGTACCTTTCTCTCCTTCCCTTCCCTTCCCTTCCCTTCCCTTCCCTTCCCTTCCCTTCCCTTCCCTTCCCTTCCCTTCCTTTCCCTTCCCTTCCCTTCCCTTCCCTTCCCTTCCCTTCCCTTCCCTTCCCTTCCCTTCCCTTCCCTTCCCTTCCCTTCCCTTCCCTTCCCTTCCCTTCCCTTCCCTTCCCTTCCCTTCCCTTCCCTTCCCTTCCCTTCCCTTCCCTTCCCTTCCCTTCTTCCTTTTCTATAATGTTTTGTGTACTTTATATATTTCCTAGTCAGAAGACTACTGATTAAAAGAATATGAAGTAGTTGTGGTCTGAATTACTGCACTGAGGTAGTGATTTAAGGAATTATTCTTTTTAATGTATTCCATGTTTTTTTCATAATTAAAAGGGAAATGAAGGAAAAAGAGGAAGTCTCAAGCAGCCCACAATAAACACTCTTGTTTCTAGCTCTGTAATTGGAACATTTTAGGAACAGTTTAGGACAATAATCATGGTATGGCTACTGTGAGATCTGGAAAATGTTTTATGTGCTTTTAAGACATTTTGATAGTGGCTCCCCACCTCTGAAAACCAAGAACATCATGGATCCTGTAAGTCCATCTGTCCTGGCCTTTTGTTTGGGACTAGTAATGGCTGTTAGAATTAAATATAAACTAACTAACTGGTGTAATTACAATTAAGACTCAGTCACTTAATTGGGACAGGGGAAAAGGAAATGAAGTTCTGCAGGTTGAACAACAGATCCCAGGGAGCTGCATATAAAGGATGAAGCAAAATCATCATAGAACAAAGAATAATGCAGCAGCAGCAGCTGTGATGGTGGAATAGAGAGGTTAGTGTCTTATGATTGCTCAATGTTAAATGTCAAATGCAATGCACACAGAAAGATTCTGCATTCACCAGCATAGATCTAGAAGCAGTAAAAGAAAAAACAAAACAAATTATAAAGAATTTGTGTCAAGGGTGACAACTATATTGTTACTAAGTATGATTCACACCTGCTTTTCTGTAAGATATTTGGGAAGAAATTTTACATGTGTTAAGCACAACAGTACTTGTCCAGTAGCTAATATGTGCTTGTACACTTTTTTCAGTGGGTTCAGAGCACTCAGTGTTGTTAAGAACTGTGCCTTTACAACAAAGACTGCCAGGATTGTTCTATAATATAGAGCAGAGCCAGTCCTGTGTTGAGCAGGAGATGTTACAAATAAAAATGCAATCAAGAAGTTGGACGATTATTAGTTAATACACTTCAGTGTAGAATATGCTCCTTTCATCAACTTGTTTAGTTTTATTTCTCATTCTCTAGGCCATGTCTGGACTTGATCACTCACAATAGAGGTATTAGTCTCGCACTTACAAATGAGAGCTTAGGGGACGTGACTCTGCCAGAATGACCAGTCTCTGGAGAGAGCTGGGAGCATCATTGTGATTTCTCACATGATTGTACTCAGAATGTCCATATTTTAACTTCTGGAGTAAACATCTGTTTGTTAAGGAGCAAATATGACTGTAACTGTCCTCAAGAATGTTCTGTTTTCACAAGGCTCAGCTGTGAAAGGGCTGGGATTGATGACCCACAAAGACTTTTCCAATACTTTCTGCCATATTTTTCTTCTACTTGCTGCAGACATTGTTTCGGGGCTCAATATTTAGGGCTCCAATTATCACAAGTTGCCACATACCAACAGAAAATGCCTGGGTGCACAGTCAGCCCTCAAAAATAAAACCTTAGGCTATGATTTCACAAGCAACTGAATCAGTTTAGTTGATCACTACAGCCAGAGGGACTTGTCTTATTCTCTCCCGATCTATTCCTCCTTCTCCTTGCCTTCGCCCTTCCTCCACCCCATCCACTGCCTCACAACTCCAATAAAACATATCCCTGAGAAAACTCAGCATCACTGAGTTGACAGAAAACCATCTGTTTCTTTTTGCAAGGGTACTTTTTGGCAATGCTAGTGAGCTAAGTCTGCTAAGTCTGCTAGTCAAGGGCCCATACGCTCTGACTAGGTTCTGTGACATATTCCAGATAAGGAGGGTTTAATGTTTAATATCAAATTTAGCTATTTGAAGACACTTTACATGGGATTTTGATTTAACACAGTGATACAACAATGTACTGAAAACACAGTACAAGCACAGTATAGAAATTGCAACATAAAGTTAAATTAAAATACAGAAGTGATTCCATTACCAGGGCCTGTATGCTCACTCTCATGACATTGGGCAACCCCACTTGCCAGGAAGAATATGTGGAATATCTATCTTCTCTGAGCCTTCCATTATAGGGGTTTGGTGATCAGTCAGAGTACTGCAGCTGATGTACAATAAGCACGGGGAGCTGAGAGCAGGAAAAGGAGCAGAAGGGATTGGGATGTATGAGCTGCCAAGTCAATTTATCCGCCCTCATGAAATTGCAGCCCTGGTTTAACTCACCATCCTTGTGGACTAAATAGCTCCTACCCAGTACTGAGACGTACATATAATTGCAGTCGTAATCACACACAATTTCTACATTCTCTGTTCTGCTGCACCTCTACTGTGGTCTAGCATCTGTATTCACCAATTTCTGGAAACGTGATCCCAAAAATCAAGTTCTCTTGGACAAGAAGAATGGAAATTAATTCATATTGCCTATTACTGATCTCTGCTGTTCAGATCAATCAGAGGTAGTCCTAAGTCTGACTTTCTAGGTACAACCTCATGGAAGATTTCAAAACAACAGAGAGACCCCCATGCTAGTGGTAAGTAGGCTAGTGTACTTCCAAAACTAACTTACTTTAAGCAGGAGGAATCTTTGAAAGACCTAATTTACTCTGCTTTTCAGGTCAATTCTCTGTGGAGACCTGAATCCACAATTTCAGCAGCACTGCCAATTGCGGCCAGTCCAAGGAGTGACATCTTGAGCTGAACAACAGTACAAAGCACAAACACATCATCAGGCTGGCTCTGACAGAAGTTTTCCATGTTTTCTAACTTCAAAGCAAGACCACTAATATCAGTCTGCAGCGGCAGTTCTAGAGAAACTATGCGGGTTTTTGTTAGTTATGGAAAAGATATTTTAAAACAAGAAGCTGTTGGCTCAGCTCACCCTCATAAGGACAATCAGAATGGAAGCCTAGAGTCCAAATTCACTGTTTTATAAACCAGAAAAAAATCTTTACAGTTGGCTGTAGCCAGAGATTCATTTACCACTGGCTTCTGGCAAGCATTTTCTACTCACACCATTTCCATCCCTTGCATTTCTTTCCTCAAAAAGGAGAAAACCAAAACTTGGCAAACCCTCAGTTAGCATGCTGGTACCCCTTTCTCCTCCACCAGCTACAGCTACCTGGAAGAGCTAACTGTCCTCACTCATAAAGAAGTAATGTGTTAACTTGTTGGTCTGCAATATTTTCACATATTCCCAAACATGGACTATTTTCTATAAGAAAAGTCCTACATGTTTCAATAGCTTGAGCTCAGAGCATTTTAGAAAGGAGCTGTTAAGTGAAAGTGGAAATACAGCAGTTTGGACTTTGTCACCCAGTCAATCAATAGCCAAGAAATGCTTTGGACTCCTCTCTTTCCTCAGAGATTGATGCCTTCACCAGTTTGAGCACTTCTTGGCACTTCTTGGTGACTTTTGCCATTCTATAAAATATGCAGGAAGTTACAAATGGAATAATAGTGATTTGCCATGGAAACTTCAGTGAACGTTTCACTGAAATGAAAACAAGTCACTGTGTAAGTCCAGACCCATAGAGTGTGATAAAATTCCATAAACAGTCATGTCTGGTGCCGAATGTTATTCAGGACATCTACAGCAGGATGGCAGACAAGACACAGGATGTATGGGAGACCTGTGTCCTTCTGCACTAGCATCCAAATGTCATGCAGAGTATCTTGGGGCATCTAAAAAGGCAAAGCGCACCCATGTTTAACTAACTGCATTGAGATCTTGACATCTGCCTTTATATTTCAAGGATGCTGTGAAAGGAAGGGGACAAAAAAAAAATTCTCATGTCAGTGCTTAGATACAGTCCACAACTTATGTCTACAATATGTGTTTTGTATAGCCAATGTTTGCCAAGAATTACCTCTGAGAAAAGACAATAATTGTCATGACTAAGATAGCTCTAGGCATACTCTGACTTTACAATAAGACCCACTGCAACTGTACAGCCTCAGGGTTTTATTTTTGGGGGTTTTGTGTTGTTGTAATTGTTAAGTATCTTTTGTACAATACTGGGAGAAAAATCAAGTTAGGAAATGCCAGTGTGGGGGTTGCCCATGCAACCTTAAATCATCTTCCTCATTTTACAATGAAAGCTTTAATTACATGACCATGGAACATTTATGTCACAAATCCCTTGCCTCATTGAAGAAAGATTACATTTAACAAACAAGCAAAGCAGGGTTGTTTTCATGTTTTCAAGACGCTAACTGATATGCTTTCTTAAAAATATTGCACTAGAACCTGGACTTGCTCTGTCACACCTATCTTCAGTCATACTGGGCATGTTTCACCCAAAAAGGGATACCAGAGTAGAACTGGATTAAGATGGTTTGAGAACCTGAATTCTTATATTTCTTGCCTCTGGCTCTTCAGTTTGAATCTGATCATTGTTTTCCTCTTTAGTTCTTTTATTAGTAGAAAACCAAATCAAGAGTAGTAAAGTCTCTGCCAAAATTATGCAAGAATGGAGTGTCACTGAATAATTAAGTTAATCTAATAGTTTAAAAACACAATTTTTTTAAGTGTCTGCTTAGTGAGGTTTGGAAATTGATCTGCTTTAATGACAAATTAAAACTTAAAAGCCCTTTTACGTGAAGCTGCTGTTATTATGAAACTTCTTCACACACAGCAATGTAATCTTAATTACAACAGTATTTCTCACAAGTAATATAACTAGATTTCTGTTGAATATGGTTCTTTTAGGTCATTAAGCTATAGGCTAGCATTAGGCATGTACATGCATTGTCTCATTATCACCTTGCGCATCTTTGCCATCCTGTCTTTACTCACTAATTATTTCTGTATTGTATATAGACTATAAACTTGGCAAGGCAGACATCAGCCTTCTGTCTTATGGTTGCAAAGAAATCAGCCTAAAGAACTGAGGACTTGGTTTGTAAGACACCATCACAAATAATAGAAAAACCTCCTTCACCATTGTCCATACAGAACTTAATTTGTAACAGACCCTTCTCCAAAAATACTTGAGCAGGGGACACCATGATTCAACTTTGCTCTGACTAAGCCCAGTGAAGCCTTCAATTGGAATTGTTCAGCAAATATCTATTGCTTTCCAATGGAACATGTCACCTGTTGCTTCTGCCCATACTCTAAAAGACAAATTATGCTATGCATCTGAAAGAATTGCAGAACTATAAAAGATAAGGTTACTAAAGGACTATTTAGTTTATAAGTACCAACCACAGTGACAAGAACTGGAAAAGGAATTCATATAAAGGGTTTGTATTCATCCATTCTAGATAAAAAAAGGTGTGGTGATCATATTGGGACTGGTGGCATTTGGCTTGTACAAAGCATAAGAAGCCTTTTGTTGTGATACTGCTAGTTCTGGCATGGGAAGAGCTGCTTATTTACAGAGACCAAAATCTTCTGAAACTGAGAGATTCGCTTCTCCAATTAGATGTGCTTAATTTACTCTCAATGTACTCTTTGTCTGTAACAAATGGCCCATCCATCCAGAAAAACTGTTTCTGTTGTGTAGAGTAAAACTCAACTGAATTTATAATAGGAGACATTCTGCATCAGTTGTCCAGTTAAAGATGAACCAAAGAACTGCATTGTTTGCCAAGACCTGAGTTCAAGGAGCTTGTGTCCTCCATATAATTGTTGATGGTGGTTTTAGCAACCAAGTGAGTGGGAAACTGTATCCTTTGTTCTTCTTCAGGGTGTAAGCTGTACAGATGTATGTCTAGCAGTGCTATTTGTACGTGTATGGACAAAATTGGGGGACAAGTCCATGGTTTTCCCTGCCCTCAGAAGAACTAAAATGTAGTTCTTGGACTATTTTATCTATATTAAATAGCTACATGTATTATCAGCACCAGCTGTTCTGCAAAGGGACTCAGTCATTGGCACCTTTAAGTGACAAGAGCAAAACAGTTTCTAGTTACTGGTTGTAAGGTACTAGAGCTCTCATCTATGCTCAGATGTAGGACTGTTTCAGAGTGGATGTCCAGGTCCTTCATAACTCAAAGACACATTCAAATGAGGGCAGCATTTCAGTGCAGTGGCAGCAGTTCTTGGTGTACTTGTTCTTGTTTCTTATTTTTCTTGTTTATTGTTCTGTGCTTGTTTCTTGTTCTTTTGCAAGAATCAGTCTACAAATCTGTGGAAATACTGGAGATGAAATCTTGCTAATCTGATATTGACTTTGAAGTTTGTGTGGGAATCCAGGATTACACCAACCCCTCAAAATTATGTTTCTGAAGACACAAGGAAATGATATAGATTTCATTTTAGGCTCTAGCTCAATTAAAATGAAAAAGTCTACAAACTGTTCTTTTGCAGCAAATCTGTTTTGGCTGTCAAAATATAAGAGTGAAAATATTCTTGCCCTGAGGAGAACACATGACAATATGGAGACCCATCCAAAATTTCCCCATTTATACACTGTGGAACTGTAATCCTTATGTGTAAGTGCTGATATTCAGAAATATGGTTCCTTCATGTACTCAAAAGTAAAACTGCACTCCCACAGCTTGCTTCACTATTTCTTTCTCTTCCCATCCTTCTCACAGCATGAAAGCAGCTCTGGAGAGTGCCTCACTGTCAAGTTCTAAGAGCAACCTCAAAGAAGTGAAACAACAGAACAGAGCATATTGTCACATCTGCCATAGCATTTTTTTTTTCTTTTTTTTTTTTAACAATAACTTATGGCCTATTTCTGTCAGTCAAGTCATAACTGTTTGTGTTGAAGGATAACAGAACACTCAACTTCTCCACTCAAATAATGAAAAGCAACATGTTGCTTTTCTAACAAACTTCACTTAAGTGCTTGAACTCACCTTCATTTAACCAATATTAACTCTAGCAAAAGAGAGAGAAGGGAAGGTTGTTGGTTTATCACTGAACTTGAAACAAAGGGAAAAATATTGTCTTGCAAACAATAATTCTCTACTTTTCTTTGCTGAAGAGACACTGCTCTGTGAAGAATCATCCTCGCCTAAACAAAATGACCTTTATTGTTTTAATTCAAAGCTCTTTATTGTCTCAGCTAAAGTAAGTCAAATGGAACTGCTACAGCTCAGAGGAGTTTATCACATCATCAGAGCATTAATTTCCTAGATGACTGTGTCCTGGAATTACATTAAAAAGTTTCAGAAGTTTTAAAAATAGGAATGGACTTCAGTAGGACCATTGAGAAAAGGCTTTATTCCAGCAAAGAATTTCTAAAAGTGTGCACCATTGTCTCCCAAACTGAAAACATCTCTAAAAGATGCAACTGTGGTACATATCTAACCACTGACATCTGGGTAAGCTATTAAATGGGAATACTTTTCCTTAGTAGCAGATCTTGAGCTTTTACAAATCACATGCAGATAAAATTCCCAAGAAATTTTATTATCTTTATTCCATTATATCTTCCAACATCTGTACTCTCCTGTGGATTATGCATCATATAATATTCTGGAAGACATGAACAGGGAGACACAGAATTCCTTTATATATGTCAGGGCATATCTGTTGTTTTGTTTCATTTTCTCAAAAGTGACTCTAATATAAATTATTTTTATATTATTATTTTTATATTTATTATAGGTTTTAGTAGTGCAGGTAAGTAGTGTTCACTGTTGTTCTCTAATCTTGAACTTGGTTGTTCATAGGGAAAAATAAACTTTAAATGATGTTTCTGTATAATATGTGCTTCATCTAATTGCATCAGCTAAGAACATTATTCATTTACATGAATAAACTGCAGCCAGTCTCAACTATTTCTTTCAGATAGATTTCATCAGACATTCGGCTTTGGTTAAATACTAAATATTTGGCTTCATACTCTGATTTCAGGGTAGAATTTTAACAGACCCTGAAACATAGCAAATAGGACTAGACTACACAATAGTGTTTCCTTACCTTAAGTTTTAAGAGTAATTACTTTCAGGAAAAATGCTCAGATAAAATTTCTTCTTGTATCTCACCAAATTTCTTCTTTGTTTGAACCACATGCTCTTTTCATACCTTCTTACTATTTTTTCATGAAAAGAAAAAAAATTAGTGCTGGTTCCCTTCATGAATTGTGAACACTGACATGAAGAAAGACATGTGTCACCACAAATACAATGCTTTCTCTTCAGAAGTTGTCTCATTTGCCTCTTCAGGAATATATTTAATATCTCTAAACAGGAAATTGAAACAATTACTTCAGAGAGCAGACTCTACTTCTGACATACCTGTCATCAAAAATGAAATCTTGATTGCACTTATCTTTAGAAGGATTTAACCAAGATTTATTTCTTATGCATCCACACAAATAGAATATCAAGGTCAGCAGCAGCACCATGAAACAAATCACAATATTGTTAAAATTATGTCTTCTGCTCTGCTTGTAGTTTGGAGTTAACTTAGTTATATTTTTCTGCCTTTTTTTTTCAATACATTGTACTTGCTGCATCAGTGAGTATGTTTAACTAATCCTCAGCATGTCAGATAAGGTATTTCTTCCATAGACAAATTGCATAACAGGCTTCATACCTGACTCTCTTTGCATATGTGACATACATGACTCTCTTTGCATATGTGAACAGGAGGTCTGCTGCTTCCTAGTTGCCCCTATTCCCTGCACAGTACACAGACATACATATTTTTGACAGAGAAATCTCAACCTTGGTACATGGTACTAATTAGTCACGTACTGACTGTACCTACCAAAGCCTCTGAATAGTCATTGAAAACATGTGAGATTTCCCCAAAAGGGAGCTTGTTTATAAATGAGATCATTCTTTCAGGTTAGAAAGTCTCTCATACACTCCACTCAGTAGCCACCTGGGCCTTGATCCAAAGCTTATGAAGTCAACAGGAGGTTTTGCATTGAGTTCAGTGGCTTTGAATCAGGG
Source organism: Strix uralensis (assembly GCF_047716275.1). Lineage (NCBI taxonomy): Eukaryota > Metazoa > Chordata > Aves > Strigiformes > Strigidae > Strix > Strix uralensis. The sequence continues at coordinate 58,235,617 of NC_133974.1, forward strand.
CCACAATCAAATGCCAGTGGGAAACTTTGACCTAGTGGTTTATGGGCCTATGAACTTAACGAGAACTTTGCTAGATTAAAGACATGAAGTCTTTCGTCTCCTGAAAGACTGTGTAGAATCACCATTAGTTGAATAGAAATATTCATGCATTTTCAAAAGGGTTTTAGTGAGTTTTGAACAAAGACCACAAGGATTCAAGTTGCTAAATTACTGTCTCTGAAGTGTTCTCCTGTGAACGTGTAGAGGTATGGCACCATCAGGTGTTTTCTTTTATGAGTCTATCTTACTGCTCACATTTCACTGGTCATTTAATGATGGTAGTCCTGTTTCAGCTCTTAAGAGGGCTGGAAAGTTTTAAGGATGGTCTATTAATGCTTCATAGATTTACTTTGCCTTTTTGTGGTCCAGTAAATGTTATCAACTTCTTGTGTGCTAAATTCATTTACTGGCCAATTTGAAAATTCACCTTCATAAACATTTCACCTTTATTTCTTTTCATATCAGCACCACATGGGATGAATGATAACGTTAGCATGACCAAGCCTGACTTCAAGGACCAGCAACTGTGCATTACTAATCTGGAAAACAGTGTTCTTCACAGGGAGAATTGGCTTCACAGAAGTAAAGGGGCTTGAGATTTGCCAGAAATTTGGAACAACTTTCTGTCCAGCAATAACATTTTTGTAATGTACCATTCTTAAAGGATATTGGGTTTCTCTTTCATTTGTTTCATAGGTAGATGTTTCCTAAGACCTTTACTTGATAAAGCAGTTCGTTATTAGCCTAACTTCATATAGAGTGTAAATAGTACAACTCCTTTAGAAACAATGAACTTTGATCATGTAGAAAACTCTGATAATAGAAACTGTGTTCTGGGATATGATATAGGGGAGTCCCAAACAGATATTCTAGTTTTCTCTGCAGTGCCCCATCTTGTGATTTATGCCAGCTCATTTAGAAAGCTTAAAGCTCCGTATTTTCAATTCTTAATTTCTTTTCTTATCCCATTAACTCTTGCCCAGTTGTCATTATCTTTATGTTTTCTGGAGTTTGGGTGTTGCTGTGACCCAGCAAGGAAAGGATGATTCTCTAAAGTGGAAGTGGAGCTTTAAAAGCCAGAGTTTTTCCAAAATAAGGTAACAATGACAGTAATAAACCAATTGCTTACCTCTCAAGGACAACAGAGCTAAGAAGAATCAAACCTCAATTGGTATAGTGGAAAAATTTTAAAAGAAATTTTACATTTCATATAACATACATTTCTACTCCAGAAATATGAACCACCTGTAGAAGACCCTGGAGGGAACAGCAGTAGTGCGGATTGCCTATTAATATCATGGACCCCCTCTTATTTGCAATATGTCTCAGGCAATCTTTATTCCTATGTACATTTCATGATTTCTTACACTAATTATTTGGAATTTATTTATAATAAATGCCTTATGTCTCCTTGCAGTGTGGCATGCACACTGAATGTTCACTGATTTTGTGTGAAGCAGAATGACTAATACAATAGAATTCCAGACAGAGAAAGATAAACTTTCTTATTGAGGAATGTTTATTTAAAAAAAGGCAAGGAAATAAGAAAAGCATTATTTGGGCTGGACTATGCAGCCAAACATATTTCCGTCAGGGATGCCTTCATTTCCTATTTTGCTTATAACAAGAAACAAATTTAAGAAATGTTATTGGGACAAGTTAAATTATCTTTGGATAAGCAGTGGTTTATTTAGAATCACCAGGCCTTTTGTCTGCTTATTTACTTACCATTTATAACTTACTGCAATATTTTATCTTGGTATTTGAGGAAGACGAATAAACCATTACCTTTCAGCTGAATTTTGTAATGTCAACACCTAGAGAAACTTCAAGAAAAATGTTTCTTACAAACAAGTACTGTATCTACAGATTACATATGCTAAAATACATTAGAAGCCATTAGGTGTCCATGAGAAGAGATGCAACAATGACATGTGTCCTCTTCCCAGAGTTCAAGAATAATACAAAATACCAGCATATTTATAATATATTTCATGGCACAACTGTGACATGATACAGGTTTTTGACTATTTTGACTTTTCTGAAACCCTTTTGGCCATTACTTAATCTGAATTTGGACTGTTACCAGTATCAGTCAAACTCTGACCTCCAAGTCTCTGGAAAGAAGGGAGTGTGGTCTTACATATTATTGTTCCAGACATTGTTTCTTTTCAATGCTTTTCTCTGTCTAAAATGCCTGTTTAAATTCTGTCTTTCTTTTCATCAGGACAGTAGTAGACAGAAGAGACATGTGGTTTACTTTTCAGGTCCTAGCATAATGTGTTTTTGCATTTTCACAGACATTTCAATGCTTTGAAAATGCTGTTATATTATAGTAATAAGGAATTTCTAATTCCTAATTCACATAGCTTTTGTTGAAAACCTCACAATATGAATTTGGTTGACATTTCTGCTCCTTGGTAAAAGTAGAACAGTACAACAGTAAAGCCTGTCTAGGCAAGACCCAGAACACTCCTGGAGACTGTGCTGAAACACCTCACTCAGGAGCTGAACACCTCACAGGCCACATGCCCTTTCATGCCAGCTATATGGCATATATAGCTATATGGTTCTTACCCCTTGGCTTAAATAACCAGTGAACAGATATACACCCTAATCTGAAAAATTAAACTGCACTTAAGAATACAAATCTAACTCCAGCACCCTGCATATTCACTGAGGACACATGGAGAGAATGATCAACATATGCCACAGACATTTCATGAACAAATGAAGATAGTCATCTAGTTGGATGCTCATCCAAGAGCCCACCTGAAATAAAATAGGGAATAGAATGGATCAGGCAGAAGAATGTGATCTATTACAGCACTACATCCAGACCTCTACCTTAAAATAATGTATACTTTTATGAACAGAACTGCGTGGTCACATATTTAAGGCATTAGGGACCCCATGCATGATGACAGGCTTTGCCAGGTGACAGAGCTTCTCATTCATCCCAGAGAGAGACAATGATGAGTCTTCTCCTCTTCTTAGCTTGAAACCCAGGGTGTACCTTGTTCATTTTCTATGACTAAGTTATCATAGTTCTGGTCAAGGTTTCCCCATGAAAGTGTCTTCAGACTGTGTCTTGTTTTGGAAGATGAATTAGGGAGACAAATCCTAGCCCACTGACCCTATCTGTTACCCAGTCTGCCCTCTCCAAGATTCCTTAGGTCCCAAGAGATTGCACCACCACCATACAACCAAGTATATTGTCAAGGACTTTCTATTCCTGTGGGGGAGGCCGGAAAGGTACCGGTGCTGGACTTATTGTTAATTTCTTTATGTAAAACAGCTTTACAGGGGACCAGAGTTTGCAGTCTTGCAGCTTGCAAAGTTTGTCCTTCTGTCACCCAAAATGTGGACCTTGAAGTTAGTGTTCCACTTCTATGAAGGAACAAGGTTGCCTGCAGTTAGGTGCTGATTGCATCTAAACCAGGTACTAAAACTATTCTTCCCAGACACAGGCACTTGAAGCTTATTCCTTTTTTAAAATGAAAACCAGAATTTCTGATGCAATTCAAACACTGGCTGGAAGTACTAGGAACCCTGGCACAGGCTTTGAGTGACTTTTTGTCCATCCAGTGTGAACTGCATGAGAACACATCCAGCCAGATTGCGTGAGGAACTGTGAAGGCTTCTTCCCAAATTATTTGAATGTAAAATTCTGTTGCTATCACTTCAATTCAGATTGACATCTGAATGAATGTTGGAGTCAAGGACAAAGGGTGCCAGTTGCTGCTTTTAGCTCTTAATGTAATAGGACATAATTCATTTCAGTGTTTGACAAACTGGGATCTTTAAAGGAAATTGTTTAGTTCTATGTTATTGGAAGTGGCATTTATATATTCAGGATGTTTTCTTGCGGTTCTCTTTTTCTGTGTAGTTTAGTTCTCTGGTACTAAAAAGTTTTCCAGAACAGAAATGCAATAAAGTCAAGCAGTGATTTATGTGTTAAAACAGAGACTATTCTAATGCTGAAAACGGATGTTATCTTTTCTTACCTTCTTTGCTATAAACAATAAGGAACTTACTAGATCAACTTCTTAATCTTTGAAGGCTTTATGCAATGTACACTTATATCAGTTAAATACCAAATGGTTTTCAGATCAGACTTTTAACAGTTAAATGTGATATGAAATATACAGAAATACACATATTTTCTTCTTGTATGATGAAGTTTCTGCTATTGTAAAAGTGCTATTACTACCATCCAGTAGTACTATTGACACATCTCTATCTTATTGTTCTTATCCCCCCAAGATTTATTTACCAGTACTCAAACTTTTTAAAGCATTTTTTCCATTGCTTGGTGCACCTGATATTATGCTATGGCACTACATTAACCTGTTTGTGTGTGCTCCTTCTGACAGGCCAAGGACTGTCTCCCTTCCCTAGTCTGCAGCTACACCTATATCCAGACTGCAGTGTTAAACTCCTCAGTCTCACTTTTCCCAGGGCCCATTCTCCCCTCTCCTCCCAGCTCCCCATTCCCTCCCAAGCCAATACCAAACCCTCCCACTCACTCCCCTCTGCTCGGGACCCTCTTTCAGGGCCTACACCCCACTTAGAGTTCCCCCATGTCCCCTCTTCTCAGCCCGCCCATAGATCCCTACTCCATCTACCATTCATAACTGTGTTTTCCCTGATTTGTGTTTCTCTTCAACAGTATGCCATAAAAGACAAAGAGAATAGCTAAAACAAGGGACATTGTTTTGCTGGAATGTGTTAATATTTTTCTGAGAGAGGATCTTTGAGCTATAGACAATTAAAGAGCTTCTCTATTGACTAACCAGATATCATGGACTCTGCGTGTCCTCACTTTTCTTCCTTTAGCTTTCCAATTTCCATTCAAACCCCTAGGATTCTGCCTACTGACACCCAGAACATCCCCTGGCAGTGACTTAATGTGGCATTCAAAAGTTACTACATTAGGTCCAAACATCCAGAGATGCCAGGCTGCAAGGTTTTATAAGCTCAGCCAATAAATGGTACTGCAAGTGCCCCACATTTACTGTCTCTCAATGATTTCTAGAGCAAATGTACTTTGTACATAAGTAAAAATATGGTTTTGTTTTTCTAACTACTGGCTTTGCTATCACAGGCTGGACCCTGACACTCATGTCTGAGTTCATTCCTTCTTATGCATCAACAGCAGTACCAGCAGTCCTGCAAATCAAACAAGGCCCTGTTCAGCCTTGCAAAAACCAATTTTCTTCCTGCTGTGTCCTCAGTGACTACAAGGCATGTTCTTAACAGTAATGCCTATTTCAAGCATTCAGCAATCACTAGGTGGTCTTAAAAATCAACATCACGAGCTCAGCTTAAAACTAATCTGTGTGTTCCTTTACATTTAAAATACATGTGGGTTGCCTTCTCAAATTTTTGTTTATTGCTGTGAAAACTAGAATAGAATTTAAATGTTACTACCTGTAAACACTTGTGGGGTCTTTCAGAACAATACCAAATAGCGTAAGGGGCTCGTGCAGTGATGCACAGAAGTTATCGTGACAGATTTCATTAATCTGTCATTCTGCCATTGGCAGACTGGGTGAAATAAAATCCTTGGCTCACTCTGGTTATAGGTCTGTGATCACTCTACACTGACGTAAGTGGTGACTACTGCCAAAAGTGGGTGGTCTCATTCCTGCTACTTTTCTTGTGCTGATGCTACTTTTCAATGGCTGCGTGACAAGAACTAACTGGTATTCTGACAGGTTTATTATAAACTGACTCAGTTCCAGACCCAACAAGTTATGTGGATGCATGAATTTTACTGGTACCAACATTCCAGAAAAAGCTGGAATGTGAAACTGAGGAAAAGAAGTTAAATAAGGAAACGTTTTTTCAGCCATTCTTCTGGATATAAACATACCTTCTCCAATCAATCCTGCTGTAATTTCCACATCAGCTTGAAAACTGAACTTGTCCATAACAATCAGCTGCATTTCCTATGCAGTTCCACCAAAGGCATCCCTCTTCTAAATGTCAAGCTTTTGTTGCTTTGTTGCATATGGATCATGAGTAACGGATGCTGGGTGAGTGTCTTGCAGCATCATCTACCTGTCCTATGGGTCATGAGAGCACTTGTGGTGTATGCTATGTAGCAGATGAAAACCAGCAAATGCTCCACAAGACTTCTCACCAACAGCTTTTCTAATAGCAAATATAGATTGTATATAGATCCACCACCAAGATATACACTGATGAATACATGCTAATAAAGTGGTCATTCTCCTTCAGGCTAAATAGATTTAAGATGCAATGTTCTACAAATCTTCCTTGGTTAAAACATGAAAACACACATTTTAAGTGAAAAAGATCTCTAGGAAGTTTGTGAAGAATTTTGAAATTATCTACCTAGGTATCACTCATATATTAATTACTTGTTTAGAGTGTAGAGTTGTAATAGTACATTCTATTCTTTTACGGTAGTACATTTACTGTACCTTTCTGAAGAAGTTTCTAGATAATTGTTGTTTCCAGGGCTGGAAGAGCTCATAGTCATTACAAGGCTCCAAATTTTTTTTGTATAGACTGATATTGCCAAAGATTACTGTAATATCTAAGACATTTTTTTCTAGCATGTTCATGGTTCATATACATACATATAAAAGACAGCTTGAACCTTCCTTATATAAATTTCATACCAAGGTAACTCTTCTCAAACAGCAGTTATTATTTTCTACCATCAAACACATGAACTGTCTGTCCATGTTGACAAAGAACTTGGTTCCTCCTATTTCTGAGTCTTCCAAAAGTGTTTGAGGGCATTTGTTTAACTATATCCTCTAGAAAATATCTGACTCATGCTTCCTTATATCCTTAATTAAATTTTCAAAGATTTCCCTCAGTTACGAACCCTTTGATGTACAAAAATTTATTAACAACCAATGGGTGAATTCTGAGCTTAGGACTGAAAAATTGTCCCAACTTCAATTTTTACTGCAGAATACAAAAGCAGCAAAAGCTCCTCCTAGAAAAAGTCAGAAATTATTTTTAACATTATTAAAACTACCCGATGTGCTACCTTAACCATTTTCACAGAACTGGCAAAAATGGGTTTCCTAGGTTTCCAAATAAATTTAGCCTGAAATGAACAACAAGAGTGGAAATTTCCAGTTTCCATTATAATGGTGACATTGTAAGCAACTAAATTCAGGCATTCAGAATATACTAGCCTATCTTAGTTATAGCTATCATTACTGCTATTATTTAAAAAATATTAGGAGGGGTGACAGAAATCCTTACCTAAAATGCTATGTAAGCATGCAGAATTTGTAAATAAAGAATTTTATCACTACGGGCACTCTTGCTATCCTACTGTAAGGGTTATGCCATACACTGGGCTTGTTGGTCAGGGAACAAGGCTGCATTCTTAATATGTCTTTCAACTTCCATTGTTATTCGATTCAAGCACATTCTACACAATCTTCCACGGAAATTTTTAAAAATCAAGATTTAAAAACATGTAGAAACTATGCAGGTGTGGGTGGTATTTTTTACAGAAAATATAAAATGGGAGGAATTAATCCAGAATCTATTAAAATTTATATAAAAGAAAACCCTGTAAATTTTGGCAGGATTTAGTTCAGTCACTTTTAGTAAATTAGCAGGGTGTAATATTAGCTTATTCTGACATATCCATGGAGCTACAACCGTACAAGTATTAATCCATTCCAATCCTTGACACATAAAAAACACTTTAAGTGTTGCTCTCCAATACCACACAAAGTGACATTTAACAGTCCCTTTAAGTATAAGAATTCCATGGGAACACACAGCTAAAGAAACACAACTATTAAACCAAACCAGTGGCTTTCTTAACACTTAAATCCATTTATATTTATTGTGGTGCAAGCGGATTCAAGACAACCATCAATTAATCAAAGTGTTAAGGGGCAATTTTATGATGTTTAAATGCTTTGTGCATTATATTATTGTGACTGAGAGTTTAGAATTGTTCCAGATGTTGAAAACATCATTTCATTAGAATGAAAAGAAGTTCAGAACTCTATTGTATCCCATCAGCCTCTATTCAGGCCAGTTCTTCTAGCACTGACTCTAAATCACTGATGTTTGGAGACATGTCAGGAAAACAAACCAGTCCCCTGCTAACATGTCCTTGTCTATACAAAGTTAGATATTTACAATTAGAGAGTCTCCAAGAATGATGTCAAGGCACCATTTATAAATTGAAAAAAAACAAAATAACTTTCAAATGAGCCTTCAGGATCCAGATGAAGGGAATATATAAAAATAAATGTAAATTAAAAAATATATATGTGCACATAAATACATACATATACATACATGTGTGTATGTATGTATAAGACAGAAGTAGCTGAATCTAGTGTGCTGTAGAGCCCAGGTGGATCCTTCCAGGCGGATCCTTCCTGTGTCAGCCCCAGGAACACAAACCTGCTGCAGACCCAGGTCTGCAGTGCAGGGAGGAAGGTAGCTGAGCCTGTGCTCCTGATGAGCGCACACCTGTGTGCGTGCATACATGCGCGTGCGCACACACACACACACACACACACACAGCCATGCAGCCCAGCACAGACAGAGTGCAGTGCCATCGCCAGCACCCACAGAAACCCCAACAAGGCTCCCGTAAACACGAGCAGCGCAGATGGCTCCAGCCCACTCCAGCTCTCCAGCTGCTCAGGCCAGAGGTCCACTGGTGGGTCCTAAACACAGAGGGTATGGGTCACACCAGCAGCTGGCCTAGGGCTCTTAGGATCCAGGAGCTGCTCCTGGGCCCTGGTCTCCTCCCGCTGCTGCCCCACACACCTCTGAGCCCCTTGGTGGGTGGTCCCATTCCACTGCTGGTAGTCAGGTCTCCCATTCTGCTCATCGGCCATTCCAGCTTGAACTTCATTAAGAGTTAAGCATGTGCTTATGCAATATGAGACTGTAGCAGCTGGCCTGAGACTCACAGCCTCTCCCACTGCTGACCCCCAAATCTATGGTCCCCTCAGACCCACAATCCCTTCTCTCTCCAGTTGCTGGTACTCAGACTTCTGAGACTAGTTAGTAGTTGTACAACACATACAGAATATTTCTCAGACTAGAAAGCACACCACATAGAATATAGTTAGAAATGGGATTTAAATAAAAAGATAGGATAGATGCTTGTTCCTCCTGGATCTAATCTGGTCCCTCTCTTTACCTTTGGTCCTTCCTCTAAACATCTATTAGTAAGTTTTGCACCTTCCCACAGTCCCATTAAAAGGTCTAATAGCAAGTTTTACCCAATTCCACAATTCTCTGCCCCACATAAGCCATGTGCCCCTGAAGGCAACAACCTTTGCCAGCTTGCACCATGTTTTCCTTGTCTGCCCTTGGTGGATTTCCTCCCAGAGACCATGGTTTGATCCTTTTTCAATAACCCTGGGAGTGGCCAGGTCAGGACACCATGTTTGAACTGAATATGTTAAGGGGGTTCCTCCACCCATTGTTTCTCTTATCCTCAACAGGTCTTTCTTTAATATGATTAGCCTTCAGTAACATAACCTAACATATAGTTGTTCCATTTTTGAATTTATTTGGTGCGTTCTCCCTCAATATGCCTTTCTCCCTCCTTTCAACCTACACTGTACTTAAATGAGTGCTCTGTAAAGAAAAAAAAAAAAAAAGTGTATCACAAAGATGGACTACCTACATCTTGTATTAATAATGATCCAGCTGTGGCAGGATGGTATCCAGCACAAGGTAATTCATCTCCTTTTGGTAGGTTTCACACATTCCAGCAGGCTTTGATCTGTTCCTACTAAATTCATTGAAACACCTCCATATTCCTCAGCTTTGCAAAACATTTCTAGTCTTTTCCCCTTCTTCCACTGAACTTTCATCCTTTATCCAAATCAACTCACCACATGTTTTTAAGTACCTGTCCTGTATGTGGTTCTCCCTTCAGATGAACATCTGCATATTTCTCTGTTTACATCCTCTGACTCGTCTAACTGTCTGAAATATGGTGCTGTGAAAACCAAACTCCTTCCGAAATGGTCTCCCTCTGTTTCCTGGTAATGAATGCCAACCTACTCCCGTAGTCCTGGTCAGTTTACAGTTTTGGTGACATTTTTATGTTCTCTCCCTATTTCCTCTCCCCAGTGTGTTTTTCTACTTTGTGCTTGTCCATGTCCATGTATTCCTCCTCTCTCCTTCTGACTCTCATATCTCTTCCTTTTTTGCTGCAGCAACCTCTTCTCCAGCAGCCTCCCATGGAATTTGTTTCATTACTTCTACAACCTCCCCGCTGCCTGAAAAATCATTCATGTTTTCCAAAATCACTCCATATCTGTGGCTTCCTTTGTCTTGTGCACAAAGCTGCAATTCTTTTAGCAACTACATAAGAAGCCAGTCACTGTCAACAAGTCTGATGTGATTTGTAGGACACTTACTAAGTCTCACCCTTTTGTGTGCTACTCCAGTCTCCCCAGCTTCTATTTAAATGTCTTCATTGGCTTCTTCTCAGCTCAAAGTCGAGATTTTTCTCATGTCTGAGATGGGAGGTAAACTTACATTCCTACTGAATGTAAAAGCAGGTCTTATCAACAGCTACTGGGTCAAGACATCACTCCGGTCTTTGCTACTGAATAGTTTTAGCTTCATTTTCCTTTCATCTTCAATTATTCATCCCCAACCTTTTTCATGCATCAGGATAACCTCAATAACCATTTTCTTCTTTCTTCCATTTTTGTCTTATTCCCTGCTGTTGGGGTTGCCCTGTCTCTTTGGGATATCCTATAATTACCAATAGCCTAATCATCCATGTATCCTCATTCTCTCTAAATAACATTTCTTCCCTGATGTTCATAAAACTAGCCATTCTTACAAAGAACTTAAAACCTGCCCAAACATACCCTTTAAACTAGAAGCAAAAGTTGGTTTCCAAATATGGTAATCTCTCTTCCATCACTTCACATTTTTTTCAGCATAGAATCATAGAATGGTTTGGGTTGGAAAGGACCTTAAAGATCATCTAGTTCCAATCTCCCTGCCACGGGCAGGGACACCTTCCACTAGACCAGGTTGCTCAAAGCCCCGTCCAACCTGGCCTTGAACACTTCCAGGGAGGGGGCAGCCACAACTTCTCTGGGAAGCCGGTTCCAGTGTCTCACCACTCTCACAGTAAAGATTTTCTTCCTTGTATCTAATCTAAATCTACCCTCTTTCAGTTTAAAACTGTTACCCCTCATCTTATCACTATACTACAGAGTCCCTCCCCTTCTTTCCTGTAGTACCCCTTTAAGTACAGGAAGCTATAAGGTCTCCCCGAAGCCTTCTCTTCTCCAGGCTGAACAGCCCCAACTCTCTCAGCCTGTCCTCATAAGGGAGGTACTTCAGCCTCCTGATCATCTTCGTGGCCTCCTCTGGACCTGTTCTAGCAGGTCCTTGTCCTTCTTATATTGGGGGCCCAAGAGCTGAACACAGGACTCCAGGTGAGGTCTCACAAGAGCAAAGGGGGAGAATCCCCTCCCTCGACCTCTTGGCCACACTTCTTTTGCTGCAGCCCACAATAGGGTTTCTGGGCTGCAGGCATACATTGCCATGTCATGTTGAGCTTCTCATCAACCAACATCCCCAAGTCCTTCTCCTCAGTGTTGCTCTCAACCCATCCTTCACCCAGCCTGTATTTGCGCTGACCCATATGCAGGACCTTACAATTGGCCTTGTTGAACTTCATGAGATTTGCACGGGCCACCTCTCCAGCCTGTCCAGGTCCCTCTGGATGGCATCTCCCTTCCCTCCAGCGTGTCAACTGCACCACACAGCTTGATGTCACTGGCAAACTTGCTGAGGGTGCACCCAATCCCACTGTCCACGTTGCCAACAAAGATGTTAAACAGCACTGGTCCCAACACCAACCCCTGAGGAATGCCACTCATCACTGCTCTCCACTTGGACATCAAGCCATTGATGGCCACTCTTTGAGTGTGACCATCCAGCCAATTCCTTATCCACCACGGGGTCCATCAATCAAATCCATGACTCTCCAATTTGGAGACAAGGATGTCATGCAGGACTGTGTCAAATGCTTTGCACAAGTCTGGGTGGATGACATCAGTTGCTCTTCCCTTATCCACCAAGTCTGTAACCCTGTTGTAGAAGGCCACCAAATTTGTCAGGCACAGCTTTCCCTTAGTGAAACCATGTTGGCTGTTCCCAATCACCTCCTTATTTTCCATGTGCTTTAGCATAGTTTCCAGGTGTATCCGCTCCACCATCTTTCCAGGCACAGAGGTGAGACTGACTGGCCTGAAATTTCCCAGGTTTCCCTTTTTTCTCTTTTTAAAAATGGGGGTTATGTTTCCCCTTTTCCAGTCAGGGGGAACTTCACCAGACTGCCACGGCTTCTCAGATATGATAGATAGTGCCTGAGCCACTTCATCCACCAGGATGCACCCCCTTAGGGCCCCCAGATGCATCTCATCAGGTCCCATGGACTTGTGCACCTTCAGGTTCCTTAGATGGTCTTGAACCTGATCTTCTCCTACAGTGGGCAGTTCTTCATCTCCCAGTCCCTCTCTTTGCCTTCTACAACTTGCGCAGTGTGGCTGGAGCACTTGCGTGTGAATGCTAAGGCAAAAAAATCATTGAGTACCTCAGCCTTCTCCATATCCTGGGTAACCAATTCAAGCATCTCCTCTCTCTGTGTTTGGTACGGCCCTGTAGGTATGGTGGTGACCATATCTACATCTCTTACTACACTCTGTCTTTCCCCTTACAGCGAGGCAGAATTCAGGGAAGAACCCAGTGCCTATGGTAGAGAAAGATATTAGAAAAAATGGATGGCAATTAATTTTTCAGTTTTCTTTCAGAAAGTCAGTCCTTTTTCTTGTGACTAGCTGTGTCAATGGAGAAGTCAGCAGGTAATGAGAGTAATATTAATAATTCAGCATTTTACAAAAGATACTGGGACTTGAAGCATGTGTGGGATGGAATATGCCTCATGTTAGCTGATGCATTCTGATACCTCTTAGCAAATGTTCATGGCCCACTGTGTGGTTTGTCTTCTGCTGATCTTTGGAAAAAAAGCACATGTAGAGACTAAGATTCATAACTGGACTTGGCAGCTTTCTGTAGCTGAGTGGATTAAACCAATGCGGTGAAGGAGGAGGTGTGCAAGCTGAAATTATTTCCATATGGGAGAAGAATTTAGATTTCCTAAGGGGATATTAAACCTAGAGGCTGAGCCTTCAAAGCTTTCCAAAATTATAAATGCACCTTTACACAAAAGCCTGAGAGTTATGGCTGGAGGCTCCTCAGAAGTCTGAAAACCAGTATGATGATGGCGTCATGTATCTCTAGTTGTGCAATAGTTGGGGTGATAAATCTAAAAAAAATAATTAAATATTAAGAAAAATGGTCTGATAAAGGGACAGAGTAGCTAATATTTTGTACTTAGTCAATAGTCTCTCAAACAATTAAATACGGCATACAGACTTCAGTCAAATTGTGGTGGTCACACACTAGTGTGGCTTTACTTTATCCCTTCCAAAACCTGGAAAGATATTGGTTTTCTAGACATGAACCTAATGTTACAAGATTACTTGTGTAAGAAGGCACTTCCTTGACTGTGGAGGGCTATTAATATCAGGAGGATCTTTACATGGAAGAAAATGCAGAATTATTATGGTATATTCAGCATGAGTTGAGCCTTGAAAAACTGAGAATCTGTGAGACAAGCAATTTTAGAAATGGGTAATAATAGCATACAATATATTTTTGATAATAATAGCCACTCACCCAGATGTATTTGTAGCATCTGTGATCATTGTAACTCACACTGAAATTATTATGCTTCATTTACACACCTTTTAATGTATACTGAACAGTTCAGCTTGTACACAATGAATGCTTCTTCATCTTGATGCTGTCATTTAATGATGCTGATAGCTTTATCTTTGCTTTGTTAGACTGAATATATCTGTATATTCAGCCTTTGGGTGTGATAGCTTTATCACCAGCATTGGTTGACTTTGAAAACTGTTATTTCAATAGAAAATATGGAAGAAAAATGCTCATTTTTAGACAGGTAAAAAGATGCCTGAAAAATTCATAAAGGAAAAATCAGTTTTGTATGGAAAGTGTGTTTCATTTAAAGGTTTCTTTTGCTTCACTTTTTTTATGTTTTACTTTGTCTTGTTTTGCTCTCTGATTTCTGGGGAAAAGGGAGAAAGAAAGAAAATTAGGCTGGCTATCTCTTTTTATTGATACATTATTAATATATAATGGAAGACCAATTTGTAATTATTGTCTCCTGAGTAAAATTAATTTCAGGCTGTTGAAGGAAGACAGAAATCACAGAGAAAAATTTCAAGACGAGACCTGGTGATTATATAATTTAGCCTAGCAGTGATTTGTATAGAGTATCTTCTTGTCAATGTAATCTAGACTGATTGGGATTACTCTCTCTTTGGTGAGCTCTGCTGTTTAGCCTTGCATATTTGGTGTTAATAATAGGTATATCTCTTAACATTCTTTTGGATATTAATTCCCTATTATCATTAAGAAATTATAATTTCTGCTGCCTTCATCAATCCATCAAGAGTGTTCAGCCTATATCTGCTACATCTATATACCATAACGAAATGGTATGTACATAATGGGAAAGCTGAAAAATATTCCAAGAATTACTCCAGTCCCTCATAGTTATATAGTGATTTTGTGTTCTGTCAGTAAAGTTGAAACATTCAGGTATATCACTGGCTGCTTATTCTGATCATGTGGGAAGTGATTTAAATTAATTTGAACAAGTGAAAACGTATGATGTAAACCAGCTCTTGCTATGGGCAAATGTACCATTTGCACTTATTGACTTCCTATATTTGAAGCAAAGATAAATTCATTATAGCCTGGATTTGGAGTAGATGAAAATTTTCACATTATCCAAGGACTGGCAGAGAGAGAAGACATACATTTCTAACCAAACCAAAGACATCCTTTCTTGTTTCTTACCGCATGGGTATATCAAAACAACTCAGGGAAAGAACTGCATTCTGTGAGCTGGAATAAAAATTCTGACCTATAGGCTTGCCTTGGCTTACAGTAAATGTCCCACAGATGAAACTGAGATGCTTGGATGGAGTAAAGGCAGAGTTTGCATGACTTAAATGTCAGTTATTTATGATTTGTGCAATCACAGAATTTCATGGTCATCACCTGACAGGGTGTGCTTGAATACAAGCAGTTTGTCTGGAGAGTGTCTCTGTCTCCCTCTCCCCTCACCCTTATTCTGTTCTTTTCTCTGTTTTTCACAGAATCACAGAATCATCTAGGTTGGAAAAGACCTTGAAGATCACCTAGTCCAACCATTAACCTAACATTGACAGTTCCCAACTACACCATATCCCTAAGCGCTATGTCAACGCAACCCTTAAACACCTCCAGGGATGGGGACTCCACCACTGCCCTGGGCAGCCCATTCCAATGCCTAACAACCTGTTCTGTAAAGAAATACTTCCTAATATCCAGTCTAAACCTTCCCTGGTGCAACTTGAGGCCATTCCCTCTTGTCCTATCGCTTGTTACTTGGTTAAAGAGACTCATCCCCAGCTCTCTGCAACCTCCTTTCAGGTAGCTGTAGAGGGCGATGAGGTCTCCCCTCAGCCTCCTCTTCTCCAGACTAAACAACCCCAGTTCCCTCAGCCGCTCCTCGTACGACATGTGCTCCAGACCCTTCACCAGCTTCGTTGCCTTTCTTTGGACACGCTCAAGTAACTCAATGTCCTTTTTGTAGTGAGGGGCCCAAAACTGAACACACTAATCGAGGTGCGGCCTCACCAGTGCCAAGTACAGGGGTAAGATCACTTCCCTGTCCCTGCTGGCCACGCTATTTCTGATACAAGCCAGGATGCCATTGGCCTTCTTGGCCACCTGGGCACACTGCTGGCTCATGTTCAGCCGGCTGTCAATCAACACCCCCAGGTCCCTCTCTGACTGGCAGCTCTCCAGCCACTCCTCCCCAAGCCTGTAGCACTGCTGGGGGTTGTTGTGGCCCAAGTGCAACACCCGGCATTTGGCCTTATTGAACCTCATCCAGTTGGCCTTAGCCCATCGCTCCAGCCTGTCCAGGTCTCTCTGCAGAGCCTCCCTACCCTCGAGCAGATCAACACTCCCACCCAACTTGGTGTCATCTGCAAACTTACTGAGGGTGCACTCGATCCCCTCGTCTAGATCATCAAAAAAGATGTTAAACAGGAGTGGCCCCAAAACCGAGCCCTGGGGGACACCACTCTTGACCGGCCGCCAACTGGATTTAACTCCATTCACCAGAACTCTTTGGGCCCGGCCATCCAACCAGTTTTTTACCCAGCAAAGCGTGTGCCTATCCGAGCCACAAGCAGCCAGTTTTGCCAGGGGAATGCTGTGGGAAATGGTGTCAAAGGCCTTTCTAAAGTCAAGGTAGACAACATCCACAGCCTTTCCCTCATCCAATAAGCAGGTCACCCTGTCGTAGAAGGAGATCAGGTTTGTCAAGCAGGACCTGCCTTTCATAAACCCATGTTGACTGGGCCTGATCATCTGGTTGTCCCACATGTGTTGTATGATGCTACTCAGGATGAGCTGCTCCATCAGCTTCCTGAGTTCTGATGTCAGGCTGACAGGCCTGTAATTTCCCCGATCATCCTTCCAACCCTTCTTATATATGGGCGTCACATTGGCCAATTTCCAATCTGTTGGGACCTCCCCGGTCAGCCAGGACTGCTGGTAAATGATGGAAAGCAGCTTGGCGAGCACCCTAGCCAGCTCCTTCAGCACCCTCGGGTGTATCCCATCCAGTCCCATAGACTTGTGTATGTCTATGTGATGCAGTAGGTCACTGACTATCTCCTCCTGGATTGTGGGGGGGTCGTTCTCCCAGTCTCTGTCTTCTGGCTGAGGAGGCTGGATTCCCTGACTGAGGCAAAGAAGGCATTAAGCACCTCAGCCTTTTCCTCATCACTTGTTACCATGTTTACTCCTGTGTCCAGCAGGGGATGGAGGCTCTCCCTGGTCTTTCTTTTGCTGTTGACATAGAAACATTTCTTGTTGTCCTTGATTGCTGAAGCCAGATTAATTTCTAGCTGGGCTTTAGACCTCCTGATTTCCGCCCTACACAGCCTCACAGTATCTTTGTAATCATTGTGAGGTGCTAGCCCCTTCTTCCAAAGGCCATAAACTCTCCTTTTCTCCCTGAGTTGCAGCCAAAGCTCCCTGTTTAGCCAGGGTGGTCTTCTCTGACGCTGGCTTCTCTTACGGCACCTGGGGACCACCTGCTCCTGTGCCATTAAGACTTTCTTCTTAAAGAGTGTCCAGCCTTCCTGGACCCCTATAACCTTCAGGACCATCTCCCAAGGGATCCTGTAAAGCAGGTGCCTAAACAAATCAAAGTCAGCTCTTTGGAAGTCCAGGATGGCAGTTCTGCTGCCCCCTCTCCTGTTCTCTCTAAGAATAGAGAACTCTATTATTTCATGATCGCTGTGCCCTAGTCAGGCTCCAACTGCCACATCATCCACCAGTCCTTCTCTGTTCACAAAGAGGAGGTCCAGCAGGGCACCTTCTCTGGTTGGTTCACTCACCAGCTGTGTCAGGAAGTTGTCTCCCACACATTCCAGGAATCTCCGGGACTGGTCCCACTCTGCTGTGTTGTATTTCCAGCAGATGTCTGGGAAGTTAAAGTCTCCCACAAGAACAAGGGCAAGCAATTGTGAGATTTCTCCTAAGTGCCTACAGAATATTTCATCCACCTCTCTGTCCTGGTTGGGTGGCCTATAGTAGACTCCTACTACAACATCTGCCCTGTTGGCCTTCCCCCTGATTCTAACACAAAGACACTCCATCCTGTCTTCACTACACTTGTACTCAAAGCAATCATAACAATCACTAACATACAGGGCCACCCCACCACCTCTCCTTCCTTGCCTATCCCTCCTAAAGAACTTGTAGCCATCAATTGGCGCACTCCAGTCATGGCAGACATCCCACCATGTTTCTGTGATAGCCACTACATCATAATTTTCCTGTTGCATCATGGCTTCAAGCTCCTCCTGTTTGTTACCCACGCTGTGTGCATTGGTGTAGATGCACTTCATATGGGCTGATGTCCCCAGCACCTTTCTGAATTTAGAGGTCCTAAGTCCTGCCTGACCTTTCACAGGTGTTACCACAGTTACTGATCCATTGGTATCCCTTGCATCTTTGTTGTGCTGCATGTCTCCATCCCTTGCCTCCACTGGGATAGCAGGGTGAGGGTCATTGTTGGTCATCACTTCCTCCTCTTTTCCTCTGTCCTTTTTTCTTTCCAAGAGTATTTGTGAACCATTATACTCACAGATTTTCCTTCTATGCTCTTCTCTATATCCAGTGCTGAAACTGGTTTCACAGAAGAAAGTTGTGACATTTATAGCATCATTGTATAGCTAGGTAGCTGATATGGGACTGAGTTTATCAAATCACTATTTCAGGCTGATGAAGACTACTACATTTTTAAAGGTTTAGTTTATGTATATGTGGTAGCTATGGGGTCTAGGAAAGTATTTTTTAAATTAAAAAAGTACATGAAAATTCAGAGTCTGCAAAATCTTTGTAGGTGAAATAGACCAAAACATTTTGTTAAGTTGAGCAGTATACAGGCTGCAGCTTGAATGCTTGATATCTGTGTATTATCAGAACAGAAGATATTCTGGGAGGGAAGTCTTCAAACCACAGAAATTGCATCTCTCTGGATATCACATGCTGATATCACATGTGATATCACATGTTGATATTCCCTCAGTCACCAAAATTTTCCAGTCTCATAAAAAGTCCTGTACTACTGAAGGACTGATTCCTAACATTTAGCAAATTCTAGCATGTCTTTCTCCAGGAGTCAATGTTATTACATTCAGTTAGTAATCTCAGGAGGATTCTTCATTGCTTCTCAGTAACAAGGTTTATAGATAATAAAAAAGTTACGCTTACTAACAAGGCCAGAGAATGACCAAAAAAAAAAAAAGGGGGGGGGGGGGGCAGAGAATAGTTGCAACTAAGCTGAATGTACTCAAAAATGAAAAAAGGACTGTTTCTGTGTTACCTCAAGTGAAGTTAAGCCCTACCAGGACAAACTTTGTAAGATGCTATGTATTTCCCATGGGCAAGATGGTATGACATGTACAGAACCCTTGTGCTTTTGGCAGCAAAGTCTCAAATATGAAAGCATCCTTCTCAGACCAGATAAACACAATCAGTGCAAGTCTGCATTCAAAGCTGTTGGGGACGCCTGAAGAGACATTGATAAGACTGACTTCTCCAGGTGCAAACACACAGTTCACATATAAAACAAAGAAATATTAGAAACAGCAGAGAGTATAGCATCTGCTTGAAAAAAATAGCAGGAATACATTCATTAGTTTATCTCTCCATCTACATTTTGGTTAAATTTATTCCCTTGTCCGATCAAGTTCGCCAAAAGACATATACAAAGAAATTACAAGTTCATGAAAATCTCTTATGGGTGACTAAGTACACAACTTTAAATAGGCTTTTATTTGCTCTCTGACACATTTTTTATGGCATGAGATGACATTTTATGATACTTTATCAGTTTTATAGTCACTGCCAGATTTTTTAATCTGTTACACATTTAAAGGTCAATAAACTCTCTCTGTTTGGGTCTTAGCAAGATTATAGAACAGGACAATTTTCAGTGGCTTTATCCACTCCGAAGCTCATATGTCAGAAAACAATGCCTATAAATCCTATGGGTAAGTGCCAGAATAGCTGTGAGCATTCTGTACAAGAAGTGACACTGGTGTTTCAGCAGCTCAGAGTGTCTGTGTGACTGTCTGTGTGACAGAACATCAGTATTTATTTACAAATACAGTCTCCACAATTGTAAAAATAGCTAAGGCTTCCCTTTCAGGCCAGAGAGCTGCTTCTGAATAAACAATGTTGATTTCCATGCCAAAAAGCCACTTGAAGGTCAGTACAAACAGGAGCCAATTTTTTGTCAGAAACTCATAGCAAAGTCCAGAGCTGTGGTCTACTACAGGACTAATATTGAGCACTATGGCCAACCATTGAGTGAACACTGTTCCTGAGTCACATAAGATCTAAATATATTAATGCCATCACTGTTGACTTTCCAATGAGGTAGGTGAACTGAATGTGTCACATACTGACAGAGACTGCTTATAGTGAGAGCTGTCATAGGACAATCCAGAAAACCATGTAGTTGCTGCCTGTTTTTTTCACTTTCATTTAAAAAGGAAGATTTCAGGCAGATGTCTGAAAGTTCTTTATGCCTTTGGCCTTTTACTCTTTGAAATAGATGAAGACAAAGAAGCATCAAAAGTTTTCTGCCATATGTGAACTTCCGAGATATCATCCAAGCAGACAGCAGAACAATAGAGGGAAAACCAGGCTTACTATTATTACCTGGTAGAAAACATTTCCCAGAATGCTATTATGGTAGCCTAAAAAAATTAAATGCTATATTGTTTCAATAAAATATACTAAATTTGAACTTAACTGTGAAATACTAAATGAATGAAACTTCTTCCTGAAGTTGCACAGACCAGTCATTAAAAGGAAATTTGAGGAAGGACTTAATTACATTTATTGCCACACTAAAGGTTATTATTCTAGAAAGATATCTTTTGAACATCATTGACTTCACTGTGCTAAGCCTCCAGATAGAGTTTCATTTAACAGATATAATATGCATAAAATCAGTTAGGAAAGTCTTTTTGAGTCTTTATGTCCCCACATACTCCTCGTGCAGTCTTTGTAAAGAACTAACCTAGTCCCCACCTTGTCAGTAATGTGCACCACTTGTTCCTATAGTGCTAGAAAAGACAGAAGAGAAAAGCTTGGCTCTGAATACTGGTTTAAGATATGAAAAAGGCTAATGCAACTCTAGAGTGAATTAGGAGTTTGTTACATTAATCTTCAAGGAATTGGTAAAACTGCATGGCTGTGGCCAGCCATGCTCAAGATAATAGACACCAGACATGATTCAGAAAAGGTTCCTGGGATGCTCTGAAAGTTGGAGAGACCGTCTATGAAAAGACTCCAGATGGGTTTTGCTTAGCCTAACAAAACAGGGTCAGAAAAGGTCATCTTCTTGTCTATATTTATGCTCACATTGAAAAGAGTATAAACGTCAGGAAGACAAAAGAGTTGTTCATGCTAATATTCAGAATATAATCAAGCTGAAAGTTTTTTTTCTTTTGAGATAATTTTTTTTTAGTTGAAAATTAATTCAAGTTCATTAGGAATAACTTCAGTCTACATTCTCTTTCATCATATGAGCCACTAGGACCACAGAATAACCTCTACAATACAGTCAGAAAATATAGGTAGTTTTAAATGGACTTAGGCAATTTAGGAACTGAATTCTGTCTGATAGCAGCTTCAGATGGATATCATGCCATTAAGGGAGCAACTCAGTTGCCCTACCATAGGCAGTAAATGCCATTATAGACATGCTAGGGTATCTATCTGACATGTCCTCATGAGACTAGCATATAAGACATATGACCTGCAGGAAACCTTATGGGATGGAAGGTGAAGACCAGGAAGGATGCTTAAAATGTCCAAGATGGTCTAGGACACCTCTGTCTAAGCACTTAAATGGATCCCAAGTGATTCCCTCCAGTGTTATGTTCCTGTTGAATGAATGTCCTGGACTAGCTCTGGCTCTGTCTTCCCTCAGAGTGCTAGAAAATGTAAAGATAAGTCAAGCCTAGGTGTTTCCTCCAACTGTATTCCCATATGTCAGCCTTGACCAGACTGCTCCACAGCTGGCTAAATCAGCAGGCTAAGCATTCTTCTGGTCTGGCAATGGGTCCAAAAAGCAATTTTATATTTATGTTAACATAATTTTTAGTGGATTACCACAGCCTGGATTTACATCAATATGATACCTAGTCTCTTTTTCAAAATGAATGTAGTCATTTCTTTCTTAGCTTTGTGGTATTTAACCATTTACAAAGCATTTGGCTCATGCAAGCACTTATTTAGGGCAGGACATTTTTTTTGTGAAAAAAAAAAACAAACTGAGAAGTGGTCAAACCCACACCCAGTTACTGCAGGATGAGGATACTGTCTCTTGTTCAACAATCCCTCCATGGTTTCATGATCTCAGAGAATTCAAGTTCATTGTTAATGATTAATCCACCCTTATTTCTGCTTTAAATATTTTCCCAAGTAAGGAAAAAGTAAGTAAGGTTCCAAGTTAGCAGGTTGAGGGTTAACAAAGAACACACTGCTTTCCAAAAGCTGCCTTTGGAAGAATGCCACTTTATAAATAACACCTGGACTTCATAGGTGCAAAAAGTGCAAATCTTCATACAACAGAAAAAAATCTCTATTTTCTGCACATAATTGTCAATACCACCAGACTGGACAAGAGTAGAAGTCACACCAGTTGCCAGCCTGTGTTTTGAGCACACAGGACAGTGTAGGAAACAAAGTGGGAGCTTTCAGAAACTACATACTAGAAACAACAGAAAGGGTTTACTAGTAAAGAGGGATTTGTAGGGTCATTTTCATGTCAAATTTTTGTACAGCTTTCTGTTCAAATAAACCATGCATTTGTAACAAAGAGTCCCCTTATGTTCAGGGATTAAAATGTGCAATACAAAAGCTTTCTGACAGGCTATATTGGCTAAAAAATTTCACACTTTTAAGTAGTTTTGAACCATAACTGCTTTCTGCTGCTTATCAAAAATTAAAGAAGGTATAGTCAATTTAGCATAAGGAAGCTCTGAAAAGCTTATTTTTTAGGCATAAAGTCAATGTAATTATTTTCTATGGCTTCATCCACACTGCATATTAAGCCTCTTTGAATATGATAATGTCTTTGGCTATAGCTTCCTTTCATGTTTGCCTTTCCTCTGTGTCCTCCACTGACCCTTTTCAAGGAATTTCAGAGTTATCGTTTCCAGCTGGGATTGTCAAAGAGAAAAGACTAGGATCACATAGAGGTATGGTGGAAAACCAGTCATGCTACCTTCCTGCCTTCCCAAAATTTCAACGTGGAAATTTAGCTGATGGTCCAACCAACTGACAGGTATGATGCTTTTAGAACCTTATTCCAAAGACACTACTCCTACAAATTCCAGAAAGCACACACAGTGGGGACTTATGCTGGAGATTTTAGAGTGAAAAGGGAAGGAGATCAACTGGAGGTAGCCATCTATGATGCTTGGAAGCAACAGAATAGCCCTTTCCCTGATACCTGTAGGTCTTCAGCTGTAAAGAATATTCATAGATCCTGTGGAATGTCACTGGTGGGAGAATGTGAAATTCCAGTAAAGGATTTTCATAGACTACTCCTGCTTTCACCATGTCCTTTTATAATTTTGTCTATGGGGACAATGTCCAGGGTAAAGCCCTGAAGTGGAGGAAAACAATGAAAGGAGGAAGTTGTGTGTATTGTGGAAGGATGAAGGGGTGTAGCAGGGACTGACAGAGTTGTGAGATATACAAGTAAGAACCCAAAGCACAGTGGGAGAATTTAACAAGGTGTCAGCAGAGGGAGAGAGGGAAGAAGGGATGTAGGCTTTACTAGTTCTGCTCATATACTTTGTTTTATTTTCTACCTATCCAAAAACCTTTCAGAAGTACTAACCAAAAGTCACGAAGAAGGATCATTGTACTGTGTACCTGCAGTGAATCCCTCCAGAACAAGAGTTTTGCAGAACTGTGTATGTTCCTTTTTACAGGAAATAGAGAGTCTGGTTTTGAAATATCAGGAAGCAGAAAGGAGAAAAATATGTTCTCCTGCGGTAATAACTGGTTGTGGTTCTGTAACTTCTGCCTCTGCTCTCCCTGCGCACCAGGAGCCAGCAAAAATGAGGCCTAAAGCAGTATAACAGTACAGTTTCTTTGAAGCGACACAATCCATTTTCTCCTTATAAATTGCAGTCTGGATCTTTCAAACATTGGGTGGTATGGTATGTTGTGCTCCTAGAAAGGTCACTTCATCTTTTGAAAAAAACCCAAGAAACATCAAAGTGGCCTAAGAAGTCTTCTTGATCCTACCAGTGAGGAGAGACTTCAGGAGCAATAGACAGATCCTGTGGTACAACAGCAGGTTGCACAGCTAGTGATGGCATCAGGGATTCTATTTTTATGACCATGGGACTCTCTTTGAAGGCTGAAGACTGCTAGGAAGATACAGGATCCACGTCACCAAGTGGGGCAAAAGCATTTTTGTCAACAAGCTGGCCAAACTGATGAGAGGAGCTTTAAACTAAGAATGACTGGGGATGAAGATGGCAACCCACAATCAAGTGAGGAAATGGTGAATGGGGTTGGCAAGCAAAGGGTGCCAGCTGATGTCAGGAGACACCTCATAATCAATAAAGTAGGTCCAAAGGGGGCCTACCCCAAGTGTCAACACAAATAAAGAAGTGCTGATTAGTTGAGGAAGCTCTCGCACTTCTGCGAAATCAGCACTGTTGTATGCTTCTCTGAAGTTCCTGCATGCAGCAGGAGCTAACACATGTAGCAAGAGGAACAAACAGGAGGAATTTGAGATCTGTGTTTCAGTCACAGTGCTGCAATCTCATCAGGGAGTTGTGGTGGGATAGCTCACATGACTGGAGCACTGCCATGGATAGATACAGGTGATTTAGGAAGGGCAGGCTGGGATAGGGAGGTGGGGAGGCAGAGTGCAGTTTCCCTTTACATGAGAGCAGGAGAAATGCATAGAGTTGTGCCTAGGGCCAGATGATGAGCCAACTGACAATTTATGGGTCAGGATTAGTGGACAAGTGAGGGTTGTAAGGGGTGATGTCATGGTGGGTATCTGCTATAACCTGATCAGGAAGAAGTAGATGAGGTCGTCTTCAGACAACTGGAAGAAGCCTCACATTCACAGGCCCAGCAAGGGGGCCTGTTGCAAGGACAGCACAGTGGACTTAAGCAATCCAGGAGGTTTCTGAAGTGCATTGATGACAGCTTCCTAACACATGTGATTGAGGAGATGATGAGGGGAGTAGTTCTGCTGGACCTCATACTAACAAGCAAGGAAGAACTTTTCAGGAATGCCAAGGCTGGGGCAGCCTTGTCTGCAGTGACCATGAGGTGGCAGAGTTCAAAATCCTCAGAATACAAGGGGAAAAGCAGGATCACAACCCTGGAGTTCAGGAGAGAAGATTTTAGACTGTTCAGGGATCTGCTTAGAAGAATCCCATGGGATTCAGCCTTGAAGAGAAGAGGGTCCAGGAGAGCAGTTGATAATTGCAAGGATCACCTCCTCTATGCTCAAGAGTTGTCCATTCCCGTGAGCAGGAAATCAAGCAAAGGTGGCAGGAGGCCTGCATGGCTGTACTTTATCAATGTGTATAGATACCTGATGGGTGAGTAAAGAAGTTGGAGCCAGGCCCTTCTCAGTGGTATCCACTGACAGGACAAGAAGCAATGGGCACAAACAGAAACACAGGAAATTCCATTTAAACATAAGAAACACCTTTTTTACAGTGAGGGTGGTGAAACACCGGTACAGGTTGCCCATAGACATTGCGAAGTCTCCATCACTGGAGATGTTCAAAACCCAGCTGGACACAGTCTGGGACAGTCTGCTTTGGGCAGCCTGCTCTAAGCAGGGGTGTTGGACTGGATGATCACCAAGAGGCCTTCCCCCCTCAGCCGTCCTGTGATTCTGCATACCTCCCCTGAGGCTGGACAGTCCTTCACTGTCATAAAAGCCAGCAAGCAAAACAAACCATATTCCTCCCAGGCTATGAAATGTTATTTACAATGTTTTTTAATGAGATCAGTGTATTAAAGTACTCAACATTTGTCACAACAGATGTTATTCTTAGACAATACTTATACACATGCTTTTTTAAAAGTTTAACCGTAATATTTAACTGGAACTATTTCCTGTGGTAATAGATTCTGCAGGTGAACTCCACACAATGCAGAGGAGAGACACTTCCTTCACTTCTGTCTAAATATAGCAGACAATAATGTAACTGACTCCACCTAATCTCATGTTGTTTCAGTTTCATGATACCCCCAAAATAAATAGATGCTGATGCCAACAAGCCCTTTTATGCCTAGTTCATCTCTTTGCTTTTTGTTTTTTAAATTGAAAAGAAATGCTTAGACATACGAGAGGAAACAAATCAGAGTGCAATTACGAAATTCCAGGAAGTACATTTGGCAAATGTTGCATATCTTTTGACAAAACAGGCCACATAGGAATGGAAACAACTCAGACAGGGAAGAATTATTTGCTAATAAAACAAGTCTATGAACAAACTCGCTAGATGATTCTTGCATTTCATAACTAAAAAACAGATCAGAACTAAATGGATCCTACTCAGCTGA
Organism: Strix uralensis; assembly: GCF_047716275.1. Lineage (NCBI taxonomy): Eukaryota > Metazoa > Chordata > Aves > Strigiformes > Strigidae > Strix > Strix uralensis. The sequence continues at coordinate 58,261,975 of NC_133974.1, forward strand.
ACAGATTCAGGTTTGAAGCTCCCAGGCCTACATGTAGGAGCTACACCTGAGTTTTCATTTTGTAGCTTTCCAATGAAGAACAGAAGAGAAGTTCCTAATTTTTTTAATTACTGCATATTTACTTTTGCTTTGTACACATGGGCCACATATCTGGTCAGACCAGAGGATAAAAAAAGAAAAATCAGAAACAATAAATTAAATGACACATAAACTAAATCTAGCTTCAATATGAATTTTGAGATCTCTGATATTTTCTGATTTCCAAAGGTACTCAACATCTTCTATTCCCCTGGAATGGGTTGTAGGTTTTAAGACTCTTAATCCTCCACATATCCTTCTGCATAAAGTGTGTAAATTTAGCAGCCCAACTTTAGACTTTGAAAAGAGAAGAGGGGAAGCGAGTGAGGTTGTTTTAAATGCTTTCAGCAAATCAACAAATAGTCAACATCTGTGAAGTAACAAAACTAGGTAATATTTCAATGATGAAAGCAAACACCAACTGTTTCTTTCAGATGTGGCCAAGAGAATCCAGGACTAACAGAGTCATGGGACCAGAAAAAGAGTAAACAAGAGAGAGCTTGGTGGCTAAAGTGTGCTACTGGGAATAGGGGATCCCAGTGCTCTGGATCATTTCTATGCTTTGTCCAGTGTCTGTCTAAAGTAAACTGCCTTAACAATTCAGGGAGCAAAGACCAGAGCCTACAACTCTTTCACACTGTTTTTATTTGTAGCAGAATCAGTAGCAGCAGCACCACCACCAATCTTTCCTCTTTGACCCTGCTCCTGCAAGAAGGCGTTCACAACCACTCAATCACTCTAGCTGGGGATCCTTACTAGATTTGTAAGCCCCAAAATGTGCACAGGCAGAAAATATGCATCTAGATGCTCAGTTTATACACAGAGGCACTAACATTATCCAAGAACATATAAAGCTTAATTGTTTAAACGGTATCTCAAATACCTACATGGTTAGGCAGGGAAAGGATTGCCACCCTGAATTCAAATATCTAAATTTCATCTAATCTTTGCTTTAATTTCCTAAAAACTATTTTGGAAGTTACTCTTCAACATATTAAAGAATGCTACCAGAATGACAGTTAGAAAATTCAATCCACATTCAGGCATCTGAAAGAGTGACTTGATTTTCAGAGATGCTAAGCAGCCAAAGTCAAGTTTGCAGCTCCCATTGAGAGCAGAGTCACTAGTTACATATTTACATGTTAGGTAGAGGATGACACAGGCCTTTACATTGTACATATGCCGCTGGATTTCCAGTAATAATTTTTTCAGGAAAATAAGGTGTATAACATATGGCAAAACTTTAAGAAGAAGGGGAAAGTGGTAAAAGAGAACATGAAAAATAATGGGAACCAGCTTTATGCTACTGGTAAGCAGCTGGATAATAAAGCTATGATCTTTTTCTTATATAGAATGAATCACTATATTTTTTTTAAAAAGCTGTCTTTTTATAGTTTATTCATGATGTACTTCCCAACAGAGCAATATAACTTTCCATTAAACAGCAGACAGGTACAGTATCAGATTTTTCCCAACAGTCCTATATTGTTCCCCTTAATCCTGCACACTCTTCCCACTTTTCCCTATCATGTAACAGTAGTCCATTACTCTGTTTCATCTTAAAAACATCCCCTTTAACTCGACTTGGCTCATCAGCTTTAATGTCCACCTTCTTTTACTTTTTCATCTTTCATCTCAATGTCAGTGTCTGGAGTTATTCTTAAATCCTAGATACTTCCCAATCTGGTAGTCTTTCAAATTTTTGCTGCCTAAAGTATCTAACAAACCAAAACTCAGAAGCACTAGTGCCTCTTCTCTCTTCCTGACCTATCAACTGCTGTTATTAACATCAGCAGTGTTCCTTTCCTAGCTCCTCTTCTTTCTTGGATTTTATGCTTCATTCTTTTCTTAGTTCCCCTTCTACTCCCAGCTTTTCCTTAAGGTCCTTTGTGTTACTCCTCTTTTCCCTCTTCCTTTGATGTCTATGTCTTCTCTTGTGCTTCATGATCTCCTCTTCTCCTCTGTGGTAATCTCCTCCATAAAACAAAATTTAGGTAACATCTCAGCTGAATATCTCACAAAACTATATTTTTTACTTGAGCCCCAGTTGTTTCCATGCTTTTAATGAAGACAGTTTTTACTTGTACGTCTAATTCATAATTTCACTTGCCTGCTGTTCTGACCATGTCTCTGCTCTCCTCTACTGTGATATCAAATATCAATTTCTTTCTTTTCAAATCCCATTGTGTCCCTGTCTTGCTGTTTCTGCTCCACATACATTTAACTCACCTATCTTGGAACTCATATTTTCTCAAGTCTGTGAGGAGGATACCCATATAAAAACATATGATCTAATTTTTCCAGAACTAACATAAAAATTTCATGTTTGTACAGAGTAATTCCATATTTTTACATATATGTTTCAGATATGCAACCCCCTTCTGTAAACAATGGAGTAAGAAAGTGATAGGTAATCATTTACATGCAATAACTAACAGTATGCACTCATTTTTATGCCATGAATCATTATTCAAATGAGGGACTGTTAGTTTTGGCAAAATAAAATATTTTTTAAAAATTAAATTTGTCCATTCTGGCATCATTATTCTTTGTTCACAAATCATTTTTGTCAGTGTCTTAGACCCTGCTCTACAAGCATGCTTCTCCATATGTTTTTGCTGGAATTACACCTACTCAGGGAAGTCTTCATCCCATCTGGAAGTTAAGATCAAGGAAAATAAAGGTATGTCCAAGACGCACAGTATGCTCTATAGCTCACAGTAATCTTCTAAATTCCCTTCTCATGATGTTCATGCTACCCAACACCCCTTATGAACACAGTGCTTTAATGCAATCTCTAGTCTCCAAAGAAACTATGTGATAAGGTACCTTGCTCTTTTTGGATTAGGATGATTCACATTTTCTAAAAGAACACTAGGGGATTACAGGATGACCAGAATAAATTTATGAATAGGGACAACTGCCACTACTGTAGTCCTGCGACGTTAAAACATCTCTATCCTTTGTTGTAAGCTTCAAAAACTTACAAAAGAAATTTCCTATAAAGGACACATGGAAATACAAACTCACTCTTCAGGGATTTTTGTTGCTCTATGTTGATTTTCTCTTGGCTCTTTCCCGCTGAGGTTTTTAAACAGTTTTTGGACCTTGTATGCCCATATAAAGTGTCTTAGTATTGGACCTAGAAGAATGACAGTTCAGTGGTTGATTTTGTCATAGCACTACCCCTGTAATTTCCCTAACAAGCTCAGCTTTGCAAAAATAACAACAATGTGCTTTTTCTAATTTGGCACAAGCTGCTTCCATGACTATAAACCAGTTATTGCGCTGCCGTTCAGACTGAAATTGGATTAAAGAAGTGATGTGGGGACATCAAAATAAATTAGAACAAATAAGAATTCCAGTAAAATAACAGAACAAGAATGTTATGTCTTGCCTTAAGTGGATTAGTGGAAGATAAAAATATTATCATTAAGAAACAGCTGATGCTGCATGGAAAAGTTTGAAAAGCATTTTGTTTAGAAGTAGTCCTACACAAACAACTCTTTTCTCCACTCCTTAGTGCCATCACCATTTGTATAGAGTTGGGGGAGGCCAAACACACAAATTCTGACTTTGGGCCCTTTGGTGATGACTGTCAAGTCTGTTCTTGAACTGTGCTAGAATAATGGTCCCAGCTGGACTGGACATGAATGACCCATTTTCCTTCTAATGCTGGTTTTTCAGTGTGGTCAGTATGATCCTTAAATTCACGTCATGACCAGTTTTCTTAGGTCATTGTCATCCTAGAAGAGTTCTGAACTGATTACATATGCATCCTACCAGCTGTGTAGTACTAGTAATCACTTAGAGTCACTTGTAATCAATGAAACATATGCATATGGATGGAATATTTAACAAACAGTATTTTTAAGAAATGTCCGTGAATTGCAGACATTGGGCTGAAAGGCACAATGTGCAGTACTGAGTGGAAAACATACTTTCCAAAATAAAGATACCTAAGTGCCTACACTGTATTCCTGGGACACACTTATTTTATACAATCAACCATTCAGGCACTCAGCATACGGTTACATGTTAGAAACATGTGGATACTTAAGATAAATGGGAACATACTGTAGGCAACTTGTATGACAAGTGAGTATGAAAATCACAGCGTACTGGGAACTGCACTGCACTATAAAGGAAATCGTTGGTTGTAAACAGAAATAAATCAACACAGGATTCAAAGCTACCTGCTGCTCAGATTTGGTTTGTTAATTTCTCACTATTATATCAATGTTTTAATTCAAAATGTAATACTAATTTTAATAATCATTGACAGAGAACTAGCCCATCTTCTGTGTTCAATAAAGCAAAAATAATTAATAATTTCATACCCACTGTAAAATAGATAACCATAATTATTGAATCATTCTTCTAGCACAAAAGGGTTTACTTTTAACTGACTGAAGCTGAGCACAAAAATAAATTAAAATAATAAGTTGTTTTTTTAACTTTTGTGGTCTATGTAAGTGCATGCTATTCTGCAAATATGAATTAGTTGTATGAAAGTGTTTGTACGAAAAATAGTAGCTATACTGAAAAATATCTGACTGAAAAAGATTAATTTCATCTCCCATCAGAATCTCATAAGCTGTTTCCCACAAGCTCCATAGGAAAATTAAATGGGGGGCTAAGAAGCAGATGAGAAAACAAACAAAAATATATCACATTATGAAAATCAGACAACCAAGGATTTTGAAATATTTGGGTTTTTAAGGAATGTTATAGCATATATAAGTCTCATAAAAGGTACATCTGAGTATTATTATGAACATGATTTCCCCTGATCTCCAAAGACACTGCTCACAGACCAGTCCAGTCCCGACTGACAACATTGAAAGCAGATCTGGTAGCTTTATCTGCAGAAGCAGGTTAGTGAAGTGGGAAGTCGTGCAAGCTTTCTTCCTAACAATATGCCAGTGTATCTCCCCAGTCACAGAGGAACCATTTCTAGGGATCAACAGGTAGTCTTTGTGCTCACTCAGCCCATGATTTTTCTGCTGAGAATGCCAGAATAAGTACATTCCCAAGAGCCTCTAACCTTTGAAGGGAGTTTTTGAAACAAGTCATTTCTCAGAGTTGCAGTGTAAGTTAGAAGGGAGGTAGAACACCCTTGAAGAGTCAGAGCTGAGAAAAATGCACCAGAGTAGTACTTTGGCAAATGTTCCATATCACTGCAGCCAAACTAACACACTGTTTACTGTGCTTTCTTTCAGTACAGTGGCACTGGACTTAATTTCAGACTGTTTCTTCTTCTATACGTGTCTAGGAATTTCTTGAAGGACTAATGCACAGGAACAGAGAGTCTTGTTCTACTTTTTCTAATCTTGCAGAAATGCTTTAAGCTTCTGCAACATGTCTCACTTGCAGATCGGTTTCCAGATTTTTTTTTCCTTTCACCTTTCTTGAACGCCTCCCCAGCTGAGTTCACCCTTCATCCCTTGCCAAAGCCTCTGTTTCTAGGAGAGCGTGCTCTCATGATCCCGGTGCTAACACTGTGACCAAAAGCTAACCATCAGCAAAAGATGCAGTTCAGCTTTGAACCTCAGTCCTTTCCACTCTTTTAGAACACAGAAGTTTTCTTTTGTTATCCAAAAATGAAATTCCCATTTCTTTAAAGTGAAATTGCAACAGAGGAAATCATGCATTCAGCCATTCTGTAGACAGGTGACTGAAAAAAGCAATGGACATCTTGAATGCTGTGACTTACCCTATAATAAGTCAAATAGAAGATGGACCTTTATTTGGCAGAGCTGAAGCTACATTTGTCATTCAAGATGGTATATATGTTACAAAAGGTACATATGTGTACAGCTTTCTCTTCTTGCTCATTTTGGGAGAAGTCATGTCATACCATATTTAAGATGCCATGAGGAACTAGTTTTTTCCCCCCTTTCTTTCCCTTTCTCTGTCTCATCTTCCCTTCATTTTGATTCATTGCTGAAGTGTCAGGGTTAATAAATCTTCTCTTCATTTCACATAGTTGTCCTGTTGTCCAGTATCCAGGAAAAAGCACAAAGCAGGATTTTGCCAAGTCACGGTGTCCTCACACCGTGTGAGTGGAAGAGTTTCCTGGGGAGAAGGATAAGTAAAATTGCATTACTAGATCTCCCAAACTTTAAGCTTAGCAACAGCTTTGTCCCAGAGAAAGTTATTCAGCTTGAGCTTCCCTAATGAATAATGCAAAGGGACTTGAAGTACCAGAACAATCTTCTTGCCATTTATGGATGCTAAGTTACCCAAGACAAAAAGCAAGATGCTAGTTTTGTAAACAGCTATTCTTTGGTAAACATTTTGGAATGCCTCCTTCTTTTCCACCCATAAGCAAAGAAATCTTCATTGTGCGTGTAAAAATAAAACAGCCTTAGCAGAGAAAGTCTGTGTTAAACTGCTTCATAGAAGAGCCAGAAAAACTTTGAGATGCGCTTTGAATTGGGAAATAAAAAAAGAGATTCTTGGATTTGGTCTCTGGGGCAATATTTTGCCAGCATCCAAAATCACTGCATACCCTACTTAAAACAGTTTTGCTCGTTAACTGGAGATAATGCAAGAGGAGATAATTGAATCATGGCATGAAGTTTGCTGGAATATATCAGACTCTTGATATAAGGCCTTCCTTTCAGTAGATTGAGATTTTCTTTCTGGAAGATACCTCATGAGATGTATCTTGAAACTGTAAGACTTGACTTGTTGTTGCTGCTTGGAAACTGAGCATGGCCCAGCCAGCTTGGCAATAGGAGCACAAAGATAAGTACAGTGTGTCATTGAGAAAAGTTACCCTTGCCTCAGGAGAAACAAGGCCATTTCAAGATCATCTCAGAAAGAGATGACATCATGTAGGCCGTTTTCTTGATCCAGACCTCTATTTAACTGGAGTGTATTTCTGAGCATGGAGTAGAGCACACTGCAGGGGTGTCCCTTGGCTTAGCATTCACTGTGCCTAATCCTGAATCAAAAGCTTACTTTGAACAGCCCTCACACTAAAATTTCATGCACCACTTGCACAGCATTGGCAGAGCTACACTAGTTTTTAGGGAACTGGTGCCAGCATTCCTGTCTAGAAACATCTTGAGCCATAAGTTAACTAACAGATTCATATTGTTGCTTGTTTTGATAACTACAATTTCTTTTCTCTCCCAGTTTTGGCTGTGCCACCAAATTACTGGAATGTGCTGACAGGACGTCCAGTACATTGCAAGCATAGTGTACAATGCAGTGTAAGAAGAACTGGTCTCATGAGATGTTGAAGTAGCATTAACACCCCATCACTGTTCTAGTTTATAAGAAAACTTTTATCTGGCAAGTGGCAGGGCATTTTGAACTCATTCAGAAAGTGTGTTAAGCCCTTTGAAAGCTGTCGGCAGTGGGCAACGTGGCACATGTGCTTGACTGATCTTCATTGCTTTAAAACTTGTGATTTCAGTGGATGGAGTTAATCCTGATCTACAGCTTGATTCTGTACCCATGGTTTTCTGTTTGCATGTTTGTTTTTTACAAGCTGGTCCTTCAAGTCAGATGAGAATAAGGCCCAGTAACATCCTGGATAAGCATTTCTGAAAGAGACTGCCCCTTTGATGGTAGGATCTCTAGGCATGAAGATGTTTTTCAACTTTGCTAGAAGCATCTACAGTAAGGTTCACCTCAGATTTTGGAGTTTCTCAGGTTTCTCTCAGATGGCTGAATTCTTTAAGTTAACTTGTAGGCAGCTCTGTATAATTATTATAGCTAGAAAATCCTGATTTGATCTCATTTACATCACAGTTATTCCAATCAGATTTTGAAGAACTGAGAACAGAAGCTCTTTATTCATCTTAAAGAAAAGATTAACAGTCCTGGGAATGGATTTTCTTAATTTTTCCATTCCTTTTGGCAAGTGTAAATCTTCCTTAAAGCAATCCACTAAGAATTTCAAATTTCAATACCTCTTTTCTGGATACATCTTAAAGGAAACTTGTTCATCAAATACTGTTGAACACCTTTTCCCATGAATATAGACTCCTTTCAAGTATCTCAAACTACATGACTCCAAAAATGAAACAATAAAACCAACTAAATGATACTGAAAAATTCTGAGTCACTTTATATTTAGACTGATTCTTTAAAGTAGAAGACTGCTTTAAAATTACTATCTGATATCTGAACAATTTCTAAATACATTGTTGGAACTGTCTTAGGAAAGAAAGTTTGAATTTCTGATTTTACATTTTTTTATTGTTGGGGTGATTTTTTACTTACAAATGGATAGGCTGAATTCAAAAACTCTGAATGTATGGGTCTTTGAGTACTGGGATCATAAACTCTGAGGCACAATAAATAGCTTGGGTCTGTAATATGCAGTCTAGCAACAGATGACGTGGGAGAACTGTTGTTGTGCTCAGTAATCATTGAATCGAGAACTCACAAGGAACCAAATTCTTACAAGGAATCTGCCTGTCTCTAACTGTGCCTAAGATCAGCAAAAGCTGTCCAGGAAATTCAGCCTTAAAGACAGAGTTATCAATACCACAAACACTTCCTTTTAATCCTGAAAAAAAATACAGCATGCTGAGTGTCTATACATGGCAGAACAAATGCAAATCAGAATTATTTAACATTGAAAAGGAAAAAATTAATTTCCAATTAGCGTATTTTCTGGACAATGAGCTACTTCAAGGAACAAGTGTCATTATTATTATTGTTGTTGCAAATTGTTCATTTGCCTCCAGCTAGTACTGGAATACTCCTCAAGTTCTGAAGCAATATCATCAATCAGTTTCAATTAGTTGAACTATCCAAATAGAAGGGTCATGTCCCAAAACCAAAAAGTGAATTAACAGAGAATTAATAGTAAAGAATATTTATGATTCAATAAATTAATCTAAATCATGCTTCTATATGTACAGTAACTTGTCTTCCACAGCAGAGATGCTGGGGTAATGCAGGTTAACCCTGGTGGGCAGCTCAGCCCCACCCAACTCTTTGCTCATTCCCCCACCTTAGTGGGATGGGGGAGAAGATCAGAAGGTTAAAAGTGAGAAAACTCGTGGGTTGAGATAAAGACAGTTTAATAGGTAAAGCAATATCTGTGTGTGAGAGCAAAATAAAGAATTCATTCACTACTTCCCATCAGCAGGCAGGTGTTCAGCCATATCCAGAAAAGCAGAGCTCCATCACACATAATGGTTACTTGGGAAGACAAACACCATAACTCTTCAGAGTCCCCCCTTCCTCCTTCTTCCCCCAGTTTTTATTGTTGAGCACGATGTCATATGGTGCAGGATATCCCTTTGATCAGTTGGGATCTGTTGTCCCAGCTGTGTACCCTCCCAACTTCTTGTGCACCCTCAGCCTACTTACTGATGAGGCAGTGTGAGAAGAGAAGGCCTTGACACTGTGTAAGCACTTTTCAGCAATATCTAAAACATCTCTGGTTACCAACACTGTTTTCAGCACAAATCAAAAACATAGCCCCATACAAGGTATTAATGAAGAAAATTAACTCTATTCCTGACAAAACCAGTACAAGGGAGCACTGAATATTCCTAGCTATTGAACCACTGTACCACTAAGAGTTATGCTAGAAGTGCTGGGAGGGGAAAAATCACTCCCTTTTAGAGTATTCTGTTGAACCAAAATGTCTGACAATCATATATTTGCTTATACATGGGGATTTGGAAAATATGTTTACATTTGTAACAAATTACACTTCAATCAAATTTAGTCACTTCAGCTTTTGAGGGACTACCTGTTCATCTCGGAAGAGCCAAATGCAAGAAAGTATATGATGAAGGTTTCTGTATAAGGTTTTTGTTGGAGGCTTGGACTCAAACTCTTCAAGAGTGCAGTGATCTAGTGTTTTGGTCTGAAACAACATATATAGAAGAGATAATCAGAAAATTGAGGTGAGATGCAAAATCCCACAGCATTCTTTTTCTCCATTTGTAAAGTTGGCATCTATTCAAAATGGTCAGGTTACCGTGGTTATAGTATTTACTTTCCTATATTCATATACTGTTGTCTGTAATAGTTATACTTGTTACTCATGTTTGCAGTTTATACTTGTAATTTGTACATTTTCTAGAATAATCAAATAGATTTACACTGGAGAAAAAGCAGGATATATGAGAATTGAATGGGCTTCATAATATATAAATGTAGTACTGTTCCTTCAAAGTGGGCTGAAGGTGCTGGGCCAGAACCAAAGTTTGACCTGCACCATCCCACTAACCTCAATGAACAAAGACAACTCTGCACAGCACATGAAATAGGGAATTATGAGAAAATCTCACCAAGTCCCATTCATGTGTTCTATTCTACAAGAGAAAGAGATTCTTCTGTTCCTGAGAGTAAATAATTTTCTATATCCACTATTTGTAAAACTGACAGTAAATGTGTCAATTATTAATATCTAATGTTTTCTACTTTGTAATATGTCATACAGTACCATGCAGAAGTGTCTCAATTTATGCACAGAGGACTTTAATTAGATATTCTTCCATCCATACTTGTTTCCTCAGCAAATACTTCTGGTTTATGGTATATAAGAAAGTTTCTCAGATACATTTATGAAAAAATCAAATTGCTGTTTTCATACCATTAAAGTATGTCTATTTTCTGAAGCCTGAACAAGGTATGGTAACATACTATCTGTGAGAGTATAAAAATATTCAGATAAGCAGAGATTTGAATGACTGGAAAAGCAAACAGTTAAGTAGACCTTCTGGGCACAACCCATTTTTTAGGATATTGGTTGCAGTTAAATAGATTATGGTGTGTAATAGAGTTGATTTGCAGTCTTCATCACTTGGATGTCTCCAGTATTGTTCAGATTTTGCCTTTTGGCCACTTTCCTACTGAGTGAACTTCCACAATAAATGTGCAGTGCTCAGCATTGTTGGTGTTCTTTTTCCCATTATCTCTGTTAAACGGATAAGGACTACACATTTCATTTAATTTCTGAGAGTATCAGCCCACAGATCAGAGATTTTTTGTGTCCTCTGATATCTGTAAAATGAGCACCTCATGGTTCATGTACCAGGTTATCACAACAGTAAGTCTGCCTTTCCATCTTTTTCACTTGTCCTGATACTATCCGAGGCTAGTTAATGAGTATCCAGTGAATTAATTCTGAAGTGGGCCCATTTTATCCAAAGCCTCAAGCTCTATTTTCCTCCTCTCGGAAGAGAAGGCAGACCTCAGACATCTTCTGGCCTTTGCAGTTTCTAGAAATCATCTTTAGTTTTAGATTATTTTTTTTTTTTGGCATAAGCGCTGTGAATGAAACTGATTCCCAGGAACATAAAATCCAGATAGTTCAATTCAGTCTGACTGATATTGTCCAAAAAATAAACAAATCGACATGAAAAGCCTTCTGGGGATACAGCTCAATTTTAGCACATCTGTTCAGCTTCTCAGAGCAGGCGCATCCCCTGGTATCTCTTAGCATTTATTAGATCCTGCAGATGCTGACTGCCCCATCTGCTCTCCTCACTGAAAGTGAGACAAGCTAAATAGTGACAGAGATAAATGACCCCATCTCAGCATGTGGGAAACGCTGCTGATGAGCCCCAGCCTGGCCTCCTGTACCTGGTAATGGGAGGCCACTTACCAGGGGTAATGGCGAGGGCAATAGGCAAAGGCAGTTCCCTTCACGAAGAGTGAGGTGGCAAACTTGGCCCTGGCCAGGGGAGTGCAGGAGTCCCAGGGGCCCCAGCGGTGCTCGAAAAGGGAAGCACTGTGCCGCAGCACGGTCCCAGTGCACCCCTTGGTTCTCAGCCAAAATTTAGCCAGTCCTGCAGGATGAGTGCGTCCACAGCTGGTGTGCGTTGCCAGGCTGATGCTGCCTGTTGGCCAGGCTGAGCAAAGGCTCTTCTGCTGGGAACTTGTTGGAGCTTGACTCATTCCTTTACCTTGGCTGTGAAACTCGTTTGCATTGCAGAGCCTCCAGGGAATTCACACACCCAGTAAGAGAAACACCAGTGGGCTTTCTGCCCAGAATTCATTGTGACTTTTCCCTATATGTTTTGTTAGTTTGCATGTTGGCTCTTCTTGCCTAGTGACTGTGCTTATAGCAGAAGTTCTCATTTCATCTGAGGTCACCTACACTAAAATATGCCTGGATCCCATAGTCATTAGGTGGAGTCACTGCAGGACATACTTAAGGTTTTCGGTAACCTTATTTTTTAATTAATTTTTCTGGAAAAGTTTAGAATTTTTAGTAATGTCTACCTGATAGTAGCAGCCACATAACTGTAGTATGACTTATCTTCAGTTCCTAACACCTATTCATATTCCTGTTGCTGTGACAGTATTTTTTTAGTTATTCTTGTATCTGTTTATCTGAGTATATGCTTCCACTTTAAACCTACTGTAGTTGGAAGACAAATTAATATTTCCAAAGAAAGTAATTTTGGACAGTAAGACAATGGACAGGATCCAGTGGAACAGGCTTCCAAGAGACAGTTATTCTGCAATTAAAGTTCAGAGGACAATGATTTTAAAAAAGACACAGTTTACACTGGACAACTCTGTTCACTGAAAAACCAGAATATATATGCTTGAATGTAAAAGCCATCCTGGGAGCATGATGAATATGATGTTGGGAAACAACACATTGTTTCCTTCATTTTCTTGTACTGTGTGAACCATGAATGAATAAACCTTATAAAAATCAAAAATAGTATCAGTTGATCATAGATACCAGGGTGTGAGTAGATCATAGAATCATAGAATACCACATTGAAAGGGACCTCAAGGATCATCTGGCCCAACCTTTCTTCACAAAAGCATGGTCTAGACAAGATGGCCCAGCACCCTGTCCCGCTGAATCCAGTGTGTCCAGCTGAATCCAATGTGTCTAGCTGTGCGATTGGGAAATCCACCGCTTCCCTGGGGAGATTATTCCAGTCACTAATTGTTCTCATTGAGAAAAAATTTCCTCTTGTGTCCAATTGGAATGTCCCCAGGAGTAACTTGTACCCATTACCCCTTGTCTTTTCCATGTGACTCCTTGTAAAAAGGGAGTCTGCATCTTCTTTGTAGCCACCCTTTTAATACTGGAACATGGTGATAAGGTCTCCCTTAAATTCTCTCAGCCTTTCCTCATATGGTAGGTTTCCCAGTCCCTTGATCATGTTTGTGGCCCTTCTCTGGACCCTCTTCAGCCTGTCCACATCTTCCTTGCATAATGAGGACCAAAACTGAACACAGTATTCCAGGTGTGGCCTGACAAGCACTGAGTAGAGTGGGATAATGACTTCTTTATCTTTGCTGGTGATGACCTTTTTGATGCAACCCATCATCTTCTTGGCTTTCTTTGCTACTGCAGCACATGTTCACTCATATTGAGCTTGTTGTCCACCAGGACCCCTCTGCGTTGTTCCACAGAGCTGCTCCCCAGCCAGGTAGATCCCAGTCTGTGCTGCACTCCTAGATTATGTTTTCCCAGGTGCAAGACTCTACACTTCTCTTTGTTGAACTTCATAAGGTTCTTGTTAGCCCACTTTACCAGCCTATCCAGGTCTTCCTGCAGCATGGCTTTCCCTTCCAAAGTGTCCACTTTCCCACTCAGTTTGGTATAGATAATATGATATAGCCAGCAGAAATCATTGGGGTTGGTGGAATTGTGTCCTGCTAGAGGATACACTTACGCTATCAGTTTTGTGCAGTTCCCATTTTGTTTGAGACCTGCAGGTGAGAGGGGAATGCACAGGTCCTTGCACAGAAGAAGTAGGATGCAGGTGAGAGGAGGGTTTGGTCACTCAGTGTCTACCAACAAGCAGCATAGATATGTGTTCAAAATATTGCCTTCCAACATATTCCCAGGAGGTCATGTGCTCTCCCCAGGCCCTCATTGCCCTGAGCCTGACATCAACACCCCAACAGTCATCTTACAGCAGAACCATCACTTCTGTTGCTCACAATTTTGTCAGACTTCAGCCATTTCCTCATCTGAGCTCAGAGCCCTTCCTTTCACAGGTGTCCCCCAGGCAATCTGCTACCATTTCTTTGCCAGTTCTCAAGTTGACCATTGTCTCTGTCCCCTCCATCTACATCCCATCCCAGGCTCTTTGCTGAACCAATTGTAAGCATTGGGCTTGTTATTTTTTTTTTTTCCCAACAATATTTCAACCATTTGCAAAAATTTAATTGTTGGGGGAAAGACAGTTTGTTCCAGTCCTTGACATCTTCATTTTGTAACCCTCTAATTCCTCCTTGGTTTGGAGCTTTGACTTGAAAATCCTAGTGGGTGGCATGGTCCCTCTGATTGGGGGATATAATTCCTGTCTTTGCAAAAATCTGGCTAAGCTTGTTCAAGTCTCATGACTCCTCATGCTGACCACACCAAAAAAGAAGGTATTAGCCCAGAAAAACTAAAAGATGAGCATGCTGTTGTTCACAGACAGTTGTTGGCTCCCCTGATACAGGGTGGGAATAAGGTGCCAGACTCTTAAGCTTGCATTCATTTTCTGTTGACATCCAGCTTGAATCCAGGAGAGAGATGGCTGATTTGAAAAGCTAGGGTTGTTCATAATGGTACTAGGAGGATGAGGGAAAAGAGTCTATGAGCACACATAATGACGGTGGGACCAGGTAAAGGAAGAACTAGAAGATATAGTGGAGGACAGAGATGAGAGTGGGGATGTGGGAACCAGTTAACCCCGAGTCTGGATGAAGCACTATGATAGAAGAGGAGCTTGGGACCAGGAAATTAAGACTCTAGAAGACAGAAGAAAACTGTATTCGGTTTACATGGCAAGGTTTTGGTAGCTGGGAGGCTGCAGGGATGGCTTCTATGAAAAGACACCAGAAGCTGCCCCCATGTCAGACAGATTCAGTTCCAGACAGCTCCAGGACAGACTCACCACTGGCCAAAGCTGAGCCCATCAGAAGTGTCAATAGCACCTTTGTGATACCATATTTAAGAAATGGTAGAAAAATCTGTGCAGCACCACCTGGGAGAGAAGAGTGAGAACATGTGAGAAACAACTCTGCAGACACCAAGGTCAGCAAAGGAGGAAGGGGAGAAGGTCCTTCAGGCACCAGAGCAGAGATCACCCTGAAGCCCATGGTGAAGACCATGGTGATGCAGGTTGTCCCACTGCAGCCCGTAGAGAGATGACAGTGGAGCAGATATCCACCTTGTAGCCCATGGAGGACCCCACACAGGACACAGGATGTGCCCTGAAGGAAGTGCAGCCTGTGGAGAGCCCATGCTGGAGCAGGCTTCTGGCAGGAACTGTGTCCCATGTAGAGGAGTCCATTCTGGAGCAGGTTTTCTGGCAGGAACTGTGACCCTGTGGGGGACTCACTGGAGCAGTCCATTCCTGAAGGACTGCACTTGTTGAAAGGACCCATGCTGGAGAAGTTTGTGAAGTAATGCAGCCCATGGGAAGAACTCACATTGGAGAATTTTGTGAAGGACTGTCTCCCCCCACGCTGGAGCAGAAGACTGTGATGAAGGAGCAGCAGAGATGAAGTGAACTGGCTGCAGCACCCATTCCTCATCTCCCTACACCACTCAGAGGAGGAGGTATAACAGTTGGGAGTGAAGTTGAGCCTGGGAAGAAGGGAGGCGTCAGGAGAAGGTATTTTTAGATTTGTTCCTATTTCTCATTATCTTACTCTGATTAATTGGCAGTTTCCCCAAGTTGAGTCTGTTTTGCCCATGATAGTTATTGCTGAGTGATCTCCCTGTCCTTATCTTGACCCACAAGTTTTTCACTGTATTTTCTCCTCCTGTCCAGTTAAGGAGGGGGAGTGACAGAGTGTCTTGGTAGGCACCAACCAAAGTCAACCCACCACAAAGACTAACATTGTATTAGAAATCTGGTAATATTGTCAAATAATGATGAGCACAAAAGAGGAATCCACGTGAAAATCTGATTATTGTGCTGTTAATCAGATTTTTTTTTAAATATAACTGCATAAAGTAATGAGAATAGTATAAAAGTGTGAGTAGCCAGAGTAAATAAGCAAGTAAGCACTCACTGAGTGAGCCAAAGATGTTCTGAATAATTAGTGTCATCAAACATACACATTTAGGGGGCTTGATTAAAGCCACACAAAACATGGTGTTAATTCTGCCATTAACTCTTGGAAACTCAACTTTTCAAAATTTATTGTATTTATATTATTACTTAAGAGTTTACTTGAAGAAATATGTGCATATACATGGGTGTAGTAGCTGCATAGAAGAGCTGGGAGTAAGAGTAAATGACAAGACGGGTCATAAAGTCTCAATATAGACTCATCTGTCTTCATTGTATAATTACATCCCAGATCAACACCAGGATATCAACGTTTGCTGTCTCTACAATGAGGCAAGGTTACTTATGATTAACAATTAGGAGAACACTAACGCCCATTAAAAAGCTTATACTAGCATGGTCTGTTGTTGAATCAGAAACAAATTCTGTACAGAAGCTTAATGCCGTCCCCTTTCCCTATCCTAGCCTTTTTTTTTTAATAAAAAATCACAGATTTGATGACATCATTATTCAAGGATGAGAAGAAATTAGCTTTCTAAAAAACTGTAGAAAGCAAGATTCTTCTTTGATTTAAATAGCACATTTCATCAATGGATTTAGACAAAAAGTGAAAATCATTTAAATAATGGACATTATGCATCCAGAATGTCTTTTGATACTACTCTGCCTCATTTCCCAACTTATTCTCTTCTCTTCTTCATCCCTTCCCTTGCTAAAGATGTAAACAAGAGGTTCTGTGACACTAAGTTCCTAGTTTCCTACAGATTTGTGTCTGATGTTTGATTCTCAGTTCAAATTAAAATTTTTAATTTGGTTATAGAAAAGCTTCTGTGTCTTTTCCTCTATCTAATGATTTAAGCTTACACTGTAGCTTTTCCTTCAGATAATGCTCTCACAGCAACTCTCTTTTTTCTTGTCCATCCTAGTGTCAAATAAATTGTAAGATTTTGTGGAGTTTACCTCTTTGGTGTATTTATTTGATGCTGGACATGTTTTGAATTTTTTATGGGCAATGAGAGAGTTTGACACAGAGAGGTCAGGCAACATGAAGAGATGAAACCAAGTTGGAAGAAATTTCAATCTGCCTCCACACTAGACACCTACACTGGCTTATTTGTGATACTACCTTCAGAGAGTTATTGATACTTATCAGACAGTCCAGGAATGCTTTAAGATTATGCTCCGAAAGCTGAAACAGAGTAAGGGGAGGTTACTGGAAGAGGAGCAAGATGACAAAGATGAAGGAGAAAAGCAAGAAACTAGGACATGCCAGAAAGGAGAAGCATAATGAAAGTGAAGCGGCAGGAGCAAGACAGGGATCTTGGAGGGGAGTAGCTGTCTCTAAACTGGTTGTAGCTTTCTTGTTTAAGTTGATGTGTTTCCTTACAGCACCTCTATGTTTTCAGAGGCCTTCCCTGAGCTCAGGATGCAAAGCACTATGCTCTGCCGCAACAGAGAGCTGCAGGATCAGGGCAAGCAGCGCTCACACCAGAGGAGTGCCTCTACAGAACGGCAGTAGTGCTCAGTACTTGGCCAACAGAAACCTGCCAAGGATGCAAATGCCTAGAACTGGATCTTACATCACCTGAGCTTTGCACGATGCTGGTACTTGTCATTAACAGTCTCCACAAAGGGACACATTCTGCCAGTGATTAGAAATGTACTCTGATACAGCCAGACAGATTTCACCAAATGATGAAACTAGTCACATCCATCCAAGAAATTCAGAGGAACCACATGAAAGCACCTTTCCCACAGGCTGCTCTGCTCTGACTTGTCCCAAGGCATGGACACTGTGCTTTAAGTAACTAATTATTCATCAGCTAGATAGCATGCTGCTGATAAACTAGCTGATTATTTATTAACAGTTATTGTTACTCCACTCATTTTTATTTTACATATGATAAATTACACTATCTTTACTAATCCTTCTGTTTATCCGCTGGGAATTCAAAATAAGTTGAATCTATGAGAATTAGCTGTCTTAAGAGCTGTGATACCCACGTATTGCAGACATAGCAAGTTTTTTTATTTGATTTAGAAATTACTCAGAAGAGCTCTCACTCAACACCAGGTGCCACATGTCTAAGGAAATAACAGAGTTCAGGTGGCATTTGTAGCTGCTATTTCCTTAAAATTTAAAATTCATTGCACCAATGATAACCATCGACTACGAAGGTGTAACTTTTGTTTCTAGTTTAGCTTTATCTAAGATGTTTAGATCCAAGTATTCAACATTTTTAAACATGGAGTGCCTCAACTAAGTGGTGCCAAGCTTTACCAAACAGCAGTTCTAGGTCTGCACTATTACTCAGTGTATCGAACACTGGGTCATATAGTGGCCTTGAACACTGCGGTCATATCACTGCTCCTCAGTTTCCCCACTGAGAAAAATTAAAATTGAGACAGTGCTACTGATTTTGTTGGGAAGGTTTGGTGACATCTGTAGATGCTGTATGAGCACCACAAATTGAAGTCCAAGTCTACAGGGTAGAAGTCCACACATGAGGTAATAGTTTGGACTCTCTTTGTAGTCAATGAAAAGAAATAGGAAGCTCCAGAGAATGATTTATCTCATCCTAAAATAGTACCCTAAAACAGGGCAGATGAATCCCATCTTGGAAGTGTCTGTTTGTCTGCAATGACTATAAAAGGAGTCAAGGAAAGTAGTTCTCAAGTAAATGTCAACACTACAAACACGTGAAGAAGTTCATAAAAGTTATTCCATCTGAAGGTCTCTGCTGGTCACAGCAGAGACTTTAAGATGCTGTTTTTAGCCTCTGGCCTTTCCCTGTGCAATGAGCCTTCAGACTGAGAGGACCCTTTAACTACTGTAAAAGGGCAACCAGGAGAATGAAAGAAACTTGCAAACTACTGTCAGTCTTGTCTGTACAGAGATGGTGAGAAAAAACCTCTGTCATAGCGTTACTATGGATGTCTAAAGCTCAAGATTCTGGCTATCTGGCTAAGAACACGTACTCTGCCATGACAAGGACAAGTGCATGTCATACTTATTGCAGAAGTCCCTACAGAAACACAGTTTGGTCATAGCTCCATTGTACTAAGTGCTGTGCTATCAGCTAGAGACAGTCTGTACCACAAACAGCTACACAAGCAAGACAAAGGACTGTGGTCTATGCCTTAAAGCTGGGGAATTGAGGCAGAGAGAAATTAAAAAATTACTTACCCAAATTATATAGGTCTGTGGTGGGACCTTGGTTCTCCTGAAACACAGTCTATAACCACTTGCTTCTGCTGGCTTGCAGCAATATGGCTAGTTTTGGGACAGAGGGACTCTTTTCTACCAGGGCTGCATTTACAGATGCTATGTGATTTGCTTTTTCTGTAATTTGGCTTAATTTCTTGTAAGTGAAATGTTTTACAATCCAGTGCATAACTGCACAGTCTCAAACCCTATCATCAAGTCAATACTCAGCTCTTTGGCCAGGAGGGGATGGAAGAAATCACTTGAGTGACTTTCAAGAAGTTTCAAAAGACTCCGTTCCTCAGCCAAAGGATGTGGAGACAATCAAGGCTATAATAATGATAGCTTGAAAGCTAGCAGGTTGTTTGGTTATATTCTCAGCATGAAGCTAAAGGCTTAAGGTTATACATATGTAGGACCAAGCATCAGCTGCCGCTAAAATAAATGTTCAGATTCCAAGCACGGAAAATTTACACAAAGTTTATTTGCAAACTCATAAAGCTTCCAAAATGATGATTTTGGATTTACAATTAAAATCCAAGGTCATAAACAATAATTGTTGGTCTCTGATGAAAAACACATGAGAAACTCTTTTCAAGAGAGATGGAATTTTTTCCTCTATAACAGAAAAGAAGGAAACATCTCAGTTGTCAAATACAAAAGAACAAAAGTTCAAGAGTAAATTGTGTTTTGTTGAGAAATGCTTAGTAATTACATGATTCAATATTATTATGCCATGGTGATCACGTACAGTGACTGTAAAAAAAAAAAAAAAAAAAAAGAAAGTGAATCTCTGCTTCCAATACAGAGAATTCATCTTGCCCTTTGGATAGAAACTACATTAAGCAGACCCCTGGCTTTCACACTTTTTAAACATTGTTGAGGATCAGCAAAGGAATCAGCTGTTTACCCTCATGAGTAAGTGACTTCTAACGGTTGTCGGGATTCCCATGATTACCTGTTATTCATTCTGCAAGTTGTAGTTTCCAGTCCTGAAAGCTCTTCATACACAGAAGTCCTGTATTTGTCACCAGACCTTAGAAGAAAAGCATTGTTTCAGGACAGCTTTATACTGTGACCATACCATAGTTATATGCATCTTCCTTTCACTTTCCATAAGATATAATTTTAGACGTGTTTTAAAATACATGAAATAAATGCCTTCTCTCTCACGCAAATAATGGATTCATATATAGAAGTATCAGGATGTAGCAAGTTAGGTGTAGCAACAATTTTATTTGAAATTTGGGAGATTATATCAAGCAATGAATTGCAAAGACAAAGTCAACATATTTTCCATTTCTCTTACCAGAAAAAAAGAGGAAGGAACTTAAAAGACACTGCTCATCTGATCCAGCACTGGAATCAGATCTAGATGGGAATGTTCTGATGAAGTAAATCCTTGTCCAAAAGTGATGGTGTATTCAGTCAGGCTGCTTTGTTTGGAAGAGCTTCTGTTGGAAAACTGCTGTTGAAACCCTGGGGTGGGTCTGGAGAACCTCTACCTGGATGCCAAAACATGACAATGCCTTATCTGTGTTCAGTGACAGGCCAGCAATGGTATCCTTGGGGCCCAGCAGGTTGCCTGCCTCAAGTAAAAGGTGTCAGAAGTATCTGTAATTGAAAATTTTTAAAGAAAATATATGCATCTCCAAAAGAAAAGACTGTTTTGCCAAAACTGAAAGTTTTAGTGGAATTGCATGTTTATAATTGTTTTTTGTTTGTTTAGGGGGTTTTTTCTGTGAGTTTTATCAGTACTGTGGTAAAACTTTTGACTGAAAGACAGAGTAAAAAATTGCCAGGAGCGCAGGAGATTTTATCCCCTTAGTTTATATCTTGTCTAGCCTCAGTTTACCAGGCCCATGAATTCCTGGATACCTCTCAATCTGCTTTCATTTGTCTATCAGATAAATCCCTCAATTTATATGGAGTCAATGGAGGTGTCACGTGGATTTTGCCACAGAAACAATTAACAGTCCTTCCTATGATTATTAAATCCATTTTACACTTTTCAAAGACAGTAAAATAATTTCAGGGAAACTTCATGCAGCTTCCATATATGGACAAAATTAATCCTTTTCTGCTGCCAGTGCCGGCGGCAGTTGCTGGTCTGAACTTCCCTTGTGATCAGCCACAGGTGCCTCCAGTCTTCTGAGTTCTGGGAGCAAAAATCCAGATTTCCCCGATGCCTGCTTTATTCTCATTCTCACAGAAAATCTCTCCAAGGATGGCTTCATGCCCTGCCCCATGGCATGCTCTTTGAAGACACGGTGCTCCACACCTTTTTTCCCAGTCATTCCCTCTCCTTCAGCAGAGACCTCCACCTCACAAAAGCTGTTTCCCTTGTACTTGCAGACCACTGAAGGTAATGCCCTGGAAAGACAAGGATGCAAGCTTTCTAATTACCAAAACATTGCCTCTGAGAAATCAGCCTACAGCATTCACGTACAGCTTTTTTAGACAAGTATTTTCATGCCCTTCGCCTGTGCTCCCTTCCCCTATACTAACAAGAAGCATCCACAGAGTTACCTCACTGACTTTTTTCAGATTCTGAAAAGATAAATCCTTTGCAATTGCAAGCAGCAAAGTATTTCATATTTAATGCAAAGTTCAGAGAGTTCTACATTACATGATCCCATATACTAAAACCACCAAAAAAACCTGAAATCTTTGGAACATTATTAGAAGCACTGCCAAAATGTGCCTGTCCCAAAGGAAGGGACCAGGCAAAAGTGGGGGAAATGCAGTACCCGAGCTCCCTGCTGTAGGGAAATAGAACAGAGGAAGGCAATTTCCCCACCAAAACCCAAAGCCCAATCCATTAGTGGTTTAATAGAAAATACAGTGCAAATCCTGAAATTTAATGACTGGTTTTAGCCTTGAGGACATGATTAAGGCACATGAGCCAAAATGATCTAAGTATCTCAATGACTTCCCACTGATTACTGATAGATGAGAAGAAAGTAAAATTCCATCTTTCCCAGAAGCCATGTTTTGCATTAAAGGGGGAAAAAGAGGACATTCTTCCTTGTTCCTACACTTACCTGGAAGAGGCCCTGAAGCACAAAGCTAATTAAGTATAATATGAATGGAGTGCAAACAGACAGGGTCAACAAACAGCAATCATGTCTTCCTCCAGCCCCTCTTGCAGAAATCGGCAAGTTGAACAGCCAGAGTCTCATATGCCAAGTTGTAGATCCTAGCTCTAGGATCCTCCCTATCCTGTTGTAAATACCTCATGCTCCATCTTGAAGCAGTTTAATTTCTTTCCTCTTACTTCCCGTGTTGGAAGGCCATTTCTGTGCTTCCAAGTGATACAAATCTTCTTCTAGCTAACTTGTTTCACGGCAGAATTGTGTGCATTTTCCTTTGAATTATCCTTAAATTTCAACAGTTCTTCTCTTTCCCTGATATTTACCCATCTCCAAAATGCATCTGTGAATAGTACACTTAACCTTGACTTTGTTGGTGAAACAAGCCTAGCTCCTTTTGATCTCCTCTCACAAGGCAGGTTCCCCTATTTCTCTTTTGACATTGCAAAAACCCCTGATCACTAGTTACATTGTGTTCTGCTGTCTGTTTTTATCTGTATGGTCTCTGATTTTCCGTTCAGATTGTAAGCTCCTTAGGTCACAAAATATTTTTCTGTTTTGTCTCTGTGAGCCTCACAGTGTGCTTTGAACTGTGACTGAGGTTTCTAGGTAGTTTGCTGCATCAATACAGATTTTCATAATAAAATGCAGCTAATATATCTGAAATCCCTCTAGAAAGTGAGGGAATAATGGCATTGTAAACCAAATTTTCCCGAGTTTCTAAAAGTCTTCATTCTGATTCCACTTGAGGAATGGGAAATGCTTCATCCAAAATTTTCCTTTTTAACCAACAATTGCTCACTCATTCTTTTTATCTAACAAAAAGCCTGGAAAATAGATCAAATAATTTCACTAGGTTCTTACTTTCTCTATAATATCCTGAATGCCCTGACATGCTTGGTCTTTTAAAGGAAAGAAGATGAGTCACACGGATGAAAGAATACAAGATAGGGAGGTGGCTGAGAACAGTAGAGAAAGCATCAGATAAAATACAATGCATTTATTTTATAACACTGAGCGAGTCATTTGGGAGAGGCACTGGATATGGAAATGGAACAGGGAATGATCTGAAATAATACTGTATACGTTCCATTCCTCTTCCCAGGGAGTGAGTGCTAAGCATCGTTCTCAGCACAGGGACCGTATTGCACTGTTCCTAAGCCTTGTGTCCTCCCCAGACTTTTGACACGCGTGTGTTGGTTTGATCCCTGGCTGGCACAGCTGTGCTGACAGAAACTCCGAATCTTTGGGGAGTTTAATCACAGTTACACCAGCAAACTGTGTGTCTCCTTGTTTCAGGGAAGGGTGTGTTTCTACGGCAGAATATTGCCAGGCTAACTGCACCCACAGGAGGAATGCCTTACCTATCAGTCAGTTTATAAGTAAAACAATCCAAGAATAAACTTGGCCTTAGTTACCACACCCCTGAGGAGAGGTGTGTAGAATTAAAATGAATATCCAATTAAGGTAGTGATAAGTATTGGAATTTCTGTCTACGTGCCTGATCTGAAGCTCATTAACATTGAATGCTTTATATCATTCTAGCTGTGCAAAGAAGTCTTTAAGTAAATATAAGTTATACCAACCACTAACTTTGCATTTTCTTTTAAGCCTTTTCCCTGCACCAAAATGGTGTAAAAAATCCATAGTTTTAGTGAGAAATCTGCCCTGGTTTTAGTTCATTGCAAGAGAAGATAATTAGAGAATGCAGGGGCACTTGCACATACAGAAAAAATCTCATGCCTTCAGGTCAATAGCTAAGTGATAAAATTAGTTTTACCTGGGGAATTTATAGTTTTGTTAATACAAACCTTATCTTGTGCTTTCTTCTTTGCCTTGTTAGAAGGAGCCTTGCTCTAAGTCCTTTTTCATCTAACCTGCAAAGAAATACCCTTTTCCAAGTGCACTTAAACAATTATCCTTCCTTAGAACCTGTAAACAGTTTGATGGAGAAAATTCCAAACAATAAACATACATAAGAAAAAGAAAATAAATATTTAGCTTCACTCAGTTTTATAAAGCATGTATCCCTCAGCAATCTCTCTGTAGTTACATGACAAAAGCAAATAATAAATATTCAGTAATGACATGCTCTTTGGCTTATGAGGTGATAATTATATCTGAATCCATCAAATGGTTCAGAGTGATCACAATCCAACTCATAATTCTTAGATCATAAGGATTCCATTTCAAAGCTGAAGTATTCCATTAATTATCCCATTGTTTATGGTCAGTAGATGAACTAGATTTGCATCATTGTAGAAGTTCTGATGTTTTAAAGGAAACTGATTAAAAACTGTGCTGTAAGCCTATTATTTGTTCCCCAAGATGGCAGAACAACCCTATATCTCAGTTCCTTTCTGATTATATGCAGGACCTACTGCTTTGGAATAGATTCCTACCCAAATACACGAAGTAGAAAGATGAAAAATCCTCTAAATACTTACAAAATTATAGTGTATATAGTAGTAGGTCTTACCATAAAAGGGGGAAAAGACAACACTAGGTTTGTGCTACTTCTGAAGTGGTGCTTCCCTCAAGCACTGAAATACTATGATTATCTTCATGACTCTTTGTTTGTGTTACTGGCATTTGCAGAGTCTCGTGCTCTCTATTCCCACAGTGATATCTGGCACAGGGATAAAACGTCCACTAAGGAGTCCAAGTTCAAGCAAAGGAATGGTTGAAAAGATAAGAAAGCAAGATTTTAGTGACAGAATAAACAGGCTTGAAACATTTGTCAAGTATAAATGAATCAACTATGAATGCAAAAAAGTCATTTTCCTCCATGATATAACTGTGTCTGCAAAAAACCCAGTAAACCATGGTTACCATTGCAGCAAGAAATCTTTCTGCCAGTGTAGATAATTCTCTTTGAGATGCCAACAAAAGAGGTCCTCCAGGCCTAAGGAATGTCCCCTCTAAGGACATTTTTTGGCATAGTTATTGTATTACAGCTTTCCCAACCAACTCTTCTCAAATATAGAGAAATCCCCAGACAGCTTCTTCTAGACAAGTTATCACCATGACAGGATGTCAGGGGATAGCAGGAAGCAAGCTTACTATGTATAGTCACTAACATAGATTAAATATGGATAGAAAAGTCCCTGTCCCTGTGTATTTACATATGTGTTCAGCCTCTCTACCATCGGTTGCTAGATGGTTGAAATCCCTGTGAAACAGCTTCTGAACCATCAGTTACACTAAAATAGGCACTAATTTTGAGTTGCCTTTATACAACAGAGTATAAACTAGTGGAAGAATAAACACCAAATCTGAGGAGCTGGTACCATTTCTGTTATTCTCATGTGCCTTTCTTTTAAGGACATGGGCTTTGACTCTTGCCATTATACCTGATAGGAAAGCTCTTGATCTAAGATCTCATTAAAATGGTACTTGTTCAGAGTTAGAATCTCTGGCTGATGAGACCAACCCTCCCAGACTTGTTTAGTGAAAAAATAGCCGTGGCACTAACTCAAACAGTACCAGAAGAAACATGAAATAAGTGGGAATGATCCATTGATTTATCAGCCATTCACCCATTTCTTCATCTTCATCGTCATTATGAGTCTTCATCTTCAGAGGCCTCCCTCAGCTTTTTTATGACTTCTAATGTACATTCGCTCTACTTTACAGTGCTGGGGAAGTATCTAGGCCTAGCCAGGGTTAGTTTTGGCGAGAAGTGCCCTCCCATTGACAAGACAGAGTAAGAAACTATTGTTTTCAGTGTTGGTGCTGCAGTATTTACAGACCAAACTAAACCAGAAATAGACTGGAAAGCTTGCTTTTCAGAACAGCCTAGTTTTAAAAACTCAAAGCATTTAGGTATTTTGGTGTTCATCTGACTCTTAGATGCTCCCCCCACCCAAGGTTTAGATAGCATACTTTAATATATGTCATGAAGGAGTAGCTAAATGGGCAACTATTCAAAACATACTGTTTATGCAGCCTTCATTTCATAATAGTAATGTTCTAAAATTAAGGCTCCATCAGTGCAGAAACATGAGATCATTTCCCAGATTTTTGTTTTAAACCCTGAATTCAGTATAAAGAATGTGCATGGGTGTGATATCAAAATGACACAAAGACATTAAAAACATAAATCTGTGAAAGATTAGTGAAGCTAAACTAGTGAAAGAAGTTGAAGCTAAAATCCAAAGAACAAGAGCAGGAACAAGTCCTCCTTTACAATAGCAGAAAGTGCAATTATCCACTTCTGGACTAAGAAAAAAATGTCCATTGTGCCCTTTTGAAGGAAGAATAAAACAAATACACAGACTAAATTGTGGTATAACTCCATTATGTCCATCGACCTTGCTTCCATTCAGCCTGGCACACAGCCTCCAAGGACTGATGAATTTAAAACAGAAAGGGTTCAGCTGAATCTTTTGATTTCTTTTACTTTTGGATTAACATGCTTTAGTAAACTGTTTTATCCATTTGTAGTATTTTCAGTTATGTGTTTCAACTATGAAAATCCTACTGAAGCCGGATAAGATCTTTGCTCTGCAGCACAGTGAACCAGAAAGCTGGTAGGCCTTAAGAAGTATAAACACTTCCCCGAGATACAAAGGCCCTGCATAATCCCAATCTCCAATATAATGTTCTCTGCTGCTAGAAATCACTTCAGCAGTTTTAATGGTCAATAAGCAGTAAACCTTAAATGGACCCAAACTCCTCTTTATCCACGTCATAAATCTGATCTGATAGCAGAGATCAGGAAATAATGGGCCTCAGGGGAAGTCCACACCATGGCATCCATACATCCTGCTAAATTTCTCAACAATGAGCTCAGTCTGGAAGGGTTCATTAATGGCTCAAACATGTAAAAAAAGAAGAAAAAGAGCCAAAAAACAACCCTGCTAAGTAGCGTTTACATTCTGTATTAACTCCATAAATGCTGTGAAAATTCAGTTTTAATTCCATCTACTCTTCCCTGCCATGCTGGGGTAGACAACAGAGCACAGTGTTTGGAAGTTGCATAGCAAAAATCTTTCAAAAATATCCAAGAGTTATCAGATGGATTAAGACTTTCAAGCTAACCCTTATTTTGCCTGACTTTCAGAATGTAGAAATGGAAAGAGTTAGATCTGCTGGGAGAATACTTGCAGTTGTTGTGATTCTAAACTCCAGACATCATAAAAATTATGCTGAATTGGCTTTCTATGTGGACATGCTGATCTGTCTTAGGTCTCTTTGTGGATCTCCTCCTGATGAAGTGGTGGCTTTAACACAATTTACTTTCATTTATTTTGGAAGTGGCTTAAGTTAAACTGAACGGAGGACATTTAAATTGCCAGATCAAGTGTCCACACAGGCATGTAATATGGTTTGAGTTCACATATTTAACTTGCTTAAGTTAGTTTTTCCAAATGTCCCTTAGTAGAGGATCTGTACCATAATTTGTAATTATCAAAAATTCTAGTAAATGTTTAAACAATAAGAGTATGCTGTATGCAATGAAAAAAACCCCAAACATGAAAGTCTCAACAGCTAATAAAGCATTCTTCAACACAGCATAGGACTTAAACAGATCATCTCAATCTTTAGTTTATCTTTTCTGTTTCAAAAGAAAGAATGCCACAGCTATGTCACTGCCTCATATGTAGTTAGTTAGTTGGGCCACATTAAGATTAAAACATTATGCTATCAGAAGCCCTGCCTAAGACCAAAGCTTCACAGTTAGTTTCACATACAAACACACAGGCATACACACATAGAGGTGAAGAGAGTTGTGGCTTGGGTAACTCTTAACCATTCCTCACTGCATTCAGTTTTTCCTGTTCATATCAAATCTGGTCAGAGTTTCTTCAGTAAACACTCTAATTCATTTCCATGTTTCCAGCTGAGACCCAGATCTCTGTTTTGGCCAAATTTACCTCTGACATAGCTCTGCTCATCAAGAAGAATTAGATCTTCAGTTTGTTTTCTTTTAATGT
Source organism: Strix uralensis (assembly GCF_047716275.1). NCBI lineage: Eukaryota > Metazoa > Chordata > Aves > Strigiformes > Strigidae > Strix > Strix uralensis. The sequence continues at coordinate 58,290,263 of NC_133974.1, forward strand.
TTGCAGAATGGAGATGAACAATTATAGAAGTTTTAGATTATATTTTTTGTCAATACCATCCCCAGCTTAAAAATTAAATAGATTATGCTGTGACACTTGTTATTCAGGAATATTCATGCACATTCATTAACTGAACAGTTGTTCACAATTTTTCATGAAATATGGGCATTCACTGGAGAGCACTTACCGTACAGAATATAAAAAGTAAAAGAAATTAATCTAAACTCAGAACTAAAAAAAAAATCACAATTTATGTGTCAGTGTTGCAGATAATTTGCTGCCTCCTTGGTTTTCATCAAGGAAAGCAAACATATGGGGCACATTACAAAATTGTATGAGAACATATGGTACTGCAATGAAATGGTAAGATAAGTGACAAAGAGAAATCCGTGATCCATTGGGTTGGAATATTTTGGGCCTTCTGGTGCTCAGCAGTCAACTTCTCTTTTGTAGCATGGCAGAATATTTTGAGTTAAATAAATGACCAGATATTTTGGCAGCAGTTTTATAGCGGCTTGATCAAGCCCCTGAGAGGTACATCATCCTGACTGTATAGATCTTCCCTGTACCACCAGGAAGGCAAAGAGAAATATAAATCAAAAGATTGTGTTCTGAAAGTTTTATAGCTAAAGTTTATTTGCTTCAGTATAGAGTTATTTGAAGGATCAGGGAAATCTATTGCTCAGCAGGGAGATTCCGCATTTAAGAAACTTCCTGGATAAGTTTGACCATATTTAAAAGCACAATGTACAAATACAATGGAATGATGTCATTGTCCTTCTGCCACTGTTTCTGTTTGCATGCACCTAAACCAAAAGAGGACAAATCCTTATTTGTCCTGTGAGGTTTATACTTCAAAGAAACTAAAAGCTATGCAAGCTTTCTTTTCTTCCCACCAGGTGGGGAAGCCAGTGTTTTCATTTAAAAAGAAAAGGTCTTAACTATAAAGAAGTTTGGTAGAATTCTCCTAATTAAGACATTTCATCTTTCTCAGATGGATGTTAAAGGTATACATTGATATCAAGGGTTTTCAGCCCCTGGAGGACTTTATCAACTCTTATGTATTGAATATCAGCATAATTTCTATAAGGTAGAGGATCAAAACAAAACCCCTGAATATTCCAGAGAGCAGAAATAAGGTTCAGGCATAAGTCCTCAGATCTTCTTCTTCAGTTCACCTCTTCATGTTTGTAGAGATAGTCATTGCACGGCACTCAGATTTTGTTCTCATATAGATAATATGCTTACTTGTGTTTATAGGTATTTATTTAGCTATCACCTAATAACAGAGAAGATAGACATTTATCCAACAGTTTGAAGCCTTCTTCAATATCCCACACTTCAGAATTGTATTGCTACCTTCTCAAGCTGCCTAGGGCTAAATTAAAACATTCGGTCAGATAGGGACAAAACACAAACTGTGGATCTAAATAGTCTTTCACTCCAGGATTGGGAAAGTTATGAGATATATCCTCAGCCTAATAAAACTTAGGGAGAGAAGAGATTCAGGCATGAGAAATGGGTAGACAAATTCCATACTTTGAAGCATTTTGTAAATACAGACCTTTGCAATACTCTACATCACTCATTACACACACACACACACACAAAAAAAAAAAAACACCACACCTCTGGTTTCCCATATAAAGCCCCAAAATTCAGCTGCTCTACTGATCTCATTGTCCTGCTTTCTCTCTCTTAAGGGCAGTAAAAAATTACCACCTCTCAGCATATGTTTCCTGACATTGAGGGACTGGAGGGAAGCAGATGAGAATTGATGGATGCTGGTGTGATTGGGAAAGAGTGAGGAGGTTATGGGGTATAAGGAAAAAGAAGCTCAAGGTAATAACTGAACTGTTATCACAGACAGGGCAGTTGGTGCTGCTGTTTATACCTCCTGAAAAGGCTCATGTCCAGCATCTTTCCTAACTTTTCGCAGGGGCTGCTCATCATGGGGAGAGAGAGATAGGGACAAAGCATGGTTAGCAGTGGAGTGGGATAAGGTTGTTGAAGATCAGAGGTTTGGAGGCTGTTGAAGGAGTGAGAGTGTGGGGGAAAACTCACCATGAAAGACTGTACCAACATATACTACACACAACTTACCCATCCATGGGTTTTTTAGCATGTAGCTGATATCTGAAAATACAGTATCAAAAAAAGATGTCATTGGGGTTATGAAGTCTGGCATTCACAACTTTGGGAACTCCAAAGTGCAAGCTGAAAATGCTTTTTAACTGAGATCCTTCCTGGTTAAGGCATGCAACAATATAGACCTTTCATATAGTTGATAGAGACACAAAGGTACCTCTAGAAATCAAGACTCTTCATCTAAAATTGACCTTTAGAAGTGTCTCTCATGCTTCACTATATAAAGAGACTAAGCACTGAAATAAAGCCCCAAGAAAAAGTGCATAAACTTACGTTTGGTGAATACCAACTCTTTGGGTGGGTGTGTAGTCTGGCATTTAACAGCATTTAACTGTGTGCTTAAATATGAAAAATTTTAAAGTATGCTGTTATTTTCCTAATATTAGCAATGCTTATAGTGTTACAATGATAATGCATTCTTTAAAACAGATTGTTTTATCTAGAGATCTTATGTCACCAGCACAAGGAGAAAGATAAAAAGATATGAACCTGAAGCAGGAGAGAGACTTTCATGCCCCGGGTCTGTATGCACACAGTTTGCCAAGTGGCTTGGCACGATTAAGAAAAAAGTATTGCTGGAACCTTATCCAAGAGCAGATCCAGTTCAGCAGCAGATACTAGCTTAGCTTAAAGCCACTGGATTAGAACTTGGATGGAAATTTAAACACGTACCTTGGTCTGAAATAAGATGTGATTTAGTAGCTTAGTGGAAACAGACACTGGCTGCTTTAAAGTTCTTTTTGTCTCTCCCTTTCTTACAGTCTGTCATGTCTCAGATATGCTATTATTACAATAACTATACTGCCAGATGAAATAGCAATATTTTGCCTATATGATTACTTTTATGATTGTTTAGTTTTATACAGTAGATTATGATGACACAAAGACTATATGCCATTTGAGTGATCTACAGTGATTTTCATGTGAAGGGCATTGTCTGTATAGTGTATCAAAAGTTTCAATATGTCTTTGAAATTGTTAAGGATATAAAGGTCTCCTACAAGTAGCATCTTTTATGTAAAAATTAACCCCCTTCTGTGATTTTTTTTCTAAGAAGCAATTCCAAGAAGAAGTGGAGAAAAAAGACATCTTTGTTAGCTGACTACAGAACTGGTGTTTTGAAACTAAATCCTTTCATGGATTAGAAAGTTTTCATGAAAAAATACTCAAAGCCGACAAAAAATTCAACTTTCCCATGTAGCTGGAAGGGAAAAAAAGCATGACAAAAGATCACTGAAGCAATGGGGAAATTATTGCTTGTTGCTGAATAGAAGCATTACATGCTGAGGTGGGAGTTGTTTTTTGTTTTCCCCATATCCTCAGAACAGAAGTAAACTACATGTCTAACAAGTTTGGAAAAGTCAGACATTTCCAAACATTAGGTTGGTTCTTTCTGTTCATGCTACAAGAAAACATTGTGAGTCATCACAATTGCACCGGTCTAGCATTAGTCAAATAAAATTAAGTTTGGGCCTAGTATGAATCTGCTCATTCAGACTGTTTCTTTTCATACCTTGATCACCTCCAGAATACTTTAGCCATTTGTCATCAAAACACTTTAAGTCCCTGGGGCAAAGACCGTCCTCTTCTTATTTGCAGCTATAATTCCAAGATGCATAAGGCCCTGAACTTTTGTTCTTGATGGTCTGAACATGTATTTAAGCCTCCCTCTGTGGCTCACAGAGCACTGCATAAGCATGAATGAAGAGCAGTGATATCATTCTCTTTTGTGTGTGGTTCATAAAGACCCATGGGGGAAAAAGCAGCTTAAGGTTAATTATACTAAATGAGGACAATGAAAACATAAGACGAGCCCTGTTCTCTAGCCAGGCTAAAGAAGGCTTGATGAGCATATCACAATCTTCGTGTTCACAGCTTCTATAGCCATTTCTGTAGACATTGCATGTCAAGCATTGGCTACATGCCATGTACCTTGAGAGGGGAATGTTGTCTTGCCTAGATAAAAATTATTTGGAGGGATTCATCTTACCCAACATCTGCTACCAAAAAGTTACAGTCATCATCTAAGCTAGTCATCTAGACTCCTCAACAATCAACAGGGAGAGATGGGTGCCTACAGAAAATGATTCACCATAGACACGGGCGAGGACGAGTTGTTCTCTGGAGATGGCCATCCCTCTCCAGTGACTATTAGTTAACTAGTTCAACTTGCTGCCTAACTACTAAATAGCTAAAATTAGGTGAGATGAATCCCATGCAGTGATGCTGTCTTGAATAGATTGAATTTCCTTAGGACAGGTCTGAGCAATAAAATGCCTCTGTTTTGCCATATTTGGCAACCCAGCTCTAGCACAAACAAACAGACCAAAACCAATCAAAACTTAGCTCGCAGAGGTAATGGTAGCAATGAAGTGAGATAAGATGTTAGCACTGACTGCAAAAAGTATGGTACTCTTAGTGCCCAGAGGGCTTATGCTCTAGTTCATGCTGCAATCACATCTTTGTTTTGTTGTGTAAATAGTAAGTCTAGGTGTACAAAGCAATTACAGTTTAGCATTTCGATAATGAGCCAATCAAAACCTGTAGAGCATCAAAACAGAATTATGGAGGTGAAGTTTCAACTGACTTCAACATTTTGCCCTGAGTTTACTTGTGCTCCCACACAAGACAAGGAGCAGCTCAGCTTGCAATAGTAACTGTTTCCCAACTGTAATGGTCTGCCTACCTCTGCTTCAGTCACATCTCAAGTAGCAACTACTGAACTGCAAAGAATTTTAACCTGGAAAACTGAAATCCATGTTGTTTTGTTTTGACAAATTGCACCATGCCCTGTCTTCCTGGGTAGCTGGGAACATGGAATGACAGAATAGACTGTGGCAGGAAAGAATCCCTCAGTGCCAAACAAAGCTAGTTTCTGCTTCTGGATCAGAATTCTTAATGAAGGGGGAAAAAAAAAAGACTTACTGTGGAGCCATGCCCATGTGTAATTGCAATATATTTTTTGGAATACAGTTTCATAGCAATTCATAGAGTTTGGAAAGGTTAGGTTACACCGAGAGCTGGTTTCGTTCAGCCACCAGAAATACCTCGGATGTGTTTTAGGGAGGATTTCCTGCTTCTACTGTTCAACATGTGCAAGACCCTGACCTGAACTTTTGTGTCACACTAGCAAGTACTGCTGCTATTCAGACAGGTCTGGTACTTTGCTGATTTGTCCATTTTATAAATCAAAACAAAACAAAACAAACCCATAGTAGCTTGCTTCAAGCTAAAAACCCATTATTCAAGGAATTTCTGAAAAGTAAATGCCATTTAACTGACTAGGCCGAAAGTACCCTCTTTCTTCAGCAGAAGAGGGTGACTTTGTGGAAGACAGATATATAATTTTTGAAAGTCTGGGGAATTTTATACACTGCAACAGTTTAAGATTATAAAGCCCTTAGCTGTGTGTTCTGCCACCCTACCAGAGTTTAGCATCCTACTGTGAAGTAAGGAGTTAGGAAAAAAAAGTATGCATCATTTAACAGTTTCTGGCATAAGCATGAGGTGGACAGCTGGAGGCAGAAACACTATGAACCTCCACAGCAAGGTTACCCAAGCTGATCTTTTAGTTTCCCAAGTGAAGGGCTTTCAAGATATATTTTTATAAGTGTATTAAGCATAATGATGGAAACAGACTTCTTTTGAGGTGCCTACCATGAGGTTTTGTGCTGGTAAATTTGAGCTTTAAGTTTGTCCTTATCCAAAAAAAATGAATAAAGCAGAGGATGCACAGAAAACCCTCAGCCCCATCTTAGACTATGAATGCTGTGCTCGGAAATATTTGACCATTTAAACAGTCCAATCATTTACAAAGAGGAATGAAAATTTACAGTGAGGGATAATAATTTACAATATCTCAATACAAAATGTCTCATTTGCAATACCTCAGTATCTCACCAAGTCCTACTGATAATGTTACAAGGCTCTCTGTGGCAACATATCACCAAATAAGAACTAAGATTTAGACTATTTTATGATGAAGATGCGGTAAAGAACTGCATTTTATAGTATTCACCAAAGGGCACAAAATTGCCAAACCAGTTATACAAATCTTTCAGCGACTGTTCAGATACAAGTTGGAGCTACTTGTTCTTGAGCAAGTACATAGGTCTTTGGCTCTGAAGTCCAACATTGATGATAGAGCAAAACTAAAGAACTAAAAGAAATACAGAATTTTTAGAATGTATGCCAAGTCCACAGAGCTGACTGGGGCCAAGACTCTTACAAGAACATTTTTTTTAATGTTTAATGGCTATTTAATAAAGCTTTCTTGGCAGTCATGTCACTTCACTACAGTTCCTAAAGATTTTCAAGAAAAGATTCCATTTAGTTTTTCTTATTTCTTTATTTAATCCACTTGTGTGTGGATTATGTGGCAAGCAGTCTGAGTGAGAAAAGTAAGACTAGATGTCCGTGGGCAAGCTCAAACACTGTTTAATTGCAGACCAGCTGTTATTCACATTTCCAGGTTACTCAAACCCACTTGCAACTCAGGTCTTCTTGTTTCAGTTTATTGTTCATCTGGAAAATCTACTGAAGTGTAAGCAGTAAAAGAGGAAAAACTGGTAGGACACATCAGATATGACTGCAAACAATACAATAACCCCTGGAAATGAAAACAAAAATATCAAGGCAATCTGCACTGAGCACAAGACTATGATGATGAATGGAGATATATAAATGTGTAGACTGACATCAGCTGAGAATCTGGCCCTCTATTTGCAGCATTTGTACAAATAAAAAGTTATGAGTAGACTGCCAAATTACCATATAATCTTCTGCTAGCTGTGGACCTGCTGTGCCTGGGCAAACTGGTAGCTTTCATTCTCTTCACAGATTTTCACAAGAGCAGTTCAGAAAAATAGCCTCTGCACTTTCTCGATAAAAACCTGGGACATGGCTCGCCCAAATCTATATATGCCAGCGAAGCTGGACCACAAAGTCACAAGGGAAAGTCTGTACCAGCCTTCCAACCAGGGAGAAATGCCTTTAGGAGCTGGGCTTTGAGAAGTAAAATCTTGCAGATGCTCCTCTTTAGGTGATGTAATTCTGCCCTGACCCACATTCAGGGCTATGTTGTTAAAGCAATAACTTATCCTTAATTGTCTTGGGTGAACTTGTCAACGCCAGCCTTTTTTTGCTTCTTGTGTGCTTAGCAGATGCTCCCCTCTGTCTGTAACAGCATGAAAAAATTATCAACAGGAACACGCATAGACATATGCTCAGAAGCTATCTCTATAGTTCCCCTATATTTTCCACTCATCTCAGACTTTTGAATCTTTATTTGTGCAGTCAGCTATGTGAATGCCTAGAAATAATTTCATATATATTGCAAAGAGGTCTTTAATTCCAAGACATTGTTTTCCTCAGCAAATTATTCTCATCACAAATGGCAGTAGCTTCTGGTATAATCACACTCCTTTTAATTACTGAATCATCCATACCCTTCCAACTGCATTCCAAATTGTCATCCTCCTTGTCAGAGATGAGAACAATTTCTTGAACACAAGAGCACTGATATTTACTGTTGCCAATTTTTTTTTCACAATATATTTCCTCTCTTTATGAACAAAACTCTTTGAAAAAGACTTGAGCCAGGGAGTAAGAATCTGATATTTTTTATATTAACTTCTGCCTAAGGAAAAAACTGGTCTAAGATAAAAGTTGGTGTCGCAGGTTTGATTTCAGCAGTAGAAGGGTGGTTTTAATGAGATTTCCCCAAATAACTCTAACCAAGGCCACAGCCTTAAAGAGCTCTTAATTTTTATGAGCCTAAATTAATTGGCCAGTGTTGTGGCCAGGCTACAAAATTGAAATTAAAGAAAAAAATTCCTCTAAGCACTCCCATAAGCGTTATGGTCACAGGCAATAAGGTCTCACAAATGGCACCTGACAGTTATAATGTTTCAAGCATTCACTGCAGACAGTTGTTAATTTCCATTTAAACTTATTGTAATTACATACCAACACGTGGGCTAAACAAACCAAAGGGGATGGGAAATTGAACAGCTGAAAACCAATTAGTGACCAGAACTAATTTTTTACTTTTTAGTATTGTCAATCTGTTGGATCCTGAGGAAGACACTTTTTGAAATCACATGTTTTAAATATCTAAAATGTCTTACTGTGTTTATCTTTCTTTTGAAGTCTAAAAATTTTCTAATACCTATAGGAAATAGTGAAGTGGGGTTTTTTTGGTGTGGTTTGTTTTTGTCTTTGTAACTATTGTCTTACTGTGTTTGCAAATTAGAATTTTCTTTGACTAGTTTTGGTATGGTTTTCCCCTCAGAGCACTGATGAAAGGGACACACATAATCCCCTCATTTTTTGTGATCAGCACCGTCCCAACACCAGCTGGAGCAGCCAAGACAATGAGTAAAGCACTAATGTTAGCGAGATCATTTTTTTCCTTTTGGGATGTGCTTGTGACATTGATTCATTAGTCAGAGATTCATTACTTTGGATAAAGCTACAGTGACAAGATATTTGCATTTCTTTCATGTCCCTATAAAACAGACATTGGTATTGAGCTATCCAACTCCATAGCCAGAGATGTAAATAGAGATGCAAAAAATGACATTTGCCTGTCCATAGTCTTACCAAATATGTCAGTTACAACTTACTTAATTATAAGGGCCTGGTTATATGTTTGGATATGTCTTCCTTTCATCCCTGTTCTTGATGTTTTGTTTCCATTTTTACTTTTCATCTTCTATTAAAACACAACATAGGAAATTAGATTAAAAGAGGGGAAATTGTATTAAACAAAAGGAAATTAAATTAAGCAAAATTGTTACAAGGCTGTGAAAGGTTTGACTGAAACCAGCCTTTGGAAATGAATGTCTTCAGACATCCTCTGGCATAGTGATAGTTCTAAAGCAGCTACCATGATGTTCAGAAAAGGCTATTCTTTCTCTCATAACCAGAGGCTCTCTTGGATTCTGATTCACGTTTCTGTCCTGGCTTTCTGCTTCAAACTCAATGCAAGTAAAATACTAGATGTCACCATAACTTGAGTCTTCTCGTTCTGTATAGAGTTTTGTATATCAATATCTCTATATTGATTACTCTGACCATGGTCTCACAGGCAGGTGACTGTTCCATCGTACCTGACAACAATTTCCTTCTTGCCATCATGACAGTCAAGTCAAGAAAGAAATAAAACAACAAAGATCTTAAAAAGCAAGTAGAGATTCTGATGGAGGCCCTGACCTGATGGTGGTTTGTGTGTTGGAAGTTGTGGGGCACTTGTATAAGTTTTCATACTCATTCCCTAAGCATCCACTACTGACCCCTCATTCTATTAGGTATTCCCAGGAGAAGGAGGGACTAGACCCCTTATGACATTAGAAACCCTCTCCACATTTGAGGGTGGAAAGAGAAGGATACAGATATAGGAATCCAAATGAATGATGGCAGGACAGTCTCTCTATGGATGCTGCCAGCTGCTGGGCTTAGAGGAAAGAGGAGGCAAGGAAGAGAATGCAGGGCTGATGGTCATTAGAGGTCACTCTCCTTCCCCCACTTCTCCCCAAGCTTCCATGGCATACTTTCCCAACCGCTAATGAAATCTAATTTTAAATTCTCTGCAGATGGAAAAGACTAGTTATTTGTTTACTGTTTGTAATCAGACCCTTTAAAAGGAATTTTTTATAAAAGGAAAAAAAGAAGCCCAGCAGGGTTGGGAAAACCAACAAGAATTTCAAAAGATACCATCTGTCAGAAATTTTAGGACTGAAAAGCATTAATGTCATGAAATCTACTTCCTGCATAACAAAATTGGTAAAAATTCATAGAACATCACACATGGAATTAGCTCATTTTCACAGTTGGGTTGAAACATTGTAATTTTTTTTTTTGAGATGCATCCAGTTTAATTTAAACACTCATGTGTACAAGAATAGCCTTGTAGCTTCTGTGGTATGTAGACATGTCACAAAAGAATTGAGGCAGTTTGGAGAAGTACAAAGTGCTGCTCTACCCCAACCTGTAGAAAAGAGAGACCTGATGTTGCCAGGGATATTGCATTTACATCTCACTTAATTCATTATAATAGATGGATGGAAGGACAAAGGGAGGGAGGATGAAAGGGAGGGAAGGAAAACGAGAAGTTAGGACTCAAAAATGGAAAAAACAATCAAGGTGTTATTGAAAATGGACAACTGTCCTTTTTCAGCATTTTATTTTGTGTACAAAAATCAGTGTGTGACAAGGGGTTACAAGGTTTGAAAAAGACACAATGAACTTGCAAATTCCATTCAGGCAAGGTACAGGCTTTGTCTTTCTTATCCTTTCAGTCATGCAAAGTCCTAACTTGTGTAGTTGAGTATGATGAAATTTGTAAACCTATGACTTAAAAAAAACCAATTTATGATTGGAATGTTTTATTCTCCATAACACTAAGTTAAAGCATTTGTTAATATTTCAGTGGAAAACACTATTATTCTTTCATGAACTATCTTGAAAACAGATACATTTAGACTTCTATAAAACAGATGCTCAAAAGCTTCACCTTGCAAATGAGTTTTAAACTATAAAAAATTGCAGTGCATTTTCTGGTCTGACATCTACCTGCTTCATTTAGCTACAAGATGGGATATGAAAGGGTGTTGTTCCATTTTAGTAGTTGAGAGAATTACTATGATCAGATAGCCTAATACATAAAAAATCATGTAATAGTGTCATTAGTTTCTCATAACATGATAAATATGGTACCAATCAGAAGGACTTTCTGAACCTTACCTTTGAGATTTCAATTAAAAGAAGGAAAAAAGACAAAACAAAACAAAAAAATAAATCTGTTGAATAATACAATTTTTCTCCAAATGATTTTTCCACATTTGCTGCCAAAATAAACACATGGTACATGTTAGTCTGTTGGGTCCACATTAATTCGTCAGCTGTAGGAACTGCAGTGATTCGTTTGCCAAAACCTGTTGCACTAAATCCCACTGTTTTTAAATTGTAACTCCAAACATCCTTTTAGGCTTGCAAAATGTTTTAAGCGCAACTTTAGCATTTCTAAAATTACTCTCCACACATCTTGAAAGTCTTGGCAAGGAGCGGTATAACCAGTCTGTCACAAGCTGGTGTTCAATTCCTTTTCTACCTAATTGCACAAGGTTTAAAATAGTGTCACTGTCATCTGGGACACAGAAAGCAAGGATGTGCTAAGCTGGTTTCCTTCACTTCTGATAGGGAACTGTGCAAACAGTCCAGGGACCAGTTGTGCCTTGGCATTGCTGTGATCTGAGATTTCACTGCTTTCTATGGAAAAAGAGACCTCATCATAGTCTCCTAACATATAAGCGGACTTTTTGACATTTTTTAAACGTACCGCAATTTTTTTAAGGGTCCTTGATGGTGTCGTCCAGCTCATATTTTCTATACTAGGTAATGTTATGATGGGAACCCTCAGTGTGTTGCTCTAAAACACTCCACAAGAAATTAAAGAGGAACTCACAGTCTCTCCAAGATGCAAATGTCTTTGCACATATATATTACAAGAATGTCTTGTGTCAAATACCTGGGAAAAAATGGTTCTTTATTTGTCATTGAACCAGAAGAGTCATGTCTTCCCACATATCTAGTAAATCTTTAGGAGATATAGTAAACAAAAAAAATTCTTAGCCTTATCATTAGTAAACTGGACATTAAAGCACTCTCCCTCTGTTCTGTGGCAGATGAAGACTACACAGAGCATTGGTTTTCTTTCATAACTGGGTAGCTTGATGGGCCAGGATGTCCAAGAGGAAGTAAAAAACCATGAGAGTGGGAAAAGCAGGCACAGGACCCTGAGACCAGCTGGAGAGGAGCAGAGTTGGAGTGTGAGGGAGGGAAGCCAGGAAAAAAGCAGCAGAGTCTGAGGTGGGGAGGTTTGGCGGTGCAGGAGAAGAGGCAGGAAGGGTGTAAGGTCTAACAGCACTTCTCTGGCTCCTGCATTCTCCCATCTCACAGTTAGAAGCTGCTGCCTGCACACTGGCACCAGTACTGCACTCTGCAACCCTCTCTACATGCGCACTGACACCAAGACCCACCGCTGATTTTCCTCACTAGCTGTTGTTAGGGAGAGCTGGGAAAAAAAAAAAGTGTAAGAATCCCTGCAAAGATTGCTGGCCAGTCTGGAGGCTTTTTAGTAGGAGAAGAGAAATTGACACATGAATCCTAATATAATTACAACAGCACAAGTCATTACCATTTCCCACATTAAATTAGTACTTTAAATTTAAAATTCTTAAATGCACCAAAATTTTTCCAACAAGCTTTTCTTTCTCTCTTTTTCCTAAAGCAAAAGAGCAATCGATTAGTGTATTGCAGAGGTATGTGACTTGATCTATAGGCTAACCATAACTTTCTTCAGGGTGTTTTGAACAATCATTAATGCTTCAAATTCCAGGGTACAATAAAAGCAAAAGGAAAGGAAGTGGTTGAGGGACCCCACTGACCCCATTGTTTTAGGTCACTGCACCAAGTGGGATGGATAAGAAGAAAACAAGAAACCTGCAATGCCCCTAAGGAAGGTTATTCTCATTCAGGATATTCAGCCAACACACTTCAACATTTCCTAGTCATAACCTTTTGCCCCTATCCCCTTCACTCTGCAAATTCATTTTCAGTTAGGTCTATTCTAATAAATATGAATATAAAGAGCACTAAGACGCATTTTATTACTTTATTAAAGCTATTTTGAAAATCTTTCAAACATTATTTTACCTTTGAGTAATGCACTGAAATTATTAACAAGCATTTCTAAACCATTTCTGCATGTAATTAATTTACTCAGATTCCATCTGAATAACAGATTATATTAACTCACTATATTTTCCCCTGTAAGTCTTTGGTCTCACACTATTAAAAACATAAGGGAGCCTTGATGATTTAGAAGACTGATGTTAATATTGCACAGTTTATTACGTGTAACAATTTTTCCATAGTCTTTTGAGATAGAGGTGACCTAAATTATTTCACGCATCTTCCAACTCAGTAAAGAAGCCTTGAATAGACTACATTTTTCCTCAATTTGTTTGCCATTATGACTGTGAAGTTAGGGCAAGACAAAGGCATCGAACAACCCTTGTGTCCAACTAAATAAACAATAAGAAATAAATGGTCCTTGTCTCCTTGAATCTCCTAGTTTCAATGGAGATCAGTGAGATGTGTGCAGCAACAGACATGTTTGTTCTGAGGCACTTCTGCTGCCTCTGGCAAGACTGTGAATAGGTCTTTGCACTTCATCCATTTATATGCGACCATGTGTATGTGTTTATTCATGTATATATTTGTGATATAAATATTTGTTCTTGAAAAATGACCACAGCTTTCTGGAGAGTAAGATCAGACTTTATTCACCTGAGCAGGCACTCTGCAAGCAACTTTGATCCCTGAAAAGTTCAATGTGTCTCAGGAAAGCCCCCCTCCCTTCACCAAAACAATTATTTCTCACAGGCAGCATTTGTCCCCGAAGCATCATAGAGATCCCTCTAATGACATATAATAATTTGCAGCAAATGAATGAGAAGAAAAAACCCAATTGATCATGGGGTCCTCAGTAGGGCAGACCATACTGGAGGAAGAAAGGGCTTTCTCTTTACTTTTTTGTTTCCCTTTTTAACTGTCACTCTTTGGGGGGGAAAAAAAAAACAAACAAACAAACAAAAAAAAACCAACAAAACAAAAAACCAAAAAACAACCAAACAAAAACACACACACACACACACAAAAAAATCCCCTAACCTGCTCTATTCCTGAAATTCAATCCAACTCATCTATGTATCTTCCACCTGCAGCAGGAGTTTGAGACTCTGTACCTGCTGAATAAGGAATTCCTTCTAGATATTTGTTTTCATTCATGTTGTGTGGTCTTCTCAGATTGAATGATTTTCAGATGAACCATAACCAAAAATGAAAATATCTTTCAAGAGGATATTTTATCCTCTATTTCCTAAAATATCTCTTACCCTGTTTGCAATTCTTGTATTTATTTACAAAATCCTTTTCAGTAAGCGACAGAATGGACTATGAAAACACACATACAAATACAGATAGATACAGATACAGATAGAGATACAGATACAGATACAGATACAGATACAGATACAGATGATACAGATACAAAGTGGTTCAATGTTATGAAATCTTAAAAGCCACAGAAAAATGCAGATTGGAAAGATATGCTGAGAACGGAGCAGGACAAAGGCATTACGTGGAATTCCGGGTAATAAAATGGAGAGACTCTTCAATGCATCTCCAATTTTGGACTGCATACAGTCACAGAGGGTAAAATCCTGGCCTCATCTCAGCCAGCGGCATGACTCCCATTAACGTCAATGGGGTCATGATTTCATCTGCAATGCACGAAAGAGCCTGCCAGCTCTTCTGGGCTCCTGGGGAGAAGAGAGGGGCTGCACCACAATATACCTACTGCCTCTAAGTGACGCTAAGCTCTGACATACAAGATCAGTCTAACCTTTGAAACTTTTCTCAGGACACTGCATTTGGGTTTCACTCACATGGAAATCTCTGCTGTTATACAGAGTTTCCAAAGCCTGTATGTGTCGCCGGCTAACCACAGAAGAAGCGGCTTCCAGCACTCCCTGTGACATTTAGGAAGAGAGTCAGGCCAGCTCTGCATGGTTTTCAAAATCCCAGTCTTCACATAAAAGTTGTTTTTGGGGAAGGAGAGGAACACTTGAGTGCCGCGAGCACAACCAGTTTCTCAAGAAGTTGTTCTGCTCCCTGCACTCGGCCAAGACAGAAAACTCTTAAATTACTATCTCCACCACAGGCACACAAAAACTTCACTGGTTCAGAGAAAATAGCAAACCATGCCTGTGTTTCACAGCTTAAGCCAAATTTTTTGTCCTGTCTCTAAATAGAACACAATTTTACTTCATGGCCCCTTTTTTACACTTCTATGTTTTCCCCCTGGAACTTACACTTCTCTGCTCCCACATAAGGCCAAGTGTGCTTTAGAACTCATGGTTTCTCTTGAGTGCTGACAAAATTCATCCTATCTCATCTTCATCTCTAGGATGGTATAATTTGGTTCAGGGACCAGAGGCTCTTCCTGAGATTGTAAAGGACCAGTAATGTTCAGGGTGGTCTCAGGGAAAAGAGACTTTCTGGACCTAGGGACAAAACCTAGGGATGAGATCTTGCCCTGGGCAGCCCTGGGTTCCACAGTGATGCTTGCAGCATGTGGGGCAGTAAGGATGCTGACCTGGGCCCAGTGAAAACACACATAGAAGAGGCTTAGGGCTGTATTCCACTGAGTAACACAGGGATGAAGAGTTTGGTGGCATTGTGCCCTGCTGAGACTTTGATTGAATCACAGTGGTTAATCCCCTTTCCTTGGAAGGATATAATCCAACATGTGATCACATGCTCAGCTCCAGCAAAGCCAGCCACTGTAGTGCCTTTCAGCTGACATTGAATGTTTCCTACTCACCAGCTTCTGCAACATCCTTGTAACTTTCTGTTTGCAAGCAGGCACCCACTTATTAATTGAACATTTGGAATATGCTATAGCTCAAGGAGGAGATTTACTATTTTGTTTCAATCTAGAGTCCAAGTCTAGCTATGATTTGCTTCACTTTTTTCACCTAGAAACGCAGAAGTAGCCCAAGAAATGCCTTAGGACTCCTTTACACAATGAAAATGGCATGGATGCTTTGAGAAAAAAATGATTGAGTATATTTCTTTAAAAACAAAGATAGAACACACCAAGATCCTTGCTTCAGTTAAAAGATGAACAGGTGTGCTCATGAGTTAGTTGCTATAAACTAAAAACCTCTGTCTAGGTTTAATATTTGTGACCTTTCAAACTCAGCTGATTAGCATAGCCCACTTGGCCCATAACTGACTTAGAAGCCTTTCAAGGAAAGGATCAAGGTACAAATGCACAATATCATATGGCGTGATGAAAGATTTACCACTATTCTCAGTGTGCCTTTCTCAAATGCAAGCCTCCTTGTTTAAAATATATGGAGGCTTACTGGCTGAATTATAAGAACAGGTACTGGTTTGAGTTACCATGCATTTGGCAAGAGTACAATTCTATTCATTTCCATAAAATAAATCTGGTTGGAGAAATGTACTGATATGAAGTGATGTATATATTGCTTTAAAAACTGTAGATGCTAAGAACACTTTCACACATGTATGTTGTTAGATACCTGCCCTGAGAAGATGGAAATTAATAAGATCATTTGTACGTGACTGAGCTAAATTATCTATAGCTGGAATAGTTATGTTCAGAATTATTATATGTATAAATTCAGTGCATTAACATGAGGAGAAAACACATCTTACGGTTCAACCAGATCTGGTCTGTAAATCAGATTGGAGCTTTGTTCCCTGTCCTGTAACAAAATCACTGTGTTACCATGAACTGCAACTTATGAATCTCTTCCAGATAGATTCAAATGGCTTCAGTTCCATTATTGTCTGTTTCTGTCATGTTTATAATTTCTTATTGATATTTGGAATAAGCATATGGATATTAATCAGCACCATAGGCGAGTCTATTAAAAATTCTGTCTTTTATATAACTCTGTTGAACATACCTGAAGATTCCTATGTTCCTGAATAAAACAAGGACCTGTTCCTTATAAAGCAGAGGAATCCACTAAAATGGTAAATTGCTTAATTTGTAACCCAGATTAATTCTGAGAAGTCCTATGAAACAAAAGAAATCTTTAAAACACAAGTTTTAAAATCATGGTGCAGGTGCAAGAACTGACAAAATGTGGAACATTTTCTGTGGTCTACAAAGAGTTGACCTAAAACCTGATCCAAATCTTTCATTTTGGTTAACACGGGTTCACAGCAGTGGTCTTTCTTGCCATTGAATTTCACAAAAAGCAGAAGATACAAAAACACAAAACACACAACCTCTTTCATAACATTACTTTATGGAGGCAATACTACACAACCATGATCATGAAGGAAAGTGATGAAGGACTTTTACCTTGATTAAGAACAACATGACAGCAGAGCTGCAGACTACTAGTAGAGACTGCCCAGAGTTCACCAGCTAAGATGTAATATAGTCTAAATGAAAAATCCAATTCTAACTTTATTAATTTAATGACTATGCTTTTATTTAAAGCTACGTCAAGTCTAGAATATGAGCTCTCGACAAAATGTCTATATGTTTTACTGAACATTATTTTCGGAGTGTTATTCACATTAAATTACTTCAAATTTTCCCATTTTTATATGTGTCACTTGCACACAACTTCTGTGAATCAATTATCTGCTTGGTAGTTGTTTTATAAATGTCTTATCTTTCCACTTCAGCCTGATTTGTAAATACTGGGGTGACTGATGCCCATTCAAAACGTGTACCATATATAATATATCATGTGTTTTTGTTTCACATTTTTTATCAGCAACACTTTTCATAACAAAAGGGCTGTGGATAAGCTGAAACAGAATAATATTAAAATTTGCATTAATCAGTAATGACTGTTTTCAAAATAGTCAAATGTTCTACTGCATATGGTTGTTACGAACTGAAACTGATGTAGGAGGATGATTAAAATCAGCATATTCAAACATAATTTTGGCTTTCATTTGTTAATTTCCAAAATTGAATACAGTCTTTGTGAAAGATGCCAGTCTTTTAATTGCTTTCAATGACAACTCTTTCTTAACAAGGAACTGAGCTGAGACCACCAGCTCATTTCAAACACTAAACCACAAAGAAATGACCCCATATTTCACTCAAAGTCCTATACATTTCTAATATTTTTTGAGAAAGAGTAACCCTAAAGCTATTGAAATTAGTCAGAATGAACACAACATCAGAGCTCAATTCACACACTAAATGTTTGTGGTAGGAAAATTTGGGAAAAAAAATGGAAAGCAGATAAGCTTTCCTGGTTCGTGCAGTGAAGCAGTACTTTAAGAACTGCTTTCTTTAAATTTTTCTTTAGCTGCATATTTCTGAGATAAATATTTAGTAAAGCAAAATATCTTTTGCAAAATCTGGAAGCTTATTGTTGAATTCAGCTATGAATTTTGGTCTTGCTCTTGACAGAGGCAGAATTTATGCTCTTTCCTGCAAGACAGGAATTTTACTGCCTTGAACTGTCAAACTTTTTTCCCAGAATAATAGATAAATTCCTCACTAACACTTTGAAAACACACCTTTGATTATCAGGCAGAGTAATCTCACCAAACAATAACACTTTGCTACTAGAGGGATATAAACAATTGCAGACCAAGTCCAGCAAATGTGTATTTTACATGTACAGTTAAAATATATGCTATACAAGCATGTACTCCCAAGTAAATCTTTCATTTTTCTCAAATAAGTTATTTATCTGAGCCTCTACTTTTTTTAAACTAGGCATGTTATCTCTTTACAGTGGAATAATACATTTGGTGGGCCTGATCAAAAATGGAACATTAAAGTCTAAAACTTAAATTAGGCAAGAAACTGGTGCCTTGGCCCATGCTGGTAATCCACAGCCCCCTCTTCCCCACCTAGGTCTGCAGAGGTATGAGAAGCTCCCGCCAGAGCTGCACCTCAGTAGAGCTCAGCAGAGTCTGGACCCAAGTGCCCCATGTGGCTTGGGACTCAAAAGCAAAGATGCTTCACGTCAAAGCTTGACTTAGAGGAAAATGGTCCTTCTCTATTGAGTGTGCTTATCAACATTAGGAGATCATGCTTAAGCTCTCCCTGACAAGCACTGATGCAGTCCTTAAAAATGAGTGGCAAACTTCTACAGCTGAGATGTACAATGTCATGACCCAAAAGGTCTGCTATTCCAATTTTACTATACTTTCATGGAAAGTATTTAACCTAAAGGTCTGATGTCCTAGACAAGTGCCCTGACCACTGCAGTATCATCTTAAAGGTGGTAGTAACATCAAGTCTCCCCTCTTTATTTAGTGAAAACTCCATCTCCAAACAGATGAGTCAACTGGAACAACTGCCACAGGGACTTGTTGGAGTCCCCACCACTGAAGGTTTTCAAGATGCAGCTGGACAGGGTGCTGTATAATCTTATCTAGGCTTCCTTTCCCACAAAAGGTGGGACCAAACAATCTTTTGAGATCCCTTCCAAGCTGAGCTGTTCTGTGATTCTATGAACTGTCTCATTTCCACTAGGTGCCTGACTCAGGATTACAATCATTACCTCAGTGCACCAAAGAGTACGCAGCTATTAATTAGTTTAAGCATTTTGCTGCCTGTAATGAAACTCATTGTTAGGGCATATCCAGGGGGTGTAATGCAGTTCTGTCTGAGCTGCAGTCCAACTTCCAAGAAGATTCTTAGTCTTCAGTTTGTCACTGCTGGTGAGGGACAACCTGCTGTGTTCATGTACAGAGAAAAGTAATCATAAGACATGCACTTCATTTTTAATAACCTAAGCCTCATATCATTACCTGCCATTCTTTTGACACATTTTTTGTTGTCACCATGTCCTCGGCCCCCCATTTGCAGGGCCTTCTTTCTGCTTCAACGTTCAGGTTCCTATATCTAGCTGTGTTCAAATGTATTGTTCAAATTAGGCCATGTGAGCCAGACAAATCTGTGGAAAAACCTACACCTACAGCCTATAGCCAAACACAATGTTTCATCAGAAATTACATCACATGTTATTAAAAGACCAGAGGGATTTGCAGGGGAAGGGAGGGGAGTTGTGGGCAGGATCGGGGGGAATTGCTGCTGTTGACTGTTATTCATTCTCTTACCGTCTTTCAGCTTTTACTGGAAGTATCCTAGCCCAGCTTATGCAGCAAGACAAGCACGGTAACTAGTCTATAGCTGCACAGAAGATAGCAGGTACTTTTTTGGCATGTTGGCACAAAAGGCTTAGCTTTGACTATACAAGTAAGGCCATCTTAAAGACAAGCATTTTGGTTGATCATTTAGCTAAGCTGAGGCCTGTCTTTCATAAGACTTTTTCATCTGCTCAAAAGATCAGTTAGGTTACAAATGAAGAAGTGTTTATAACTCAAATGCCCAAGGCTGGACCTGATTTAAATGAACTTTGAACTGAAATGAAAACCATTCAGAGTTCTGATTTCAGCTGATAAAATTGGGCTTTGACTTTTAATTTCCATCTTAGATACTGAGGTGCAAATATGGATTCAGGGTGACTCTTATGACTGACCTTAAATAGCCGTCTAGAAAGCCAGCTCCCCAGAAAGTCCCAGCATACTAAGAAGGAAGGAATTGCTCAAGACTTTCAGCATAAAACCTTGGAAACCTTAGCCAAGCACAAATTCATTCCATGTCCTGAACTCCTGGAATCTAAGAGCAGACAAAAATGAGCATAACATTTCTGAGGTGAGCCCGCTGTTAAACACTTCCCAGACTTTCCTCTACTGGAAAACTTCTGCAGTAAGCAGAAGCAAACGGAGAAAAGCAAATGCAATTTGAGCATCCAAGTCCTTTAGGCATCTTTGGATATCCTAACTGTGATGAAAACAATTTTCACAACAAATAGGTTCTAGAACATAAATACAATGTATGTTTGCATGTGCAAAATGTAATGAAGTGGACGAATGCTAATTGCATTATTTCCCTTTTCCTGATTAGATTTTATTCTGGTTAAAGGAAACATAGATTAGGTGTGCTATGATACATAGCCTTCAACTAAATAAAACACACTGAAGTAAAATATAATAGGGGGTTTTGCCTGAGTGTGATGGGTTTTTAAATAAAAGGGTTAACAAACAGATCATTATATTATATCAAGAGATAATTTTAGGAAAAGAAACACCAAGCGGCATTCAATAGAGATGCAAGTGTCAATTTCCAAAACCAGGATCTCTGAAGAAAATTTTGAAGGGACTTCTCCAGTGCAGGCAGTGCCTAAAGAACTTTAACCTTTTGTATATGACCATAGTAATTATCTTCTGTATCATCAGGTTATGTAAAATGACTTGCAATATCCAGGAATGGTAAGGCAGATCTTTCGATCTTCCTTCTCTCTGTTTTGTTTGACTATCCATAAAACGTGAATATTTTGAACTTTAAGGGAGTAAGTGAAACCAGACGATTATTTATTAACAACATCCAGCTGGGGAGCACTTTGATGGCAGAAAGTAAACCTTTTTCAATATACACATGGCCAGATTCTTTTCACATTAATTGAGATTGACTGCTCTTCTTTAAGGCTCCCCTACAGCACGGCAGTAAAACACATTTTTCATTTAACAGCTCTACATGCCAACATGTCTCTAAGCACACTTCAGCAAATTCACAACACACTGGGCAGTTCTCATCTAAGTCACGCAAGTCCAACTCAACCCTAAAATGACAACCTTTTGTTGTTGGGGCACATGAAGAGTGAAGCTGGAGCAGGAATCCATTCCTGCACTAGTCTGTATCACTGAGGACACCCAGAAACCCCAAAAGCTGTCCACTGCTGGGTTTTGTGAGGTGTCATGCAACTGTCATCCTCCCAAGGACTGCAGGCAGGTTGGACACATACTTGCAACTTGTGATAAGGCCATAGCCTCCATATTCCACTGATAAACACACTGTGGGAAGTTACTGAATTGTGAAAGGTGATAAAATATGTGCAAACAGATCCTAGGTTTTACATCAGGATGAATTCTACCATCAGGTTGCTGACAGTGGCTTAGTTTCTGCCCAGAATGAGAACTGGTTCATCTTCAATGTGAAGGAAGATAGATTTAATTGTTTTTTCATTGGAGTCTATTGCTATGTTGGCACTAGTGAATCAAATGTTCCTTGGACCTTTCTCTGGCATCAGGCCAAGCAGCACAGGACAGCCCCCATCCATACTAATAAACCCTCCTACCACAGAAGCAGAGCTAGTTTCAGTAAACAGAAATCCTCCCAGGTACTGTGTAACTTGCTAGTATAAATGTAGTTTATGGGAGATGGATTGAATCTTTTCACTGAACGTGCATTATAAGAAACCTTACTAACACCTTAGATGTCAATCAGCACAGAAGTTAGCCAAAGAGAGTTTATTCAGTTTCAGCTATGAACATATTTGCCTTTCTATGAGGTGGTTGAAAGACTTGATTGCAACTGCTTTGCAGACCTGCACACTGGTAATTGAATACTTAGGGCACTTGCAAACAAGAAAGAAACCTTTTCTTCAGCTTGCACACAGCTACTAAGTTCAGCTAGAGAGAGAAATATCCCTTTGGATTCAGTAACTCCTCACTGACTTCATTATTGTCCACTTCTTTGCACATGGACCTCAAAGACTTATTTGCCTGGTGCTGGGCTTACAGTAACGTCTTTGCTTCATCTGTACAACATGACAGGCATCCCATTGCACAGATGGTTTCCAGTCACTGCATTTTTCAACATAGATGGTTTCCAGTCACTGCTTTTTTCAACATACATGTGCATACACCAAACACCACTCAGTTCATCAGCCTTCCTGCCCCACAGACCTTTGTGCCCTTGCCAAGACATTGGACATCCCTAGGAGAACACAGATCCTATCCAACTAAATAAAAAACAACTTCAACACATAGAAATCAACTACAAATGTCCAGGATAGCAAAACAAGCCAAAATATGCTTTTCTAATTTATTTTCTATATTTAAAAAATGCACTGAACATTTGCAGTCAATTTGTAATATTATGATTTCCTTTACTGTACAGTTTCAATTTGTTTGTCTTATAGTTAACCATTGTTGCCCATTGTTGTCTCCTGCTGCTTATTCTTTTATCCAGATTCAGAGCAGACCTTGAAGACTGCCTCACTGTTTTAAGATCAAGTTTATTATGATAGCTGCCATGGATATGCTCTGCTAGATGTTGATCTGTTTTAAGGAGAGATCAAGATTTGGCAAAATAAATGAGATAATTGCTGTCTTTGTTTAAAGAGATCTAACCCTCAAAGCACATTCCTATTACAAGTACACACATTTACACATTTTTATGCTAGACCTCAGTGTAATTCTGTGGAGGAGTGGAGCCTTTCAGTCAGATAATGAATGTAACACATGATAGAGCACTGTAGTACAATGTTTTTTCTGGCATGAGCTTAGGATGACTGCACTCATTAAGAGTGAAACCATATTATTAAAGGACACACTCCCAGATTAAGTAGAGGAAACCAGAATAAGCAATCTAATTCATAACTATAGAGATACTGATGTTAATTTAAAACTTAGTAGTTATCATAGAATCATACAATGATTTGGATTAGAAGGGACCTTAAAAATCATCCAGTTTCAAACCCCCTGCCATGGCCAGGGACACCTTCCACTAGACCAGGCTGCTCAAAGTTCCATCCAGCCTGGCCTTGAACACTTCCAGGGAGGGGGCATCCACAGCTTCTCTGGGCACCCTGTTTCAGTGCCTCACCACCCTCAGAGTAAAGAACTTCCTCCTTGCAATTAATCTAAATCTACCCTTTTTCAGTTTATAGCCATTACCCCTTGTCCTATCACTACAAGCCCTTGTAAAAAGTCCCTCTCCAGCTTTCTTGCAGGCGCCCTTTAGGTACTGGAAGGTTAACAGAAGGTCTCCCCAGAGCCTTCTCTTCTCCAGGCTGAACAATGCCAGCACTCTCAGCCTGTCCTCAAAAGGAAGATTCTCCAGCCCTCTGAACATCATGGTCTTCCTCTGGACCTGCTCAAGCAGGTCCATGTCCTTCTTATGTTGGGGGCCTCAGAGCTGAACACAGGACTCCAGGTGGGGGTCTCACGAGAGCAGAACAGAGTGGGACAATCACCTCCCTCGGCCTCCTGGTCACACTTTTCTTGATGCATCCCAGGATACTGTTGTCTTTCTGTGACCATCCAGCCAATTCCTTATCCACCAAGTGGTCCTTTCATCAAATCCATGACTCTCCAATTTAGAGACAAGGATGTCATGCAGGACAATATCAAAAGCTTTACACAAGTCTGGGTGGATGACATCAGTTGCTCTTCCCTTATCCATCAAGTCTGCAACCCCGTTGTAGAAGGCCACCAAATTTGTCAGGCGTGGTTTGCCCTTAGTGAAGCCATGTTGGCTGTCACCAATCACCTCCTTATTTTCCATGTGCTTTAGCATAGTTTCCAGATATATCCACTCCATCATCTTTCCAGGCACAGAGGTGAGACTGACTGGCCTGTAGTTTCTCAAGTTTCCCTTTTTTCTCTTTTTAAAAATGGGGGTTACGTTTCCCCTTTTCCAGTCAGGGGGGACTTCACCAGACTGCCACGGCTTCTTAGATATGATAGATAGTGGCTAAGCCACTTCATCCACCAGTTTCCTCAGGGCCTGCAAATGCATCTCATCAGGTCCCATGGACTTGTGCAACTTCAGATTCCTTAGGTGGTTTCAAACCCTATCTTCTCCTACAGTGGGCAGTTCGTCATTCTCCCAGTTCCTGCCTCTGTCTTTTGCATCTTGGCTGGTGTGGCTGGAGCACATGCGTGTGAAGGCTAAGGCAAAAAAGTCATTGAGTACCTCAGCCTTCTCCATATCTTGGGTGACCAGGTCTCCCGTTTGCTTTTGGGGAGGGCCCACATTTTCCCTAGTCTTTATTTTATCCCCAAAGTACCCATAGAACCTTTTCTTGTTGCCCTCAATATCCCTGGCCAGATTTAATTCTATCAGGGCTTTGGCTTTCCTAATCTGATCCCTGGCTGCTCAGACAATTTCTCTGTATTCCTTCCAGGCTACTTGTCCTTGTTTCCACCCTCTGCAGTCTTCCTTTTTGTGTTTGAGTTTGTCCAGAAGTTCCTTGTTCATCCACGCAGGCCTCTTGGCGTTTTCACCCGACTTCCTCTTTGTCGGGATGCATTGCTTCTGATCTTGGAGGAGGTGATCCTTGAATATTAACCAGCTTTCTTGGGTCCCTCTTCCATCCAGGGTTTTATTCCATGCTACTTTGCCAAGCAGATCCCTGAAGAGGCCAAAGTCAGCTCTCCTGAAGTCCAGAGTAGAAAGCTTGCTGCATGCCCTCCTCACTGCCCTAAGGATCTTCAACTCTACCATTTCATGGTCACTGCAGACAAGGCTGCCCTTGAGCTTCACACTCCCTAGAAGCCCCTCCTTGTTGGTGAGAACAGGGTCCAGAATAGCACCTGTCCTTGTTGGATCCTCTATTACTTCAAGAGGGAAGTTATCATCAATGCATTCCAGGAACCAGGAATTCCAGGATTGCTTGTGCCCTCCTGTGTTGTCCCTCCAACAGATATCAGAGTGATTGAAGTCCCCCATGAGGACCAGGGCTTGTGAACGTGAGGCTGCTCCTATCTGTCTATAGAGGGTCTCATCTGCTCGGTCTTCGTGGTTGGGTGGCCTGTAACAGACCCTCCACTGTAACATCTCCTGTCCCTGCCTTCCCTTCAGTCCTGACCCATAAACTTCATCCATCCCCGAGTAGAGCTCCATGCACTCCAGCTGGTCATTGACATAGAGGGAGACACACCCTCCTCATCTCCCCTGCCTGTCCTTCCTAAAGAGCCTGTATCCTTCCATTCCAACACTCCAATCACAGGAGCCATCCCACCATGTCTCTGTGATGCCAATAAGATCATAGCCCTGCAGGCATGTGCACATCTCTAGCTCCTCTTGTCTGTTCCCCATGTTACCTGCGTTTGCCTAGAGGCATTTAAGTTTGGCCCTACGATCTCTCTCCAGGCTCTGGGCATCTATTGGTGGCACTGGCATCAATCCAGTAGGAGTGGGATTGATTGAGGTTCCCTTCCTCCAGCAACTTCAGTTTAAAGCCCTCTTCACCTGCCTGGCAAGCCTATGACTGAAGATGCTTTTTCCCTTCTCTAGAAGCTGGACCCCATCAGCCTACAGTAAACCAGGTTTCTCAAAGACAGTCCCATGGTCTAAGTGCCCGAACCCCTGGCTGTGACACAAGCCCTGTAACCATTTGGTGATTTGCCAGTTTCAACTGGCCACTTCAAACCCCTTCTATTGGACTGGAGGATTGATGATAAAGTACCTGTGCTCCAGAGTCCCTTACCACCACTCCCAGGGCTCTGTAATCCCTCTTGATACTCCTCAGACTGCTCTTGGCTGTACCATTGGTGCCCACATGAAACAACAGCAGTGGATAATAGTCAGTGGACTGTATGAGGCTTGACAGTCTCTCGGTGACATCTCTGATAAGCCCCTGGTAAACAGCACACCTCTCCAGAGAGTGCATCAGGTTGACATATGGGTGCCTTCGTACCTCTCAGAAGAGAGTCACCTACTGCTATCACCATATATATATTTATAATGCATATTCTTTGTATATAAAAAGAATATGTAGGATATACATAGGATATTTATGTGTATATAGGATAGGATATATTTATGTATAATATAAAGGCTATAAAGAAGCTCCATGCATCTGATTCTGTTCTATGACTAGTTGCCACAACATGTTAAATTTCACCTGTAATGTTGTCATTTTGACCTTGACCCCTGCATTCCATTGCATCTTGCAAGTGACAAGCTCTGTCCCACCACAAATGGAAGGTTTGAAATGTCTGGACTCATATTTGCTTTCTAAGGCTATAATACTTTCAGCACCACTGATTATAACCCAATGCAATTGTGACTGAAGAACTTTACCCTAGTGATGCATGATGAAAACTGTAACCTTCATTCATAAAAGTAACAACCTGATGGGTCAGGAATGAGGACAGCAGACAGAAATGTGTGTGAGAATTAACAGTGAGGCAGCAAATGTATGAAGAGAAGCCAGAAAATACTCAAAGGCTATGTTGACACTGTCTTAAAGAGCAGAGTTCCAAAAATAAGCATCTTTCTGCATCCAGTTTGCCATCAAGAGAGCATCTGTCTTCCATCTGCCCACCCTTCACAGCATTTCAGACCCTGCTAGGAAGGAGCCTGGCCAAGCTAACTGCCAGATGTTGACTAACAGCATCATGGGATGCTTGACAGAAGACTTGGGGAGCCAAGCATGGCCACCTGCAGATTTGGGTGTGCAGCATCCTCTATTAAGAGTCAGTTCTAGTGCACAGGGTTTGTCCAATATCAGTGCCTCAAAGCAATGGGGCTCAATCACAGACCTGGGCTCACACTTTAAGACAACATAGGTAGATTTTTAGGGAGCAGTTGATGTAGAGTCATAAACATCATTCTTAAGAATTGATCCTCAGGCCAGTAAAGTCAATAGGGGGTTTTCCCATAGCAAGCTGCATCCCACATAGCTTATCCCATGTAGGATCTTCTAATAACCTGAAAAGCAAGCCTCTGTCAACTACATCCAGTCATAAAAGAGTCATTGAGGTAAATTATACTGATAATTTAGTAATCGATTGCAAATATCGATGTTTGTATTATTCTTGCATAAGGAGTATTTTCATTTTTAACTTTTCTGTCCTGATCTCAATGGCCATTAGTTTCCATGAAGAGGACACTGTTTTCCAGTACTACATTATATACATAAACTTCCTATTTGTGTTTATATGAAGGTTTGCAAAGCTGTAGATACCGTTATGGTACATACTCCCTACCCAGTAGTTGATACCGAGACTCACAAACTACTGAAGTGCAGAAATATGTAGAAATGCCTACTGATTTCATGAATGCTCCTCAGGAGGTACAATATCTACTCTGGTTAGTAGGTCTGCCCTTCATCCTGCAGAGATCTTTAGTACCTTTGCAAATGAAAAATATGTGCTGTAAACCATCATCAGTTATGTTCCTGGGGAAAAAAAAAATGCTCAGCCATTCCTCACAGCTAGGAGGAAACAAAAACAAAAATTTAAAGCTGAACAAACAATCCTTTCTCAAGGATACCTTTCCTCTGCACTTATTTCTACTGGGAAATGATTTCTGGCTCTCTCCTAGGATCAGAGAAGGTCTAAACAGAAATTTTAAAGCAATTTCTTTCTTGAAAAGACTACCAACAAGGAGTACGCCTTCAAGTTATCTCCCTCTGATGATAGTAGAGATGGTTTTCTTCTGTCTTTCCAAGATGTTCAATGACTGGCTGAGAGATGGCAATCTTACCTCAAATTCGAGTGCTGGGCACTAAACAAATATTGGTCCACTATCATAAAACAGCTCTTAAGCAAGTTAATGTTCTGAAACTTGTTTTCTAGCACCCAGGATCCTGAATACCCTTATGGCAGCCTGAAAAGAAACATAGAGTCCACCATCTGACAGTTCTATTGGTATAGTTTATTCTCTTCCATACATTTCACTATATACATTGACTCTTCTCTAGAAGAAACAGTCAGGTTTTTATATCAGTTATTGGCTAATGAATATTTCACTTGCTTTAGCATGGGGCTTCATGGTAATAGATGGAGACCACCAGAACAGGTGAACAGGCCCAGTGAAGCACTGGGAATCTCCAAAGAGAAAAAAGACAAGAAAGGTTTTTGCAATATTGCAAAATGTAAATGTAAAGTGTAGAAAACTCAGAACTGGGGGTGTTGGGGGTATGGAAACACACCATGGTGATTTTATTTGCTTAATAGTCACTTTTCAAAGTTCACTACTGCCTAACTGGGTATTTTGGGGGGTCGTCCTGAGCTCCCTTTTCTCCTGGTGCTATGTGAACATGGCTGAAGCACACTTCTTGAGCACTCTGCATTGGTTCTGAGTGTCTCAGACCTACCCATGGAAATAGCTGACCCATAAAACCTCCCCATTCATTTAATGAACCACAGCTCTGCTCTATTTTACTTCTAAATTTGGGAAATTTAATCTAAATCTCTTTTATGTCACCACAAAATTCTGATTTCTTTGTACTTTCTCATCATGGGAGATCAGGAAAGTATTTCTGCTTTTAAAATGTCAGTGAGGCCTCTCAATATTTTTGACATCCCACAGACATTCACAAGACTCTCTCCTTTCAATCTGGAAATATCATAAAGTAGCAAATGATAGCCTTACCCTCATTCCTGAATTCAAGTCTTCCTACTACCATATGCCAATAACAAACCCAAATGTTGGGCTTACTGGAGTTTTTACCCAGAAGTAACAGCTTCCAGGACAACATTGTGCTAAATCACCCAGATCTGACACATGAGACACTGTAAGCCCTTCATATGCCGCAGTTCTTCTCCAGGTTTTCAGTGCTGTGAGACTGAAGTATCTAAAGACAATGAAAGCAGAAACTTAGCAGATCTCGTTCTATAAATCACTGATGAAAATGGAAAAGCAGAACTGCTGAATCATAGGATATCTGAAGTGAGGTCTGTAGGTCATCTGGTCCAACCTCCTGCTCAGAGTAGGGCCAGCTTCAAAGTTACAGAAGGCTGCTCAGTGCCATCTCTGGTCAAGTTTTGAATACCTACAAAGATGGAGGAGAATCCACAGTTTCTGTTGCAACCCGTCCCCATGTTCCAGCAAGCTCTTCACAGCCACCGAGAAATTCAGTTTTAATTTCAGTGCAGACTTCTCAGATTTTTGTTAATATGAAGAACTAATGGAAGAACCTATGAAAAACTCTTGCTCAGAAAGATCCTGGGAATTAAGTCAATGGTAAAGCTTTGTCTAATTGCAACTGGACAGGGATTTCATTCCTGAATTCCACTTGCCAGTGATCTACACCATGAGCCTAAACACACAACTTATTTTCCTCCATACCAAGAGATATGATATAAAAGACTAAAAAGAGTTTAAAAAATGGATTAATACTAGACATCCAAAAACTTCATGGAACAGGAAGTAATAATCATGTCTCTGAACAGCTAGCATTCACCACACACAGAGAGAGAAACCAGGTGAACCTGGAACCTGGTTCAACGACAGTCTGCTCTGATATGGCAACTCCATGAGTTTAAGTTTCATCAAAGATTTGCATCTCCCTGGCACCATTACAGCTCAGAGGAGTTAGTCCAGTAATAGGAGTAGAAAGGCAGAAATAACCTACTTTTAAAAATTCAAAAGAGCGAGCAGTGTGGGTATAGGTTGTAAAGATTTACACATCCAAAATCTGTAATTCAAACATGGTAAGTGTAGTGGCTAATTTTTTTTGCATAAGGAAACAAAGAATTTGGAAGAAAAGAGAAAAAAATATACACATCTGCTACTAGTGGTATAATGTAGCTAGAAAGCAAAGCCAAACATACATGTTCAAGAATAATAATAAATTGTAACACCTTACCAAAGGTAGCAGTTGGGTCTCTGTCACTTGCAAACAGTCTGGCTAAAGCAGAAATTAATTCAGAAAGTCCTATGGCCTGTATTATGGCAAAAATCCTATTAGAAGATTGCAATGTTCATTTCTGCCCATTTCCAGTCTATAACTCTATGTTACCAAACATGATCACACTATCAAGTAAGGTCACTAGAAATATCGTGAAACTAATAAACAGAATAAGACAATAGTAACTATAACGCTTAACTCCCAGTGAAGACAGTATGTTCCTAGAAGAGAGAAACCTTCAGCATGACAGAGCCACATGTGTCCAGGAGCTATGTGAAAAATGACTGTCCTGCTGTGGTGGGACTCTCCTCTCTCAGGTCTCTACACATCTGGCATCCAGTGCAGTCCCCTCCCTTGAGCTTCACCATAATCCGGGCAGATCAAAAAGCATTTGTAGAGGCAATTAATCTCATCTGTCTTTGATACCTGTTTCAGGATGGTAATTCACCGGCTATAGAAAGAGCCTAGATGTTTGGCTTGGATCAAACATACAAGTTTTAAGTGGCTTAAATCTGTTGACCGGTTGGAAAACACAGATCTAAAATCAGAGGAAAACATTCTTGCTAAACTGGGGAATAGTCTCCCAAGACATGTACAAGGAGCCTTTTCATCTGCCACTTAAAACAGAATTGAATTATAACACTAGATGTACTAAAGACATATCCTGTCTTTGGCAGGCTTTGGTGGGTAGAATAAGTCCTTTCCAGGTACAAAGTTATTAGGACTATCTTCTAGTGGTTAGTTGTTAACCAACTTTTGCTACAGGGAGGGGGGACAGGGAGGGAGGAGGAAGGCTGGACATTTCTTATCTGTAAAAGCCGTGTCCTGGTTGAAGCTTGAACATAATATGATGCTTCTGAGCTTCACAGGCAAAATATCTACATTGCTTTCACAGTGTTGTCAAGAAACTGCACCGATGGAATAAAGCAACTGGAGACAGGCAGAAAACAAAATGGAAATTTTGTTTTCATTCCAGAATTTTTGATGTTGCAACCATGATCTATGGCTTCTAACAATCTTCTGGGCAGTAGCTATTAATGCCACATAAATTCATTTACACTCTTGGCAGATCAGCATTCCCAAAAGGCTCCTGTTCTGTGTTTCTTCTTTCCAGGACAGGACAGAGTTTTAAGAATGCTATTTCTAGGGGCATTTTAAATCACAAATATGAAAGTGAAATAAATATTTGTTTTGCAAGAAAACCTTGATCTCTGCAGAAGAGAGATGCCTTACAGCTCTAATATCAGAAACCAACCACAGGCAACTGATCCAGATCCAAGATACTGTGATGGAGTATAAGACTCTATGACCTGCATACGTTCTTCCCTTCCATTTCTTTAATCCTCAGCTCATTTAATACTCACTGCTGCTTCCAAAGGAACAGGTTCCCAGCAGAGTGGTGTGCGGCCACTTGTCCACCAAATAAGACAAGAAAATCATCACTTCATGCATTGGCTGGGGTCACACAGTGGGTGCTCAGAAGAAGCATGATGTTCAACTGACCTCCAACTTGGATGGGACATAACTATTTATTCAGATTACTTTATAAAGCGTTATTCACTGAGGAGCAATGTTTGAGCATTGGCACCTGGAGCTGAAGTCAGGCAGATATTATCTCAGTCTCCAACCCCCACACAAGCCCCTTTGTTCTGCAGGAACTCTCCTCAAGAGCAGATGGATGCTGCATAGCCATGGGGCTGCGACAACAGCTGTGCTGCAAGAACACATGCAATGGTGGGTGGGTATTAACAGGAGGCTTGAAGTGTTATTAGTCCTCAACACCTAACACCTATTCTCTTATTCTTCTACCTTGAAGATTTTACAAGAATTACATATCACGAATACCAGTATCTGCTAGGCAATGATTTAAAAACAAAACAAAACAAAACAAAACAAAACAAAACAAAACAGTAGAACAAAATAATAATCAAGTGCCTAAATAAGCACTGAAAGGAGCTATTTCCTAGAAGCATTACTTGTGTCTATTCAGTAAAAGGTTTTCACAAAGCTGAATTGTGAATGTTGTGATATACAAAATTTAGTTCTGGCTTTTCTGCCCAGACCAGTACATTTTAATGCCCACAGAAATACAGATAAAGCCCACAGCAGTGTTCTGGTCAGTGGGCCAATGTCATGCTGAAGGGTTAGGACCCCTTCTAAGACGACCCCAAATGAATTTCCTTCTGCAGCAGACAAAGCAAGATGAAGCAGGGAGGAGATAAAATGTCCAGATATGGGCAATGTTGTTTTGTTTCCTCAGGAATTCTTATTTTGCCTTTCCCCTGAAATATAAACTTTAAAGTATTTCAAGAATTTCTTGGTTATGTTTAAATATGGCTGGATGAGCCAGATGCCTGAAGTAAAATGCTAAGTATTTAAATCTGGTTTATATCCCCTGCTTTGAGAGTCATTCTTTTGTCACGGCTCTTGCAAGGTACAGTAAAAAGGAGAAATAAATGACCATAGTCAAGTAACCCGTTCAGAAAGTTTCAAAGCCTGAACATCAGAGTCTTTGAACCATAAATGCAAGCATGTTTTTAAGCACAACCAGTTTTCTTAGCCTATAAAAAGGTATAAGCTTGTTGCATAGGAAATGAAACATAATTTACAAGCAAAAAAAGACAAATGCCATTTAATGAACACCATTGTCTTCTAACATGGGTTTATTTTTTCATTAAGGGACGAAGGAACTGGTTTTATACATAGCAATGGTCTTGTACCTGTCATTTTAAGGTGAAAAGCAATATAAAGTTTGTAGCAAAAGCAAATATAGGCAAGTTTTCAGGCATCTGAGATCTGAAGAAGGCCATGTGTGCACAAAGTTTTTTCTGTTTCTTCCAACTCCATTTCTTGGTCTAATTCAGTATATTACCACCCCTTTCAAACCTTGTGATTTTAGCATCAAATTTACTTTTAAGTGTTATAAATAAAAAAGTGCACTTTTGTCTACCCAGAAAGTTAATCCGGACTAGGGTAGAGCATGTAAAGTGGATGTAACAGCTACCACATTCAAAATTAGACACACATTTCATATAGCAGCATCTACACAGGAAGCTAATTGAAAATAATTAATCAAGAATAGTTATTTAAGAATAAATTTCCAGGTATATAAATTCTACAGAATAATCTTAAAGCTGACAGAAGTTTTCTTAGTAAATGAAATACAATAGGAAATTGATTATACATAGCACACAACTGTGATTTTAAAGCAAACAAATTTTTAAAAAACCCAAAAAAACAAACGAAACAAAACAAAACAAAAAAAAAAAAAAAAAAAAAAAAAAACAAAGATGTCCTTAATTCCAGCATCTGCTGTTTGGTGAAACTCCCTGTCTTCCTACTTGGAACACTCACAAACTGCTATTTGGCAAGTTAGTTTAATCTGTTAATATTTACATTTTCTTAGTTCAAATATTTTGACATTTCAATGACAAAGTTGTGATATCTGTTATTTTAGAATGGAGTTATTTTTTTCTTGACACAAGTTTCCTGGTTATACTGAGTTTGATGTGATTTGTGGCAAATCTGTTTTGCTGCAAGAAGCTGGTTAGTAAGAATAGCTACTTAACTCTGATTTTGATGCCAAAGACAATTTGTTATTAGAAACCATTTTTTTGCAGTGTTGTCCCTGTTTCATGAAAAACAAAGACATTTTAAAGTAAAATGCAGTCTGCACCATTTCTGACGAAAAGATTTTCCTGAATGCTTGGTAATATGTGGGGTTTGCCTACTAATGGTTCTCTCTAGTTGGCCATTAGTAGGCAAATACCACTAGGAAGCCCTAGTAAACAAGGTGATTTA
The DNA here is from genome assembly GCF_047716275.1 of Strix uralensis. NCBI lineage: Eukaryota > Metazoa > Chordata > Aves > Strigiformes > Strigidae > Strix > Strix uralensis. The sequence continues at coordinate 58,324,294 of NC_133974.1, forward strand.
CCCTTGGACTTCCTTTGCCAAGCTTTTGGACATAATTGCCTCTAGGAGGAGGACAAGGAAAGATGTGCAAAGCTTCATTTATTCAATCTTTTCTAAGAACACATTCTAAACCAAAGGGGAGAAGAGACAGCTGTATGAGACAAGTAAGCAAGCCAAAGCTTGGGAAAGCTCTGCTCGCTCTGGAAAGGAGTAGGAAATTCAAATCAACAAATATTAGCATAATGACAGACAGAAACACAGCACAACTTAAAGAAAAAATCACTTTCACCCCCAACCATGAGTTAAAATGAAGATCAGTTACCATTTAACCTACATCTCCATCATAGAACCTTCTGAAATGCATTTAGTAAAATAGTGTTTGTTTACACTCTCTTTTCCACCTCTTCCCTCCTTTCTATCCATACTTACTGCATTCTCTGCTAACGACATTGGATAATGTCTTCTGTTGTACAGCCAGGGTGGTAAGTCCAAAGCCAGGACATGTCCAGTAGAAGGAAATCAGCTTTGCTGTCTGTGAATGGAATAACTCATTTTTATTATAGTGTGAAAAATTATATTGTTAATGAAATGAGAGAGGAACCATAGCTTCTGGTTTTGTTCCTTAAATCAAAACGAACCAGATGGTAGGTAAAGCTCTTCTAAATAAATAGGAGAGTTCTCACTTTCACTCACCTTACCTGCATGCTTTTTATGGAGATGAAGGATTGTAACAGCAATAGCCAGGATGCTATGTGTGATGCTTGTCTCAAGAAATATTGCTGTGCATGGTGTCATACTGCATGGAATCTCTTGGTAAAATATGGTTTTTTACTATCAGAAGTGTTTATTGTAAAACAATAGTGGAAGTTGTTACATTGTTAACATGGAGTGTGTCAAATCTCCAGCTTGAACTTGCACATTTTTATAATAAACACTAAGGAAAAGAAATTAATTATTGTACGTCTATAAATTCCAGTCTTTCTTTATTACCGCAAGGCACCAGTGTCAACACTGGCTTTGTAGGCAGGCACACCAACCCTCCTAGCATCACTTCCTAGCCTGGGCTCAGTCTCCATTCCTGCTGCTGATTTGGACATTGGAACCTGAACAAACTCAGTATGTAAGCCTAAAACATATCAGGAATACATGTTTTTTTAGGGAACAGCTTCACCTTCATCTGTGACCTTATCTTTTGAAGTTTTAGATATATTCCACAACTGCTGCCTTATTATTGCTAAACCCATGCATGAGCATGCATTCAATTTTTTAAGTTCTACCTGGTCCACAAATTAAACGAGAGTGGATAACAGCATTTCGTGACTCTCTCTAAATGGAAATTTCCTATGAGATAACCAATAGCATTTAAAAAATGCTTTTACTATCTGCTTATCAGTATTATGAGTTACATACCATGAATGTGAAGTGCTGAGCTGCAGATCATTAAAAGCAATGGAATTATGATTTCTAGGTCAAAAGCCCAACCTGAGGAGTTAATCGTAAAGTAAAGGAACTAGGAAGTGAATGGTACCTTTGATTAGCACAAATGCTAGTCTAAACAAATGTCCAAATTCCAACCTGATATAATTCAATTGTCCTGCCTAAATTTCTCAAGAGTTTCAGCATGGTATTATTCTGTACACTCATCCAAAACCAGGTTTAATTTTGCTCTGGTTTTAAATGAGGACCAAATTCAGTGGGACTTAACTATATCAAAAAGAGGCGCTTTCGATATCACATATTTTTGGACTACTATCTCTTTTACCTTGGTGTACCTTTTCATATCTTTTTGGGAAAAAAAAAAAAAAAAAGAGCAAATTCTCGGTATATGCATTATGCATTATGAATGTTGACTCAGGACCCCTTGACATCAAAAGATTTTTGTTTTTGAATTGAACATGCCTTGAACCACTTACAGAAAGTGAATCTCTGATTTAAATCTAAATAAAATAAATAAATAAAACTCTTAAGCCAATATCCCCCTACATCTGTCTTTTGAGCTGTGTGCTTTTGCCCAGCTGGTTATCCTACACAAAACTCACCTAACACACAATGCCACAAAAACATGAGATAGATTAAATCTGATAGCTAATCAATAAAAGTGAGAGGAAAAGCTGAGAGATTGCATCCTGTGAAAACACAGACATTAGTAGCAGTTTAGAGTCAGATCACTTAAAGATGACAAGCAGCAAAGTTGCTGCTTTTATTCTTGAAAGGAAGGGAGAAAAGTCAAATGATAGATGGGAGCTGTACTTCTTCCCAAAGGCAAACTGATTTTTTAAAATTTTTTTTCTGAGGAATCTGTGACTTCATCATCCACAGTATTTTGAGTGACTCGCATTAGATGACTAATCTTCAGTAATATCAGATATGAAAAGCTACAAAGTTTGTTTCACTTTGTTGACTTTCTGTGACAAGTTGCTAGTAGCAGGTTTCATTTTGAAAGGTTTAACAGATTGAAATTCTTAAACAAATAAAATCATTTGCTGTTAATGAGAGGGGTGACAATCACATAATAGGAGTAAATAGCTCACATGCTGCCTCAGAGACTAAATACCTAAGAGTTCAACCCTTTATATTGTTTAGATATCACAAAATCCTCACAATCTTTGGCTTAAATGAACTATATTTCCATTAGCTTGTGTTCCAAATTAAGTTTAGCATAGGAAGCATGAGATCCCAGTTACAATTTTAAATGTTTCAGGAAACTTGAGAAGATAAAACTGAGACCAATGCTTAAAATTCTTCAATACCATTATTATCATTCAAGCATAGGAAGCATAAATACAACAGAATGTACTTAGTGTAGATCAAAGAGGTACCTATACAGAACACATTAGGTTCTCCACAGGATTTTGTTTGTATGTGTTTATCTTTGTGTACATGTTTATCTGCAAAGTATTTTCACATATTTAAAAATACACAGAGTTGCACACAGTTTTATTACATGGGCTGGGCTTGAGTGCTGCAGCAAGCTCAGTGTACAGCCCAGGTTCACTGCTAGTTCATTAAACTTCTTGTTTGGACCTGGAACAAATTATTTTTTACAGTTCCTACCTTTCAACAAAGATGACAGACAAAATTTGGATATTGCAAAGAGCCCCTGAGCAGCCTGGGGACAAGTGGGACAGTAAGGCCTTCCTTCCTCACTTCCAAAACCACCAGTTGGAGAGCAGGCGGGTGTCTTGCTATAGGGCTTTTCAGGAGTTTCTGGAGCACACTGCTTTGATAATAATGCCCCTCACTAGAATTTCTTAATAACTAAGGACCAGCTCAGCGTTGGTCCTTAGTTTCTGGCTCTTTACATCCTGTTTTTTGGCACCCTTGTCCTAGTGCCTGTTCCCAGAACCAAGCTCCAGCTCTGCCTTCCCCGTGTCTGCTGACGACATAGGTAATTTGCAATATCTGTATGATGAGATTTGGAGGAGCAGTCCTTCCTGGGATGAACTTTCCTCTACTCCTTAAGAAGTTTTGGTAACAGTTACCTCAAAGATCAACAGCTATCCTTGCTGGCCTTAGTACAGACATAGCACATGTAGTTCATTTCAACAAATAGGATGTATATTTATTGTATTAAAGATGTTTTATAAAGTTTCAATTCCAGATACAAGGGTTCTTGCTGTTTTTCCACTGGCCTTTTGAAATTGCAGCTATGTTTTTGCTTTGATTCAAATATTTATGCTTTCTCAAATTCAAGACAAAATACCTTTTTTGGTCAGTGTTAGTTGTGTTTGATGGCACTGAGGGTGTCCACTGAACAAGCACATGCTGCTCTTAAAACAATTGTCTATCTTATAAACCATCTGAGTCATCAACAATATCTGCAAGCATTTCTTCACTTTAAGATATAATTTAACCAGTATCACTCCACAACTAGAAGAAACAAGAACTTTTTATCATGTAATATAAAAATAATATGAAAGCTAATCATGGAGATTACTGGCATTTTTGATTCCATGAAGGCTCAAATTTTATCAGTATAATTCTGAAAAACAGAAACCACCCGCAGTGCAGAAAACCGTGCCCTTGGGAGGGCCTTCCAGGAATGGACCGAAACTAGAAGTTGTGTGAGACCCATGTTGTGCTGATGTTAAGCTGGAGCAGAGACCCCAGCCAGGCACACCTTATCGGCCCTGTTGGCTCCGGGTGATCGCTGAACGAGGCAACTGGTTGATCCACTCCTATGGAAGCCTTTCCAGATAGGAATGTAGGTTTTTACCCTTAGAAAGTCAAGTTAGCAGAGCCTGTCAAATAAACAAATCTGCCTGCAGCCTCCCGGTGCCAGCACTGCATTAAACGATAGACATAACAACATTCTTCCCCTAGACAGTGAAATTCCCGAACCCTCACCAGCACCAGGCAGAGCTGGCCTGATTCTCCGTGGCGTGGCCGCAAAGCCAGAGCTGTGAGAGATGAGGAGCCAAGGGAGGAGGCAGGTAGCCACCTAGGTGAGCAGTGGCCCCAGAAATCTCCATCCCTTCAGCTGTCCCCTGGGTCCCATCCCAGGAAAACAGACAGAGTAGAAAGACTCTTACTGATTTCAGTAGACTGCAGCACTGCTCTGAGTTGGAGTAATTTGATACTGTAGAGTGAAGCCTGCAAACTTTTTATCTTTCCTATTGCTTTGTGTCTTGCAATGATAATGTTTTAGACTGTAAACTTCAGGATACAATCTGTATATTCCTCCCTTTCTGGGCACCACTGAGCTCACTGCCTGTATTTAGCACATAATACATTGTTTTAAAATACTTAGCAATGATTATTAGTATAATAATTTCTAAGAATAGGCATACTCTCCCCAGTGTACTCAGCCAAAAGGATTTCTCTTCAGTGTCAGAAAAATTGCTTGTCTAATCTGTCAGCACTTGCCACAGTTTTTTTTTAAAAAAAAAAAAAAAAAAGAGCAAAGTATAATAGCAATTTTCAAGTTCGGTTTTTACTTGAGTGTTATGTGCGAGGAAGGATGTGTTAGCCAAATTCCAGCTTGGCTGGAATATATGTCACCTTTATGGAGTGGGAGACTGAGCCAATAATGCTGACTCAGCACCTTCAGCCCTTCCCACCGACATCCCATCACATAAGACCCTGGTTTCCCTCCCCCTTGTCCTCTCTGGTCTCCCTTCCTTGATCACGCCAGCTCAGCTCCCCTCTCACAAATGTGAACAAGCTAATGAGCATTTTGTTGGCTCAGAAAAGCAAGCACCGCTTCAGCTGCGCTCAGAGACCCAGCTCAAGTCTGTAATCTGCTCAGTCAGAGGCATGCAGTAATTTGTTCAGCTGGTTTTGGGAAAGTGAGATGTCTCTAAAACCACCAGCCCTTCTGCTCCCTGCAACTCTCCAGCTGACCTTCTTTGTTAATCTTTTGCCCCAGGTTATTGTTTTAAATTCAGGAATGAAAAGCTGGACAGTCAGACCCTGTTTCTTCATCATGTTGTGTTTTCTTTGTACTTTGAGTGCTGCACAAAATGCTGGAGGGACCTGCTGCGTTCACATGCTTTATGTCTTTGCTGTACTTTTCTTCTCCCTCTCTCTGAAAGAAGCCTCCTGGCATGCAGAAGTTGAAGCTGAAAGAAAAATGTTATATTGTTCGAAAAAATAAATGCATTTATTAAATGAACTATTTCCCTTTTTTGCCCCTCTTGTTCAAACCAGAATTACTGTAATTTCTGAGTCAAGGTTACTTTTCTGGCCAAATACCATGTCATGCAGAGATAACCATATAAACCAACAAATCTGTTTCAGAAATAATACAGCCACATTAGCTACTAGCCCTGCTCTGGGCCTTCTAAGTTGTTCAGTGTTTCACAGTTTCAATGTTTGATTGTTTTCAGTCTGGCTGTCAATAATGGGTGACAGAATCACAGAATCATCTAGGTTGGAAAAAACCTTGAAGATCATCCAGTCCAACCATTACTGACAGTTCCCAACCACACCATATCCCTCAGTGCTATGTCAACCCTAGTCTTAAACACCTCCAGGGATGGGGACTCCACCACCTCCCTGGGCAGCCCATTCCAACACCTAACAACCCATTCTGTAAAGAAATGCTTCCTAATATCCAGTCTAAACCCTCCCTGGAGCAACCTGAGGCCATTCCCTCTTGTCCTGTCACTTGTTACTTGGTTAAAGAGACTCATCCCCAGCTCTCTGCAACCTCCTTTCAGGTAGTTGTAGAGGGCGATGAGGTCTCCCCTCAGCCTCCTCTTCTCCAGACTAAACAACCCCAGTTCCCTCAGCCGCTCCTCATAAGACCTGTGCTCCAGACCCTTCACCAGCTTCGCTGCCCTTCTTTGGACACGCTCGAGTAATTCAATGTCCTTTTTGTAGTGAGGGGCCCAAAACTGAACACAATCATCGAGGTGCGGCCTCACCAGTTCCGAGTACAGGGGTAAGATCACTTCCCTGTCCCTGCTGACCACGCTATTTCTGATACAAGCCAGGATGCCATTGGCCTTCTTGGCCACCTGGGCACACTGCTGGCTCATGTTCAGCCGGCTGTCAATCAACACCCCCAGGTCCCTCTCTGACTGGCAGCTCTCCAGCCACTCCTCCCCAAGCCTGTAGCGCTGCTGGGGGTTGTTGTGGCCCAAGTGCAGCACCCGGCATTTGGCCTTATTGAAACTCCTACAGTTGGCCTTAGCCCAATAGACAACATCTCAATATCGCTATTTTGAGATTTTATAATATGAGGTAGTGGCCAAATAGTGATTTCATGGATGTTAAATAGATGGGTTTTGCTCTCTTTCTTTTTCTAGGATTCTATATTTTATTCACACTTCACTACAAACATGTCCATGAATCTCCATGCCATTTTCAGCGTCTGTCATCTCAAGCATACTACAATTTGCAAAAATCATTTGATATGTACAATCCAACACAGTAAGATTAGCTTAGCGTAATGGAACAAAATAGTTTAGAACTACTACACACATGTTTTTCCAGCTAATATAATGAAACTATGTACACTTGGTTCAAAAGAACAGGTTTTTTAATAGGTTAATACAAGCAGTTTGTCTCAACTTGGCCTGTATTTTCAGTATCTCTGACAAGGTTTAACAGTTTTCTCAATGTTACTGTTCACTGAAGTCAGCAGGAAATATCTCTGGACCTTCTCAGATTTTTCTTTCCCCAAGTGACCTTCATGTTTCCTTACAAATACATTTTTCTGCATCACCTTGCCAAACACCAAGTGTGCCTTCAACAATTTCTCCCTTAAATTGATAATACAGGTGGCAAAACACTGTCCAAGCCATCTGTGCTCACAGCCTCAATGTTTTGTGCATTGGGTTTCATCTGAGCAGTAGCTATGGCACTTCACTTGACTGCACTTCACCTGAGGCTGAACAGGACTTTGTGATCAGAGTGACACAAACATATTCTAGATCTGTTCTTAGCTTCACTGACCTTCTATTAAATAGTCAAGAGAATACATCTGCATCTACCAAATTTTCCCAGGTTCATATGAAATCTGAAATCTTACACTGCCAGAGGAATAATATTCTCCATAGACACATTTTAGCTGGGTAAGATTTTTGCTTGACAAATTCTAATTGCATCAGGGGTTAATTATTGAAAACCAGTAGTCCTGCTTTTGGGTAACATCCTAACATCTTGTCCTATTTTGTCCCCACCCAACTTAATTGCAAAATAGACCTGTCAGCCTTAATTTAGTCAGACTTTTTCATGCACTGTATTGCCTACATACTTCAATGTTACATGATGGGACTTCAGTACTCCAGATCCTTCTGCAGCATTATTTCACGGTTATCTTTAAAATGTAAAAACATCCAGGCATTAGAAACAATTACTATCAGAAAGAAACAATGTTTTGTCAGTATACTTTTTGCTTATGTGCAAATTTAACTCTCAGACACTGTAAAAGCTCTCCAGAGTTTCAACTAACTGCATTTTGTTTTACTCTGGGGAGAGAGGGTGCTGGTTTTCAACAAGTCACTGTATAGCTGTTATGTTTACAAAGAAAATCTCAAAAATGTAGCCTACTGTCTGTTTGAATTTGTAGAGAACATGAAATAACAAGTCCAAGGGTAAAAAGGTTTTATTTACTTCTACTTATACTAAATCTGATGGCAATAAGGACACTTTAAATGTCAACAATTCCACTGTTCATCAAAGCATGGGAGAAATGCAGGAACAGCTCATACAAAAATAACTACTTACTGTATTTGAATGATTGCCCCTTGTAGTAGATCTTCAATCATGCATTAATTAAGTGGTTGTCAAGTAGTGCTGCAAAAGTGATATAACATTTTTTTCTGAACAAGGACTCAAAACTAAAACCACTTGGCTAGAAAGTTTTGCTTTTGTCCCTAATCTTTCTCCAATTATGCAAACATTTGAATATCTAGAAATAAGCACAAGATCGAACTTTGAACTGAGTTTGCTCACCATGCTTGTAAAGAAAGATTTGACATTTCTCTGCCATCATTTTTCTTTTATTTGAAGAAAATCTGCCTGATAACAAATTTCTCTATGAACATTTTTCCCATGCTATTTTTCACCACTACATTGTATATGGGGTTGATTAAGGCCACTGACATTTTATTAGCAATTTCTGCACATAAAGTCTTGCCAAAATAACTTCTTACAAAAGCCTTTTAAAATTACCTACATTATTGAACCTTTCGCACAAATTGCTACTACTGGAAAGTTTAAAAATCAAAACATTTTACCTGAGATGAGTAGAATTCATCTGCATTGAATATACAATCAAACTACACATACTATACTTTCTAGTCTTCTTGCTACATGTACAGCCTGTGATTAGTGTATAATAAAGAAATGGAAACATTGAGCACCACTTTGCTGTGCTAAATAATGACAGTTCTACTGAAGCACGAGAAGCCTGTATGGCAACGCTAACAACGATGGGAGGAGACCTCTCCAGCAGCCATTAAATACCACAGGAAAAATGGAGTATTGCACCTCCAGAGGTTGCCAAATATTATAAAAGTATTCAGGTAATGTATCTGGAAGGCAAACCCCATATCTTTATGTTAAACCTACACAAAACTGCAAAAGCTTTGTTCTAGCAGGAGCCTTGGAACAAGCAACATGATTGTGTTTTAGTTATGACCAGTCACATGTGGCATACACAGCATGAAACTAATGTGGGTGTGAAGCTTGGCCAGTCCAATTCACCACTCCATGAAAAAAATAGAGCTAAATAGCTGCCCCATCAATAAAGAGAGAAACATTCCTCTCCAGCAGGTCACAGAGTGTCTTTTGATGGCTGCTGTTCATTTGCTGTGCCCAATTATGAGCAAATGTGATACCCCACAGACTGTTTTTCTGGAAAAAGGTGGGGAAGTCTGCTGAACATTTTTAATATATCATTATTAAAGTTAACTTTGCAGACCTAGTGTTTTATATGCTAATGGCTGCCTGCCAGATGAATGATTACTGTAAATGTGTCAGTTAAATTGTCCAGTGACAGGTCCATATGTGCTCTATAAAGAAACTAGTTAAGCTGACCCTGATCAAAACCAGAATGATTGACTCAAAATTTCAGAAGCTCAGAAATACAAAGACTGGATAGAGATCTGAAATAGACTTAAGCAGATTCCCATACCTGCTGTGATTCCCCTCTCCCCCTCTGGACTGCATCTATGTACATATCCTCCAAACACACACACCATCTGTCCCTGGATGCAGGGGCTTGCTTTGCAGACAACCAAAGCACCTGGAGATGCTGATGCTGCTGAATTGCTTTATGACCTCACACCCACCAGAGTTGCCACTGGTGGGGACTGCAGGAACAACCAGACAGAGACTCTTCTACAAGCTTAGTGCAAAACCATGCACCTCCGCAGAGGTGATGGTAATATCAGCTGCCCCAGGGGGATGCTGAAGGGGCCTGCCCTGGAATCGTATTGCTTTCTCAAAGAGCAGCACTGCACAGGAGGATGGTCACCATCAAAGCAATGTCCTGTACACACAAAAGGGCATCAGTCAGACAACTGACCTCCCTGTACACCTATACTATTCTCAAACAGCAATATCTGATAGCAAGTATTTCAGAGAGTGCATGTATCTTAAGTCCACTGTGTTTCCTCCAACAGCAATGAGAGATTTTCAAAGATGGCCTTGCTATATATTCTGAGTCAGTTTGGGGTTCAGTCTTTGAAGTAGAGTAGGAGATAACTTTAACTGAAAATAGTTTGGTATTGGTTTCAGGGGTAATTAGTTTCCCTTGTATCATCAGCTTCAAGAGCTTCAATATGTTACTAATTTTCAGCCACAGAGCATGCCCTTTTTAAGCAATCAGATGATGAAAGAGCCTGTGCATGTTGCTTTTGTTCAACGGCAGACCTGACTTTGATATACTTGAAGCCATTTGTACTGCAGCATTTATTTTCACAATTTTCAGACTCTGCTTTTCAAATTATAGTGATCACTTCAAAGTTAATACTCTCCATTGCCTCCTGAAAACTGACAATTTCTATTTCATCTTAGCATAGAAATGAAAGAATACAGACTGACTCTCTATTCTTTAGCATTATTGTGCATGCTGGATTTAATCCAAAAAATCTGCAATAGCTGCAGAGCACTACTGCAAGGCACAGACTTTGGACTAAGCAACTCAAGGTAAGCTTCCACAGACACTGAAGTTTGACCCTGACCAGTTGCCATCAATTGGGCAGGACCACTCTTCCTATATGTGTCTTAGCATGAAGCCTCCATCAGCCTTCTAGAGGCTATTTGTATTGGCTTGATAAGCCCTTTTAAGAATCAGTCTTCTCCATCTTCCTAACTCTTTTCTGGAGAATAGAGAGTAAATATAGAGTGCAGAAGTCAGGAATGGGTCATGGTGGAATTATTATTAGTGCATCTTTAAAGGATTAAAGGCTGCAGCGCAAGAGTGGGCTCTACACTAGGGTGGAAAGGGTACTCCAATGGTGGGCTAGAAGCTAACCTTAAAGTTTATGTTGCTGCTATGGACATATGTCAAATGTCTTCTATCCACTGGAAACAGGAGAAGCAACAGAATAGTTCCCTAAAAAACAAAAACAAAAACAAAAACAAACAAAAAAACCAAACAAACAAAAAAAACCACAAACAACAAAACACCCCCAAAAAAGTGAAGAACTAATTAAAACCCTATGTGTCCCCAACTGGTAAGAAACATATTCTCCTGTGTCATAGTAGGATCTACTGAAACAGTGTCCTGAATAAGCACAAAACAGATAGGAATGGTTCTTTGCTGGCCTGTAGCCTGTATGAATTAGAGTTTTTTGAATCATTATGCATGCTAAATTAGCTGAAGTAATCAATTCTAAAGTGTCATCGTGGTTCACTTCATTAATAAAATAACACTATGCAGCAGGAGTTACAAAGCACAGTTTGCTGCCAGCGTGCTCAGTATGCCCAGAGTCTAAATAGATAAGTCATTTCTCCCTAGGTACCATTTTGCAATGAGAAAAGTATTGGTCTTTTTTAAAAAACAACTATATTATTAAAATAGATACACACTTGACTTTTGTACTTTGTTGGCGTATCTTCAAGTGCCATGTCTTCCGCGGCTGTGAAATTAACAGCTGCTACAACTATAGACTTGTGGCTTGGCTTGTTAAGATTTCATGGAACTGCAAAGTTTTTCCAGCAATGTCTCTCTTTGTGTTTGTTGATTATGGTTTCCTTTGAGGTACCTCCACATTTTTATGTCCATTCCTTTAGAGCCTAGTCTTTCTTTCCATGTATTTACTTAGCTGTGGTCTCTCACATGTTTTCCTTATTCTGAAACTTGACTTCTTACTCTCTCTAAGCAGTATTTTTATGTGTTTTAAACAGGTGATGCTTAGGTCTCAGGATGTATAAATTGTTGAGCTCTTTCTTTTGCTTCCTGAATTCTAGCAGACCTCTGCTTCTGACACTGTTGAAAAAACAACAGCAGCAAAGAGCTGGGTTATTCCGTTCCATGTTTACTTCCTGAATTATTTGGGTTTTTGTATAGTGTTACAGTAGTATTGAAAGGGCCCAACAAAAATATGGTCCCTGAGTTAAAGATTTTAAGTGATTGTGTCAGAAGTATGACAAGGTATATTACGTAATGTCAAAACGGGTAAGAGACAAGTTGTGAGATGACAATACCATGAAAAACAATGTAAAGGCAGTGGATGAAACCTTGATTCTGTTAAAACTTTATCATCCCAGGCTACAATGAAGACAGCAGTTCCCTTTTAAGGAGAACAACATCACTAAAGCAATGTACTCATAAAAATGCTAACATGGTCCTTAAAATTATTCTAAACAGATACTTTTAGATAAGATATGGAAGTATTAAGGCTGTTGTGCATAGCAGTGGAGAGGCTTTATCTAGAGTTCTGTTTACAAGAAAAGAACTAAATTATTTTAACTTCTTTAGGTGAGCAGAGAAAAAGCTGAGAGGGAATATGCGTGCTGCCTGAAATGTACATTACTATGAGGACATACATAAAGGAGAGGATAGTTATTCAACCAGACAACGATGGATTATGAACAAATGTACAAAGACGAACAGGACAAGCTGTAGGCTGGAAGTCAGCAGAGACTCCCTAGCCAGCAGAGCAAACAGACTCTGCAACCATGTTGGCAGGACCAAACCCAGACTACTGCTAAGAGGAAGCTGGATAAGTTTATGAGGATCATTGTAAAACGTACTGCTGCAACAGCAGACATAATCTCAGCCCTGATCTAGAACAAGGGCAATACGATGTCTTCCAAAAGCTTTCTTTGTCCCACATGTAAATTTTGCTCTCATGAGCTCTAAATTCAATGGCTCAGGGAGATCCCTTCTAGTCTTGTGATCCCATTTTATGCAGAAAATCCTCCGGTGCTTGAAGGGTGGTGAGAGAAAGCACAAAAGAATTTCAGGAAAAAATTACACTGATAAGCAACAAAGGATAATATCAGTGATTGCTAAATGGATAACAGTCAGTTTTTCATAATGCTGAGGCTAACCCTATGAGCTAGTGGGAAAGAAGAATACTCAATATATCACAGAAACTGCTCAGTGTTTTGAAGATTTAGCATCTCCTAAATAAATAAATAATTTCTGTGGTTTACATTTCAGTCCTGGTCTGCTGACATGAAAGGCAATGTTTTCACTGATGTCAGCAACACAGGAGCAGGACAGGTTTTAAAGTGAACTCTGTACGTAATGAATCAAGTGGTTTGTCCCCATCATTCATTATGATTTTAAACCAGATGCAGTGTTTCATTCAAAAACATGTTTTCTTCTTCTGTGATAAACGGCCTGTTTCTAAACCCTGAACTTTCATGAAAAGCTTTGGAGTTTTGCTTTTAATCTTTGAGGTTTTCACAGAGAACAAAAAATTCGAATTCTCTTTTTGGTTTTCCCTATAATTTTCTTTTTGTCACTGAACATACTGAGAGAAATTGACTCAGGATCTTTCCTCACAAAACTAAAGTGCCCCCATTCCCATTTACCCCTTATATCTATTTACATAAAACAGCCTATTTAATGTAAATTGAGTGCATTAGAGTTCTGCAACAGAACATGTATTTTTCCTGTCCCCACTTTTTGTAGAAATTAAATTTCGCTATTGTCATTCTTGAAGTTGTAGACATGCACTGACTGCTCTGGAAACATAGAAATCTCATATAACATTAATAACTTCAAAGCAAAACACCCTTTTAAAAAACGCCCTAAAGTTTGGCAGAAGCAATCTCTGGGCTACACTGACCTGATATACAGACTGGTTTCCAGACTTTGAACACGTATGTTGCTGCCCCAGGCTGCATGGGGAACAAAGCCCTGTTTTCCTTAGAAGACCCCAGAATATCTGGGCAATCTTACTGCAGAAAGCATTTTCCAGGATTTCTTAAGACCTCAAAAAATGTTTTTGTTGTGCCAGACATGCCTACACACATAGTTTCCTTCTCTTCATTTTGAAATGCTCGCTAAGAATGGTGGTATCGTGATGAACACCCTCTCAGACTCTCAATCACTTAAACACTCATTACTCCAAGGAAAACCATACCAATTATTAGTGAACGGCAAAGACAATCATTAATGTGGCCATCCAAACATTTTAGTTAATTGCTGAATTAGTCTTAATTAATTCAGTTACTCCTACCTGGAATACTGCATGCTGCTAATGAGGAAATTTAACAACTATACAAAGACCTGAACTTCAAAAGCCTGGTACAGTAGAGAGTCCTTGAAACTGAGAAGCCTTGTGCTGATAATTTTGGTCCAGCCCATCTCTGCTAGTAACTGATGGTCCTGGGGACCAGTATCCATGAGGAATAGGCTTAGCAGGAGCAGAAGAGCTGGGGCACTGCTGCCATAGCTGTACCACTCTGAAATGGTTTCCTTTCTTATCCCAAAAGAAAAGGATCCTTCCAGAATAGTGCATGATTGAAGTTACTAACCAAGAATTACAGACAATATTTCTGGCTTACTTGCCTCAAGCCAGACAGTATTATCTCCCATTAGAATCTCTGTTTCAAGCAGCACCAATATTTCAATAAAGCCTTCTACCCATGTAATTATTAATAAGGTTATACTAGTCATCCTGGAGGTTGAATTTTCTTTTTGAAAAATGATAAACCATTTCCATGACAATATCTGTAATATTCTGAAGGTTGTGAATAAGGCAGCAAAGTTCTATATACTCGTTCAAAGGAATAAAGACTATATTCGCACAACAACACTAATTTATAGTAAGGGCTGAGGGGGAAGGAATATCTGAAAGCCATAGGAAATATTTTTTAGAACCTATTAATTGTTTAAATTGTTTCTAAATGCTTTTGAAGAGGTAGAATGGTGTTTTTCAAACTAACATTTTCAGCAGTTTCCACTTCTGCTGGATTCATAGTCTTTTTTTCTGGAATGATCTGTATTTCATACTTTGGAATTTTACAAGACTCACAGCATTTCCTACATGAATGGACAGAAGGACAGAACACCCTTTTTGTGATGATCATCGTAAACACACAAGTTCATCTCAGCTGAGGATGTTGTTGACTTAGTTGTCTAAACAACAAATTTAGGATATTAAAGCCCTACTACACAGAAGCTATGATATACCATAAAACAATATTTTCCCAGCACAGTGGGCACACTCTTATTAAGACACGCAAAACATAGGAGACTCCACACCTGAGACAACAAGATTTGTTATAGTCTGCTCCTTTGTTATCATTAAGCTTCTTCCTTCATGAAGCAAGGAGACTGTCCATACCTCTCCTCTCATGGGTTGGTGGAATTCAAGAAGAATCCTGGTCTCCCTTCTCTTGCAGCATGAGGCTTCCTTCAAAAGTAGATGTTCAAACCCAGGCTTCTGCATCTATATTACCTCTGAAACATGTTGTAGCCTAAACAGCCCCATACTTTCTCATCTTTCCTAGGGTTTCTTCAGCCTTGTTGCATTACCTTTCAACACATCCACTTGCGGATTTCCAGATCTCCAGGGTTTGGACCCCTCAAGCTCCCTCTTGCAGTCTCTTTCCTGTTGTCTCTTTACAGCTGTTCCTACTTTAAATTTACATAGCATTTCTCAGTCATGTGTTCCATCTGGATATTACAACACCCATACAGAATTAGCTTCATAGAGTTATATCTCCCATAAAAAGCCAAAGAACAGACAGAAGTATGGGTTACAAGCCCAGAAGACATCATTATACCACCCACATAACCCACACCTTACCAGCCTCACTCACTAACTCATGAAATCACCCACTAATTACTGGTTAAGCAAGAGTGTAGCTTCTAGAAGGCTTGTGGCTGCCTTTCATAACTGCAGTTTCCCTCTCCCACAAAGACTTTCATTCTAATCAGCACAGAGCCATGAATAAAATTGATACATATCAAGTATATATATGCACATTGGTCCCATAAAGGAGAGCACATAAAAGTGTTTTTTAACAAATATAGTAGTGAAATTGTATTTCTAAGAGGAAAGAAAAAACCCCATTCTTTTCTTGACTATAATAATTCTAGACTTATCACTTCAACTTCAGTTAGACTTATCTCCTGCTTTATTCTTAGAAGACAACTCATTCCAGCAATGAATACAAGTATTCAGAAGCACACTGGGATCCTTCAGGCTGAAAGACATTTCTATAAACATAATACATAAAATACTAACAAGACAAATTACTTGGATATATCCAACTATGAGCAGACAGATTTAGATACAAAGCAAACAAATTCTATTATATTTAGTAAGCTCCTGTAAGTTAAAAAACAACTCTTTTATCTTCTAAACATAGGTTATATTGGCATCTTTTTTCAGCAAAAGGCAGATCACCTCCTGAATTTGTCAAGAACAAGAGCAGTTTTCCAAGGAAGTGGTCATCCTTACTCATATTCATTTCATCTGAGTAAACTGCTCTTTCTGAAATTTCCCTTTTTTCTGCTTTTCCAAGAAGGCAAGGAGTTTGGTTCTAGGCTGACAGGACTGAGCTCTTGACAGTATATACCTAAACTATTTGCCTATGCCAAGGGTTATCTAGCTCACCAGAGCTGAGCACAATGTTTGGAGGCAGCACCGGAAAAAGCATTGGGGATTGGTAGCTTCCAGAAAGTAATTTACAAATTACTCCTCCTAATAGCATAGTAGTTTATAACGCTGAGTGCTGGGCTCCTGACTGCATTCTTTTTATTTAAAACACTTAAAAACAATAGTTAAGATGAATGACCATAAGGTTATGGGGTAACTAGAAAATTATATTATCATTAATTAGGAAAAAAAGAAATTTAAACTGTTGTGACTGCCATAATCTGTGATTGCAGTAGGCAAAGCCTTGTGTTTCCATGCAGTTCTTTGTCAAATGTCAGCCTAATAGATGCATAATTAAGATTAAAATTATGAAAGAAACTATTTACAAAGCATGTCCCTACCAACCATATTTCAGAAAGAGTAAGCTATCAGAAATAACATTAGAAGGTTCAAGTATATGTACATCTTTAAAAACTTAAGTAAAATACACATTAGAAATCCTCCCCACTGTTAAAGAGCCCAACTTGATGAGCTACAGGGTTGTTTTCCCTCCTATAAATGAAAGAATGTAATTCACATCAAAACAAATAAAGATGTGAACTGATTGTGAATAACAGCTTTACCAAAAGTCCAATGTGAGGAAAAGAAGTTGCAGAGGTTCAAAAAAGAAAACTAAGATAAACCTCTCTTGAAATGCTGTTAAGGAGCAATGAGGGGAAAGGTTTAAGCTGGTTCCTCTCTGCATTTTTTGCCATTATCATACATATCCAGCAGGGGAACTCCATGGACAGAATCATCCAGAACAACAGCCATCACTCCTGTGAAGATAAGATTGGTGACGTGTGAGAAGACATGTTTACACAAATGTGTTTTAACAAAATGTGGGATTTATAAATTAGTTCCTTGAAATAGTCTGTTTATTGCTATTCCTATATTCCCTACAGTATCTGGTCAAGCACGGTTCTTCTACTGGTTAGGCTCACATAGCACCCAAACCGACATAATGATGAGAAAACCACTGGATTCACATACACCTTATTTGTGTTTTAAAACAAACAAAAAAAAACCAAACAAAAAAAAGAAAAGAAAAAAGACATGAAACTAAAGATGATAACCAGAGTGGAGAAGGAATTTTTCTATTTCAGGCTTAGCTCAGCCCCCAGAAAAAAATCAAAAAAACTCACCACAGGAACTTCACTTTTCTATTTCCTACAAGTCTTGCGTGTGAGCAATTAGCTTAAAGCATGTGACTCTCCACTGCACAATTCAAACAGCACAAAATATTGAAGCTGAGAGCTAGCTTGCCATTCAGAAGACTCATACCAAAACCTTAGTTTCTTGACATTTTTTGCCTTGTCTGAGGAGAAGGTGCGCTGCAAGAAGAATTATGTTCAGATATTGCATTTTTATTAAAGTAGGTTTACAGAACCACAGAGAATAGGAGAAGTAGCAAGGAGTGCACTTTCAGTAATAAACCAGATACTTCCAGGGTACAGGATTAATCTAAAAGACAATCTGTAAATGAAATAGTATTCATTTTAATTCAGGCAAGGGTAACGCAGGACTGTGCTGTTTCAAACAAAAATTAAAAATCTCTCAAGTAGAGAGATATTCTGCAAAACCTACGTCATAGATTTTTAGGACATCTGGAGATTCTTTGTTCTTTACAATTCCCACTTCTCTCCTAAAGATCATTATTAAAGTGTCATATAAATACTGCTGGCAAGCCCTACATATTTCATAACAGATTGTGCTATCTTATATGATAATATCTTGTTAGGGTGTGAGACGACAAAAAACAATATGAGGAAAAACATTCAAATCAGAGAAGTCAATACAAAGCAGAATAAAAGTAGGAAGAGTACTTTCCTTGCTCATTTTCAGTGTCCAGACAAGTCCACATCGCCCAAAGGAAATGGCAGGAGCCTCCTTGTGCTGAACAAAGCACCGAAGAATACCCTGAGAGGAAGGAACAATCATGAACTGAAGGCAAGATAAACAGATGCCCAAGAAAAAAAAAGTCCATATCTTAGTTTCTGTAACTTTTATGGCAACTACAAAAATATGAACATCCATGTCTTGGAATAAAAAATTAAATAAAATAATATTTTTTAAAAAAAAAGCTAACAATTGACTTTCCAGATTTGGTATGTTTTTTAAATAGTCTATATGTTTCAACTGCTATGTTTCACTCACTGGTCCTTTAAATCATTTCAACACCAGCATGACTCTATTGAAATCAGCAGGGTTGCAGTATAACAGAGCAAAGAATTAGGCCCACTAGTGTGATTGCGGGTTGATAGACTGAAGGAAAAACAACTTTGTTTGAGTTTCACATAAATTCGTTTAATCACTACATGGGCTGAACTAATCCAGAAGACATCAAGTGAGGTGGATTTCTTTTTTCCCCAGTCTGGGATGTTACTGAACTAACATGACAAATAGCCTGGACATCATAACTCTCTGAAGACACTTCTAATCCCACAAATGTGATTAGGAAATTAACAGAACAGGAAACCAGGAAGAACCAGTGGGTCATCTAGTCTGCCCTTTTGCCAGTAAATTTCATCCAGTCTTTGAGACCAGTAACTTGTATGTCTGATTAAAGCATTCCTTGTGTTTCAGTTAAAGCATATTTTCCCAAATGATAAACAGATCTGAAGATGCTGAAAGAAATTCACTATTTCCCCAGTGGTTAACTTTGTGTTTTAAACAATTATTAAAAAAAAAAAAAAAAAAAAAAAGGTTTTCCAGGAACATGTGCAAAGAGCAAAGATAAATCTGGAAAATATACTACATCACAGATAACAGTTGCATCTGCATTAACAGACATTCAAGCTGGTAACATCTACAAAACCTAACAAATGGCTTTTACCCTTAGCAAGCAATGTTCTGCTGGAGATGGGGCTCAAGATGCTTTCTCAAGACAGCACCAGGAGGCTTCCAGGACTGCAACTGCAAAAATCACAATTCTAATACAATCCCTGAAGAAACATCTCACTTCCAGGATAAGTAATTCTCTACAGCTGCTCGGGCTTCATGACACCAAATAGCAACTTGCAGTTCCCAGAATTAAGTAGTCTGCTACAGCTGCTCACAGTCATTTGCAGGAATAGCCAGGGTTGAGAGAGCCCCAACGTTAAAATCTGTGTGTAGAGGTCATGTCATTACATTGCTTGACTCAATGTTCTTAAAAATGAGCATTTACTGAGCTATTTAACTCACTATCTCTCCCTGTATATCTAAAGACACTAAGTTGTTCCCATCACACAACAATGGATTTTTGTGCTTGTTACTTTTTCCAGGCACTCTGTCTCCAGATGGAAGAAAGTGCAGCTAAAGACACTGAGATTATTTGATTGCCAATGCGCTTCCAGTGCCCTGCAAATCATTTGAAGGGGCTCGGGTTTTTGTGTCTTTTCTTCTTTAGGATTGAGACTGTAAATAGTGTTTACCTGTTTGACAAAATTCTTTTCATTTCATAAACTCAGTTATAGGGAAGCTGGGTTGCTAACAAAGAATATGTGATAGAAAGATAGGAGATTGATAGCCCTCCCAATTGATATGAACACTCACTATTACTGAACACAGGCGGGTTTCTCTTCTTCGGTTTGCATTTAATTATTGTGTAAAGTAATACCACAATATCCTTTGCAGTACCCCAAAACTCACTGGAGGCTCACTAACTCTACAAACAGACCTGGGGACTTGTGGCTATGGGAGTGGTGACAAGTGGCTTAATGGGACTCATATCACTAAACTGCTTAGCAAATCCCACTCTTCAAATTCTGGCAATAGCCATAATGTAGCTATGCTCTGCTTTGCTTAAGGTGTATGAGGCTATATAAAAGCTAGGTTTTGCCAGGATTAGAGCAAAAATTCTGAAAAAAGTCCTAAGTAACGAACTCACACAGCATTTTGTAGGGACTGATGTACCACATTAATTTAAAGTCCCATAAAAGAAATTTGACCTCAAATTTGCCATAGTTACCTTGTTATGTAAGGTGTTTTTAGGAAGGTTTAGAGAAAAACTGCCACCAAAAAAACAGCTCAGATTATACTGGTATTTCACAAATCATTGCAGTGCTGGTGCATGTACTCAGTTTTGGTGCCTCCAACAGAGTGGTGTGAGAAGACACAGATCTCCTACAGCATCAGATTTAAGAGCTGGGCCCTGGTTTGTTACGGTCTGAGAGAAATCCCACATATACAGCCACAGCCAGCTTCTCCTGTGAGTCAAGGATGGAGCCAGCAGTGGCTGCCTGTATAGGTCCTAGACCTTTATATTGGGCAGATCTGGGAATGGAGAAGGCCTTCGGAATCTTTTCATGCTTGCCCCCTGTCACTCACCCATGGAAAAACAGCTGTAGTTGGGAAGGAGTGGCTCTGTCTCTTGGAAGATGATTAATCAGTGTCTTTTGGAAGCCAATTATGAAGGAAATTACGACATTGCTAAATTATACTCAGGGACCTTTTATATTTTTGAAAACTGAGGAGCTTTGGGGAGCAGCATGGCTTAGATGAGGCTTGTTGTGGCAGAAAATGGGTGACAGTGGGATCTTGCTGAATATGCAGCAGCAAGAGGTGGCAGCTGCCTCCTGGGAAGGAGGCAAGACCGCCCCTGCCCTTGCCTTGCAATGCAGATCCCAAAAGCTTTCTTGACTCTCTGCCACAGTCCTTCCTTTTTAGCTCTCACTGCCATTTCCAGTCCATATTTTGGAGGCGGATCATAGAACTACAGAATGGTTGATGTTGGAAGGGACCTTTGGAGGCCATTTGGTCTGATCCCTCCACTCAAGCAGGGCCACCTACAGCTGGTTGCCCAGGACCGTGTCCAGACAGCTTCCAAGGATGGAGACTCCCACAAGCTCCCTGGGCAACCTGTGTTAGTGCTTCCTGATGTTCAGAGGGAACCTCCTGTGTTTCAGTTTGTGCCCACTGCCTCTGGTCCTGTCACTGGGCACCAGTGAAAAGAGCCTGGCTCCATCCTTTTTACATCCTCCCTTCAGGTATTTATTTATATGCATTGAGGAGATCCCCCTGAGCCTTCTCTTCACCAGGCTGAAGAGTCCCAACTCTCCCAGCCTACCCTCATATGACAGGTGCTCCAGTCCCTTCATCATCTTTGTCGCCCTTTGCTGTACTCTCTCCAGTATGCCCATGTCTCTTTTGTACTGGGGAGCCCAGGACTGGACCTGGCACTCCAGATGTGTCTCACCAGTGCTGAGCAGAGGGAAAGGATCACCTCTCTCGACCTGCTGGTGACACTCCTTCTAATGCAGGATAAGAAAGGAAATGCCAAGGGGCTTTATCTTCATGCACAGAGAAACACTGATGAGCACAACATTGTTCAAAAGTCCTCCAGATCCTTCCTGCACATTTCAGCACGTCTCATCAAAACATCTTACAAAAGACTGCAGTCAAGAGCCTAAACTTCACAAAGCTGGGGCACCCTTTCCATTCAAAAGATGACTCTCACTCTGCAAAATTAGAATTTACTTTACTGGTAGCTGACTGACTCATGTGGCTGATAGTATTGCTTTCCCTGATAATGCCATCCTACAGCTCAGTTTGAATTTGGATTTTTTTTGTTTAGTTCTGTTTTAAAAAAATTCTGAAGAACTGGAAAAATTTTGAAGTTATGAGACAAAAATTAATAACAATTATGGAAAAAGTCCTCCTCACTTAAATCTCAAAGAGTCTCTATTCTGATTTTAGACAGTGACTCAGTTCATGAATTTGAAATGTTGCATAATTTTTCTATTTCTCAAGACTTCTGGAAAAGAAGTGACATTTAAGCGCCTTTCTAAAACTATGGGGTTATATTACAAACATTTACCTGGCAATACCATTATATATCATCATATATCATCTGAGCACCATAACTAGATATATTTTACTAAGGATCCTCATAATGTAACCCATAATATTCTCTAAAGGATGCTTTTATTTTTGCTCCTTGATTAACAGTAGGAGATTAGTGACTAATTCAGAGTGAAATCAATACTCCTTCACTTACAAAAGAGTCTCTGAAGGTTTTGTGGGTTTTCAGTCAATCAAGACCTTGCAATGGAAAAATATGAGCATCTGATAAAGAGAGGGGCCTGAGGTCTTTGTCACTGGCATGGAGAGCAAAGGCCCCATGACAACCATTAGAAAAACACAGAAAAGCAGAAAGAAAAAGAAGGTATACCTTAAAGCCTTAAATACTTTTGGAAATTAAGTACTCAAACTTGGGATGGATTAACATGCCTAAACTTTCTGGATTTGGAAATTCCAAATTTTTTGAGATCGGCATTGTATATCAGTTTTCTAAGTAAAAATGAGCTCAGATTGCAATCTCAAAAAGAAACAAATTTGTAGAAGGCTGCTAGCCAGGTGAATGTGTTTGCACTGGTTCCTGTGATATATGTTACACTTTATATCAAAGATTAGAAAGAAACTACAGACAGATCGTGGCATGTGTAGTATCAGCTCACAGCAGGAACTAAAGATGAAAATCTCTGGAGTCAGAGTTCATGACAAGCTCTAAGAATCCTTCCAGGTGCTTTCATGGAAATTGATACAATAGAGCACAGAGATGAAAGAGCAAATATATATTATTTTAAATCATAGCTTCAGGGCTTAAAGGTAAGCTCAGCAGGTACTAGGAGACCCAGCATGGATTTCAAAGCAAATGTACATCTAAAGAAAGCAATTTTTCATTAGAGTCATATTTTACACTTCATTCACTTTTTGTTTTCTTTTTTCTTGCATTTTCCTCTTCCTGCACTATCGCTATCTTTTCTTCTGCTACTTCTTGTTAAATGTTTCAGAAAATGACAAAATATATTTCTGTTTGTGTTTGTGGCCTCTTCATTTGTTGTTTCCTGACTATGTGCAGAATTCAGGCATAATTCAACTTACAACTAGGTAAGCCACCAGCTCACGCTCTGTGTTTACAGACATAAAAATGATGTTACAGTAACATCAGCAACATCAACAACAGCAACAGCCATGTCCTATGTCTGATGCACACCATGAGAAACAGAATGAAGAGACAAGTCAGAGACGTTCAGAGAAAACAGCATTTTGAACACTCTAGTTCGGTGGTGATAAGAGGACAAGAGTTCTGCCATATTGTGATAGCCATACATGCAAAAATAATTCAAAAAAGCGTGGATTTTTGAGAGAACTTAATCTTTTACGTGATGGCCTGCTCCCTACCATCTGAAAAAAGCAGGTAGAATCTGAGAGCCATTTGCACCATTTCTCACACTTCTACACACACAACCAGATTTATACATGCAAAATTCTCCAAAAGCACAATATGCACTTTACATGGCCGGAGAGATGACTGTCACATTTGGGTAGGTAAGATTTTGATTGTGTGTACAGGCAAAGATTTTATAGACAAGTATCTGGAAAAATGTAATTATCGTTCAATTTGATTTCAGAGCACTTTATTGATACTTTTGGATAACCCACTCCATGTCTCAGATCACTATAAAGACTTCCAAGACCCTTCATGGTTTTCATATGGATGGATAGTATCTGTATATCATTTGTATTATGGAACTTTGTATTACACAGAAGAGACATACAGCCTCTAGCACTGTTTATAAATAAAGATACAAAGAAGATTTTAAATTAAAAAAAAAAGTATTCTTTTTCTGTTATCAAAAAGGGAACAAATAACATTCATTTCACCTGAATAGTTAACACAATCCAGTCCTTTGTTCAGTTACCAGCAAAACCATTTTACAGCAGTTCCCTGGAATTTATAGATTTTTCCATTCGCAAGTAAACTTTTTAAAAGTTGTTAAAAAAACTTTAAATAATTAGGAATTGAATGCCTAAGAGAAAAATTTATTTGAAAACACACTGAGGACAGAAACTATGATTTTATCAGACTCTCCTCTGGGTTTCTGCTACCCTGGATGTCAGAACTACAGCCACAGAAAGTGTAATATCAGGAAACATCAGCTTTGCAATAGAGAACATAGGGTAGTTCTTTCCAATTCCAGTTTTATATGAGTAGAGCATCAATACAGGGAATTTTTATTCACACACAGGACTCAACATAGAAATAACTTTTTGTGCTCTAGTTGAATTCCAAGGGTACTTCCACTACCATATTCTGCTTCAAATAATTGAACAGCTATGATACACATAAAAGATTACTTGGATATAAGCAAAGAAACATACAGAAACACATTGCTAAAAAAATGGATAGAAACACATTGATTGCCCCCAGATGGATGCTTACTCTGTTGTGGCAAACCATAATACTGCAACTGTTTAGCAAATGCATCTATCTACCAGATAAATTCCACATAGGACTATATGAGAAATTGTAGAATAAAAGCAGAGTGCATGCTTTACTTCTAAGAGCAATAAAACTAGTGGCATTTTGGATGATAGGGAGCAAGACAGATCTTGAGGAGAAAGGAAAAGAGAAGAAGAAAAAATATGAAAATGGTTTGGTTTAGGTTCAGAAAGAAAGAAAGAAATCAAAAACAGATATACAAGCATGAACTAGATATTTATCGTCATTATTATCGCATACTACAATGCTCCACATTTCTTAAAACCTTTCAGACAAAGATTCTGAAGTGTTAACAGTCTTTCAGGAATTAATGAAGGTGAAAGGCAAGGCCACTGGAAGGAAAATTGAGTTGCACAGCAGTTATGGGATTTATCAAAGGTCAGGCACTGAGTTGGTGACATGTGGAAATAAACCCTGAAGTTTCCATTCCAGCACCCTCATCTCACTACTATACTTTATATAAAAGATTTGCTGCCTCTCATGGACATTCTGGCAGAAGCTGAGGGACTTAATAGAGCAAAGCAGTACAATCTGCTGGGGTTTTTAAAATCGTATTTGCCTGCCTCACCATTTTTTTTAGGAAACAAGATTGAATAAAACTCCCTGTAAAAATGTTCTTGCTTCAATGTCAGATGGACAACTATACACTACGGATCCTCTAGCCACACAATCAGTATGACCAAGTAAAGTAGAATCTACCAAAATAAGAGGTATCAAAAAACCTCTTGTTTCCCTTGTAAACTCAAAGCATAAACTTAGATACAGATTTAGACAGATATAGATCAGTTTTTAAGTTCAACATCAGTTAAATTATCATCTGTCTCCACTAAGCACATCTCACTGGACACTCTCCTACCAATGATCCGCTTTATTGTCCTGAGCCTAACTTAAAAAATAAGAACAAGTTTAAGTCACACAAACCAAGGCTACTAGTGATGCCATGAGCACTCTTGCAGACATATTTAACACAAGAAACAAGGTCTGTTCAGATGTAGTTCTGAGCAATCCAACCACATTAGCCATTTCTGCTGACTGCTGCTGACTGGGAGCACTGGACCACAGAGTTACCCCATGAGTCTGATTGTGAGCAAGAGAAGCTGCATTCATACACTAAGAACAGTGGATCGCTGTAGCTGGCAGGAAGAGAGTCAATGGTAAGGGTCAGGAATAAAAACCTCAAAATGCACCACATATCTTGGAGGTTCACAGAATCATCAAAACTTTTTCATGTTTAAGTGAGCCAGATCAGTCCCCTAATTGCCTGTGGTTTGTCTGTCATCATTTTCACATGTGCCATGATTACTTTGTAAAAAGTTACCCATTTGAAAATCTAACCCCTTTATTAGGGGGCAAGCCTACACCACATATTATAAAGGCACACAGAACAAACAGAATCAGTTTTCATCCTTTCACTGAGGTCTAAACAGCCTTCCCCTCTTGAACTGTTCACATTAAACAGCAAGCACAAGGGACTGTCATTTGCTCTCTGTATGTTGCCAGGGCAATTTCCAGAAATTTCTTGCAGTATATCAAAGACCTGTGTTGCATGTCCTAACACGTAACTGAATTTTAAAGTATTTTAAAAAGGTTAATTACCTTCAAGACTAATGCATCGTGGTTAATTTAAACACCCAATGCCTGCTGGGTCCCCATTGGAGGATACACCACAGTCGTGAAATATTGACTGTCATTTCCACACCCAGGACTCTGGCTGACTCTAATTTGCTGTGTGCTTCTACAGCAATGAACTGCCGAACTGTAGTGAGAGACTTACTGGCTTATCTATCAGGTGTACCATAAGCAGTCTTGCATTCAGCCACCAGTAATATGTGTCAATAGACTTCATATTCTCAGTCTACTGCAGCTTATTGTTATTTAAATAGATCTTGTATATGTAGTTATAATGGTTAACTGCCTTCATAAAGTGTTTGGAGATGTAGAGGAGGAAAGGCTGTGTGTCTTCCGGACTGCTCTGCACAAACAAAAAGCCCATTGTGTGGTCGCCCGTGATTGCAGGGGACAAGTTCTGCGACCCAAAGCATCCTGGGATTTCCACACACTTCTGGAAAAATATAATCTTTAACATTAGCTTCACCAGGGAATCTGAGGATCCTGTTACTAAAAGGTAATGCAAAGTGGTGGTGGATGGCTTAGCCATCCTAGATTTTTAGAATAAGCAGTTAATGCTGTAAAATGATGCTTCAGAAATTAGTAATGGATAGTCAGCCAAATTCTGAGCTCACTGATACTGCAAGTAACTCCAGTGAAGTAATGAATTTACACTTGTCCCAGCAAATGAGATCAGCACCAGGCCCATTTAATAGAGCAGATCCCCAGCTGGTGTTGTTGTCATAGCTCTGTAATTACCAGTATTGGTTGATGTTCTGACTGTCTGAGTCATAATGCTAGTGTGTTGACAACTCTTTATCATCCAAATAATTTAGCTGATCAAGACAAACTATTGATCCACTCATACTCTTCTTTATTGCTTCTTAGGGTGCAATCCTTATTTAGACTGGTGAGTGGAAATCAGTGGCATATTCCTATCAGTGACATCGCTGTGTCATTATTGACACCAGTGGCGATGTCACTGATAGGGATACCTGTGGTATGCCACATACTCTTAGCTCAGCAAAGAACTGCTTCTTATAAACACACATCTTTACCTTGTCCCTTTTCTCAGTTGGATCTTCAAGTTGTAATGATGGAGCTTCACACAATCAAGCATATTTACTGTGGTTTGTCATCCCTGCAAGCTTACAGACAAGGTGTTCTGCCTCAAAAAAAAATTTTTGGTTACTTGGATTACTGCCTGGGCAGGAAACGATGAAACAGATGTCAGGGAGCTGAGTGAGTAATAGAAGAATTTTGAAGAGTGATCTGAGCTGCTAAGAAGATGACACTTGAGAGGTCAGAGGCACAAAACATTTTCCACTTTCCTTCTGAACACAGAGCTTGAAGCATATGCTGTGTGTGATTCAGCCTTGTCGAGCTGGCGTGGTCAGTGCAGCTATTGTTTAGATCTATTCATCCATTATGAAGGTCTTCCACAGTGCCATTTCAGGGAAAAAAAAAAAAAAAAAAAAAAAAAGATCAAAAAAAGCAAAAGCAGGGAGATGTATTACAGCTAGACAAACTGTTTCATATACCATTGTGATATTACAGACACGGATTTACCAGAGAGGCTAAGAAACCATTAGCTACCCAGCCCATCCCCAGCAGTACAGCCTGCACCGCACAGATGTGCAAGTTTCCCCCTCCCTCCCATTTAGTGAAGAGTTGCAGTCAGGGCTGTCCTAGTGTTAAGTGGATGTTGAATCATTATTTATGCTACAGTGATAATGACAGCCCTTCTTGGTCCAGACTGGGAACCTTCGCCCCACCCCAGTGCTAGTCCCTGTCCAAATGACAGAGATGCTTCCTGTCCACAAAGTCTACAGCCAAAGCCGGCAGGACAGAAAAAAAGGTGTGTGGGCAACCCTGTTGTTACCTCTCCTCCAAACTGGGCAAGTGGGGCACCCATACCTGAAAGAAGTGGCCTGAATTCACAAGGGAAGTTTACAACAGGAGGGAGAGCCCGTGGCATCCCAGTCCCCATGCACTTTGATCATAAAACCATCTCTGAATAGAAGTTTGTAAAATTGTCAACTCTTTACCCAAGTATAACTGCCTAGGTAATAACTCTATCCAGGGTAACAGTGGCACATACAGACCCCTCCACCCTCCACATGTTGAGCAGCCAAAATCCAAAGGGCACTAGAGGGTACAGCACTGCTGAAAGAGAACCTCAAATGTACAGAAAATGAGCATCCCTCCCGAGGGCTTGTCACAGCAGGCATGCCATAACACTGTACCAGGGGCCAGCGGTAGCTGCAGCCAGAGACTTCTGTAACAGTACTACCACGGCATTAAAATGAAAATAGCAAAGTATTGAGTTACTCTGCTTTTACTACCATACATTGCAAGTTATGTGTAGACAACAATTAGATGACTTTCTGGGGATGTTGTCTCTCACAATGAAAGCTCTTTGCTCCAGAAAGCGATCACAGAATACGCCTTCATTTCCTTAGCTAAAAGTGTGTCTCATGTAGACGACCTAGACAATATCAGGATCAAGCCACAACAGCCAAACAGGACTGAAACTTTCTATGGAAGTAAGATGCTGCCACCTTCGGACCAAACAGAGGATTAGCAGAACCCCCACGGAAGTAAAATGCGCTCTGAAAAATGGGAAGTCAGAGGAAAAGGCAAGAAACAACGAATGTCTCAATGCCGTGTCTATAATACTTAGGTTCGGGTTTTTCTGATACAACACACACCTTTGAATTGTAAGAAAGAGAGCAGAATAAATGATAACCATGCCTCCTTGAGAGCTTAACACCTATGAGCTTTTACTATTCTGTATAATGCTCTTATAAATAAAGGCTTATAAAATGCTTTAGAATAAGCACATTTTGGTTCTGTGTATTGCTACTCGGCAATACACTCTTGTGGTGAAAGACAACAGAAATGAGACAGAGAATTGCAGAAAATTAGAAATTAGTTGTTCAGATCAGATTTGGGCTAACACACAGAGCTCATGTTTTACTGCTCCATTACAAAGAGGGCATGGATTTCTTAGTAGCTATAAGTTACATGAGCATGATCAAGGAGAAGAAAAATGTAAAGGAAATTTTTTCTCAAATAAACCATGGAAAAAGGACAGCCTGTTTTTTTCTTTTCACCTCACGTCAGAGAAACTCCCTGTATTCCTCTGGTATTTGTACAGGTTTTAGGGATCTGTCAGAAACTTGGAACTATCCATGAGAAAGCCTTTTCTTTCAGCTCTGAGATTTGAGTGCCCTTCTCTGCCAGCTTCTTGACAACATGACTCCATTGGAGTCAGGATCTCAGCAGCTCACCAGCCAAACCTTACAGAGCCATCTGTAAGATGAGCTTCTGAAAAGTGGAGAGAGCATACAGTAAACTTAAGGAAGCCTCTGGCTATATTTACTTTGTTAAGTACTTGCACAGAGGTGGGATGTCTGTATACATTCTGCACGTGACAGACCAGAGAACTCTCACTTGTTCAGGACAGCAGAAAGACAATTGTGTCACCCTGTACAAATCAGGCAAAAAATAAGCAATCAAGGTTGTTTTGGTGGTGTAGATCAACAGATCCCAGCTGAATGCCACAGGTGGGCAAGACCTCAGAGTCCACAAGATGGTACTCACAGCACCATCCAAAAAGGACCTGCTACATAAATCCCAAGTGCTAGATCCCAACAGGCATCAGAGCATGGTACTTAGCTGTAACATCAAAGCAGGTCATTCTGTGGCCCAGCACAGAGAGCAGTCTGTGCCTTCCAAAGAAACTCGGCCAACTTCCAACACTGGATTTCTTTTTGAAAATCAGAAATATATCTACAGCCTCACAGGCAAGGCTTTGCAAAAAAAAAAAAAAAAGCTTTTTATGTTTTTATTATAAATACATTTATAAAATGCAGTATTTCTTGTTACAAGATTTCTTAATGATGACTTTTAACTTGTTCTCAGACTTCAGTTATGCCAAAAAAAAGTTAGCATAGCAAAGATCAGGCTGCATGAAAGTCTGCACCAGTCTTTTCATGTGCAGGAACACATCAAAGGGCTTCAAGGGGTTTAATAATGGAGCTATGACAGCCTGAAGAATAAACAGAATTTGAGTGGACAGATGCACAGGACTTGGAGCTTAATCTAGGAGTCTGTGAGTTGCTGAAAGGAGCCAATATTAAAGTAATTATGCATTTAAAACAATTACTATTTATTCTTCAAAGAGTCATACTCAAGTGAAGTAACCCATTTTAAATTATTTCTGGTAATTGAATTGCATCCCCAAATTATATGTCTGCATACTCTTTGAACTAGGATTTAAAAAAAAAAAAAAAACAAAACAACCCACCCCTGTATTTTTGCTTAAAGATTACCCCCCATCTTGAATACTTCCCCTCTAGCTTATCATTTCCTGCAAGTGTAATACAGGGTGTTAAGTCTGAGTAAATACCACTAATTTTAGTTCCTGTATCTAGGACAGAAGTCAGTTTAACAATGAACAATTGCAAATGCCCAGATTGTTCACTTACCTTTGACTTTTGATAATCTGGGAAATTCTATAAAAGTATCAAGGCATTTCTATTAAAATTGTGGTAGCTCACCAACACATAATTGCACTTAGCAAAATGACTGAACACAAACTTAGGAGGGATCATTTTTCTGTTTCAGACAGCATACAATAGCTTTCCATTCAGGTACCTCAACATACAAAATCTGATTTAAAGTAATTATCAGAACATCCACCATTGCTACTGAGACATAATCACATTATTCTTGTGAAGTAGAACCTAGGGAGCAAACTCCATCATTATACCTTCTACTCACCAGCTGGGACAGTAGTGCAAATTTTACTTCTAAGTATAATTAACACAATTAATGACCAGTTTATGGGGATATTTCCAGTGCTACACTTAAGAATATAACCTGCTCATATACACACACAGAGGCTAATTTTAAACTAGCTAGCTGAAATATTGCTGGCAGTGTAACTGCAGCAGAGCAGGCTCAGTACAGACTCTCTTCCATAGAACTAGGGTCATTTTGGGCAGTTGATCCATGCCAAGATCCAGCTTACTGCCACCTATGCAGCTAGCAGTACCCACCGCTAGCTAGTTGGCAGCTGGCTCAGATGAGGCTACATGAGCTGCAGTCCTACTAGGAGTTTCATATTCTCGGTGAACGCAGTGCTGATCCTAAATGAAATGGTTTGGTTTGCTGCAGACAGAACACCACTCCTCCCAGTCTGCCTCGAGTCAACCAGACCTACTCATTCTACCCACAGAGTAACTCTTCTCCCTCTCCACGCCTTGTCACACTGCCCATCCTCTTTTGTTCCATTCCGAGACTGTGTCTGAGGCTAGATTAAACTCACACAGGCATGTGCTAGCTAAACTAGTTGTCTCTTCTACCATATCAAAAGAGAAAGATCAGCATCTCCAGAGAGGGAATGTTATATCCAGCTCAGACCCTATCTCAGGGGAGGAAGACCTGCCCATTGAAGAGTAGTTTCCACAACACAGAAAGGCTTCAAGCAAGACTAAAGAGACTTACTTTTGCATCATTTTTATTATTGTTTCCTAAAGTAAGGACAAAATTCTCTTGCCTTTAGAGAGACCACAGATGACTTGCTTAGACTAGTTCTCTGGAGCTGCCTAAACATTAGCATGTAGTGAGATCTGAGTTGCTGCAGGGCATGTAACACATCCTATGGCTTTGGCAGATATGACAGAGAATACATAATAAGCCCACTCTGTTCTGGTGTAGTAGCCAGCAGCCACAGTGGATAGCATCACAAATTGCATAGAAGCCTACACTTATGCAACTGAACTGAGTCTCTACTGTTTAGGCATCCAGAGTTAGTTATGACCTACACCCATGCTTATTTTCTAAGAAAACATCTTCACTATTGAAAGAGTGTGTGATTTCCATTTTCTGGGTAACTAAAGCCTGTGAACTACCTATCCTACAGCAAAACCACAGTCAGAAGTGGGCACTTCCATTTTGGTGCAGGCAAGCCTGCTGATGACAACTATGTGTTATGGACCTCACAGTGACACCAGAATTACTGGGTTTTGCTTGTTGCAACCTCTAGATAGATTACATGTTTTATTTACCTTGGGTAAAAAACATGGAAATGAGCTCAAAGTATTTACTGGACATCTTATGAGCTGTCTGTATGTTAGCTCATGGTCTGTTACGGAATTCAATTAATATGGGCATAAAGCATAAATATCTGAAGCCCTGATAGCACGTAGACTTCTTTAGGAGCTGTTAAACCCTTATTAGAAGTAATTTCCTTAAGTAATTTCCTAATTTAAAATACTTCAAGATCAATTTATTTCCTAAATTCCTTAAAATTTCCTTGTAAATGTTCTGGGTGCCATCTCAAGCCATCTGCAGTTTTTTAAGGAAGGGAAGTTTAAGCAGTCCATTACTATATTCCATAACACTATCAGTCATGCAATATCTAGGGACCTTTTCCATGAATAAGGAAATATGATATTAATATGTTTTCCCATCAGTCTCCTACTTTAATTCACTCTTCCTCTTGAAAGCACTTAGAAATATCTCATCATCACCCCTGTCTTCTTCCTGAGGTAAAAATATACAATACATACTGCCTGAGGAATTATGCATGGAGTAGACGGCTATTCTAATTCACCTTGTACAGCCGACTCCTTTTCTTGGTCACTCAGTTTTCTCTCAAGAAGAAGTCACCCATCTTCCAGGTCTTCCCTGGGTCAAAAAGTTCAGTCCAACCAATTGCTGGCTGCTCCCGCAGTCACCCCAAGCATGGCCAGTTGCCAGAACCCCAGTCCAGGACGAGTGGATCTCCCCAGCACCTGGACATCCTGGTGGCCCATTCCAGCTTCAGGTGTCCAGCAAGTTTGGTGGGTCATGCTAACAAACGTGTCCTCCTGCCTGAGGCCACCTTTGACCCTAGAACAACACAGCTTTTCCAGCACTTCAGGCAAGCAGGCTGCAGCTTTTTTAGTGCTTTATAATTCAAAATTCCTTTCTCTCAACAACTCCTTGAGCTGATCTTTCCTGTGCTGTTTATAATTCATTTTTTTCCATTCTGTCTTTTCCTTCTGCCTTCTGGAAAAGGATGCAAGAAAACAAGTATTTTTCTCTTGCTTTTTCTCTCAGAAGTACTGTTTTTTATTAGTATGGGGTTTGTTCCGTTAGTCAGCCAGTACCCATTAAAACAGCCTAAACTCACTGCTTTCACTTCCTAGTGAGAAAGCATTTCGTGTGGAGTCCATAACTATCCCACTCTGTGGTGTGAAGAGTCTGTCCAGGTCCTGAAGGCATCCCCAGCCCTGCCTGTCCCTGCCCAGGCCCCTGGGGGTCCCCCCACCCTGCCCAGAGCTCAGGACTCCATTGCAGCCCCCCAGGCCATCTGCCCCTGCCCCAGTGATGCTGCAGCAGGGCTGCTCTCCAGCTCCCCACCACCCTGCCAGTGGTGAGCCCACTGGCAGGCCACCCCATCCTTCTTCCTCAGGGTGAAGGTGAGAGGTGAGTGTCTCAGAGGAAGGGGCTGGCACAGGATACCCTGCACGTGAGGGTGCTGGGAAACACCTTCCAGGCAAGCAGTGTAAACAAGACTGTTTCTTCTCCTTCGGTATCATGTCACACTGTTTTTTTTCCATACTTTCCAGTTTTTGACTGACCGACCAGGAAATGAGCAGAATTTCCTTTTCTCTAGTTAACTACTATCATTACTGTTCTCTGGACAATCAGGGTCCATCATGTAGACTGTTATTTAAGGGGATGTTTGGGACACACACAGTCAACTGTATCTCAAATAAATGTGACTATACTGGTCTACCTAGCCAAAGTCTAGCTCTGTGTAACTCCATGTCCCACCTCTAACCGATCAGTGATAACATCTAGGAAAGGGCTATGAGGAAAAAGTATTCAGAGATACTTATCTTGCAGCTTGTGAAAACATGCATCTTAGGACATCATAAGCCAGAAGCTACCCACGTCTTAGCACTTAATATCTCTGGGGGAGTTTTTTTGCATTAATTCATCCATTTGGTTTCTGAATCCATTTGTATTTTTGGCCTCCACAATATTCTGAGTTCCAAGACATGACTGCACATTGAAAGAAGTACTTTTGCCTGCCTAGGTCTAGTGGTTCACTGTTGTCCTGGGGACTAGGATGAAAACTGCCTCCAGTTCTTCTCAGTTTGGTCTACATCAAGGACCAGTGCCATTTATGCTCTGTTTGAGATTCAGCAGCTATTATAGCTTCCCACTTCAGAGGAACTCTGCTCTAAAGCAAAATATACTGAATTCTCAGATTGAAACATTAATTTTATATTACACTGCCTTCCTGTCAGAGGAATGAGTTCAGATCTACTGCCATGGATGAGTGTAGAAACTGGGACATGATAAGCAACAGACATGACTTCTGTCCTCAAAAGTTCATTTCTTCAGTAACACCTCATGTAAACACACATTGTATGTACATTGGGGAAGGGAGTAAAGGAAGTGCCCTAAAATAACATACATATAAAAAACTTCTTATTCAAATACTTAAGCAGATGCAGACCAAACTAAATTCATAAATACAGACTGAAAACCTGCAGCCAAGGAAGGCTATAAGGGTGGGTAATATGCAAAGACTCCATGAGAATATTACTAAAATTGCTCTCTCTACTGCAAATAAATTAAGTCCTTATTGTTCAAAAAAATAAGTAACATTTGATGATTTCCAAAAAATGAACCCATGCAATGTTAGGATAGCCATTTAAGAACAGTTGCTTCTGTTGTATCTTTGATTTTGGACATGAAAGGATTGTTTTCTCCTAGTAGGAAAATGTGCAATGATGTAGTACTCTAGAGTACCTGTTTATAATTCATTAATATCATTTCTTCTCTCTGATGGTGCTCACTTAGTAAGGATACTGAGCTCTTATTACCACTATTTCAGCCCTGTTATTTAGTCATTGATTAAGCATCCTTTGGGCTCATTTCCATAATTGCATAACAAGAAGAAATCTGTGTAAGCATCAATGCTATGTCAAGTGAAGCTAAAAGTGTTTGCAGAGCGTACCAATATACTTTGCAAAAAAACAAGAAATCTGTACTTCATTGTCAGCTGAAGTAAATAGTATGGCTTCTGCAGACTTCTCTCCTCTCCCTGCCTAAAGAAAAGCAAAGTCAAAAATGTAAACCCATGAGTCTTGAGTTGTTCAATTCAGCATTTCTGCTAATATCTTGAGCTGTCTTAACAAAAAGTGTGCATGAGGGTTCAACCAAGCTTATTTCATATGTAAAGTGAGGTTCAGAACAATCCATGTACAAAAAAAAATATCGCTCCAAGGCCAGTAAGTGATGCAGTTCAGTTCTTGTCATTATTCCTAAAACATTTTAAAGAAGGCTAGCAAATATTCTTGCTCAGTGAGCCATGTAACAAAATTTTCATGTCTGACATCCACAAGACATATACCACACCTCTGAAGTGGTGAGAAGGATGAACTCCTGGAATAGTTCACAAATGGGACAGAGTAATGGTTCCATAGGGTACCACTGGGAGATTAGGTTGGGAGGCTGGGAATGCCACTGCATCCTCAGCATGCCCACATAGCGTTTGCTGAATAGCACTATGATGACTCATTTCCTCCCTTAGTGAAAACAGAGATGCCTTGGAGGAGCACCTGAACTATGTATGAAACATGCTGCGGTTCAAAAAATGAAAGTGAACAAACTCTATTTTAAAGTAAGGGAAAGACTGGGTTTAGAGTCAACTTTTTCAGTGCTTAAAAAATTCTTGTAGATTAACTATAAACAACTTTCTTTTTTAAAAAAAACAACTTTTAAAATCCAAACAATCTCAATGCCTGTTTAATAGTTATTTTTCTGTAGAATTCTTCTGGAAAAAAATATTTTAATGGACATATATTAAGAAACAAAAACATGCATTCTAGTCACTTTACAGTCAGGTTTTAGACAAGGCAATTTGCATGTCTTTATAAGCACAGACTTTTGAAACAAATGCATTGTGATTAATCTATGAGTGGAATATAGTTGTATCAGTTATACAAAGTGCCTTGTGAAAGATGCTTTAACCAGGAAGTTAGAGGTTCCTGTTGCCCATACTGAGTGATCTTCTTTTGCCTGCATTTATAAGGCAGATTAATGAGAATGATATATAAACAGAACCTTTTCTTTTTTCTGCTCCCATGTGCTTGTATGCTCATGCTTCTGTCACATCCAGCTTGACAAGCCAAACATCGTCCCAGGCAGAGTTATCTTATCAGAGTTTCTTAGCAAAAATTGAACCCCATCATCTGAAACTTAGTTGCTTGGAATAGTGCCTCCAGCCTTGGCAGGTGAGAGATGAAACAGGTTTGTCAAGGAACTCTAGGAAACTGTGCCTGTGATCCTGCTGTTCCTGGTTGGAGAATAATAAATGTTCCCCCCAAGCAGCTGCCTTCTTGCACATTCTGACACTGCTGTATGACATGAGCAAGTTTGATTTTCCCTGTCTCTAAGAGATAAGCTCGGTTAGGGATCTGTGGCCATTTTGTCAAGAGCCTGCTGTCATAGGTGATTGACTGTTTTGCCTCTGTCCAGAGCTGGCCTTGCCTCTTGCTCACATAGGAGGTAGCCAAGGAGATACCTTAATGCCAAGCTGTGCCCCCTCTTATCCATTCTTATAGTAAAAGCAAAACAAAACCAAACCATTGCCTGTCTCTTCACAAGACATTTTTTACAGTAAACAATAATAAAAAATCATCAGTTTGTAGATACTGTGTTTGTTAGTATATACTCTGCCACGTTTTACTGCCATACTATACTTTGATGCCATACACCAAACCTATTGGCTACTCCTTTTTGGGGAATCAAAGCAGTTTCAGAGTAAGAAAAAAGCTCCAGGCCATTAATTTGAATATGGGAACATTTATTTATTCTTAAACATGTTTCAGAACCACTCACTCCAAGCTGGCTGTTCTGTCACGATGCAGACATTAGAAATGGCATACGCCATATCAGACACAGCAGAAGTATCTTCACTCAACTTCTTTATGGAAGACAGAGAAATCAACTGCCCTGATGGTTTAAATCCCAGCAGAAGGAAGATACACTTGAGGGACCTGGAGAAGAGGTGGGCCTCCCTGTGATTTCAGCTTGAACGAGTTGGTATGAAGTGCCCAAGTGACCTTGAATGAAATACTTGGATAAACTGCCAAAAGCTTGAAGATATCATTTTCTACTTTGCCTGTAAAAATATTCCAGATGCCAAGAGAGAATCTGTCAATGACACCACCTTTCTCTGGGCCACTGCTTATGAAGTTCTTGTCAGCGAAAAACACAAAACAGTTTTTATGTACAGTAGCTACACTGCAAGCGTATTCCAGTCTCCTGTCAATAATAGCACCTCCACAGCCACCGTAAGCAGAGGTGGCGCTGAGAATCTGTGTAGATTATAGATGTATAATTAAATGCAATGTGAATAAAACAGTCCTTCGGCCATGTGGCCAACTCTATCCATCCACATACTCAAGCATACTGAAATCACAACTACCAGTCTTCCAAAGTCACAAACATGTTGCTTTGGAAGGAGAAGATTGTAACTGGGTTCTTCTGCAGAGGTAATGAAATAAACAAATGGCAGAAATAACCAAACTTCTAAGTAAAAATTTAACTAATTAAAGTTCTTCAACACTATCTAGTTGTTCCATAAAACTTTTAAACTGTATTATGAACTAAAGTACATAATTTAGGAATCATCTTAAATTTTTCCTTGCAGTTTGCTCTCTGAGAACATAAGCTTTACAAAATTGCTGAAGAAATTTCAGAGAGAAGAATGAATACTAATGTTGTCAGGGGCAGTATTTATTTTTTTCTCTACAGTCAGATAGTAAGCACAAGTGGTTGTATTAATTATAAACTGATATTATGCTGTTATCACAGCTGAACAGATCAGAGTTCAGCCCAGGAGCATATATCTACCAAACTGGTAGATACACAGGGTTACGGAAAGCACATTCTAGATCAACGACATTGATCAACCATCCAAAAACTGAGTAATTAAATCATTATCTACCTGAAGCTGGAGTCATACAGCTGTCTGAGAGAGCAGTCTCATCACTGTGAGAGGCATCAGCAAGGAAGCAGCTACAGATGATAACTCTGGATCCCTTTCTACACCTGGATCAAAACACTCCACTCAGAGACACTGCTTTCACTTGAATTTATCTCACACACTCAGAGCTGGAGTTATACACACAGCAATTAGAATTAGAATTCTTCACAGGATGTGTGCATTTCATGATTGCTTTAACAGTTATTTTTTTAGAACAATTAAATGTCTAACTTTCTAAGTGAATTCTCAGTTTTATTTCCATTTCTTACAACAAATGAATCAAATCACTGACAAGTTAACAGCTCTTTTCACTCCTCATTGCTCTTTGTTTGACTTACTGTGTTTTAATTTCTCTGACTAAGCAAAAGGACCTTTTGATTTTGTTTCAACCCAGCAAAAATAAAAATCAACCTCCATTGGTTTCTTTTGCTTACACCAGCTTTAACTCTGTAGTCAATATGTGCTTTAAAAAGTGAAGTAGGTGGGCCAGATGCCTTCTTCCAAACACTTTTCAGAAGTGCCACACACTGTGGTTGTAGGAATGCCGGATGAATGCTCTTTGAAAGCTTTTGCTCTGAATCTGTAACAAGGCACAGCAATGGCTCCTTTCCAGCAACTCCCTATCATATTCCATTCTGACAGCCATTTCCCAGCTATATCTGCAGCTAGGATCTATAACTTGAACAAGAGGAAAAGAACAAAAAAGATGCTAGAAGATTAATGATCTTTGGAACTATATCACCACAATCCCAGCTTCAGTCACCATAAACAGAAACACATGAACAAAATCAATATATCATGTTGGCCCAGTCAGTGAATATGCTTTCTATAAACTTCAGAAGAATAGCATTAGGCTAACTTGGGCCTCTAAGCACCACCCTGAAAATCAACTACAGCATATCCAAAAATCTTCTCAGAAATGCCCCTTATGATGCAGAACTTCCCCCCTAATTATCTGTTCCCAGAAAGAGTAGTAAATGTTCTTTGCTTGAGCAAAGAATCATTGCAAATTCAGTTTCACTGTTATGACTGCACCAGCTGATGTGTCTGAGGGATGCATGCTTGCACCATTTTCCATACAGTCTGATCTCACAGAGAAACTGTGTGCAGTACCTGATAATGCTGGATACCTGGACCACCTCTGAGTAACCCGCAAACAACTTCCCATATGTCTACATTGATCTCAACATCTGCGCTTTTGAGATGTTGAGTAAGTACCCAACCTAGAGTTCAATCTGGACCAGTAAAGACACGATGCAGGGTAACCAGACCTGCCTTTTATGCTAAAATTTTAATCTTTTGCATTCTTGGTACTTCATGCTGTAGGTGAGATATCTGTCCCACCTGGCACTTCATTTGTCCCCCCTTCTAGAACCAGGGAGTGCAGCAGGAAGGAT
The DNA here is from genome assembly GCF_047716275.1 of Strix uralensis. Lineage (NCBI taxonomy): Eukaryota > Metazoa > Chordata > Aves > Strigiformes > Strigidae > Strix > Strix uralensis. Next base: position 58,364,113 of record NC_133974.1, read on the forward strand.
TCAGTCAGTGTTGCCATGAGTTTTGTTCTGTCCAGACCTGAGCATGTGAGGAGCCTGTGTCAGCCTGGGCTGAGGATATGAGAAGGACAGCAACTTTCATGCAGGTTAGTTGGGAGTGAACGTGCTCCCCACAGACCATGGCTTCATAGGTAGCAATGAGCCTATCATCTAAGGAAGCTGCAACCTTGTTGCTTTTCTGGACTGTCTTCCTCTTCTCCTCCTCTGCTCCTAGCCACGAAGACCCAGAATCTCCTGCACAGGCTGTGGCATCCACTGGATCCTGCCATGATCTGATTTAACTCATTAAGACAAATGGCCATTTTTATCTGCCGTATTAGTAAGGTAAGTTGTCTCACATGAGACCCAGAGCTAGAACAAGGTAGGCAATGGGAGCCTAAAGCAGAAAGGAAGTAGGAGGCAAAGGAGTCCTTTCCTATTTCAGTGGTGATGAGCTAGTAAATGAGTACATGCTGTACAACTGTAGCCACTGAGTCCAACTGGCTACACATCTGGAAACTCTGAACTTGTAATTAAAGCAGAGGATTTTCTCCAAATTGCCGGTCTGTTGGGCTGAGAGATGAATAGTGATGGAATTGAAACCCATTTATTAGCATCTAACACTAAAAAACCATGTCTGTGCACCACAGATAAAAGTAAGTTTCATCATGTAACTCCAGAATAAAAAGCCAGTGGAGATAGTATAGTGTTTATATTTCAGAGGCAGTTTAAAATGCAAAAATGTACTTATTATGGAATACTTGAAGACCACCCCTATCTTGGGGGAAAAACGTAGTAAATGAAGCTTCAGAGAGGGTGTTCAGCACCCTGAATCAGTGAAAACTGCACCACAAATACATAAACATCAGAGATCATATTTAAAATTCAAAGCATACAAGTGCATAGGAAGCTCTATCATCCTCCCTGGTACAAACTACCTTTGAAATAGTAATGGCTACACAGTAAATATACTACTGTGCTGTGTAGCTGCTCAAACCCAGGCTAAAGACCCTTTGTTAGTAAAAGCGGTAAAATTGCCCTGATGGTATGAACATACTAAGAAATTCCAAAGTATGTTTTAGCAATCCGGAGATTTTTTTCTCGCGTCAAAGATCTCAGTCCATAAAAGGCTTCTGACATACAAGAGAAAAAGAAAACCTAATTACATTGTATGGGAAGTCAGAATGATAGGTGGCCTAATTATTCCCAATTAACCCTGCCCAGGAGCTCATACTCAAGGTGAACATACACAAACAAATCAGTGTTGTGGATAGCTGCTTCTACTTAAAACAGAGGCAAATAACACAATAGAAGTAGGTGGCATTCTCATCCTGCTACGACTAAATGTATGCTGAATGTCCTCCAAACTTACTTCTTCCTGTGATTCACCTTCTCTGTTAACTTAAACACTCAAACTTAAGCTTTCTCCCAAATCTCAGTGGTTTCTACACCTGTCCTGTTAAGACTTCCTCCACCACTGTTCTTGGTTCTCTTTGCCCTTGGACCCCTTTTAGCTCCAAAACTGGAGTTACACAACCTCAGCAGTCTGATTTCATTCAGACAAACAAAATTATGGGTCTTTTATATCAGCACATTCTGAGCAGCTGTAACCTTATCAGATGCTATCACTGCATTGTTCAAGATGAACCAAATTGCAAAGTCTTTTTAAATAAAGTTCTTAAGGAGATAGTCCAGTCAAGATAAGCAGAATCAATAAGGCCACATATTCAGCCTTGCAACACGTCTGCTTCTGAGCTGCCTCCTCTTTTTCCACATCTCACTGAAAACGGGCTAGTGTATACCAAGGACAGGAAGCAGAATTAGGTGGTGCTCTACACTGCTTAGTCAGAAATTCTTTCTGTCTAGGAAACAGGCATTTCTACCAAGTAAAGCTCATGATGACAGAGAATAAAATCCACCTAAATGTATATTGACATCCTGCCTTATGCATCTCCCCAAAAGATTATAAATTACCCCTGTAATGGCACCCCAGGCTTCAATAAGAATTAGCAACCTAAAAGAAAGGTGGTTTTGCTATGATGCAGTAAAGCTTACCCCAGGGGTAGTGTGTCCCTTTTTGCTGTGGGATGATACCTCAACTCTGCCGCTGCTACTAGTGCAGAAAGAACATTAAGCACCCTGTACTTTACAGTAAAACATTTTTCTCTGGTAGTTGTTACCTGTTACATGGAAACATTCTGTGTAATTTTAATTTGTATACAAGCCAATATACAAAATTCGTGTGTGCACATAGGTACCTTATTTTAGTTTCATGTGCATGAGACAGCAAATTGGATTTAAGCTAGAAGAAATTTCCATAGAGAATTCTACCCTGCAAGTGTTATCACAAAGAATACCTGACAAATACTCAGATGGAAAATGTACCTACAATTAGAAAGAGACATGAAGTAGTCATTTCTCAAAAAAAAAAAAAAATCTAAATATCAAGTAGTGTAGAAATATTTCTAGAGTTGCTGTTAATTGTGTTGCATTCACTTCCACACAACTGCTCACAATACCAATATAGTAGGCAGACCGCAGAAAGGAAAGCATAATTTGATTTTTTTTCTCATTGGACTTAATTCTCAAACATTTTTAATGTTTCTGCTGTGATTGATCTAAAGATTAAGCATTTCCAGCAGCGATAACTTTTAATACTTGTAAGAGTGGGTTGGATTGCATGCATTTTAGAGGTGTATGTAGGGTTTATCGACACATCTGCTGGAGGAGTGATAGAAGAAGCTTCATACATTGCTTTCAGGCTTAGCTGTGCAGTGTGTTGAGTACCTCCTTCCTACCTCAGAGCATCTCGGATCACTGTCTGCTGAGCCTTTCCTAGAACATCCTTTGAACCAAGTTGTGGGAGACGCATTGCTGGAGAGGAACTGCTCCAAGGAAGTTTTTTTCCCCTTGTTTATTGACTGGAAAATTAAGAGGGAGACCAGTGAACTGACACTTTCATTGGATCACTTGCCTTCATTCTATTTTAAAATAAAATTACCATAGACTGTAATTGACACACACATTAAAAACAACAACAGTTTACAAAAGAGTTACTGAAGTGATTTTTTTACCATTACTGTTACTTTTTAAAATCATTGCAGTAATTTTTAATAAAAGCAAGATCCTAGGGGTAAGACTCAAATTACGTGCAATGGCTCTGGTTTGCCTGTCTCTAGAGAATAGTGGATTGCCTCAAAGCAAAGGAAGGGAAGTATTTGGCCAGCATGCTAAAGAAAGGTGCTACGAGAAAAGCAAGTTAGTGAAAAGAATTTTTTTTAAAATCCAGGCAGTGTTAACTGTGCTAAAACTTAAGGAAAAGCCACAAATACATGCTGTTTGTAGGAAATGTATAGTGTTATTTTCCTGGGATATAATCATAGTAATTTTCCCTTTTCTTATGATGATTTTTATCTTAGAGATTCCCCATTATCTACAAATTCTTCCAGTTCTGCAAATCCTGTCCATTTAAGGAAAATCATGGCTGAAGAAATCAAATACACAGTTTCAAAAAGGCAGTCTGAACAACAAAATTAATATATTAGCAAATAAATGAATGCAATCAAACTGGCATTAGGAATATTTACTGTTTTCTTTCCATTATGAAATCTGTGCCCCCAAATTCATGTAAGTAAAGATTAGAAATTATTAGATGTGTTCCTATAACAGTGAGTGTATTTTTTCTGTACACAAAATGGTCATGACTTAAAATGTTACCTTTTTCCTTTGTAGGCATGGCTTATCCCATCTGTAAAGAAATATTCATGGGTTTCTTGCACATAGACCAACAAGGTTCCTTATATCAGACGTTTAAAATGTCACATTTCCAAATATTAATGAATTATTCTGAGTTATATGAAGGGAAGGAGGAGGAGGGCATATGGTTTCCTTCAAATTTTTATGTATGGAGCCATAATAACAAAGACATAAGTGAATCTGTCATAAAAAGTTTGCAAACTGTTTAGAATACTCCTGCTTTGGTATCTATGTGGTATATACTCAAAAAAGGATTTTGTGGCAGAACTTAAAGAATTTATTGGTGTTTTTTAGGCTACCTGATCTAATTCAAATGTAAATTTTTTATTTCTGAGTAAGATGATAATATCTCACAGAAAAGCGTGACTAGTACAGTCAAGGGGTACCAAGCAGGTACACTGACTTGGTCTTTTCAGCCTGTAAGAGGTGATGGAGATAGATAGAGTTATGACAAGCATCTGAATAATCCTGAAGCACGGCATGAAGACAGTGAACAGGGAACAATTTTTCAGTGTGCCTCATATGACAGGAACTAGTAAACATCAAGCAGCAGGTACAAACAAGTAAAAGGAGATTCTTTCTCTCACACAGTATAAAACTGTGAAATTAATTGTCACAGGATATTGTGGGTGGGAGGAAAAATCCATCAAGGGCTATTAAACACTAAGATACCATCTCCAGAACAGGAAATCTCTGAGCATAGATCAGCAGAACCTGAAAACTGGGAAGGTTTTGCCTGGGATAGAGTTAATTTTTCTTCATAGTAGCTAGAATAGTGCTGTGTTTTGGATTCAGTATGGGATTTGGTATGAGAAGAATGTTGATAATACACTGATGTTTTCAGTCATTGCTAAGAGATCAAGGACTCTCCAACTCCCCATGTCCTGCCCGCACACAGGTGTACAAGAAGCTGGGAGGGAGCACAGCCAGAGTAACGGACCCAAATCAGCCAATGGAATATTCCATATCATGTAACATCATGTGCAGTATATAAAGGAGGTTGTCCGGGAAGGGGGGGTTCTCTCTCACTTCCGGGGTTGCAATTGCAGGATCTTTGTATTTTGGGATCGCTATCTGGGAACGGGCTGGGCATCAGTTGGCAGGTGGCGAGCAATTGCACTGTGCATTATTCATTTGTAGTTTTTATTATTGTTATTCTTTTATTTTATTTCAATTATTAAACTGTTTTTATCTCAACCTATGAGTCTCCCTTTACCCCTCCAATTCACTTCCAGCCCTTGGGCAGGGGAGGATGAGCAAGCGGCTGCGTGGTGTTTGGCTGCTAGCTGGGTTTAAACCATGACAGAGGGAGACAGTAAAATATGACTGTACACTTGTTTTATCTTCCACAGGCATCTGCTATAGCCACTGTCAAAGAGCAGATGCTCCTTGATAAGATAGACAGGTCCTTAACCTGAACAAGTGCAAACCCCTTTATGCCATATGATGTAAATTAAAAAAAAAATATATAATCATAAAAAAAAACTATATAATCATCTATTTCCCCCTTCTGCACATATATACACACATACACATGTACATGTCTATATGTATGTATGTATGTATATACACATACACATTCATGCAAAAGTGATAGCCATGATTTTCTTTGGTTCCAGTTACACTTTAGCAGCAAGTAATAATATAAACTGCTGCCCAGGGAAAGCCTTACCAGTCTATTGGTATGAGGACACTGTAAACTCATATGAACTGTGTCACTGAGACTCATGTTACACAGATTCGCATTACAGAGACTCCTGAACTAGCGGAAACTGCAACTCCAATAATGCTTTTTGACAGTTTATTTTTGTGTAATGCCCCAGATTAAAAGAAAAGAAAACCAACACACCGCAAACAAAAACTGAAAAGAAACCAGCCCAAATTCCAGCGTGCAGCTCCATAATCAGACCCACGTGTGCCTTTTCCAGGGCTGCAACCTCTCACTCTCCCCGACAGACATCCACTGCTAACCAGCTCCTCAAGGCATAATCTGGAGCATCCTTGTCATTACTGCTTCAGTTTCCTCAGGTCTCCCAATCCCTGTCTCGACCTCCAGGGAGTCTCAGTCTCTCTGGCTCTAAGCCTTGCCCAGTCACCTTGTTCAAAGATGTGCCTTTTCCCAGTCCCTCTCCTTTGCTAAATGTCTTCTGATCTGGATGTCCTCTTACAGACTTCCACTTACAGACATCTTTCCCCAAGCTCCCAAACCCAGCATCTTTTTCCAAAATATGCCTCACCTGCGATCTTACCTGCCCTTTCTCCTCAACTCCCAGCCTGTCCCAGACAGTTTTGCTTCTTGTTAATCAGGCTTTTGCCTAATCCCATGAGTTTCATCTCTTCCTTGTCTCTTCCCTACACAAGACTTTTTTTTCCCATTTTGTGTTTAAATCCTGTAAAGTCCTTCTGCAGATATCCTCAGTGGGTCTACGCAGCCACAGTTTCCCTCTCCTTGCTGTATGAACGAGCTGGGAAAATCCTTTTCTCTCCCAAAGCAAACTTCTGTTTAATGAGGAAATACTTACCCAAAATAATTAAGAACATTAGTACACAGCAGTTTTAGGGTATAGCTTTTTGTTCCTTTTGTTGATGGTTTTTGGTCTCAAAATGTCTTTGTGCTCATTTTGCATGTGCCACCAACCATGTGTCATCTTGGGCCACTGCTCAAGAGACTTGTGCTTTCTGACTTTGTAAAATTTCCTCAAGTTCTCTTTCTGGTACTGGCTGACAACAGCCATGGCTCTGGCAATGGATCTGAAGACCACATGTATCTTGGAGAATTTGAAATTGGTTTCCACCAGGACCCTCACTATGTGGCTTTGAGCCTGTTCCAGCTTCTGGTCATCCAGCTGCATCAGTGGCTCCTCCTCATCCTTCTCTTGTAGATGTCAGGCCTTGATATTTGCCATGGTGGTGGCAGCAGCATGGCTCCAAGCATAAGAGGCAGATGCCAACTGAGAAGAGGACCCATGGCAAATCTGGGTTCATCCTCTCAAGCCCAGGCTGTTAGCCCATGAGAGCCGCTCACCACTCAGATAGGGGAAGAGATGCAGTACAGTCAATGACCACAAAAACACAGGGATTTTAGAGTGCTGCATATCTGAACAGAAGGTAAGTGAAGACTTTTGACTTAATTAAATGCATTTTACCCAACCATATTCTCAATATTAGATAAAAGATCTTGATGGGATTTTCTACACATGCATGCACAGCACCAGTCTGTCACTGACATCTAGTCTAGCAAATTTTTCCAAGTGACAGAGTTTTATCTGATGAGCAATTAATGACTTTAGCATTTGCATCTATAGTAAAATTAGCTGCCAGGGGTTTTTTTGCTTAACTTTTGCAAAAGATGTGCAATCTGTCACACACAATCCAAAGTTACACTGAAACGGACACTAATAGATACCTAGCAGCTCTGCACAGGTATTAAATTTCAATTAAATACTGAAAAATCATCAGCTTAGTCAAAGGCAAAATGATGACAGAAAAGGGAAAGGTTTTCTGCATTGTTCAGCAGGCAGTACATGCATTAGACCTTCCCTATCATGAGATATTTAGGTTTAATATTGCAAATATCCGTATTTTCTCCACCAGCTACACACCTAAAAGAAATCATGCTTCCCTGCTTTCTCTGCAGGTCTCCCCCATGCATGAAAAGGGATAAGGGAGGCCAAGAGGGGTAAACAGTGATATGCAAGGAGGTCTAGGACTGCAGCTGGGACTGGGTGAATGCACGTCATCCCTTTTCCTGTTCTGGGGAGCTTCCCAGAACAGAAAAGATGCTCTATGACTCCAGAATGGACTTTTCAGCTAAAAGAGCATCCAAAGTTGGCTCTGCTGAGAGGATTGACACATACCACAGACTGCCAAAACTCCCACAGAGGACTCTCTCTCTACCGTAGAGACAATCTGCTGTCCAAACATTTTTCAGCTAAGAAAAAAAAGAGGGTTTTTTTTTCCTTCTTTTTTTTTCGGGGGGGGGGGGGGGGGGCGGGGGGGGGGGGTGGTGAAGGGGGACTGATGTTCAATGAATTTTCTTTGTGACCAAATTTGCAGTACTAATGTCTCTCACCATGCTTTTATCCTAATGAAAACTAAATCAACTATTAATCTTTACATTATCTTACAGTTCACATTTGCTAAAGTTCATGAACTATGCACAGCTAAAAAGCTTCGCTGCAAGAGAAACTATCATCACAGATATTTCACAATCAGCTGGAGGATTTTCTTCTTCCTTTTTTTTCCTTTTACTCCAGGTTACTAGAAAATATGGAACTGTTAAGGGTAACATAGTAACAGCAGCCAGGACATTCTGTTCACTTGCCCTTTAATCTTTCTGCTGTAATGTTAGCGCGATAATTGATACCAATTATTTTCATAATTCTATCTGCAATTCTGTATATATTAAGCAGATTAATCTAGTCTGCAGGAAAAAATAGTGCTGTATTTGATAATCTCCAAGGTAAAGAATCTTCTTTATCATCGGTGTTTTTGCATATTTCTGTCCTTGGCTTGGTGGGCAAGTTAAAAACACTGTGAAAAAGTAAAGTCCTGTCCAGAGAACATGAGTTATACATAACAACACTGAGCAAGTAAAATGTATTTATTGAAATAATCACAGACACACTGAATTATCGTTTCTAACCTGGAACTATAGAGTTCCAGAGTGGTATCCAGATATATAATTGCAGTATTACAAGAATGGTCTCAGATTCAGTCCCACATCACCTTTTTCAAAGTAAGCCTTTGCTTGCAAAGAACTGTAAAAATTGTTTCCACAGCATTTTATAGGATTAACAACTTGCCTAAATGAATATCTTTAAAATATTTAACAGATTCCAGTAACTAGAGAATATTAAGAGGACACAACAAAGAATACAAAATATATAAAATCAATGTTGAATGTATGTCTTTACTCTTTTTTACTTGTGCACTGCATTCCTATCTTTAATTACAAAAGCATACAACAATATATGTGTTGCACTCTCTTGCAATTAGCCACATATGGATTATCTATTTTAGCATGCAAATTGCTTTGTATATGCTGTGCTAGACCACAAAAGCTATTTATATGGTATGTAAGTATAAATTGGATTTACACAATATGCTACAAATTAAGGATAACAATGTGAAAAGTAGTAAATATCTGCTAGCATATTAGGCCAACAAAATATTCAGCCAAGAGTTGTCTAGATGAAAAGTTATGTGCTTTTATTTAAGGTTTGCATTCAATTTAGTTAAACTGATATAAAAAGCTATACAAAAGCTCATTTCAGTTTACACAAGGATTATCTCTGTTTGGTTTACAACATTTAGAAATAAGCTTAAACCTAAAGTGAGTTTGATCTTAAGCTAAAGAGAATTTAGCTCTTACCTTGTTCTCCTTTATTTTAAAAAGTAAGCTCTGTAATGAGCTTTATAGCAATTCTACAAAATAACTATAAATTCTACTTCCTCATTCTACAAAATAATTGTAAAACGTCTTTGCTATATAGTGTGCTATATACATGAATGAGGACAGAAAAAAAGCATGCCTTTTACAATTACTGTACAGTAAATACAGAGTGAGGAATGCAAAAAGGTGTACAAGAAGCACAAGAATTAATTTGATTTTTAAATTGCAGCACAGTTTACAATCCAAATTAGTTTTTATAACATGGGTACAAGTTACAAACTATTTATTTCATTTTTTCTTCTAAAACATGTAGACATCTGTGAGCACCAGATGACTGTATAATCCACTGTATGATTTTCAGCTATCCCAGATTTTAAAGTTAAGCGTATTGAAAGAATAAATTTTGAAATAAAATCTCTTTAAATGTACTCAATCCACAAGAAAATAAGTGAGAGGGTTTAAGCTCATCTAAAATATGAACAGTTCATTACAATTTCCAATATTCTCAGCTATTTACATTTTTAAAATAATAAATAAACACATATACATACACACCATATACCCATTCAAAAGGATGCTGTATGAACTTCCATCCACATACAAAAAGGGGGAGAAATGCTGTGCAAAGTAAAAATCTTCAACTAGTTACCATTTTTTAAACGAAGATTTTAACTTAGTTAATCCTCAGCTTTAGTTTCTTTTGCCTGTTAAACAAAACGCTGGCATGACACAATTTTATTTTTTAACTTTTTGAAAACCCCAGCTTCCACATGAGAAGAGACTTCCAGAGCAAAAGTAGAAAAAGTATAATAGGATGAGATTGATTTAGAAACTCGTGCAAATATTCTGATTTATTACTCTGTTAAGCATGCAAATACACTGCCTAAAGCCTTCCCCTTCCAGCCCTGATCCTCCTAGGAAAACATGTAAAGTCAAATATGTGCAGGCTAGCACAATCAGAAGATATGTTTCCTATGGGCAATTCTCACCTGCCAAGTACCATGAAGTATTTTCTTAGGGAGAAACTTCTCTGGAACAGGTAAAAAGGAAAAAAAAAACCACATGTATTCCCAGAGGAAATCTATTTGCCTGTTAACACTCCCTATTGCTCAAGATATTCTCTCCGGTGTTATTTCAAGCTTTCTGCCCACCCAGTTGTGTAGCTTTGCAGTTTTGGGTTTGTGGCACCTGCCTCAATAAGAATCAAAGTGAATCTGGTGGCACAGTTGAAAATCAAAACTTTACTCAAGGTCCAAAATAGAAAGTTCACTGCCAGGGAGGCCTTCATCTCCCCTGAACTCATAAGGCACACTCCTGTGAGAACAGAGGGAATGGCCTGATACTTAACAGGTCTTTCCAGCTTCAGCTCTGTGTTGTCAGACTTGGTCGAGGTCACTGAGCTCTCCTTCAGACTCAGATCTGAATGCAGAAATCCCACAAGTTCAGCATTAATAGCACTGAATGTTCAAGTTTTCCCACTGCTGATTTCTGAGATACAGAGTGGATATCTAAATAAGGATCTAGATACAAATCTCAGACCGTATCTGCAAAACAGCCAAATAAAGGTATTTTAATTGTAACGCAGGTGCAATGAGCTCAGTTTTAAAACATGAATAAATTATATGCAAAGAAGTTATAAAAACCTGTGGTTGTATTAGCTCAGATTTCTTTCGTGTCAGATCTCAAAACTGAAATGGCATCATCAAAGGAAACATTAGTGAAATCATCAGCAACACTCTTTCCTCACATACTAAATAGAGAAACTAAGAAGGTGCTTTTCAAGCTGGGGCCCGGTATTGGCTAGTGGATGAGGCACAGGACTGAAACAATTTTTGTCAGTGGTCATAAAAATATCCCACTGCAAAGATGTCAAATCTAGTGCCCTGGCAAGATTCAAGTTTGGACAATTATGGTATTCTGTTTTCCTAAAACTGTTCCTTCACAATAGTACTGTGGATTTCCTATCCTACAACGTTGTACAGTGTCACTCCATGTCATTTAACATTTTTTAACAGTACCTTCACTTTAATAATGTACGGACTACTGCCAAAAACATTCATAGATCTTAATGTTATACCAGCATGTTTTTTAATGAGTTCCTGTATCCAGAGCCACCTTCCCACAGCACCAAAAACCTATGACAAAAAATTCAAGACTTGGATGTTTCCTCTTCTGGGAAGAGGTTGGGGGTGTAGTCATTCACCTCCTGCAACTCCCTCCCTGAAGCTCTGGGAAATCCATTCATGAAAATCCAGCACAAGGTTGGTACTAGAATTTTCCAAGCATCTCATGATCCTACTTGACGATAAGCACTATAGACAGGATAATTTGCACTATGGAATGTAGCTTCAGGATAAACCAGAAGTTATAGGCTCCATTTTCTTCATTTTTATCTTTGATAGCAACAGCAGGAATGCAGACATTTTGTGTCGCAATGTGAACAAACTTTTATCAGTGCTGTTTTAAAAGACAGTCTTAAAATTATTTGTGGCACAGGCAATCAGCCTGTGCTGCTGATTTCAGTGTTGCTGCCACCCACAGAGATGCTCTGGCTCCTGCATTACTCAGAGAGCAGGAGTAACGAAGAAGGTTGCACAGCCAAGCTTCTGCCAGATCCAAAGTCAGCCACAGACTTTGATAAGCATTCAGTCAGGACTTCAGTGTTTACATTGTATTTTCCTTCTGCTGCACTGTTGAGGGATAACTGTGTTTGTATTTGTCCTAATGATGTGATTATGCGTTGTATTTGCCCTTTTCATGTGATGTCAAAGGAGCTAATGGCATCCCCTCAGGACTAAACAAAGCAGTAAGCAAATCTCAAACCCAGGTAACTAATTTTCTGGGAATAAACATATCCAAGAGAGATGGGTAGAAATATGGAAATGGCCAGGCATCCTATTTCCTCTAGTGGAAATAACTGAATTTTATGAATATAGGGTCTGGTGAAGAGGGCTTTTGAGGGTGGAGGGGTTCCAATTTTACATGCATATTTAAAACCTAGTTTATATGTGTATTTAGATAATAAAATAGTAATGTATTACAAATACTGAAAATTTGTAATTTTAAAAAATAAAATCACTATCACTAGCTATATTTGCAAATTCTAAAAGTTTATTATGGATTTTCACTTGAAAAAGCACTACTTAAAAATCAACAGGCTTCCTTAGGTTGGAATTCTTAAAATCAAATCTAAATCTGCACAAAAATGACTAAATAACATTGACTGGACTCTCCTTTTTCTTTCCCATATCAAGCGAATCGGACTCTGTATTTTTATAATAATGGATAAAAGGAGTGCCTATTAAAAGGATTTTCATTGCCTTGCCTTCACATCAAGGCAGCACAGCATAACTGAACAGCTTCACAATTGAGGGTTTGGGGTTTTTTTAAATTAACGGCTATTATATTTTTTTATTTTTTCAAGTGAACAGAAATTGACCTTCATTGTCTCTTTAGTCAGTCCAGCTCAGAATCAAAGAGCAAGTTAATTATAACCATTTAAAACTTAACAGTTGAAGCCTTTTGATGTAATATCACATTCATTTCTAATTAACTGTACATATGTCTTGCCGAGTTATCCAATAACTCTTGAGATCTGTCAGCATAAAACCTTAATAAAAGCACGAACACTTCAGGATGAAGATTAGACAGTCCTTATATAAGAAGGAACAGAAGGTGACAGGGAACAATACTGCGTATAGAAAGAAATCTCTGCCTAACTGCTTTCCCTAATGTTCTTTAAAACATGGCTGCTCCTGCTGCTGCTGCATAGCGGCTCAGTGTCCTGAGAGTCTGGCTTGTCAATTTTAGTTTTATAAATAAAACCAAAATACAAGGCGTTGTATATTTCAGACTTTTCGATGACCCACTGTATAAAGTTTTAATTTGGTCAAACATAAACATTTTCTTTCTGTGGCTGCTTACGGTGCCTGTCCTAGAACCTGGTCACCAAAGTCAGTGAAAGCCACCCCAGCAGTCCAGTGAAGTAAGCTGAAGTCAAGGAGATGCTGTCCATCTCCCAGTGAAATGCCTCTCTCCAGTGACCAGATTCACTGGGCGTGGAGTTTGAGTTGCGTTGTGGGCTTTGCAATAAGGATCCAGAAATATGCTAGGAGAGTTTGGGATCTTCATTTTGTTTCTCTGAAAAATGAAGCTACACTGTTTCTCAGTTCATTGAGTTTATCAATCATTATTATCATTATTTTTAGCACCTTTGCTCCCAAAAATAACTCATCTTCAAAAAAAAACTTCACAACACAGTCCTAAATATGCTTTTCAATCCATATGGCTCTTAAAAGTTGCCTCAAGTTGCGCCAGGGAAGGTTTAGACTGGATATTAGGAAGCATTTCTTTACAGAACAGGTGGTTAGGCGTTGGAATGGGCTGCCCAGGGAGGTGGTGGAGTCCCCATCCCTGGAGGTGTTTAAGGGTTGTGTTGACATAGCGCTTAGGGATATGGTGTAGTTGGGATCTGTCACTGTTAGGTTAATGGTTGGACTAGATGATCGTCAAGGTCCTTTCCAACCTAGACAATTCTGTGATTCTGTGATTCTGTAAAATGGCAATGATCTAAATAGTAGGGGTCAAAAAAAGAGCCAAGTCACAGTGTGCCTGCTTCTGTCACCCAAGTGATAGATTTGCTTGGGGTTTTTTTATGTGGTGTGGGAAGGACAGGAGCAGGTTGAGTCTCCACTCCGCTTCTTCAGCTTTGAACCCTGTATCGGATAAGGTGGGCAGAATGAAACCAAACCAAGCACTATCCTCAGAGCTCTGTTCACCTCATCAGGCACACCTACCCACAGCTGAGGAATATAAAAGGGAGTGTAATCTCTCTGTTCACAGTAGTGAAACTCAGGGGATAAAAGTATTCTTCATCAACAGTGGTAACCATAAATCAGGGTAAGAATGACTGTCATGCGGAGGAGTACAGAAACCAGAACCAAATGGCTGGAAACCCTTTGGAAAGAGTGGATGAAGATCTGGGGAAGGATGCTGGAAAGACAAAAACACCAAGATCAGGGGGAGAAGAAGCTGTCTTGATTTTTCTTAATTATAATTTAAATGTAACTTGGAGGTTACTCTGGGAGAGAAGTTTACAACAGCCCTGGGGAAGGTCCAGGACAACTGAAAAAATTGTGAATCCACATTATTCTGAGAGATGTAATTTATTACGGTTTATTGTTACCTTGGGAAGGATGAAAATTAATCTGTACTGGGTAAATAGAAGAGTCAGGAAAAGAAGCAAGACTGGGGCAACAGTAGACACCATTGGAGGAAATCCGTGTATTACATTTTCATTTATGAAAGTGTGACACATCATGAGTCACGCTACTGCACATTCTGCTCTGCTGTACTCCACTGAAATCAGTGAGAAGACGGGAGTAAAAAAATGTCAGTCACACTCAAAGTATGTTTTCCATATTTTTCCCCAGAAAGGGGCTTGTTTTATTTTATTTATTGATAATCCATTGTACTCAGTAGATAGGTGCAGCATTTTGTTTTGGATTTTTTGCCCCACTGAAAATTTGTAACCAGTAAGGCTATTCCTGCCAAGGTCTGGGAAGAATCAGACAGAAGGACTTCTGTTGCATAATTCTGTATCCAGTTAGACTTAAAATAAAAGCATATAATTGACCACAAAAATTAGTTTTGTCCTCATAAAATCTTTCCAAAAAATACTGAAAGGAAATTATGTCACTGAGAATATTTTGTATTCAAATGTTTTTGTTTAGCTTCTCATCACAGCCAGCTAGCTGTCATGAAAGTGCTTTTATATTTACAATGTTTCTCAGCATGAATGATCCCAAAATGTTTTGGTTTGTTTTTTTTTTTTTTTTCAAATGGGAAAATATTCACACTGAAATGCAGCCCCTTTGGCTTGGAAGAAGGCAGGCAGCTACACAAATGCGATATGACAAGGCCATGCAACTATAAAATGAAGTAAATTATGGCCAGCGCTTACAAGCAAAGTTATGCACCATAAAAGTGTGACCAGAACGATTTTAATATCCATACACTGCTTCTATTTTGAGGGTCTCTACTGAGTGAGGTCTGCACACTGAAAGAAAACTTAATAGAGATTCACCTGGGAAACTAGAAGCTGTTGGTCTTAAGGCTCTGGGATATACCAAAGCTAATTTATCAGCCTTTAAGCTCTTATTGTTCTTGCCCTAACCAGATGTAAGTTGAACTTGGGATAAATTAAAATGTAATTCTCCAACTTGTACAACCTGTACTGTAAGAAATTATTAAAATTTAGCAGCACACTGGCCATTTCCTCAGCGTAGCTATACTAGGTATCTGGCAAATGGATGGCATAATTTAACTTTCATGGGTCTGAGACACTAATGGCTGAATCTGCAGGACTTTCTTCCCACTCTTTAAGCTCTGACAACAGCAACCAAAATGCAAACTCTTCATGTATGACCTATAGCCCTTCAAAGACATATCTAGGTTCACTCTTTCTTTGTTTTTAATAGATTTAAATCTTCACTGGAAATTGTCCTCTCAACATGAGTAGAAAAGCAGTCCTATTATTTACAATGTCCAGATTTAGCCTAGTCTACCTTAAAGGACTGACTATAGATACATCAATCACTTGTGAAATGTGATGGCCAGTTTACCAAGCAACTAAAAGCTCCTTCTAGTAAGCACTACATTAAATCCCATTCAGGGATTCACTACCAAAATCAAGCAGAGGTCAGCAGCTTGCGTGATCAGGAACTTTCTGCACAGAAACAAGTTCTACGCAAAAATGCAACAGCTGCTCATTATAAAAACCGGAAAGATCGTGATGACAGGACTGAAAATGCAAAACAAAAGAAACTTGCATTGGAAAGGAGTTATCTAGACAGTCATTTACATTTAATGAATGTGAACTCCATTTTGTCCAGAAAGAGCTGTGGGATGCTCCTTTAACTCCTAGTCCTTTTAAGCCAATAAAAGACAAAGCTGGGAAAGGAAGCCTGAGGTCCAAACATCTGCTATCACACCCTGCCATATTATTCTTTTCAGAAATGCAATCTGAAGCAGTGTGGGTTTTGGTCTGTGTTACTTGTCCTAGCAGGTTATTCCAGAGCATCAGGCTCTGATGGTGGGAGGCCGCACTCTCCATTCCAGGATAAGTCTATCTGCGCTCCTCCACAGACTTTGACACTCATCTCACACATTTTTTCTCCTTCTTAATATTTACTGGCCTGTTGTCTTTACAGGCAACACAAACATCCCCTCTCACCCTTTCTTCTCCCTGATCAAAGTGATCCTTTTTGTCTATGGAGTTACTTCTGCTGCCAGTTACACCAAGTGCAGGTCACAGGTGTCATCCCTGAAGAAAAGAGAACAACAACACTTCAAAACTGAGAGGAAATTCAAGTCTCTGGTCTTCCAAAAACTCCATGTGGTTGTTTCAGAACAATCCAAAGAGGTTCCCAAAACCCAAAATGGCATGAAATGGATTCTGTGATCTCCAAGGAGTCTGTTAACCAGAAAACAGCTTCCATGACAGGACACTGCCCCATTTGGGACAGCATTTATCTCACTGAGCTGTACACACTTGCATTAGGCTCCTCAGTATCTAATACAATGTGTACATGGTGTACACATAGTGTACATGGCACGGTTTTGGTAGTGGGGGGCTGCAGGGTGGCCTCTGTGCGGCGCGGCCGGGGCTGCCCCGTGCTGGACACAGCCAGTTCCAGCCCCACGGCCAAGATGGCGGCACTGTGGGGACAGCCTGTGTAAGGAAGGGCAGACAATGCTGGAGCAGGAGGAGGGAACAGGAGTGAACAGGCAGATGAGGAGGGGATCGGGGGAAACAGTAGACAAAGCACCAAGGCCAGGGAGGAGGAGGCACCCCAAAGGGACTGCAGCCTGTTTGATATCCACACCTGAGTGTAGCAGAAGAGTGAGGAGGAAGGAGCAGCAGAGAGAAACTGCCATGCCCTGACCACAACTGCCTCCTTGCGCTGCTCACTGCCTCACTGAAGGGACTGAATATGACCTGCAGCAGTAACAGAAGTCTGGACTGAAAGAGTGAAGCTGAGCCTGGGAATGAGGAAGGACAGGTGTTTTAAATGTCTTTTTCACGTGTGTTTCCCAATATCCAAATCAGTACTCAAATATTTAGATTAACTGGTAAATTATTTCCCCGCCTTTATTTCGATCCACAATCTTCTCACTCTCTTGTTCTTCCTATTTTCTCCCTCCATCCTGCTGCTGGGACAGTGAGCAAGTGGCTGTATAGGGTTGGCCTCAGCCATGTTCTGAGGCCAACCCTACACATAGAAACAAGATGCACTTCTGAGGTAAAACAGATTTCTCTGATCATCCTTCAGAAAGTTCAGTTGAAGATCTCAACATTTCATCTTTACCTTCTTATTTGCGTCTGTCTGTAAAGAGCCTGGAGAAGAGTTTCTGCCTTCTACAAAAGTAAATGGAGAGGACTCCCAACAACCAGGATTCATCAAAGTCTCTGTTTTGGGCACTGAACATTACACACCTACCAAGGGAGTCTCCTTACCCGGGTAACAGAAAGAAAGGAAAAGTCAGAAAACAGGAGAACCTAAAGGTAATATTACTTGTTCAATATTATAAGCAGAAAATGTCAAGGTTAGCAATACTGCTCCAGAATGACTCCCAATGAAGTGTCCATCAGATCAAAGACACCACAGATCAAAAAGATCTGGTAGATAAGACAAGAAAAGGCAAAGCTTGCAATCCCCTGAATAAGAAAGAGGAAGAAAAAGGTGGGGGTGGGGAATAGCCTTGAAATGATGTTCATATAAATTAGATGTTTTCAAATCTGCTTGGCCTTATAGAGTTGCTTCTAAAACGCCAGCAAAGCAGGCTGCTGCAGTATGTCAGCAGTTATTCCTGAGAACTTCTGGAGGAAGGGGGAGGCATCAGAGGCCTAGAAAATAAAAAACAGGGCCTATCTTTAAAAAGGAGATAAAGGTTCGAGTTGACATAACTTCAGTTCAGTTTGATAATAATTAAGTACCTAGAAGAAAAGGAGGACAGTGGGATTTTGTCAAGAACACATTGGTTCAAACCGTTCTAGTTTCCTTCCAGGGCAATGTAATAACTGACTTCAGCAAAGCCTCTGACTCCTACTTGTTCCTACCAAACATATTCTGGATGAAATGTCCATTGGATGAAAGAGCATTGTTAGATAACCATACCTACAGAGTATTTTCTAGTGTGGCACTGAGACACTGGAAAGAAGTAGCACCTAAAGTTCTGTAAGGGTCTTCCCTGGATGCAATACATTCAGCATTTGAATTAGCCACCTGACTAATACAATACAGAGTACACTTAATACAAATACCGGCAACACAAAGCTGGAAGGGATTGCAACCACGTTAGAAGACAAAATAACAATTAAAGAATGATCTTGTTCAGTAAAAGTACAATGTTATTCAGGTATGAAAAATGCAAAAAATAATTTATTGGAAACAGAATAGGAAGCTCCTGGCTAAGTGGCAGTTCTGCTGAAACTGGAAGGTTATAAAGAATTACAAGTTAAACACAAGTTAACAACGTCATGCTGTTGCCATAATAAATTAAAAAAAGGCAAACAACACACTAGACTTCTAATTAGGAATACAGATTGCAAGATTTATAAAGGGATCCTTCTGTTCTGTCCAACATCAACAAAAGCTTTGGTATAAAGTATAGCTCTTGACCATAATTCAAGGAAAACACAGAACAACCAGACAAGTGTAGAGCAGAGCAACAAGAACAATGAGAACTAGCAAACACCTTGGCTAGAGAAGACAGGCAAAATTAGAAGAGAAACTGAGGGTAGACATAGTAAATCTTTCAAACGTGGAATAAATTGAAATAAACAGGAAAGGATCAGTTTATTCTGGAATATAATTTTAGATGCCCTAATGAGCCACTTGGCCTCAGCTGCCTGTCCAGGACAGCGTTCTGTAGGACTTATTCCAAACAGGCCAAGCCTCCAGAGATGCCATAGGGCATCTAAAATGTCACTAGGCACCTTTGACCACAATTTCTCCTGTGAGAGATGACTGGCACATAGATTACACTGTGGGCAACAGACCTCAAGGCTAAGTTAATACCAGGCAGTGTGCTTTCTCCTTATGCTCCATTCACTTCGGGTGTGACTCATTTCATCAAAAAGTCTTATGTCTGAAATAGATGACTTGTACTCTAGAAGTGTTTACTTGCTCCATTCTCCAGGAGGGGAGAGTGACTGACTAAGGCAGGTGTAGATGTGTGTACTGTAAATATCTACAGTTATGTGAGATTAATTTCCCCCCATTAACTCCCAGGTCATCCAATATTTTCACTCCATCACAAGTAATGGTCCTGATGCAAGAAATACAGACTGAAATTCTACGACCTATGCTAAAAAGGTCAGATCATAAATTCCCTGTTTATTCTTATAGGCTACTCTGTATGAGCAACCCCTACCCTTCTGTACTGTGTTCCACTAAACTTCCTGAACTTTGTTAAGAATCACCGTTACACACTACAGAGGTCATAAATCATGAAAATAGCATGTCTGCTCTGAAGGTAATATAATTTCTCAAAACAGAAGAAAGGGAAATTTTAGCTGTTATTCATTCAACAGAGAAGTCAACAACTGCACTATAATATGGTTATGCTTGGTATTTTATCTCTATATTGTGTTTTAAGCCTTATTGTCAAATGCTTTCAAAAAGATCAAATGAAGACCATATTTCAGCCTCAGTAAAAGGCAAAATGCTTTCCATCTCTGAAAATGGACAAATCCATCCACAGTAATTGGCCATCCACCTAGCAAGAAATAATCCAAAGTATTCCCAATTGGCATTTTTTAGTTTCAGCTTTGTCTTGAAGGAGGGAAGAGACTATAGAAAAGAAAACCATTGTTTCTCTGCAGAAATTTGTTTTCAGCTTTCCCATTTCGCCTGTTTACTCTGTGTCAGATATTGTATAAACGAAAAAATGGTGAGACCATTGCTGTGACTTTTTTCTCATCTTCTGCCAATTCAAAAAAATAAAACCCAGGACATCTGGCAAACGCAAACTGTTACTGGCAACAACTTCTTCAAATAAGTTCTCAGAGTAGTCTATATAAAAAATGAATTTTCTGTGACCCTGATTTGATTAAGCAGGACTTTGGTAATAAAATAATCACCTTTATTTTCCAGAAACTTTCACTGTTCTTTAGGAGCACAATGCAAAGCATCTCTAGAACAGACTGCACTACAAACTTGTCCTGGATATAAGTCTGTAAGCTATCAACTGGCTTGGCTCTTTGATTCCTTGAGGAGTCTTTGGTAAACTTATTTTTGAAGGAAATAAATTGCTGTTGAGCTTCCATCTTCAGTTTCTGACAAGTTAAATGGTGAAGTTCACAGTATTTTTAATGATCCTTGTAGCATAAATACAAGCAAAGGATACAAGCAAAGAAATTAAGTGAAACTGAATGGATTATGCACACAAACCCCTACGAAAATTGTAGTAAAAAGACTCAGGATCTTCTAGACCTTCAGAGCCTAACTTGAATTTTGCACTTCCACTCTCTCCATGATCCCATAGGCAATGTGATATTCTGAGATAACTTGTGTCTAACTCAGAAAGCAGTCGAAATGTTCCCACTAGTGTTTACAAAGGTCACATCATATGATGGAAAAATTCATGTACAAATAACTGTGTTTACTAGTTTCTGTCCTTCATTTACATCTCTTGGATATCTATCGATCTGAGCACAGTCACAAACTAGGTGGATTTTTTGTAATATTCTGGTTGCACAAAGATCAGTGTGAAACTATAATAAGCTATGGTAACTGAAGCAAAACTGATCTCACTCACATGGATTCTCTCACACCCACATACTCATATGTGCCCAAGTAGCCTGGCCAGGGTCACCCCAGTGACAAGGAGGACAAGGGACACCTGTTATTCATCACTTCACCTGTCTTCTTAGACTGGCAACCACGTGCTGGTTTTCTGATGTGCCTTTTGTACCCGTTAGGGCTTGACAGGAATGGCGGTATGTTGCCTTTTCCATTCTGTAACACCTCTATAAGTCATTAGGTAACACTGCTGATTTCCTCATTATTCTTTGGACTCCATTTCCACATGTAGCCTGTCCTTCATTTTACTTGTTGGGATGTCTTAAGAAGGTGCAAGTAAATGTGCTCTGTTCTTTCTCAGCTGCTAATCTGGGTGCTATCAACATATGACATTCTTTTATCCCTCCTTCTTGTTTGTTTTTTTAATTAATTTTTCGGTACTTCCATATCGACACACTCTCATGTCAGTCTTAACATTTCTATTATGAATCTCTACATTCTTAATGCTGAAAATTAGGGAAAGGTAAATATAAGTAATCTTATTAGCCCTTTCCCTGTTTATTCATGAAACAGCAGGCCAAAATCCTTTCCTCACCTGAATGCATAATTCAGGGAGCACACTACAGCGTAAAAACGAATAAACAAAAAAATTGAATGACAGGATCAAAACAAGAGTTAAAATTCAGTTCCATTTCATATATGACACTAAGAAGAAAGCACAGAGATGATAATTCTGAAATTTTCATCACAATCCCTAATCGAACAGCAATTCAAAATCTAGGATAAAGGAAAGCAATTTAAACAATAAAATATCAATGACATTGATCAGCATGTTTTTATAAAAGGCATTGCCACTCAATTAGCATGACTGTAACAAAACCACTTTTAATATGATCCCCATCACTTGTGTGATGTACCACAACAGCATAAGGCAAGTACACACATCCAACAAATTCAGGATACTTTGGCTAATTTTAGTACTTTTGACACTGCCACAGAAAATGTAATGAGCACAGAGTCTCAAAAGATATTTTTTCTCCTTGTGGCTAGTAATTCACTGCATCTCACAACTGCCCAAGCGCATTATGATATGAGTGTCCCTACTCCTGCACATCAGAACAATAGCCATTTTCAAAGGTAACAGACGAATGATGGACAAATGGTCTAGTATGAATTAACAAATCTTAAAAGACTTTGCCCTGTCAGCCATTCACTATTTTGTAAAGGAGCATTTGTGTTGTCCCTATGGCTTAGTTACAGTGCATGTAACATTTCAGTGTCTAGAAATCTTCTAAGATATTCACAATCTGTCATTTAAGGGAAAGAATGGTGTTTTTCAAGTACAGCTATTTTTCAAGTAGTGACATATTTGAGATAATTATGCCATCTAGTTCATAAGCCTAAAGGTGGGAGTTTCAAAACAGCTTATACTGAGTTTCAGTATGTTCCAGTTCCCTTATATTCTCTGGAGAATCCCAGCCTAAAGTCTCACAAGAATTTTTCCTTTCTTTATGTATCAATTTTTTTCCAGAAAAGGGATAAGCACATCAGAGATTAATTTTATGGATTTTGGCTTTATTGCTAAGCATATCCCATTTAAAACAAAATCTTAAGAGAAACCATTTCATGAAGGGAGAGGAGAGGAGAGGAGAGGAGAGGAGAGGAGAGGAGAGGAGAGGAGAGGAGAGGAGAGGAGAGGAGAGGAGAGGAGAGGAGAGGAGAGGAGAGGAGAGGAGAGGAGAGGAGAGGAGAGGAGAGGAGAGGAGAGGAGAGGAGAGGAGAGGAGAGGAGAGGAGAGGAGAGGAGAGGAGAGGAGAGGAGAGGAGAGGAGAGGAGAGGAGAGGAGAGGAGAGGAGAGGAGAGGAGAGGAGAGGAGAGGAGAGGAGAGGAGAGGAGAGGAGAGGAGAGGAGAGGAGAGGAGAGGGGATTCATACTCAACTGTAGTACTCAACTAGAGAAATTGCTTCACAAACAGGATGTCCGTAGTGAGTACAACCATGAGCTAATGGACCTTCTCAGTGTATGTAAGAAACAGCAAAGGGTTTACATAACAAAGAAGTTTCAGGTAAGACATTAAGGAGAAGGAAAAAAATCATAACACAGTGAAACACTGAAATATGTTGCCAGAGGATACTGTGCATTTCCCATCACTAAAAGTCCATCAGGTATGGCATAGCTGTATGCCATGTATCTTGAGGAAGAATGGCCCTGATGATTGGAGATGGTCTGTATTCTCTCATTTCTTTTCCCAGCTGTCAAAGCTCCTCCTCCTTTCTACTAAAATGGTAGAACAGGACTAGAGAAAGTTCTACGTATTGGAGCAGTGGAGGGAGAAAAGGTGCTAATTCTGGGAAAGTAAGGGAAAGGGTCTGCTGGGTTACGGTGTCCTTTCTCATAAAGCTATTGGGGAGCACTATTACAAGTTCTTATATCCCAGCAGAGAGGAGAAGGGGGATTGTTAGATGGAGAGAAACCTACCTCCTCTCAGGGTGAAGGATAAAAATGGAAGTCCCAGCAAGCCCAGTACCACTATAAGATGCTGTCTCCACCATAGTCTGAAGTCCTAAGAAAACAAGACCCGACTGCCCAAACAGCCTCAAAGATCCCAGCACCCAGGAACATGGTGTAGCTTGCAATACTTGGTGCAGCTCTATACTCTTCTTGATCATTACTGTAGAAGATTCTGGTATTGTCCATCATTTTTTGCACCCATATGTACCAAGAGTGCACTGATACAAGGCACACAGGTTACCCTTTGTAGAATATCATGAGCAAAAAATTACTAGAGAAAACACAAGCTTTAAGAAACTCTTATTTTTTAAAAATAATTGTTGAGGCATAAAACTGTAGGATCAGAATCTAAGTTTCAGATGTTATCTAAAACCCAGATCTTATCTCAAACTTATCCAAATACTAAAACTCAAATCAGGAACAGGTACATGGTCTTCAAAGGCGCGCTCTTTGTACTCCTTTATTGCTCACATAGATGGGTATCTCTGGTTACTTGAAATGACAGCTGGCATTCACGTGGAAGGAAGGAGTTTCTTTTTTCACTATTACCTCATTGTATATACAAAAACGTTGTCCTGAGATATGATGTGATTTGACATGAAGTGAGGCAATGGTAAAAAGAATTTTTAAAGGTTTCTTTCAGCTTGGGTGATTCCTGTCAACTTACGAAACCGCCACAGAGCAAAATGTTTTGTGAATAATTAGCAGGTTAATTACCCATAAGCAGTGAGTAATTTGTATTACCTATGTGGTTAGCTCACCACACTAAGACTCATGCTGATTGCACATGTCTGTGTTGCCTTACAAATTAAAGGATCAGCCCTGCAAGGCACTGTCTGTCCTCAAGTCCTATTGTTGTTCGAACAGTGCACAACACCTAATCCAAAAGAGATTCCTAAGGGATGACAAAACTGTGGTGGATTTCAGATTGGAGGCCCTAGGACAATGTACTTTAGAAAATAAGACAGTCAAGAAAAGCAAAGGAAGAGGCAAATTTAAGTAACCAAGCCCCACCAGAGCAAAATGAAATACTTCTTGTTCTGATTATAATAATTTTCATTTATTGTCTGTTCAGTGCTCATAAAATGACAGGAATCATCTGTTGTTGAAGAAGATGGGATAAACATTACTGCAGGAGTGGCCACTGCTGCTGGCCGTACACATGCCTGCATGTCTCCTCTGCACCCACCCCATCCCGGGACTCGGAGAAATTTCTTGTTTTGCCCAGAGACACATTTTCAGAGGTCCCCTCAGCTCTCTTTAGTACATGCCTGTGGTTTTCAGTCATACAAAGACTTCTACATGCAATCTGTAGGTCAGCAGAGTTGGCTACCCCTTATTAAATAGACCTTTCTGGTTGAATTTGGAGAAATTTGTGGAGTTTTACTATATTGACCATAGTGAAACCAAGGTTTCCCCTGACATCGCTGTACTCCCAAGCCCCAGGAGAATCCAGTGAGGTCATTTGGTGCTCACTCTGACCCAAAACAGATGTAGCACAGCACTGCACCAGTGTGCATGCCAGGAAGGGAGAGGGTTCACAGCCCGTCCCCGCTGCATGCAACCAGGCAGAGCGCTGAGGACAAAGTGCCTCCTGAGGTGCTGGAACATGGTGAGTTTAAGGCCCATCCTTACCACCCAGCCGCCTTTTCTCTCACCAGGCTGTGCACCTCATCTATGATCTCACAAACGAGCCACTGCTTTGAATAGATTTCTTTTTAATTTAATAAAACATTGAGGTGAGCTGCAGAACAACCTGACTCTGGACTTTGCCTCAACTGGAAACTGCAATGCTAAAAAAGAAAATTATCAGTCAGCAACAATGAGTCAGAAGTGAGTTCCCACTTTTTCGTATCCAAAAGCTATAAGTAAGCATCAGAATGCCAAGCAACCTAGGCTGCCAAGGGAAGTATGTGTGAATGAGGCAGGAGGAAGAAAAAGTATCCTGAATTCTGCAGAAATTTTACACTACAGTCCAAAGGAAACATGGCTGGATGAATAATTACCTTTTGTTTAACACCAAAGAACAGACACTGTTCTCCAGCAGGCATAAAATAATGCCAGGTCCTTCCACCTTCTGCAAACTCTGCACAAATTTCTTCCAGTAGAAAGTTTTGCTTTGCTTTCTCACCAAAATACTTAAAAGACTTACAAGGGCTTGCTTTCCCAAAGGCCTTGAGAACTGTTTGTAGAAAGAGCTGTGACTCTAGTGCTACAACATGAGAATTACTACATGCTACATATAGGTAAAATAAAAATTGCAAGCTGTAATTTGGTATAAACATAAGCCCGGTCATTAGATTAGTGCTTGCGTAAAAAGGTGCTCCAAATAGTGAGCAAACTAATATCGAACACGCCACAATTCTGTGATTCAACATTTGATTAAAGATGGGGTTTTAACTCTCTTTTTGAAATTATTAGCTCCTGTGGGTTTGAACAAGACCTTTAAATGTTATTTGAACATAGATTTAAGGGTGAGTCATTTACCAGAAATTAAGTGTGTGAATTCTTCTTAGTTGCAAATCATCAGTTCGTCATCTGTTGAATAGATGTGCCTCCCTCTACTCAAAAGCTGTACGCAAAAAGTTTTCACTGGCAGTTAAAACGTTTCTTAAAACTGCTATTTGACCACTGGAATAACGTTAGCACCACCTAGAGGCACACGTTAAAACCACGCTTACATTCTATCCAGAAAGATTTTAATTTGAAAATGTCTGTACGTTATACCTCTTTCGTTTAAGGAGGTTCTCTTCGGCCTATGGTTTTGACGGCTATTTCTGACACAAAATTGTACTCCGATGTCTTCATCCAACATGAGATTTTTAATTGCCAAAAAAGTATGTTTTCTTTGCGTATCTTCTGCATCCAAAGAAAGAAACCTAGGAATAAAATTAATTTCACATAATCAAAATGGACAAATGGCTCCCCAGCAATGAAAGAACAGACAAAAAGCATGACGATTCTTTTTTATTGTCTTTATACAAATTAACAAATTCTATTAAAATTACAATCTTAGTACACCTCATTTAGAACACAGCTGATCAGATCTGTCTTTTAAGTAAGCTCATTCCCTTGAGAATATTCCCATATATAACCACCTTCAGCATCTCCTGAAGGCTCAGAAACATTTTGCCTACTGCTGACTTTTTCTTGGCCCGTATCATGTCAGCAACTATCTGGCATCCTGTGTTTGTCTAGTATATCTAGGTCCTTCATTTCCTACAAATGATCTCTAAGTTTATAGGAGAGTTTTGCAGTTGATCCCTCAATACATTACTTTGCATTTCATCAAATTTTTTCCCTCGTGCCATGAAATGACAGGAATCATCTGTTGTTGGAGGAGACAGGACAAACATTACTGCAGGAGTGGCCACTGCTGCTGACTGTACGCATGCCTGCATGCCTCCTCTGCACCCACCCCATCCTGGGACTTGGAGACATTTCTCATTTTGCCCAGAGACATGATTTCAGAGTTCCCCTCAGCTCTCTTTAGTACATGCCTGTGGTTTTCAGTCATGCAAAGATTTTCTATCACTCCATTTTTCAAAAGTACCTAATTTTTCCAGTACATTTTTTTCTCATTTCCTAGTACAATATTGCATTTCTTCATCCTCTCAAAAAAGTTTCTAAACTTATTGTGTCAGAAATGTCATTAACAGATAATGAAGAGGTTCTCATTCTCATCTCTGAATAATTTTTGACATTTCTCAAGATACCCTTTTGAACACAAGACCTTGAGTCTGTTTCTTATCATATTTTATTTCAACTGAATAAATTCAGTCACTATATCCAGCTTTTCTATGGTATCCTAACTGCTTTTTAAAAGCTTATTTAGTAAAATATACTATTTTTTCTCAGATCAGAGACTCTTTGATGAAGAAGTCTGTTAACTTTCACTAGAAACAACTGTGTCCCCCTGTTATTAATATAACTTTGCTCTCCAACCTATACTGGGAAATGAAATCCAGCCATCATGACTAACCACTTCATTGAATTTATCTAATAATATTAGGTATTCAAGACACCCCTAACCAAATGAGAGACAAAGCTTTTAGCAGTTACCCAACAAGATAGAGCCTCTTTTAACTTTTTCTACAGGAAGAATTTGAGCCTACCCTGTCCTTCTTCTCTTCATGTCTGCCACCACTTCAGTGTACCATATCTCACCATTATGCAGTCTTTGTTTCTTTCTTTCTTGAACAGCAAAATATTTTTGTGGATCATGATTTAAAATTTCACTATTGCTATTTCACTGTGACTATTTACAGTCCTTTGCATTAGTATGAAAATACATCAGTTTGGGTTTTTTTCTCATCTCATCCAACATCCCAACACTGCATTACATATAAATTGTTTCATTACATGTATCATCTGACTGCTATCAGTGTAATTTTCTTTCTCCTTTCTACCTTACTCTTTCTAATAGATGCAAGCAGTTTGAGCGTACCATGTGCCCTTTTTAACACTTGAATGCTTCACAGAGTCACATAGGACAGGTGCTCAGGAGCCTCTGTCTCTGCTAGCCTTCATGTGTTAGCATTTTCATGAACTGACTTAAGCAGAAAAACACACATTAGATAGTTAAATATTTCTTCCAGGCCCCAGGAAATACGTACTTTATTTAAATAAAGATGTGAATGTGATAGCAGGATTCTTGATCCTGAAAAATTAATTCATAGAAGCATGGAGGTAATCCAGTCCAGTCGCCCTCCTGGCTTCACCATCACCACAGACACATCCACCAGCTGCGCTCTGCAAAAACAAAACAAGGTGCATCCTCGTTTCCAGATAAAGCGTAAGAGCTGAAACTCCTAGTTGTTATATACAGGTGCCACTTTCTGACATATGAAGGTGTTCAAATTCAGGAAAATGGTGTCATGGACAGTTTTGCTGCTGGCTGGACTGTGCATCTCTTTTCTTAGGACGGAGGCTGTGACACTGTCATTCACAAATGTTTCATTTTTAACACAGCTTAGACAAGTGAGTGTTTGCTCCGCTACACGGCACGACACTGACGGGTGACACCACGGGGTCTGTCTGTCCACTGCTTAGTGCAATACCAGCTGAAAGACCAGGTGCTTCCCCCGGCCACCAAACTGTCCTACACCAGAGCGGCTCGCTCCCCCTCCGTTGGGGGCTCAGCCGCAGGGGTGAAGGCTGGAGGCCTCATGGCAGGCAGGCCCGGCCAAGGGCTCCTTCTAACCTCTTCATCATGGGCCTCAGACCGCCCTGCGGCCATGTGCCCCCCCCAAGCAGGGCTTGGCCGGCAGCCTCTCGCAAGCAGCAACCAAAGAGGGAAACGTTGTGCCAGTCATCCTCTGGGATTGTCCTCTGTTATTTTTTTACCACCAAGCGATCACTTACAGCCAGGCACTGAGGTGGCACTAGCCACCCAAGCCACACACACGGGCAGGCAGAAAAGGGACAGACTAACAGCCGTGCTGGAAGCCACCTGCCACAGGGAGCTGACAGTAACAAATAAACTGCCAGCTGACAGGGGGAACAGTAAGGGCTTCTTTAAATGGGAAACTAAGGAAATCTCAGCAACTACCTGCACCTGCAAGCAGGCAGCGATGGGGAAACGCCCGTCCCGGCCCAGAGCAACGAGGGAGGTGCTCCCGCCACCCAGGAGTGGTTTTCCGTCACCTCGGTTCAGGGCGATTCCTTCCCTCTCCCGGGCATGAGCAAGGAGCCGGTGTCACGGGACTTCCGCCCTAGACCAAGATGTCCGCTGGCTGCCGCTTCCCTCCTTTGTGTGGGGCGGGAAGGAAGGAGCTGTCGGCCCTCTGCTCTGCCCGGCGTCGGCGGCGCGGGAGGCCGCCAGGTCGCGGGGCGGCGGGGCGGCCGCGGCATCGGAGCGGGCTGTGGTGGCGGGGTGGCCGAGCCCCGGCTCCTCAGCGGGCTGTGGGCGCTGCTGGGGGATCCGCACGGCAGCGGGTTCAGCGCCTGGGGCGCAGGGAGTGCCGCGGCGGGGCGTGCGGGGTGGCTGGGCTCGGCCCGGGGTGCACCTCTTCCCCCCACCCCCGTGAGGCGAGGGGGGCTCGGCCGAGGCGGCCGGCCCGGCTGTGCCTCCCCTGCTGCCTCCTGGGTGAGGGAGAGCCGGGGCTTCGGCCTCTCTGCCCTGTCCCAAGTTAAGCTGCTGTTTCTGCCAACTTGTGGGGGTTTAATAACTCTTAGCGGTGCGGGAGGCTCTCAGCCAGGTGAGAGCTTGAGGCGCTGTCACGTAGCGGCTGTGCTCGGCTGGACTGTGGGGCAGCGTGCTGGGGCCTCGAAGCTGGTTCTCCAGTACCTTGGTGTCGGTAACAAACTCTTCCTCTGCCTTGTGTCTAGGTGGCTTTGGCTGCCACGAGAGTGGTCCCAGGCGACGCCTGGCTGAGTTGGTACAGTTGGCGGAATTTCATGTGGTTTGGGTATGTGTGTAGGTGGGTCTGGTGTTAATCCTTGCCAGCCTGCTGTGAGCGTGGGCTGTAGTTTAAAACTAGGATGTATCTTCCTAAATGAAGAAAGAGCCCCTTTTGAAAGGAAGGCCATGCAGGGATACTACAGTATTTAATAATACCTGTCGTCAGGTAATGTTATGGATTCTGTATGTCCCTGTTTCTCAGAATAAATTAACACTTTTAAGGCGTCACAGTAGTTAAAAGTGTCCCTAGCAATGGCCTAGTGATTCAGACTGAGGCTCACAAAAACAGCTTGGGAAAGATGTATGCTGTCTTTTCTTATCGATTTTATTCTGTTCTTGAAAAAGCATTAAAAAAAAGAAACTACTTAATATGGAAACAAGACAGTCTTTTTGAGGCTGCTGCTTACCTTTAGGTGAAATGTCAGTTTAAGTAATAATGCCACATCGATGATTCTTTTTTTAAAAAATAAAATATTGGTTTTCTAATGCCTTAAATAGCAAAGGGCTCTCTGTGTGATTTTTTTAATTTTTTTTATATGAAAAGATGGAAGTGAGGCGGTGGGGGGGGAATTGATTGGTTCAGCTGTGTCTTGACAAATCAACTATAATCCAGACATCTGGGTTGAAGTACTAGGGATGAAATGCAGGAATTGGACTCTTTTTTTAATATAGATCTTTGTGTCCTTCTCAATCTGTTATTTTTTTTTTCAGGCCTTCCTTAGGGTCAGTAGTATTAAAGGTTTCTGTGTCTGATCAGTTCTGCTGGCAGTCATGGCCAACAGCTGATCTGTAAAGGTCAACCCCTTTATGAAGTCTGTGCGAGGTGTGTGTTTGTAGTCACTCCTGTGACACCTGGAAAAGGATAGGGTCCTCCAAATCTTATAAAATTTAGTGCCCTCATGGAAAAGAAAGTCACAGGTTACTTGTACCACCTAAGGAAGGAACTCAGCAGCTCAACTGTTGCAAGAGGCAGTAGTCAGTTGGGTGTGTTGCAGATAGTGACACACTTCACTCGCAAAAGAGAAGCAACAATATACTTTATTGATATTAAACAGTGAGTTA
This sequence comes from Strix uralensis, assembly GCF_047716275.1. NCBI lineage: Eukaryota > Metazoa > Chordata > Aves > Strigiformes > Strigidae > Strix > Strix uralensis. The sequence continues at coordinate 58,395,044 of NC_133974.1, forward strand.
ACAAAGCACAATGGTAAATGCGACCGGTTTAGCAAGATTCGATGGCAAGGTACACTTGATTAGTTACTGCACAGAATACAGGGTCAGCCAAACCTCTCAGGGACACCCTCCCGTTGAGTCATGGGGTTCAGAAAGGACCCCCTTACTTTCTAAAATCCTTCTCAGAGAGGAGTCTAGGTGAGGCTGGATCCAATCCTAGTCCCTGTTTTGGTCAGCGGTTTATGTCTAAAGGATTATATATGCAGAAATCAATCTATATTGCTTAGCTAAGATTTCAAAGTTCAGCATGCTCTTCATCACTGACTGAGTATCTGACATGATAAGGACTCTCTCGGCCTCAAGGAGTAACCTTGAGAGGTGTCCCTACACAAGGGGAGATTCTGGCATGCAGCCTGCTGCCCTGCAGGATTGCTCCACAGGCCTTGGGCTGTCTGCTATTTATAAAGTAAGAGGATTAATTTCTAGTCACTACTTGCATACCAGTAAGATGTCTGGCTCACTGTTCCAGACAGCCGTTGGCTACCGTGTTGCCATCTGTCCCCCAAAGTCCAGAGTAGGCTGGATGGAGCCATCCAACCTCCGCTGGTGGTTATGGCTTCAGTGGGGTCAGGGGGGCATGCTGCCACAGGGTGGTCATCTGGAGCATGCTGGTCAGACCTTCAAGTCAGGTGCAGCCCATCTTGCCTGTAACCCAGGTGGATAGATAAGGGAAAGTAGGGGCTTGGGGAGTAATTGTGGCAATGTAAAGGGGACAGAGGAAGAGTAGGAACCTGCAGAGGAGCTCCTTGTAAGAAGCCTCATCAAGAAAAGCTATGGGTACTGTTTGAGCTGTTACATGTGTGGGTTGTCTCACTTGAGATACAATGAAGAGGCTTCATATGCGGATGAGGCTCAGTTGGTTTTGCAGCATGTGTGACTTGAAAGGTGTGACAGAATGGAGAGCCCCAGCTGAGTGCCCTCTTGGGAAGGACTGTAGCTGTCAGGAGAAGATGTGGGAGTTTTTACTTACATGAAGTTCGTGACTTACAGGTTTGCATTATGTTTAGGTTGTTGAGTGATAAACTGACAGTCATGGCTGAAAACCACTTTTTAATCCATGCTTGACTGGAATTTGACAACTGTTTCATTAAATAATCTCACTGTGATTTATCACTGTTTTGTTAATTGAATGCATTGCATTGGGCTTGTGCATTTATTATTTTAGAATAGTATTGAATCTATGGCTCACTGAGCAAGACTTCACACAGAGGATTTAACTGCTCACGTGCCAAGAAACTTCATAACTGCTCATGAGTTTTTTATGGTGCTTTAGATGTCAGGGTTTGAGACTTTTCATTGTTCTCTGTATATTAAAAAAAAGATACCTGTCAAGTGTGAGAGATTTCTGTTTGGATGTCTTTTGAGACAGAGTGAGGAGTGTATCTATATACATGGCTAGATTGTGTGGGATTTATTTGATTCGGTAACTTTCAGAATTGTCACTGAACTCAAAAGTCAGACTGGCTGTTTCTGTTAGGATGATAGTTAAAAAACAAGGGCCGATCTTCTTTGTCTTTACAGACTTGTGTGTTGGAGGGGAAGAGTCAAAAGTATTTAGACTTTTTTTTTTTTAAGAGGCTAGTTAGTTGTGAACTGCCAATGAAGGTTTCTCTGACCAACAGGTATTTCATGGAATGCTGCCATTGAGAAACCACACCATGTGATGGCAGAAGTATTGTGTAGGTTTAAATAATATCAACAGTTTTCCATTAAAATAAGTGAAATAAGGAATTTCAATTCTAAAAGATTTGTGCAAAATAATTTGTCATTCATTACTAAAATGCTAGAGTTTTGAAATCCTGAGTCAGTAAAAGCTTTTCAACTTTTAAAATGTTCATTTTGTAGCTTATTCTGTAAATGAAATGTATTTGGGCCCCTCAGTGCATCTTTTAAATAAGATGTCTGTTACAAGTTAGTGGTGTGATGTTGTGGTAGTTTCAGTGCAGCATGTAAATATGCAACTAATTTGACAAGTATAGAACATTATGATCCATAACAGATCCACTGGATAAATGTGAATCTTCTCTTTAAAAAGAGATGGAGAAGTTGCCTAGAATGTCCTTTTTGTATTGACATCTCTCTGAATCTTCATTCCATCACTCCTTTCTCTTTCATGTGTGTATTTTTTTCTTTATTTGTAGTTTTGGGGTTGTGGTATGTGGTGTTTTGGGTTTTTTTTAGAACGGTGTCTCCCAAATGGGCTTCAGGGACCAGAGGGAACTTTTCTATTATTTCCCTATTTGTGATGACAGGATCAGTTAACACTTCATCTCTTAGCCTCTGAAGAACCTGCTTGGCTCCTCTTAGTGACAGAACCGGCCCTTGAGAGCACTCTGATCTGCAGCCAGTTGCTGTCGGTGAGCTGAGAAGCAGGCAGGTGAGTTGCAAGTGAAGTGACTTGATGTATTATTTCTTGACCCCGCACTGCCTTCAGGGGTCTGCCAGCAGGCAAGTGGGTCAGGGAGCTGAGCCAGGTCAGTTATCACTCTTTGGTTGGGATATCTTTTTTGAGTTAAATATTCTTCTGTGAGCATATGCTTAAAAAGAGAAAACAATTAAAAAAGGTAGTGGTGGTAGTAAGTATTTCTGTGAAGGTTTAAAATGATCAAACTGGATTACAAAATCAAGATTATTTGTACTGAAGTTCCTACAAAAGCCTTAACTGATATGTTTACTGACTTGGTTTGTTCTTGAAGTACATTCATCATGACTCTTGGTTATGTTACTGATTAAGTTTAAAAAACAGATCTTCAGTTTTATGAACTCCCTCCACTTTCTGTACATAATAGTTCCTAGAACAGCCTAAGACTCATAGGATGCCGTAGTACTTATTGCCCAACTCCCTTGCATGGAAAGGATCATAGCCAAAGCACTTGCTGCTTCTTTCTACACCACCGTTCTCAATTGGAGTGCTAAATCAAAGTCGAAGTAATCATCTAGAATTGGAGCGTGATGTCAGGAAGACTGAAAGCACAGCCTAGTAATTTAACCTTCACATTGAAAAGGCAAGAATTAGTTTTCTCTTGTCTTTTGTGAAATGATGACCTGCCCCAAGAGAAATTTTTCGTGGGAAAGGGATGCCTGTAATAGCTATGTAGCTGTAAGCCAAGGCATAGGAATGAAAAATTGAATGCAATTGCATGGAAAGACTGTTGGATTGAATGGTGATTGATACTTTTTTTTTTTAAGAAAGTAAAATGTACAAGCCTAAACCTGTTCTTATGAGCCAGGAGGCTGAAAACATAGTCTGTTTATTAAAAACAGATCTCAGATAAAGGCCCAAGTTGTTGGATTAGCGGTGTGCCATTCTGGGCATTTGTAGTACTATCTTAGCAATTCCACTGGCAGGAAGAGCAACATGTTATTTGGAAAGCTGTGCTAAGCTTTCTGACAAGTGCAGATTAAGAATGAAAATACCTAATTATCTCAATTTTGTAAATTGCTTAGCATTATTTAAAATTTTATATTGCTTTGGTATTTCACATAATTTCTTTATGAAGAGTTACTAAAAATCTGTTCTCTCTACCCTTTTTTCCATATATGTTAGCCTTCACCTGCTTACTTCTTCAGCTTCTCTCTGTTCCTCTGAGTTGGTTGTTTGGGTTTTTTTCCTGTCTGAAGATTAAGCTCGTGCATGCTGAAATCTGGGATTCTGGAATTGTGAGTCTGTGCCTATAGCCCTAAAAATACATTGGGTTGTTTTAGTTGTGTTTCTATCAGACTTGCTGTAGTTGTATTATATCTGCTTGATTGTCTTGGCCAATGTAGCATCTAGAGCACAGTCACAGAGGATGATCAGAAGCAAAGGCAGGATTAATCTTTTTAGCTTCAAAGCCCAGTTCTTAAAGCATACATACCCTTGGTTTAAAAAGTACTTGCTTTGGTCTTAAGGCTTGAGTTGTGAACCTGTCAGATGATTGTTCCTCTCATTTTTCTGCAGAAAAATGTAGTGTTTCCTAACTTACAGTACACCATGTCTACTGTCTAATTTATTAATGCATTATAGGTCACTTTGCATCTGATGAGATCTGTTTTATCAATTCTCTGAGTTTATTTTTATCTTGGTTTTTATCCTGATCTTTCCCTTTTAAAAGATTGTAACTTCATCATTTTACGATCATTCATCAGTTTCCTTCCACTTTAGTTTTCTTAGCTCATTTCTCTTTGTTGGTTCAAGTGAAATTTAGAAGCATCTCATAAATATGTAAGCAGCAAGTCAACCCAGCAAAACTGTTTTACTAGCTTTTTTTATAGATACATTCCAACAACCTGCTGTCATTCTTCCTACTTTATTTTTGCACAAATTGTCTGAGTAATCAGTCTGTCATATCCTAGTGAAAAAAATCTGTTCCAAATATTGTGACAAGTTTCATAAATATTTTTAGTTATCCCAAGACAGCAACCAAGTTTTAGTCTTTGGATGTGTTTTTTTTCACTCAGCTACTTCTGTCCTTAGTTTTTACATTCATCCTAGCTTAACAGGAAAAAATGTTTTATCTGTTATGCGTGGTAATTCAGTGGCAGCCATCAGAAACAGCTATAAAAAGTTGAAGATAAAGTGAAAAAAGTTTTGTACTTGCTGAAAAATAAGATTTTGGAGGCAGAAAAAGAATGTGTGTGTATGTTTACCTAATACAAGCTCTTCTGATTTTGGCAGAGTACAATTGTCATATATTCCTCTTTCAATTCCTTTGTTAACTTTCTCCTCTTAATGTTTTCGGCCCCCAAATAATATTCTGTAAGTTTTCTTAGCTTGAACTGCTGTCCTTTTCAGTTCCAGTTGTAAGTTTGGGGTTTTTGGCTCAGGGAAGGGTGTGTAGGGGAGTTGCTCTCTTATAATAATTGAGTTGGTTAATCTTATGCTGAAGAACTCTGATGTATTAGAGACTTTTTGTTTATAGTAGTTGCTCAGTGGGTATCAAGAAGCATAGTATAGTTTACTTGAACCAAGCATCTGGGCATTATCTACTTACGGAAGCTGAGAATATAGCCCAAAAGTATTTTGGGGCATGGTTTTGTGGGTCGGGGGTAGGTAGGAGGTGTTTGGGTTTTTTTCACTCTGGAGCTTTGTCCAAACTTGGAAACTTCAATTATCATTTAAACTTTAAAGAGTACTTAAGAGGACCTTCAAATTCCTGCCTCTGTCTCCCCACCTTCCAGTCCCATTTTGGGGAAAAACCTTCAGTCTGTTTTTTTCACATAAGGTTGTAAGAACTTTGGCTACATCCATGTCTAGTTTTGGCAGCTGAACATACTGTTGTCCTTGCTAAGGCAAGTCTTAACTGTTTTATTTTGACTTTTCATCTGGACCCAAAGGGATGCCACTTAACTCAAACTTTGTGTTTGTTTTTAATTTTAAATGACTTTCATAAAGTTATGCCATATGAGTTGGGCTTTGCTAAGCAAGAACAGTATGGTCCTGGCAAGCACCAACATCCCTTTTTCAAAAAAGGACAGGAAAAGTTGCTGTGAAAGATAAAAAGGAAAGTAACTAACTTCAATTTATGTTTCTAGGTAATAATATCCTGAGTTTGTTCATCGGTTTTAAATATTATAATTCTACTTAGTCGTAGGATATCTTGCAGATAGAGATGAGTTCTAGTCTTGGACTCTTGATTAGTCATATTCACCTTGTAAGGTATGAGAGGCTTTTATCAAACGCTGTTGGAGAGTGTTGGTTACTATTGCTACTATTAAGTTATTCTGGTTGCAGACAGAGTACAGCTCTTGTAGGCATCAGTATTTGCACTACGAGAAAACTTTTCACAGTGAGAAACCTAATACATTATCTTCAGTTAAAAATGTCAAAAGACTCAAAGGCAGAAACTGTACTGTCTCAGAAGGCACAATTCTGTATGATCCTGAAATGCTGGCAATTCATGCAAATCTAACATCTGTGTCTAAAGAGCTGGATATCCCATTTCAATTAATGTGAATGTCAGAAGCATGCAGGCTTGCTTGTTCTGGTTTTTCAACCTCATTTTCCTTCTTCTGTTCTGTCACCTGACACTAAGGGGACAGAGGTTCTTCTAAGGATCCTGGGTGGATGATGATGGCACTAAGCTATAGTAACAATCAAAACTTTATTTTCTTAACAGGATATTATGGTTAGTATAACACAGAATTTATTATTAGAATGACACGGGATTTCTACAAGCAGGATCAATGTGGTACAGTTTCTAAGTAGTGTAATACAGCATTTATGATACAACTTAACAATTTCTAATCACCTGGACCCTCTGCAGGTCGGGTCAAATCTTAATAGATGGTTTGCTGTATCAATGTGATAGTCATAATCTAGACTTGAAAATCATATAACAGAATGCAAGTCCCTTCCTCAGTCCTGGGAGGAAGCAGGCAACAGTGGAGGTGTTCCTGGTCACCGGGCCGTCCCCGGTCTCACTGTCCAGCAGCAGTTTGGGTCCAAGTGCCCCACTTAGGACTGTAACTGCTTGATGTTACAGACAGTGCTCTGTGTGCTGTTATGCTTCCCTCGGGGTCATCAACAGCACCTGGCTGGCCGTGTGCCTGGGACCTTCAAGGCTGGCAAGAAAGGGAGTAATCGGCCTGGCACCCAGGAACCTTGAAGCTGGGAGGGAGGGGAAAAAAATCTGTTTGGTTTGTCTACTTGGTTTGCAGGACCTTCAGGGCCTGATAATGAGGGAAAGGGAAAGCAGAGAACAGCTTCTTTCCTTATAAAATGGCGTTAGCTATGCTAACCACGTTACCAGGGGTTGGGAGCAGAGAGTACCAGTCATGTATACATGCTTCTTTCCTTTTCATGAACCTTGTGAGAATGTGAGGGAGACACTAAATAAAAGAACTTCTTAAGCAGTCATTTTGTCTCTTTCTTACTGCTTTTATTCAGCATTCGATTTCGGTTGTTTTAGGGACCTCTACCTTGTATAGAAATTGGTAAGCATGATCCAGAGGAGATTGACAAGGTGTTAGCAGTTGTTCATCAGGTTCAAAGAAAACAGGATGTAATGGATTCCACACCTTAATCATTAAAACAGTATGTTGAATCCTTCTAAAGCTGGTATGTATTGAGACTCTGAGTATGTGGGTTCTTTCTTGGTTTATGGATGGGAGGTTTGTTTTTTTCTTTTCTGTATCACCATCCTCAGTAGTCAAAATCCTTCTTTGTTTGGGTACTATTGGGAAACAGTCATTCCGGTTTTGTCTTAATTGTGGAAAACTAGTCCATGATGAAATTGTACATCTGTCAGTTGCTACAGGGGCCTGCTTAATGGGATTGGACTGATCTGATAATGAAACGCTGTACTCAACAGCCTGCTGTGTACTACAGTCCATAGGCTGGGCCACTGCATTATGTAAAGCACTGTCATTTCTTAACAATGTTGAACCACATTCTTAAATAATGTCTTTAGCATCTCAGTACTCGCCAAATTAGTAATAATTTTCTTTGTGTTCATGTATCTAGCAGGGCAGACAATTGAAGAAATAAGCTATCAGCTAAACTGAGGAACTCTAGTTTGAAAATTAGACCTCTTAATTCACCTTCTTCTAGAATGAGATAAATTACATTTTGGATGTGTGAGGTTTCCTGAATCTGGAGTCGCTAGCTTAGACATCATCTTTTTAGATGCCTGAAGATGGCTGAAATGTAGTATGCCTGGAGTGTCTTATTACTTGTTGCAGAGTTACTCAGTTATATCTGATGTGCAGTTGAATTATGAGAACGCATTGCTTAAGCAGAGGTTTAAATCCTGTATTGTAAAAGAAAGTTGGGAAACTTAAATTGCCTACCATGTTCTTGTGCAACTTGAGGCTTTTCTGAGAGAACTCCTGGTGGTGAAAGCCAAGGAGCCAGCTGAAGAATGGTACCTCACTGAGACCTTTTCAGGGCTTGTGAGTACTTTCTTGAAGATTTAAAGCTAATTCAGGAGGCTGTCAGTGTGAGTAGCTTGGACATACATAATCTCTGCTCTCCAGGTGAGCTACAGTCTCTTTTCATCTGTTCAGGATGGATTGTTGGCTAACTTTCTTTCCCATGTTGCTTCTTTTTTCTAAGAGAAACAGCTCCTGTAATACAGGAACTCCTTTTAATAAATACCACTGTGATAATTAAGTTATTCCCAGCTCCCAGGGATTGAATTTCCTCCTGCTGCCTTTTTCCATAGCATTGCATTACAGACAGAAAATAAGCAAGTAGGGTGCTGTCCCCTCAATCTGGGGAGTTCCCTGAATATACTATCTTCCTGCATATGAGCTTTTTGCTTGTTTGACACTGCTTTTTTGCTGGTCATGACATTTTGATGAAGTGCTGTAACAGTCTTGAGATATTATATATTACGATGGTACATGACTCTTGCTAAACCAGTATCCTGATTTTTTTACTATCACCTCTTTGCAGAGACTGCATGTGGTATAATAATATATATCAGATGAGGCTTGTGGAGGGAGGTAATTATCTTTTATTAGACTGGCTTATAACGGGACAGGGCATCATGCAAGCTTGTGGTCACACAGTGACCTTGGAGGACTTATGTGCCCAGATGCACATCAGGTCTTTTTTCCAGCTATATTAGTTAGTCTAATAAAAGGTATTACCTCTCCATTGAAACATTGCCTGACTTGCAGCCTTCGTGATCTAAGGATGCAACGACACGTCAACCATTACCGAGGCTGACCAAGATGCTCTTCTGTGTACTGTTTCCAGTTCCCCCCTCTCTCGTTTGCCATAGGCACTTTTCAGGTCTAGGGTTTTTATATTCAAGATGTGATGAAGTCCTCTTTTAATCAATGTCATCTTGTCTTTAAGTAAATTATGACACAGAATTTGTCTAAATTGAAATGGAAAATTTTACTTCGCAGGGCCTCTGGCATCTTTCAACATCACTTTAGAGCTTGTTTTTAATAAATGAGACCCAGGTGAATAACTCTGGGAACCTAAAGGTCATCCATGCTTCAGGTATAAGCATGTGTGATTTATCACCATGTCATGTTTGTTTGCTTTAAAACTTATTTGTGTTCATGAGCTACACAGTGCTTTATGGGATGACAGTTACTGTTGCCTTTCAGTGAAGGATACTAGAAACTTGGTTTTGATGCCTGCTTTATGCAGGATGTATTTCCTGCTTGAGATAACTAAATTCAAAAGCAGTTTAATAAGGTGTTAGGATATGTCACTAATGATCTATTCACTTGCCCTGTTTTATTTCCATAAATCTCCTCTGTTTACATGTAAATAGGCTTTACTTCATGATGAAGGAAGCATTTGGTGATTGTTTTGAGGAGTTTAGTGTTACTTACAAAATCCCAGTTTCCTATCACCTTTTTTCTATCAGCGTTGGGCTTTTTAAGATCTACAGAAATATTTCCCTTGAATTTTTAGGGGGAAAAAAACTCTTTGGAAGGAAGTTATTGATCTTAAGCAGAAGCAAATGAGGCATCAACAGCTCTGAGGCAATGAGTAACCATAGCTACTAAGTGATGCTAAAATAAAAAACTTTAGATAGTTTAAAATTGTGTGATTATGTCCAGCTTGCTTATGTATCTCTGACACTGAGGAATATACTAGTGTCCACCTGTAACTGCCAGCTGTGTGGACTTCTAAGACCTATTTTAAATAAGAATATCTAGTGGTGGTTTACATTACTACTCTTCAGAATTCCTTATACCTGGTTACTCTGAGGTATTTCAGATGGAATATTTAGTGTCTTTCCTCTTCTCATAAATGAGTGTGTGTGTATGTGTGTGGGTGTATATAAATAATATCAATATGACATATCTGTCTAGGCAGCTACAATGATCAAGATGGAGCCAGCAAGGCTCCTTTCCAATGGGTGTTTGACGTGATGGTTTTCATACTGTTAACAATCCCTGTAGTACATCTGTTCCATTAGCAATAAAAAGCCTTGTGTTGGCAACGTCTAATGGCTTACCAGTATGTAAGTTCGTGGGCTTTTTTTACTGTGATCCAATTAGTTACTGAGAAAACTGCTTCTTTTTTTTAAGAGCTGAAAACATAGCCATAGTGTCCCACCATGTATAAATTTTCATAAACTGTGTGCATTTACTTTTCTAGTAAAATGTACAAATGCTCCACAGGTCTTATAATGATTATCTGAAGAAGCCAAATTTCAGTGTGCTTTCAATGTTATTGAAATTACAATACTTCACTAACTAATAGGAGAATGGGGAAGTATTTGATATCCCTCCAGCTGTAGCTTTCTCCAAATACTATAGGTTTTTATTATGACTCTTGAAGATGACACATTAATTTTAGTCAGTTACCAGTAGATTATCCTTACCTTCACAGGGTATCAGTACTCTGACTCTTCACTTTGCAACCTCTTCAGGGTATTCTTTTGTTTTGGAAGCATCCTTAATCCTAGGAAAGAGGAATTTAATATAATTAATGCCATATCATGGTTCTGAGTTTTTTGTCTTATGATTACAAACAATAACTATGACATGTTGCTTGTCTTGATTGTGAATGAACGTCTAGAGTTAGGCTGATGTAGGAAAGATTATTTTTTATTAACTATTGAGTGGCAAGTGGTCTGTTCTCCAGTTCCCACCTCCACCCTGAATGTTGCATTACAGCCTTATAGTCAAACTCTAGGCCTGTCACAAAAGCAGTAAGTGAAACAGATGATAAAACTTAACTTTCTGCAAATGACTGACCCAGGTGGTGTTCTGCACGGATCTGTGTCATTAAAATGGTATCTCCTATAAGTTTCTCTTAGAATTGTAGTCTCTTTTTGTCAGATCCAGTCCAGGAAACACTTCCTCTCTTGATACTGAAGTCATCAAAATGTGAGAGTAGTGGTTTTTTTATTGCCTTTGCAAAATACACACATAGGATGATAAGTGGTTACTTAAAGAAAAGATCATTTGATTACAAATCATGGATGTGCTCCATAGCTATTTGAGTGATTTAAATTTTATACTTCTATATGAGTGATTGTAAATGAGCAAAACCTTTTTCAGAACTTCTTTTTTAACATGGTAGACTTTGTAGTACTTGAAGTCTATGTCTAAAGCTTTTTCAAGCCTCTTTCTGAATGGAACTCCTGGAAAATTTGTGATGGGTAAGAACAGACACATCCAGCACTTTCAGTATTAGCTTATTTAGGTTTGTTTTTACCAGCTGTGTTTTGCAGGTCCCTTAAAAGTAATTCATGATCCACAGACTTGAGACACTGGTTGGAAACAGCTGTTCTCAAACTCACATAAAATTTCTCATGTTTCTTTTTTTTTTTTTTCCTATGTTCTTAGACAGTAACTGTTCTACCACAGAGCTTAAGAACTTACAGCTCTTCTCTAGAGTACCTGGTGGTGTTCAGGACATACTTACTCTGACATGGCTGGAGCTACACTCAGTCTACACTTGAATTCATAGCTTATGGATAGATTGATTACAATGACCATAGTAGCTAATTAGTATAGAGTCAGTACTGCCCTGAGCTCTAACTCTTGCTAGTTCTTTAGGTTTTTGTGGTCTTAAAACAACTCTGATGCAGATGATAGAGTTTTTAGTGTGTTCTGATGTGTATTTTTCAGGGTCAAATATCTGATTGAATAAAGCATATTCTTCATGGCATTCTGAAATTATGCCTTATGTGACAGTAATTCTTACTACCTACATATGGTCATTCTAAATTGCTGTTCTTAAGAATATGTTTATTTTTAAGCATTCAAGTTAATATCATGCAGCATTGAAATGGCATTTGTTCAGTCTTGAGACAAAGAACCTCAAAGTGTGGAAAAATATTTTAGTAGTCACACTCTCCTGTTAGCCTGGTAATATGAATACATGGAAATTGAGGAGTTAGCTTTTTTATTAGACCCATTTGGAAAATATTAACTTCCTGAAAGATATGCTACATTAACTATTGCTATGCTACTTAATGCTTTATCTGAAATATTGAGAAAGAATGTTGTGTAACTTGAGTTTAAACTTTTACATACTAGTTGTATGGGGCTGTAATTCAGCAAGCAAGGATAGAATTTACTTAAATGAAAACATTTTTTTATATTCTTGGGACTGTTACCTGGGATCATTCAGTTCCCTATGGAATTTTAAAGTGCCGTATCTGTTTTCTGGATTAGTTTGAAAAGTCATGGTACAATTAAAGTATTGACTGAAATGGAGTTTGAAGCCTTCAGAGATGAGAGGGTTTTGAAGGACTGTATAAAAATAGGGTGCCTTGCTGAAAGAGTAGAAAAATAAGTTGGTGGCTTCACAGCTCTAGTCATCAGAGAACAACATTCCTTTCTATGACAGATAATATGCTGTTGCTGCTCAAGCTGTTCAGATAGTGAGGTTGATAGTTTGTCTACAAAGGTTCCCATAAAAACACTAAACAACTAAGAGGACAAAAATTATTAAATTAAATGTGGTGATTATGATCAAAATGTCATGGAAAATTTACTTCTCTTGAAAAGGAATTTTGATAAATTCAATGTATCAAATTTCTGAATTTGAGCGTACAGTGTTAGGAAGCCTATATTTGATCCTTGTTGATGTTGATTGTCAAATCCATGTTATCAGTGACTGAAGTTCAAAGTCCTCACGTACCATGTAACATCTACACTTGGAGAAAGCAAACTACTGGAGATCCATCCACTCTGTTGTCCCTTTAGCAATGCTGAAGCAAGGGCATCTTAGAGGTTACTCAGTACTGTCATTAGGTATCCTCATTTCTCTGTTTGTGCCCATACCAGTCTTCTCCTCACGTTCTGTGAATAACCTGAACTTAACTCAGATAATTCCTTGTGTAATAAATAGGACTATATAGTTTTGAATCTTTTTTTTTTTAATTTTGTTTTACACTGAATAAAGATTTGATTATTTCAGAGAAAATGGCAGCTTGGTATAGGGCAAAGTTGTGGGGGGTTTGCCTACAAGCAATCACTGAGTTGTTTTTTTTTTTCTTTCAGAGTCTGGAAAATCAGTGTGATGGGACAGAAAGTAGAAACAAAGCTGAAGCTGGAGTTGGCAGCCTCAGTCAATGAAGAGTTGGAGCAGACAAATCTCAGACACAGAAAATGATGGCTGAAGAGTAAGAGCACTGAACTTAATTTTAAAGGGAAAACAATACCAGAATTCTTAGATCTGTGTAAGCAAGGAAAATGATCTTGGAGTTGAACATTGTTGGCCTCTGTGTAACAATGAGGGGACAACTTTGCTGTAAGCAAGTCAAACTAATATCCTTCCTCCTTGTTTCCTGTTCGCCTTCGGCTGTGTCTGAAGTTGTTCTGATTCATGGCAATTCTTTCAGCATGTTCTAGCTTGTGGTCATAGCTGGTTTGTGTTAGCTGGTTTTGAACTAAAAAATGGTTAGAGTAGTAGGAGAAAAGGAGAGTATTATATGGAGCAGGAGTGTATGGTAGGAAGGGTTAGTAGGCATTCCATGTTTGAATGTAGGAAAAGAGGAATGAGATGGCTCGAAAAAGTGTGCCACCCTCCATCCCTGCTTGGCCTGCTCTACTCAGGAGTTAAGAAAAAGAAATGGAGCTTCTAAAAACTCCCTTCAGATACTAGGAGGCTGGGAGCTGTCCCTTATGTTGACAGGAACAAGAGTGAGAAAAGGGACCCTTTTTCTGTCTCTGTGGAGACCTCTTCCTTACAGGCCTGCTGATTTTCAGGGTATTACTCCTTTTCACTTGTCAGGTTATGAGTTGAAAAGTGAGTCTTAGGGCTTTTTATGTGTTTGGAAATGGAGTTAAAGCAGAAAAGGCAGTGGTAAGGGGAAAGTGTTCAGTGAATGTAAGCTATTGTGGTCCAACAGTTGCTCCAAATGAGTCAATGAGGTGCTGTTGAATGTGAATGGAGTTCTGCCATGTACAAAAGAAAGGCTTCAGAATGGCAGCTTGAGTTCAGTGTTGGTATGAGGTGGGAATGTTGCTTTTGTTTCAGCTCCCTTTCTGATGAGAGTGCAAATGCCAATTCTTAGTGCTACTCCTCCGTTGCATTAAGAACAAATGTCCTAGTAATGTTTTTAAAAGGGAATTTAAGTAGTATTCAGCATACGGGTATACCAGAATTAACATACATTGTGGACTCTGAAACTTCCACCTGAGATGCTAATGAAATATATCTTCTGGAACAAAACAAAAGACGTGTGAAATCATTGTTTGCTGCTTTAAATCAACTGTAGTTCTTTCAGACAGTTCAGTAATACTTGTGACCTGTCAGGTAAACTCTAACAAACTTGAACCGTGCATCCTTTGGTTTAAATGTGCCTTTCTAGAATATGCTTAACAGTGTTTTAATCCTTGACATACCTTTTTGCTGATGTTGGGTTACCTCACAGGCTCCACTGCAGAATGGTAATTTACTGAAGCCTTTTAATATGGATTAAGTCTATTGTATTTCCCTCCATCTTTTCTGATGGACTGGAATTAAAGAGCTGTTGAGCAAAGATGTCTTGTTTTGATTCCATGCTTTAACTACTTTGCTACAAAGCAAAAGATCAAGTAAGTCAATAGCAAGACCTCTGTTGTGTTTTGACACCAGGAGAACAGAACAAAAACTTAAGAAAATATAGTGATTGCCATCTGTATACTTCTGTAATTGGAGCTGGTTACCCTAAAAGTATGAGTGAGCGCTTCAACAAGGCTGAGATTGAGAAGCTTGCTGCCAGTCTTGAAGAGTTCAGAGCATAACTAACTGATTTCACATCTCTGCTGCGGGGGATGTGAAGCTACCACCATTTTGTAAACAAAGTGAAAATTAGATTAAGATTTGCATAAGGCTGTAGTGTCATTAAATCATTTTTCACCCAATTCCATGCTATAGTCAGTAGACCTTGTCTGTTGTGTGTCAGTTTGAAGTGTTTCTATTGCTTAAAAGATTTACCTCTCATAAGTCTCCTTAGGCTTCTCCTCAGTTGCAGGATCATTAACTAACACATTCTAAGAAATAATCCAGTCCTGATTGCTGTCTTCAGTTTAAAGTTATGAAAAAAATTGCTTGTTAGTTGACTATTCACTATGTATGCACACAGAGGCACCCATATTCTTGCACCCATGTGGCCTGCAGCTTCCAGAAATGCTGCAAATGAACATTACTTGAGTTGAAATTATGTGGGTTTGTGATAACAAATAATTTTGCTTACAAGAAAATGCTTTGCCTTAGTACAGACCTTCTCCCTTTGCTCATACAGCTTGAGAGAGAATATGCATCTGCACAGTAGTACTAATAGGTTAAAACAGAACTTACTCCATAGAAACATACTACAACTGAGGTGCAAGACAAGTCAGTTAAGAAAATATAGTCGTGGGCCACGTACAAACCAAAATTTGCTTCACCATTTGCATTTCAACTCCTGTCTGGCATGGTTAGTAACTTAAGGAGAACTCTTTAACTGGGTATATGTTATCCAAAGATTTGTGTAAAATGAAACAAACTAAATTGTGTTTATTTTATGCAGTTAAGCATGTGGCTGACTTTAAGTCACCTTTGGTTTTTTTTAGTAGGTCTGAACTTTTGCTATGGTTAGCTTTTATTGGAACACTTCTAAATAACTCTATTTGCTGTTGCACAGCATATGGTGTCTTAATGCTTTCTTTTTATTTTTAGTATGCCAGAACTATGTGTTCCTCCCTACAGCATGAGCTGGCTTTCCTTGTTCACATTCCTTGCGGTCCATCTGCCTATAAATGTTTTTAGAGTGCACTGAATGATGATGCTAAGATACTGATTTATTAAGTCATTAACACTAAAAATCAAACACAACATTTTGTGGTGCCTTTGGTCTGAACACATTCCACTACCACCCCAAAATCAAGTAGCCTCTGTTTTTTAACTAAAATCTTATTTAGAGGCTTTTAATCTAAAATCAGCATTTGTCACATTTGTTGAGAGCATCTTTGGGAGCAAATCTGAAATATTCTCCTCTAGGATGCCTAGCGTTTTGTGAGAGGAAGGATCGAAAGATTACTTAGATTACTTGTGATTAGGGCAGGCAGTGTAAAACAAGGTCTGTCAGACTTGGGGAGAATCTGAGTGTTTTTTCCAAGCCATTGTGAAATGAAGGAGCCTAAAAGAGGATACATGCCTGTTAAAAAATATAACTTGCTAGCTGAGTTGTGTCTGAGAGGTGATTTTTCACTGGATAATCCTCATCCGAAACAAAACTATTGGGATGTTGTGATACAAAACACTGTATATTTGCAAAGCAGCAGAGGTTGCTACCTCTTCTGCTTTACCTTGGTGGTTATTGATCTAAAAATACTAACAAACTTAGTAGCCTGTAGTTCACAAGTTGCATTTTTCACAGTGGGCTCCTCAGGGTTATTGAGCACATTTTAGAAGCAACACTGGCGTTGAACTGCTGTTAAGCAGGATTCCCAGATCTTGTGATCCCACAGTGGAAAAAGGGAAAACAGGTGGTAAGGCTAGATACTGTGGTTCTTTCCCTTTTTACCAGTGCTCTGACAGCTTTCCCTAGGACGCTTTCTCTTTAGAAAAGAGATAAAATAATAACTGGCCAAGCATACACAGAGCCTGTCAGCCTCTGACTCCTACTATCTGCAAATCCTTGGGTTTAAGAGTTGGTCCTTTACTCGCTTACGCAGCAACAAACAATTTTATTCTTTATTTTAAAAAAAATTAAATATTTTGTTGTCAGTATATGGCATGCTTCATTCAGTAACACTGTAGTTAAATTAGTGTTGTCTGTCAACGCCTATGTACAACTTTAAAAAAAAAATCCTGAGTAAACAGTTGATTCATAGCAGTATCTCTGTATTCTTTGCCAGTTCGAGATCAGTATCTAAAAAGTAGAGCAGCATACACCCACAGTCTTGTATGTAGTTATACTTTTGTATTTAATATCAGCATTTTCTAATACAGTTCACTTTTCCTCAGGGTAGAAAAGGTTTTGATGTGAGAATTCCGTGCTGTGTTTGAGTCTGTATAGACAGCTTTGTACTCGTAAATGGGCATATTGTTCTCATTAACAGCTGCTCAGGGATGAGCAGAAACCACCACTGGTGAAAACCTAGATAACATCAGGAAAGGAGAAATAGGCAGAATTGATGCTGCTTCACCTGGATCAGCAAGGCAGGTATTAAGTCAAAGCCCTTCAACACTCAAATCAGCATTGCATCCAGGTTTGGATCTTCTTTGGCAGAATGCTTGGGAAAGTGAGTCTTAAATACCTGTGAATAACATGCTACTTCTGGCATGTCAGTATCCAAAATCTGGTGAGTTAACTGAACTTTTTTGTAAAAGCATGTCTGTCTACCCCCTTTATATTAATTTCCTCTATGATGCAGCTTTTTCTTCAAAGCCTCGTGCTGGTGACTAAGTATAGCAGCGTCCAGCTTATGTGAGTTATCTCAAATGGGTATTTAAAGGGTTGGGCTCTGATTAAAATCCCACTGATCCTACACTTTAGGTAGTAGGGTGACTCAAAATGCCTTTGTCAGATGTCTTTAACCTCTCCAGCTGTCCTGTCAGTGAGGATGAGTCAGAAGCTGGAGTCCTACAACTAACGCTCACTAAATCTGGAAGGCTCAACTGTTAGCATAACTGATTTGGCAGCTTGGGGCAGGATGTGGACTGGCACATTACTGAGGTGACAGCAGCCTTTCCGGAGTGCTGCTGCATCTGTCAGAGAAGAGAGGAAAGTGTCTCGATCCTGATCCTTTGTTTTATTCTACACTGACAGGGAAAACATATTTTCCAGGAGAACTGAGCTGACTGTGGTCTTATAGTAGAAACAGTGTTCACAGGAACTTCTCAGGCTGGTTGTATGGTGAACATTTTCTTCACTCTCTATGCAGAAAGAGTAAGTCTGGTATTTGAGGGAATTGCAGCACATGCATGATACAGCAGGTGACTGGTCTGCAGCCCCCCTGAGCCTGAAAGTAGGTGGCTGGCCCAGTCAGAAAAGTCTCCGTTAAGACTTGGGCATCCCTACTGTTTAGTAGATATATACAGTGTACATGCAAACTGAATTCATGTGTTCAGTCCTTATGTATCCACACCTGTGTCAGCTGACACGAAGGGGACAGAGAGGTTCTTCTAGGGATCCTGGGTGGATGATGATGGCACTAAGCTATAGTTACAATCAAAACTTTATTTTCTTAACAGGATATTATGGTTAGTATAACACAGAACTTACTATTAGAATGACACGGGATTTCTACAAGCAGGATCAATGTGGTACAGTTTCTAAGTAGTGTAATACAGCATTTATGATACAACTTAACAATTTCTAATCACCTGGACCCTCTGCAGGTCGGGTCAAATCTTAATAGATGGTTTGCTGTATCAATGTAATAGTCATAATCTAGACTTGAAAATCATATAACAGAATGCAAGTCCCTTCCTCAGTCCTGGGAGGAAGCAGGCAACAGTGGAGGTGTTCCTGGTCACCGGGCCGTCCCCGGTCTCACTGTCCAGCAGCAGTTTGGGTCCAAGTGCCCCACTTAGGACTGTAACTGCTTGATGTTACAGACAGTGCTCTGTGTGCTGTTATGCTTCCCTCGGGGTCATCAACAGCACCTGGCTGGCCGTGTGCCTGGGACCTTCAAGGCTGGCAAGAAAGGGAGTAATCGGCCTGGCACCCAGGAACCTTGAAGCTGGGAGGGAGGGGAAAAAAATCTGTTTGGTTTGTCTACTTGGTTCGCAGGACCTTCAGGGCCTGATGATGAGGGAAAGGGAACAAATATGTTGTGACCCACTCGGTCACAGAGAACAGCTTCTTTCCTTATAAAATGGCGTTATTTATGCTAACCACGTTACCAGGGGTTGGGAGCAGGGGGTACCGGTCACACACCTGCTGCTGGTTTTGGTAGTGCCATCCTACGGATGTTAAGTAGAAACACCCCTCCTCACAGTGAGGATAAACAAAGAGTTCTCAGAAAGTCATCCTGTGCAAACTGTGGTTAGAGCCCGTATGTCAGATTTATGGCCTTCCCTGCCTTTGAGCCTTCAAACAGAGAGCTCTGCGCTTCATGGTCACCTGGCAACTGCGTACACAATACCAGAGAGAGTGTTTTTTCTCTTTTCAAGTTACATCATCTTGATTTAGCCATAGTTACAAACTATTGTCAGGTTATAGATTTTTTTTTTTCTTTATCCAGAGAAACTCCACAGATCTAACAGCAAGTGTTTGTAAATTCTGAATGAAATATCAATGGACTTGTAATTTTAGGTCTACAGGCATAGACAAACATTGTGTTTCTGTATTTTGTTGACGGTTACCCTGGCTACATGTTTGAGTACACTTGTGTTTTGGTTTTGCTTTTAGTATCGTGTTAAAACTCTTACACAAATAGTGCTTTCATTTGACTTCCACAATATCTCCTACATGCTTCAATAGAAATGCATACAGGAAAAAAGATTTAGTCCTAGTTTTATAATGGCATTTTAATTGTCCTCTTAAAAATACAGTTTTTACAGAGGTAATCTTAAAATTTTCAACTGTCTTAGAAGATTTTTTTTTTTTAAAGCCATCTGGATTTGGAGTGGTCTGGTGAATAGTTGTGAAAAGAAACTAGTCTGTATAATAAGGTTACTAAGCCTGAGATCTGCTTTAGGGTCAGAATAAAACTGCAATAAAAATGTTCAGGTTCACTAATGAGGAAAGAGTACCTTGACAAACCAAGATTTTGAAAAGTTAGGGAAACTGGCAAGCTAAAAGGGCAGAAAATCTTTTAAGTGTAAAGGCTTGCTAAGGAGACAGTTTATGGGATTGGATGAATCTCTTAAAAAGTAATCTTTCTTCCAGCCTCAGAACAGATGCAGCTACCCTGGGAATGGTAGAGGAGTCATGTAAGAAAGTGAGAGCAAGGCAGCACACCAGTGGTATTTTAAGATTTGGCAAGGGTATACTCTATAGAAAGTATCCCTGATGTTTTCCACAATTTCAGGTGTTTTCTGAAACTAGTGGAAGAGTTGCTGTGTGTTTGGATTTAATTCCTACGCTTGTTTTCACTGTTGGAAAAAACTTGAAGTGGTCTGAAAGTATGCTTTTTCCATGGCTGAAATTATGCATTGTGTTATCACACACAGCTTACACTCAGGTTTACTTTCTCTTTTCAGAATACATCCATCCAGTACAGATTGGGTACTCAGACATCAGAATAGAAGTTGCAAAAATCAAGAACATCTAGTAAAAAAAGTACTGTATTCTTCTGCCTGCTATTTATTTACATAAAGAGATTTCTTATAACCCAAGGCTATATTGTTTCTAATACTTTCTTGTTGACACAAATTTTGTTTTGGCACTTGTCTGCTTGGAAAATACCAAGCACTTGGAATATGGTTTTAACCTATGCTTCGTCCTATGATTTAAAGTATTTGAAAACAGAATTGTCTTGCTTTTATTGCATTTTACCCCTGTTCATAAATATTTCACCGGGAGGAGAGAATCTCAAGGTATAATATGCCTTAACTCAAGCTTCCTAGCTCTTCATTTCCACTCCTAGACCATTCTTGCAGCCGGGATGATGCAACTGCTTTTGCACCTGAATTACCTGAACTGGATTATAGAACTGATACCGGTTAAAAATTTATTCACCCTCAGGTGTTTAACGAATTATTTTTTATATAGTATTTTAAATCCAATTTGCCTTGATCTGATAGTTATTGCATCATGGTGCAGGGGGTGGCACAGCAGGGAGGGAGTAGAAAGGATCAAATAACATGGTATTGCAGGGGGAGGTAGGGAGGGGAGAATGTTGCCAAACTAGAGTCTTTTATGTTCTGAGGTTGCTTGCAGTGTTCTCTGGTTTTGAGGGTTTGAAGGAGCAGCACCTTGCTGAAGGGAACTAGAGGACAGCTGTTTTTGAACAGTAACATGGGGAAACAAGCTTTGATTCTTCAGAGAGAAGAAAAGATTATTATGTTTATGGGTCTTCTTTAGTAATATAACTAGTAAATCTGCAAGTGGAAAGTTCTAGTGGTTCTCTGTGTGTGTGACTGGCTTGGTAGAAGAATTTAGTATACAGCTTTCGAGTACAGATTTGGGTTCATAATACTTGTCACTAATACAGAGCAGCATAGCCTGAGACTTGTTCCTCAGCACCGAGTGACAGACCTTAATGATAAGTAGGGAAATTAAATATTAATTTGTTACGTGTGATGTCCCTAAAGGAGATCACCTTGGGATATGTTTGAAGCTCTTATCTAGAATAGGGGAGAGGAGGAAGTGATACATTGCTGAGACTACATTAAAGTTTCAGGATAAGGTATCAAACATACAAACCGCAAACAGAATCTGCCAGAACTGTGAAGCCCAGATGTGCTGCCTGTATGTAGTTCTTACATCTGCAAAATACAGAAGACTACCAGTTGCAGCTTTATCTTTATTTTTTTTTAACATACGCTCTCAACATAATGGCCCATTTGTGTGGGGAAGAATAAGCAGCTAGCAAGAAAAAAAAATTGATGCAAATTCAAAAATAGCTTGATTATTTTGCTAGCTAAACAAAGGTGACGACAGCTGCAATTGCAGTTGCAGCATAGATAGCATTTCAGTCACCAGCTGTCCACTGAACTGTGGTGTGTGGCTGCTACAGCAGTAGTTTTAACCAAATTGGGAAGGAAATAGCCAAATCCTGTGAAAACTACAGCAAATCATTACTTTCTCTAGTATCTCTCACAATACAGGAAAACTAGTAATTTGGGTCACATTTTTCTGAAATAAAGTCCTTTTTTTTCCCCTTTATAAAAACTTACAGGAATCTGAACAAGCAATGAACAACAGTAGATTAGACATAGACATGGAAGATTACAGTTCCACCTGTTCAGATTCAGGTAAATTAGATATGGCTTGTTCTATTTTCAGGCTGAGGGTTTTCCAGTTTAAACAGGCTGAAGAGAGTTGGTAAGTGGCCATTAGCAGGGGGAGAGCTATGGCATGACAGACTCCACAACCACAGAGCAGGTGTTTTTTGTCCAATCAAATCATATATCTGAATGGCTTTAAGAAGCAGACTAATCTAGTATAATTTATTCTTGAAAATAAACTTCGTTTTAAAACTTAATAAGAACACCGTTAATTTTACATGTCAAGTATATGATTACAGTTGCTCACTGGTACTTTGTGAAGAATTTCTACTGTGCTTTTGATGAGGGTAAACCAATGCAAGGGGTATTCTTTGAAGAAAGCTTTCCCATGCTCTGGAATTGAGCTGGCAGAACCGTTATTTTATGGAGGTCCTAATGTTTGCAATGGGAAATAGCATGAAATGGAGGCTTTTGAATAACTAAATCATGAATGTAGTATGTTCTTGTTAAACTAGCTTCAGGTTAGATAACAGCTTCTTTTTCATGCCTTACTCTGATTTACGAGCCCTTCATTGCCATAATGTTCATAACTTCTGTGTTACGAAATCCTACTTGAAGAAACAAAATCTTGAGAAACTGTGCTAACAGTTTCTCATATCAACTTTTCATTTTGGAATAAAACAGTGTTAAGTTTGGATGACCAAATGAGCACATATGCTTAGGGTTTTTTTACTATAGGAACTGTTTCCACGATTACCAACACACGGCCACAGCGAACTGCTCTAAAACTTCTATAAAGTTTTATGCTAGGCATGCTGCCCATGAAGACTCCTTCCCTTTTTTCCCAAATCTACCATTCTTCCAAAAGCTTCAATAAAAAGGTTAACATTGCAGAAAGCCCTGATAATCTGGCCTGAATTTGGAACTCCTTAGTGTGTTAAGAAATGGGTTTAGACTCAAGATTATTTTTTTTAGTCTCCTTTTCAAAGGTGCAGGGGTTTTTTATGTCTTCAAGCATTTTAAGACTGGAATTTTCTAAAGAAACTGACTGCATTTAATTGAATGCTCTCTTAGCTTGTTTTAAAACATACCTGTTCCAAGTCTGTAACTCTTTTCCTCACAGTATGAGAAAACAGTCTGTTAAGATACACTGAGCATTTTCATTGAGTAGAGAAGATTTTGTCTAACTGGGAAAAGCCTAAAACAAGCATTCCTCATACATAAGCAAATAAGAAATGGATAACACTTACGTGCCATTTCCATAGCAAGCTATTTTGATGGGTTAGTAGTTAATATGAATGTAGGTCTGAATTTTCCTTTCAGGAAAAAAAAGCCATTGATCGTGAATGGCAGTGGGTTTCAGTTATCATAGCTTAATTTTAAATATACTGTGGGGAACAGTTATCATAAAGACTGGCAGTCAGTTTTAAAATTAAGTTATTAGACTGCCATTGTCTGTTCGATATCCGGTGTGCTGACTGTGCCATCTGCTTTTCCTGCAGGGCATGTGGAGAAGGAAAATTAATCCCTTAGCCACCCAAAAAAAGTGAACAGTACTTGAATCAGATGCACAAGGACAGCACAAAACTAACTGAAAGGATATTGGCTTTGGAAGAACAAACTCTTCAGAAGCTCTCTGAAATGTCACTGCTTTGCCTACGCTAGTCGGTTTCATCATGAACACAGAAATCTCAAAGGCTGTTCGGGGAGGTTTAATTTAAAGCTAGGCCTTTTAGAGCCACTTTTAATTCAAGGAGATCCTAATATACATGCAGAGTTGGGACTCCTAGGAACACTTTCAGTTATTTAAATGGTGTAATACCTTTTTTTAAAGGTGAAAGGCTTGCATCAAATTTGGCTGTGAAGTGCTGTCCACAGTATTTGGCACTACAGACATTCCAGGATGGTTTACCTGTGGCCTTCTGTGCTTGTTCCAGGGGAAACATAGGTGCAAGATCACTGACTGATTTGTCTTTTGCTTTCACAGGGATCAGTATAGACAAATCAATAAAGATGACTGGATCTGAAACACAAAATTATAGCGTGCCTGAGTTACAGGATGACTGTGTCCTTTGCTAGAACCTTCAGATGTCATGCATGTCAGTCAGGACAAATAGTGATCGCAAAAAGAGGAGAGTATTGCCTTGAAATCTGTCACCCTACCTTTGTCTCCCTTGCCATTTTCAGTTGCTTGGTTTGCATCGTGCTGTTTGTCTTATGGAAAATCTATAGACTGGTATCCCTTGGAGCGTTGACTTAGGCTTTACTCAGAGTCTGATGTAACAGGAATTCACACAGATTGCGCTTCAGACTTATAAGAGCCATAGTAACAGCCTGCAAGGCAAGCTTGGCTGTTGACCCTTGCTGTGTATTCCACTATGGTGGAAGAAAATAGGAAGCGAGAGAAGATAGGTGAAGTTCATAGCAGAAAATAATTGTTACAAGAGGGCTGTTTTGTGACCTCTTTTTGTAAGTATGCTGTAGAACAAAGAATCCTTCTCCCAAACTGTTTCTTAAACCACATCAAAACTGGGCTATCAGGGCCAAAGCTCCTTTAAGAGAGTGTGGGATGGCTGTGGGGTTGCCTGCTGCTCTAGCATGAGAGGAAGAGACCAGTGGTGGCTGGGATTCTAAGCATACGTGATGTCAAAATAAACAGGTAGTGATATGAACAGATAGCTAGCTTTATTCCCTTGGCTTCCTGCCCAGATCTGAGGTGCTGCTACCTATATAGCATCTCTGTGAAAGCTGTAAGAAAGAGTGCTGGAAATTAGATGTTCCCTGTTGGCAGTGCTTTCTTAGTCCCCAAGTACTAGGTCTCAGCTGGAACTCCTGCCTGTGGGGGGACTGTGGGCCCTCGGGAGGGGGAACGAGGTGGGGGAGGAACAGCATCTGTTGGGGCTCAAGGCATTAGTTGAGGGGTATGGGAAGAGATCCTTTCTTTCTGGATTCCCAGCATTTCACAATACCTAAAAAGTTTTACAGTGTTGTTTTTCTGGGGAGGGGAGGGTGAGAACTGTATTATGAAAGATTTAAATAGCTTGACCTGTTTCAGAACTGATAATTACCAGATTTCTGCAAGCTGAATGGAGAAAAACTTTACTGCAGAGAGGAGAAGGATGATTGATAGCACTGTCTGTGAAGATAGTGGGAAGTCAAATAGCCGCAGGTTAAAGACTGGTGAGTTCTACAGTTGCTGACTTACAAAATAGCGTAACGGGAAGCTTTATGAACGTGGGCAAGCAATTACCTTGTGCTCAGACCTTGTAAGATAATAAAAAACTAATTGAAGCGTTACTTGAGTTGTACATCGCTAACGTTTTATGCTAAGTATTAAATTAATAACTTTCAGTTCTTGAGCCCTAAGGCTTCAAAAAAAAATATTTTCCCTAAGCTGAGGTTTGGCAAGAAAGGTTAAAAGACTTCCCTCAACTGTAAGACATTAGAAATCAAGTTATACAATGGTCTTTCTCACCAAGATGATGTGCTATCTACTAGTGAAATGCAAAAAAATTAAGTGCATGGTTCCACTGCTGTCTGAGCAAAATATATTGATACAGCATTTTCCTTTTTGAAATAATTCATCATTTAAAAGCACAATTTGAAATATTGTCCAACAATTCCTATTTTCAAATGTGTGTTGTAAAGCAAAAATGTAAGGTGGAAAGCAATACTGTGTCCAGATTAAATCACAACCATATTCTCTCTGCTTATCTAGCATTTGTAGCTAGATAAATGGAACCTGGTAGGAGCTTGCTGCATGCACATTAGGATGAAAAATTATTTGGACAATTCCTGTAAACTTGTGCTTAAATTTAAAAGGCATTCTTTTAAGTTTTATCATTCCAAATGCTGACCCTGAAAAGCTAAGCCATAAACTTAGTAACTGTGACTTCTCTCAGGAATGATCTAGCGGTTGTCAGTCAATGGGTTTGTTATGGGCTGTTGTAGCCTACTAATGCTATGAGAAAAGAGAAGCTGTGTGTTATACAGCATCAAATGGAAATATTTAAATTCACTTTCCTGCAGGCTACCAGGCTAAAGGTTCTCAAATTTTTCTCCCCTGCCATTGTGCTTTTATTCTCACTGCGAACTGAAGCAGATCAAGCTGACCTTGATTCTTTGAGATTTTTTTTTTGAGAACTCTCAACAAAATAAAACATTGGTATCACTGTCAATTGATGAGGATTTGTTGTGAAAATACTAGTTTTAGTTACATAGAACACTTTTTTTAAAAATTATTTGCAATTCAGTTTTGCAAAATACTTGGTACAGTATGGAAATAATTTTATTGGATTTTACCATTCATTAGGCTATTTTCCTAGAGATATCCTTTTGATTTAAATCAGTTTCTTTTCAGAGTCTCTGTAGCCAGTAAGTCTGAAGTCTAAACACAGTTTGATTTGGAGAGAGGGCTCCTTAGGGACTGCCTGACTTATTTTCTAGAGTTAGCTTGGATGTTTCTGTTGTGCATATGCTTATATTAATATATGTTCTTAGATCATGTGTATAATGATTTACCATGCTGTGTGTGCCCATGTTTTTCAGAGGAATAGCTAGTTCTTGACCTTTCTGAAAACACAGGACTAGGTAGCCTTTATAAAGGCACATTTTCTGCACCTGTAAGGTGCTGTCGAGACCTTGCCAGCCTGTTCTGCTGCCCTCCCTGGATCCCAGTCACCGGTGAGAGCAGGCTGCTGAGAGATAACCAGCAGCAGCAATGACTGTTACGGCTAGCTTTGAAAAACCTGAACAATTTTGTACTTATTTTCATTGAAAATGTCATCAAACTGAGGAACTTGAAAACTTGGAACTCAATTTATTTTTTTAATTATAACTACCCTGAGAAGCTTGAGGATGATGGGGTGTCTCCAGCTATGCCTACACTGGCAGTAACTTGCCCAAATGGAAGTCAAGCAGTAGGTCCAAGGGGAGGATGCTGAGGCTTTTTGGCTGGTGCTACCTCAGCTCTTGCCACTCTCCCTCTCCACTATATGTTGGATACTTCCTGAAGGGAAGGGTGCACGTAACCTTTCTTTCTTCAACTGAGGGATGCCCTAAGGAAGTGATACTGTCCTTAACATATTATACAGCTGCTATTAACACACGGGGTTACAAGAAGTGTTAATCCTGTCATGTGTGTAGTGCTGGGCCACGCGGGGGGGACTGATGGACAGCCCTTAGAGCTGCAGACCTCTGCGCGCCCTGAGCAACGGGCTCGACAGGGGAGTGCCCAGTACCTGCAGTTATGGTTACCTGCTCTGTCCTGCGTGACTTCTGCGAAGGCGAGGGAAAGCCCCTCCCTAGAGGCTGGAGAGCGGGACCTCCCCTCAGCCTCCGGCCGCTTCCCCCCGCACCGACGCCCGAGCGGGAACGGGCGCCCCGCCCACCGTGTGGCTCCACCCCCCGGGGAGAGAGAAGCGTCCCCATTGGCCCCGGCCCCTCCATATTTGCATGGGCGGGACCCACCCGTCTCGGCCTCCCCCTCCGCGCACCGCCCCTGCCGGGCGGGCGGCCGGGCCCGCGCTGTTGTGACACGTGCGGGCGGCGCACGTGGGGCCGTTATGTAAAGCGCAGGGTGGAAGGGGGCGGGGAGGCGGCGGGGCGGCGCGCACGCGCGCGCGCGGCGGGCCGCTGCGCATGCGGGGGTCGCCCGGCGCGCAGGCGCGCGCGTGGGGAGGGGTGGGGGGAGGCCGGGCTGGGTCCTCCTCCTCCTCCTCCTCCTCCTCCTCCTCCTCCTCCTCCTCCTCCTCCTTGTTCCCTCCCCCCCCCCCCGCGCCCCTCCCCCGGCCAGACGGCGGAGGCTCCCGAGCGACAATGAAGCAGCAGCAGCCGCGGCAGCAGCAGCCGCCCCCCCAGCCCCAGCCGCCGCCCTCCGCCAGCGCCGGGGTCCCGGCCTTCCTCAGCAAGCTGTGGGCGCTGGTGGGCGAGGCCCCCAGCAACCAGCTCATCACCTGGAGCCAGGTGCGGCGCGCGCCGGCCGCGGCGGTTGGCGGCCCCGTGCGCGGGGCGGCGGGAGGTGCCCCCCCCCCCCCCCCTTAGCTCCGTATTCCTCCGGCGGCGCCGGGCAGCGGCTCCTCCCGCGCCCTGCGGGCACCCGGGGCCCGCTGGGGAAGGACCGGGAGGGGGCGGGCCTGCCGCGGGGCCCGTGGCGTCGGGGCGGGCAGCCGCGGGCCTCGGCGCGCGTGGGGAGGGTGGAAAGACCGGGCACGGCCGCTGGGCTCGGTCGGGCTCCCCTCAGGCGGCCCGAGGGAGCGCCCCCCCGGCCGAGCAGCTCTGGGCCGTCGCATCTCTCCCAGCCCCGACGGGGCTGTTGGGGAGAGGCCGACTCGCCTCGCCGGCCCGCAGCCGCTGCCTCGTCTCTGGCTGCGGGTACCCGGGGAGTACGAGCGCCGGTGCCCGCCGGGGAGGCGCGTCCCCTGCCGGGGGGGGCCTGTTGGCCGGCCCCGGCTGAGCGGGCTGGGGGCTTCCCCGGGAGGCTGTCGGCGGGCGCTGCTGAGCTTGGCGAGGGGGAGGGCAGGGATCCGAGAGCGGTCGGGTATTGCGGTGCGCTGACACGCAGTTTTTATTAAGCGTAGCAGGGGAACCGCAGAGCCGCGGTGGAATTGTGAGTTCGTAAATAACAGGGGCTCGCCCTCGGGGAGCCCGGGGCTGTGCGACAGCGTCCTGCTCCGGGGGAAAAGAGGGTCGGGGTGTTAGCGTCTCCAGCACGCCAGACAAACAGGGCCGCTGTTCCCCCGTGCGACACCGATCCGGGGCCGGCGGCGTTGATGGCGGCCGGGCCGGGCCGGGGCCGGGGGGGGCCGTGCCGCGCTGTGCCGCCCGCGGCGGTGGGGGCGGGCGGGCGGCCACGTGGGGCCGGCAACTGCTGCCTCGGGCGGCGGCTGCTCACCGGGTCTGGTGTCCACCTGCTGGAACGGGCATCCCCTGCCCCCGCCATCCCCGGTGTGGTGCTGGGGAGCGGCGTGGCGGGGATGGATCAGGGGCACCTCTCTGGAGAAGGTCAAACTCGGTACCCGTCAGTAGCTGGAGGGGGTGGGGGCGGGGGGACGCACGTGAGCGTTGATCTGCTTCTGTTTATTCCAGTAACTGAAGTCCCTTTCCTCGGAACTGCAGGTTAAAGGCGTACAGTGGCCGTGTTGATATACATCCACTTTGATTGTTTAAAAAAGAAAAAAAAAAAGGAAAACCTGGGTTGAATGTCCTTTCTTCTTGAATCCTATATGTTCAAATGGAGGCTGTTGTAGTGAATAATAAAGCAGCATTATCAGAGCACAAAGTTTATAAGTATTTTGAGGTATTGGAAGGTAGGAAGTAACCACCTTCTTACAATGTAATGAAGGGCTGGTAAGTTTGCTGCAGTGAGCATCATTAACTCTTGTGATAAATACTAAGCATTTTTTATTAATAATAATTTTTCTCTATTTTAGATGTTTTAAAAATAATGTATATTTAAAAAATCCTGTTCCCAAACTGTATCAACATCTTCAAGTGGTGTTGAGATGGCAGCTCTCAGCTGAGTTTATTTTAAATGCTCAAGCAATGATCAAATGTCGTCTTAAACATTTTACTGATAATGAATTACCAGAAACTTCAGCCAGAACTTCCTGAAGAAGGAAGCAGGTAGATTACAGCAGCTTTTCCTTCTATTTTTTTTGTTTTTTTCTGGAAGAGGGTTGCTAAGGGCTATATGAAGATTCAGATGTTCTCTATCTTAAGAAGTGCCACCTTACGCCTTTAATGGAGACTTTCCAAATCATTGCTTATGCTTATCTCAAGTAAGCACACCAAGGCTATTAGGTATTCTTGTACGATTTTCTTAATTAAAAGTAAAGACTAATTGTTTGAGATTCTGTAAGGCTGTGAAGGAAGATCCACTAATCACAGTTGATGCTACTGACATGCAGCACTTCTTGTGTGAGGGAAGGTATTGGGATCATTTGGTACACAAGTGATGACACCTTTGAAAAATATGCTATGTCAATATTATGAGGTATAGGGGAGGAAGAGTACAGTTACTATAGTATTTACTTTCTTCATGTACAAATCCGTATTTGTGCTGGAGCACCTCCCTTATGAGGATAGGCTGACACAGTTGGGGCTGTTCAGCCTGGAGAAGAGAAGGCTCCAGGGAGACCTTATAGTGGTCTTCCAGTACATAAAGGGAGTCTACAGGAAAGGTGGGGAGGGACTCTATCAGGGAGTGTAGGAATAGGATGAGCGGTAATGGTTTTAAACTGAAAGAGAGTAGATTCAGATCAGATGTAAGGAAGAAATTCTTTCCTGTGAGGGTGGTGAGACACAGGAACAGGCTTCCCAGAGAAGTTGTGCCTGGAAGTGTTCAAGGCCAGGTTGGATGGGGCTTTGAGCAGCCTGGTCTAGTGGAAGGTGTCCCTGCCCATGGCAGGGGGGTTGGGACTTGGTGATCTTTAAGGTCCCTTTCAACCCAAACCATTCTATGATTCTATTCTACGATATCCTTAGACTGTAAGCATGACCACTATCTGAAACTGAACAGCCAAATTTTACCTCCCTGCATACATAGTGAAGCCACGGGTATGTGTTGTCTGTGGAAACATGTACAAGGAGAACCAAATGAAGTACTTGAAAGATTGCTGTGTGCTGCAGTCAGTAGCGCTAGGACTTGAAAACAGTATTTAGCTATGTAGTAATTCTTCAGTGAGTTCAAGTCAGGCCTTAACTCTGTACAGCTTTGCTGTAAACGACTGTCAGGGCAACAGGAACGAGTAGATGTGTTTCCCAGATTTTTCTGTGCTAGGCCTGAGCAATGTCAAAGTGACAAGGAAGTGAGGTGCTGCATGAAAGCTGTCTGTTGGTGTCACAGGTAGTGCCGCTTGTTTGAGTCCCTTCAGCTGGTGAGTTTCATTAATGCATTGGCTAAAATGGTCTGTTCCTGCCCTTTGCTTCCTCTTTCCCTTCTGCTGACTGATTCTCAGCAGGAGGTAGGTAGGCATTACTGGGAAGTTTTCATCTTCCTACCCTCCTCAGTCTTAAGCTTCTAACTCAATCCCATGGTGAACCATTTATAAATCCTGTTTCTGATGGTCCTTGCTGGTTTGTCAGAAACAAGCTCTTGGGCAGGGATTTTCACATGGTCTCATGGTTGGTTCTTCAAGCTTCTTGGAATCATAGAACTGCTGTCATTTGGGGGTAAGAAATAAATGTGACTCGCTGAACTAAAGGGCTTCTAAGAAGATGCAGCATTACTGTTGACATTTGTTGAAGGTGATAGGCTTCTCATTAAATACAGTGTGAGAGTACTTTGGATGTACAGACAAAACCTAAACCATTTTGAAGTAGCTAATTAGGATTTTGCCAATTACTTGTGCTTTAGTTAATGGAGCACAGTCATTGAAGAACAGAGAGCTTAGCCTTCTACTTTAGTCAAAGCCTGTGGATGAAATAAGAAAATCAGTCCTCCCTCACAATTGGTACCCCGGGAGGAGGGGGATAGTGCCTTGGGTGGTTGGTTACCTTTTGGGTAACTCCAAAACCTAGTGGACACCCTCAGCTCTTTGACAGCTCCATCTGCTCTCCAAGTTCTATCAAACTAATTCCGCTTTTATACTGGAAAGCAGAAGGGACTTTCAGCTGGTTGGTGGTGTTTTTTCCTTGCACTGTCTCTTTGTTAGATTCTTTCCCAAGACTTTGAAGCTACCTACAAAATGGATAGTATTGTCCTGTAGTGAAACTGTGATAATTGCTGGTAAACAATTCATTTCTTGAGGAAGCAATGAGTGACAATAGAGTTGTTCCCCTTCATATATGGATAGCGACGTATACTGATAACACTCTGTTGCTTTGCAACTGCGGGGTTTGTACACTTTCTGTTGTGGAAAACTGTAGCCAAGCAGATCAGTTACGTACTGCATGCACAAAGGAAACATTCCTATCTGATGATTAATTCTAAAAGCCCAGCGTGTTTTCTACAACAGTCTTTAAGTAGCCTAATGTGTCTCTCTTATTTTAGAATGGCCGGAGTTTCTTGGTGTTGGATGAACAGAGATTTGCAAAAGAGATTCTTCCCAAGTACTTCAAGCACAGCAACATGGCAAGCTTTGTCAGACAGTTAAACATGTGTAAGTTCTTGGGTTTTTGCTTTCTAGCATAGTTCTAGATCCTGTACGTGTTCAGTTATAGACAGTGGCCTTCAAGCAGTGGCTTCTGTTCTCTGCAACTAGGATACTGTCTCATCCTCAAAACTGATAAGAAGATAGTTGGAACAGCATAGTTTGAATTTCTTAATATGAGTTTTGAGAGGGCTTTTTTTTCTTCTTTTTTTACAGATGGCTTCCGTAAAGTTGTCCATGTTGATTCTGGGATTGTCAAACAGGAGCGAGATGGTCCAGTAGAGTTTCAGCACCCGTATTTTAAGCAGGGCCGGGAAGACTTGTTGGACCATATTAAAAGGAAGGTTAGTGAAAACTCAATATGTGGAAAACCTGTGCGAGTAAGTATGAATGAATAGCAAAGTTCATGTCAAGTTAATTTCAGGATTGGGAGTGCAGATAAGTTTGGGGAAGCAAACTGTGCTGCTGTCATATATATCTTGACTTGCTTTAAGATATTTTGGGGGATTTGACTAAGTCTCCTTTATTTAACCTGCTTTGCTGTCATTATAGTAAGTTTCACAGGTGGCAAAAATGAGCAAGTTATGCAAATATGACATTTTGCAAATGGGTATTAGAAGTGCAGAGCATGCTTTGACTTTACCATCAGTAATGCAGCAATCTGCTTGTTTATGTAGCTTGTTTCAGAACAAGCTGTAAGCATTAAACTTTTCACCAAAGAGAACGGGGGCAAACCTATAAACAGGTTTGTTATGCTGCTAAATGTGGTTCTGGAATATGCTCTGCTGTTAACCATGAGTCAGGTGAATATAGATACCGAATAGAAATACAGCGAGTTAAACTGTGGAGAGAGGGATGTACTTACTAACATTGGGTTACTGTGAAGCAGTTAGGAAGTAGAGCACTTAAGAGAATGCCT
Source organism: Strix uralensis (assembly GCF_047716275.1). Classification (NCBI taxonomy): domain Eukaryota; kingdom Metazoa; phylum Chordata; class Aves; order Strigiformes; family Strigidae; genus Strix; species Strix uralensis. The sequence continues at coordinate 58,427,814 of NC_133974.1, forward strand.
GAAGAATCCGTATGTACACAAATGTAACAACTAAAGCTAATGTGGTGACAGCTGTAAGAATAAATTTCTGTGTGTTTCTGTATTTTTTTTATTTGATGCTTGGTTTATTATTAACTTAAATGCAGTTTATGAATGCTAGAAGAAAAAATACTTGATCACCAAAAGAAAATAACAGTTAACAATGAGTAAAGAAAAGTGTTGTTTCTGGATTCTAATCTTTTACAGGTTTCTTCTTCGAGACCTGAAGAAAACAAGATACGTCAGGAAGATATCTCCAAAATAATTAGTAGTGCTCAAAAGGTGCAAATTAAACAAGAGACTATTGAATCTCGATTGTCTGCTTTGAAGAAGTAAGTTGCTCCATCAGCAGCTGATCCCTAAACTTGAGTAATTCTGATCATTACGTGGCAGGGGGGTTGGAACTAGGTGATCTTTAAGGTCTCTTCCAACCTGAACCATTCTATGATAATACATAGCGGACAAAGACTTAATTTTAGGTGTTTCTTGATTTCTTACTGCTTTGGGAAAATAAATTTCAGTATAAGAATTGTATTAAAAATTGAATATTCTGATATGGCTAAAAGTAATAGGGAATGTTGGTGTTTGAAGAACTGTCTAGTAGTGGGCAATTAGATAACACCTTTAATAACAGCTCTATAAGAGTTAATACCTATGAAAATATGTTTAGAAATCCACTTTGGAAATTCATTACTTACCTCAGTGGCAGAGGTACAGAATATAAAATCCAAATAAATAGAGTATTTTTAGAATTACATTATAACCTATTTAGTAATTGCGGTTTATTTTAACAGTGAGAGAGATGTGTGTCATGAATTGCTTAACCCTTAGCGTATGTAGATACAGGATATATGAGCATAAACTCATGCATTGTAAGTCACAGCACCTCAACAGTAACTCTGTCTCAGGACTCCTTAACTTACATTAAGAACGTAAATGATTGTGTACCTCTGTGCCAGAGGTCACTGATTAGTTCAAGTTTTAAGAAGTAAATGCTGTCATTTCTAGTTTTCAGTTCTAATTACTTGAGTGATAGAATATTAGGAGGCAAACTTACTTTGTCTAGGAAAAGCCTTTATTAGAATCTGATCAGTCTAGAGTAACAATGTTCATATTCATCCTTTCCAAATCATAGACGAATTTAGAGTGGAAGAAACCTCAGAAGGCTGTCAGGTCCAAACCCCTGCCCAGAGCAGGGCTGACTTTGACTGAAACGACTTCTGGTTGCTAATGACCTGCCAATTGTGGAGGTGAAAAGATAGAATGGTTCCGTTCATCTTTGACATCCATATTGTTGACCCATGAGTTTAAAATGATTGAAGTAGAAACTGGAGCTAAATCAGAAGACCTAGTCCTACAAAACATGTTAATAAAGATAGTGAGGAAATTGAGGAACTTCAGAATCCCGAACCTTAGTTAAATTTGTCATGGAACTGTGGTCTGAAATTGTACCTTGGACATAGGGCAGTTTGAGGAGTGAGTAATAAGCTTCATCACACTGCATATAAACAGCTGTTTCTGAAAGCTTAGCTTAAGGTTTCCTAAAAACCCAAACACCAGAGGAGAGATTGTCCTTTTTTGGCTGTGTTGAAAACTACACTGCAAAAGAGAGGAGGGCTGTATGTTGTCTTTCCTTATTCATTGAAGCTTTCAGTAGTCATTATCTACCTCCTTAATATGCTTTATGCTGTTGGAAGCAGCGAGATCATGGATAAAATAGCAAGGGACACTTTACAGCAGTTCTTACACTGTCTCCATAACTGGAGTACTGGAACAACCAAGGTTTGTAAAATGGCAGTGTTTCATGAAAACTGCCATCTCTGCTGTGCTCCTGTTATTTTTTAGCAGCTAACATGCCCTTTACTGGAGCTAGTAGAGGCAACTGTTAGGATGACCTACAGCTGCATGTGTGACTTGAGAGCTTGTTCTGTAAAGATGCTTTCAAGGTGGATGTACAGTTGCTGACAGGTGGCTTGTGTCTAGCAAGATGTGTGTGAAGGAGGACAAACAGGCTTGATATGTATGAACTCTTTTTTTTTTTTTTTTTTTTTTTTTAAGTGATGAGAGAAACTGCACTCTTATGCTGTTTGGTCCTTTGCTGCTGCCAGGAACAAGTTGGATGCTTGATTTTTTTTTTTGTTTGTTTTATTTAATTCCTTAGGATTTATTTACTAGAAGGAAGAGGAAAAGATAACTTTGTTATGGGAAAGGAAACAAAATAGTTGATTTTTAAATGCTGAATGTATGTGTAATAAGTATTGCCAAATCTGGAAATTTTTTTTTTGTTAAAGGGGGCTGGAAATTCTCTGCAGGCTATTTGATGTGTTTGGGTCTCCATTTTGTAATTATTTGCTAAGGCTGCTGACTGTGTGACACACACACACACACCCCCCCCGAATCTAAAAGCACATTTCAAAGAGCTTTAATGAAGCCAACTAATCTTTAACAAAAAATACTAATGTAAATATTTTAAAACATAGTTTTAATTTGACTTTTAAATCATTGTTTTCAAACAGAGAGAATGAATCCCTTTGGAGGGAAGTGGCAGAACTGAGAGCAAAACACTTGCAACAACAGCAGGTTATTCGGAAGGTAAAGCTTCATTCAGGTGTCATATGTGGATGAGTGAGTGAGTGCCGCTGAACTAGGAATACTGTGCCACATGTTGTCTTGCCTTGCCCTCTGTTTTTTTTTTGTAGTGTGTGAAATGTCTCTTTAATAGAAAAAACAAAAGGGTGGTGTATAGTGAACAAATCTTTGTGAAACAGTCAGTGTATTTTATGGCATAAGCACAAGATAAGGCCAAACTCCTGTAAACATTTTCAAATAAAGAGGTTCAAGAGCATCACATCATTCATTAAAGTACCCTTAAAATGGTCCGTGCATCTTTCTATTACTTCAGGAATTGCATGACTAATATTCTGTACTGATAATATATTAGCTTAGTTTAGTTTAACAGTTAGATTTATGATCCACCAAAACTGATGTAAATGCAAACAGTTTACACATTATTTTTTTTTACGTATCAGACATAGCATCACTGAAAACAGCCTTGTGGCAGAGACTGTTACTGATTTTTTTTTTCCAGTTTGTTCAAGCCAGATGCATACATTTAATCCTTAAATTTAAAACATAAGGGAAGAAGGTCTTAACATTTCAAAAAGAAAGGCAGTTGATGAATACTGTTACTTGTACATATATTTTTTTCTGAATCTGTCAAAAATGCCTTTTACCAGGACCAGTATTTACAGATATAGGTTACATATACAGTCAACATCCCTGTGTGCCTTCTGTCATTGCTTGTTAGAATTCTTCTAATAGTTTGAGTTACTGGATGTTTTTCCGTGTGCTGTAGGATGTCGTGTAAAAGTCTGCTCTTATTGACTGCTGCTTGAAAAGCCTTTCTCAGACAACTGAATAACTATTCTTTTTAAATGTTACCAGCGGTGTTTTCTATTCTACCACGATTTTTAACTGTTCTGAACAGTTCTATATGGAAGTTACTACACAAAATAATTGTTCTGCTGTTTATGTATAGATTTTATTCTTGAAGTCTTCTGCTGTAAGATACATTGGTACTCTTTGACAGAAACAATTACAGAGTAGAGCGACTAACAATAGTGTTCTCTTCCTTACAGATTGTACAATTTATTGTTACCTTGGTGCAGAATAACCAACTAGTGAGCCTAAAACGCAAGAGGTAAATATGGTCTTGAAAACTTGCTGTCCGTCAATATACTGACATGTTTTATTGACTAAAACCAAAGAATTAGTTTCAGGATGGCTTTCTTCCTTTACTCTTCTGATTTAGGCCTCTACTTCTAAACACTAATGGGCCTACAAAGTCAAATGTATTTCAACACATTGTGAAAGAACCAGCTGAAAGTAACCACCATGTAAGTTTTCTTTTATGCATACTCTGTGTTGTGATGAAGGAAGGACAGGAGGGGGGCAGGCAGATCAGGTAGCTTGTCTTAGGAGGAATAAAACATAGCTGTGTACTGAGAGCTATCAACTTTCAGAAGTGACACGCCATGTTGTGTTTCCTTCAGAAGACAAGTGTGTTGATGATCACCATTCACTTTTCAATATAAGCATGTATAAGCTAGTTAACTGTGTATTAAATACAGCTTGTTGTGATCCCACTGAAAGCAGTTTGCTTTGAATAGCCGTGCTGTTAGAAATAGCATATGTATGTTGTGTTGTTACCTCTGGGAGTTAGGCGCCCCTGGCCCTACACAGGGACAAGGATCCAGCGTGTTGCTCTGCAAGGCAGTATCCAAGCCAGCAAAACCATGTCAAGTTCCTGTGCCATTTGAATGTGTCATGACGCTGAAAGTTATTTTGTGCTGTCCAAGTAATGGTTGGTGGGGAAATCATTAGAATGAGTGCTGTAGCATGGTACTAGAATTAATAGCTTTATAACAAAGTACTATTTAAAGGGCAGTCACTGTTTTAATATTTTTAGTTCTTGTGTAGTCCTGTTGTCGCAGCTTTTTTGTTGCTTTTGCTGACAGTGCTAGTATATTTTTATTTCTATGCCTGTAGTATTTGCCAGCCATTTTTTTTTTCTGTAGCTGCTATTCTCCAGCTTGTTCGTTTATTTGTATGGTTTTTCTCTTAAATGTAGATCTGTACAAACAGCTTGTAATCTCTGAGGTTTAGGAAAGCTCTTACACCTCTTTAGAATTGAAGCATTGTAAGATACAATGATAACTGTCAGAATGCTGAAGCTTATTGTCCCTCTGTCCCCTGTCTCTTTTAAAAATAATTCTCAGGTACCTCTCAACAGAAATGAGGGCTTAAAACAAAGGGAACAGATTTCAGATGACATCATTATTTATGATGTCACTGGGCATGTGGGTGATGAAGAAAATCCCATGGGTGATGAAGAAAATCTTCCCATTAAACCAGAAGCAAATGAAGATATCACTTCAGATTCTTCCAAGTAAGAAGTCTCTAGAAGTCTATGTAGATAATTGGCTTCCAGTGTATGCAATAATTCAGATGTATTAGATAATTCTTTTTTTAATGAAGTGACCAGAATTATTCAGTACTCCTTCACATATAGAAGCTTTCATCTGTGAATTCACACTAGGTTCCAATTTACTGACCTCCAAATAGTTAATTGACTGTTGGACTTTTAATATGCTGAGGATAGAAAGTAGTGGGAAGCAGTCTGTGTTATTGCATATTTACTTGTCCAAAGACAGAGTAAGTGATGTCATCTTACTTTTGGTTATGAATACAGACAGGAATGACTTCCCTTGCTTTTACAGATTTTTACGGAGAATGATTTGCATGTGCTGTTTGTCAAGTGTTGGTGTGGTCTTTGAACTTTTATCAAGCCAGTTAATTTCAGGGTTTTTTTTCAGTCCCAAGTGTTTTGTGACTGTGTTCCTTCCTGTCTGTACTTAACACTATAAAAGTAATTAATCTTTCAGCTATGAGCAGTTGAAACTTGGTCCAGGGATTGTGATGCAGCTCTCTTCCTGAGTTGCATTGTATTGATAGGGCATGTATTATGCCTCAAGGAATAAAACTTAGATATTTCTAGCTTGGTACCTGAACTCTTCTTGTTCAGCTGATGTCTGGGAATGCATTCTCTGATAGAAAAGCTTCCTGAAGATAAGGCTATGATGGAGAGGCAGCACAACTAACAGCTGCTTAAGGGTTAAGAAAACCAGAACAGGGAGGAAGGCAAATTATTTGAGACTCTTTCTTGATTTTTAGGTTGCTTTCCTGGTATACATAACAAGGTTAATTAACTACAACACTGTTGACTGAGATTCTTTGTTATGCATGTTCCAGAGTTGATTCTGTTCAACAGGAAAGATGCAAAATATATATTGTCTGTCTGGTTTGATGGCCTCATATGCTTTGGTCCACTTGGTACATACTTTACATTTATATGCAAGCTTATAGCTGTTCTAATGCAAAAACTATCAGTGTTCCTGTATCTTTTTAGTAGCTGTTATTGTGATCTAGCACAACAGTGTCTGTTAGCTGAGCTACATTAACTGCATTGACTGTTACAGCACCATATCAATGGAATATAGAGAGTATCTTGCTGTGTTTTGTATTAAAAAGCAGTAGGAAAGTTTATTTATTTGTAGTAGCTTGACTAAAATGAGAAGTAACTAAATCTGTGGAATAGTACCGATTTAAGTAAGTGTATGAAATGCTTTAATTCATTTGTCTCATATTACAGCTGTAGTCATTCTCCTGATATTGTAATTGTGGAAGATGATAACGAAGAGGAATACGCCCCCGTAATTCAAGGGGATAAAAGCACAGAATCAGTTGCTCTCCCACCTCATGATCCCCTCAGCCCTGTCAGTGACAGTACAAACCCACTCATGTCAAGTGCTGTACAGCTGAATAACCAGTCAACTTTAACTGCAGAAGATCCAGTCTCAATGATGGATTCCATACTCAATGAGAATGGAGTAATTTCACAGAATATAAATCTTCTTGGAAAGTGAGTAGCCTGATCTTTTGTTTTTTCAAGTATTAGAACTGATTGTTTGAAGTAAAAAGAACTAAATAGTAGGTTCTATTGAGAACTACAGATTTATAGGTCACCTTTTAAGTATTGTAAGACAGGACCTCTGATTTTCTTCATGAAGCGAGTGAGTCGGGGTGGATAACCTGACAGTGTAATGTGTGGATATTGTTGTTTAAACTGTCAGGATTTACCTGTGTAGCTCTTGAAGGTGGATGGGATGCATTAGGGCTACCTGGATGCAAGAACTGCATCTCTGCTGATGTCATGTCATAGTGTTATGTTGATGTAATACCTATTTTGGAGCACCTGTCTGCTTTACTTGGGTTCTCCTCTAAAGATGCTAAAAGTTTTCATTTTTTTTACAGAGATTGTTTCTGATGAAAAACTTAGCTCATTCTAGTTCTGGTGAAGATTTTTAAATGCATGTAGTACCTCTGTGTAAAGCTTTATTGTGGATTTCTAATCCTTCTGTTAAGGCATACAGCAGTAAAATACTGTTTGTCTCTCTAGAGTGGAACTTCTGGATTATCTTGACAGTATCGACTGCAGTTTAGAGGACTTCCAAGCTATGTTATCAGGACGACAGTTCAGCATAGATCCAGATCTCCTTGTCGATGTAATTTTCACTGTTTAAGTATTTTGGTAATACACTACAGAAAATATTTGTGTGGGTTGTTACCATTTAAAATAGATTTAAAACACAACAGATATTGTTTTCTTTCTTTCCTTTAAAAAAGGCAAGTTATAAATATTTGCAAATATGTGTATCATAGAATCACAGAATGGTTTGGGTTGGAAGGGACCTTAAAGATCATCTCGTTCCAGCCCCGTCCAACCTCACCTTGAACACTTCCAGGCAGGGGGCAGCCACAACTTCGCTGGGAAGCCTGTTACAGTGTCTTACCACCCTCACAGGAAGGAATTTCTTCCTTACATCTGATCTGAATCTACTCTCTTTGAGTTTAAAACTGTTACCCTTCGTCCTATCACTACACTTCCTGATAAAGAGTCCCACCCCATCTTTCCTGTGGGCCCCCTTTAAGTACTGGAAGGCCACTATAAGGTCTCCCTGGAGCCTTCTCTTCTCCAGGCTGAACAACCCCAACTCTCTCGGCCTGTCCTCATAAGGGAGGTGCTCCAGCCCCCTGATCATCTTCGTGGCCTCCTCTGGACCCGCTCGAGCAGGTCCATGTCCTCCTTATGTTGGGGACCCTGGAGCTGGACACAGGACTCCAGGTGGGGTCTCACGAGAGCAGAGTAGAGGGGGAGAATCCCCTCCCTCCACCTGCTGGCCACACTTCTCTTGATGCAGCCCAGGGTACAGTTGGCTTTCTGGGCTGCAAGTGCCCATTGTTGGCTCATAGTTTTCCATCCACTAATGCCCCCAATTCCTTCTCCCCAGGGCTGCTGTCAATCCACTCATCGCCCAGCCTGTATCTGTGCTTGGGATTGCCCTGACCCATGTGCAGGACCCTGCACTTGGCCTTGTTGAACTTCATGAGGTTTGCACAGGCCCACCTCTCCAGCCTGTCCAGGTCCCTCTGGATGGCATCTCCCTTCCCTCCAGCGTGTCAACCGCACCACACAGCTTGGTGTCATCAGGGAAACTTGCTGGGGGTGCACTCAATCCACTGTCCATGTCACCAACAAAGATGTTAAACAGCACCGGTCCCAACACTGACGCCTGAGGAACGCCAGTTTCTGGGGCACTGGTATAATTCTCGGTGCCATGCCACTGCTCAAGCAAATGCTTAAGTTTTTGATTAAAGAATGGCTTTCTTAATGAGATAATGCTTATGTTTGTTGCTATGTAAACTCAAACACCAGTTAGATTAATGCTGTTGCTTTGAAATAGCCCAGTACATCATCTGTGGTCTTCTCAATGAACTGGGGTTGAAAAGGCTCTTGGCATTTATTTTAGAAGTCTTTCTGCCATTTCAGGTTATTTTTTAGGAGTATGTATATGTTCCCAATTTCTCTTCAGATGTTTGTTGAGTAGAATGGTCTAGGTTGGAAGGGATCTGTGCTTATCATCTAGTCCAGCCCCCTTGCTCAAGGGAGGGCCAACTTGAAAGTTAGATCATGTTGCTCAGGACCTCATTGACTCAAATTCTGAAATCTCTGAAGATGGGAGCTTCCACAGCCTCTCGGGTGCCTGTTCCAGTGCTTGACTCTTTGTGAAGAATTTACTTCAGTCAGTCACAATTTCCCCTGCTGCAGCTTGTAGCTCTTGCCTCTTGTCGTTTGTCCACTTCTGGAGTTTGTCTCCTCCATAACACCTCTTCAGAAGCAGTGGAAGAGTGCAGTTATCCCCCGTTGTCTGCCCTCTGCAGACAAGATCGGCCAGGCTCCCTCAGCCTCTCATGGCCTAAGCCCCCAGACACCTGTGGCCCTCTGGACACCCTCGTACTGGGAGGCTTAAAACTGGAGGCTCTTCCCCACGTGGCCTCAGGTGCTGTGCAGAGAGAAATGACTGCTTCTACTGACCTCCTGGCTGCGCACTGCCTGTCCCAGAGCATGCTGCCCTGGAGCAGGGCCCTGCTGCTGGCTCATGGGAGGGTGTTGCCTACCATGACCCCCAGGTCCCTCTCCGAGGAGCTGCTCCCTGTCTCTCTGTTTCCTCACATGGGCCAGTGCGTGAGGTTATCGTGTCCTAAGTGCATCCGGCTGTTGAACCGGACAGGGTGCCTGTTGGCTCCTCTTCCACCTTGCTGAGATCCCTCTTAACAGCGGCTTTCATGGCTCCTTCCAGTTTGGTGTCACTTGCAGATTTGATCAGGGTGTGTTCTTACTTTTTGTACACAGGCTTCTCTATGCAGCAATGTAAGGAGGAGTCAGTGTTTTCAGACTGCAGCAAACTGTCAGATGTTAATGCAGTTTCCTTTGTGACTGAGGTTCATGGAATTCCAAACCATTACGCTCCAAAGCTAGGTTGTCTTTGCGAAAGTGGTAACTACCTGTAAATAAACTCTAATCCTGATAGAGGGTGAAAACATTAAATATAGGGATTATTCTCACACAGGCAGATGTGATGGTCTTGTATTCTTACTAGCAACATCGATATACCTAAAACTTGATGTGTTTTGTCTTATTCAGCTTTTTACAAGCTCCGTGCAGATGAATCCCACAGATCATATCACTAATGCCAAAGTAAGTCTTAAATCCATTGCTCGATGTACACACTAGTGAGAGATGCAAACATTCATCCTTTATTGTTTCCTTTACTGGTATAATAGCACTTTTTTCATGCCCTGGCTTTGAAGGCTTTCCATGAGAGTAGGAAGGCTGCAGCTGAATTCATCCTGTTTGTTAGGTTTTGTGCAGAAAAGGGAAAAGCACACTAACTAGTGTCGTTTAAAACTCATACTACCTTGAGGCCAGTATCTGTGTATTGTACCAGGCTCTTGACTTTTGTATCCTCTAAGATTTTAGCACTTGGCAAACATGGTACATACTTTGTCAGAATGGTTGCACCTGTATTGTCTGGTGGGAAAAGAAAGACAAGAATAAGCAGCAGAGTGAAGATCTAGCTCTTTGGATTTGTCTTGTTCGTTTATGGGCATTAGTTTTGGTTCTTGCTTGAGTCAGCCTGTGTTTACATTTCACACTTTCTCAGCCAGGGTCTGTTAGTGTGGGTAGCTGATATCACTGCATCCCTTCAGAAAGAAGAACTTAATTTTTTTTAATAGTTGGTCAGCTGTGTGCTCTAGTGACATTGGAAAAGGCTTGAAGTGTGTGTTGAAGATTTTGCTTTTGTTTCCAGATGGAGACAAAGGGAATAGAAATCACCAAGAATAATGCTGGTCCCACAGCTTCACAAGTTTCCAAGCCTAAATCAGGTGAGTTGCAGTGTTTTGCTGAAGAAGCATTGTTCTAAAAACCATCTTGGTTATTTGCTCTTTGCCTGGTTTTGTGTCATGCTGATAAGCAAATAACTAAAACACTATATTTGCTTTTTATGTTTTTGGCACTGTACCAGGTGCAGAGAAGCTGTTCTTTTTTGCAGGAGAATCTGAACAAGTAATGTTATATGCATGAGTGTAACAATTCTTCAATCACTCACTTAAACACCTATAATGGTTTTTATTGATTATTCTTTAAATAAATTCTGTGGGTTGGATTTTGTTTTTTCCTTCTGCATGTAGAAAGGCCTGTGAACTGATCACGGTTTGGGCATTTCTTTTCCCTTAGATAAGCAGCTCATACAGTACACAGCGTTTCCACTCCTTGCATTCCTTGATGGGAACCCGGGCTCTGCCATGGAGAGTGGGAGCTGGGCGGCTGAAACTCCTTCGGCTGTTGACAAATCCCTGGAAGTGGACGAGCTCCTGGAGAGCAGCCTGGATCCCGAGCCCACCCAGAGCAAACTGGTGCGGCTGGAGCCGCTGACGGAGGCAGAAGCCAGCGAAGCCACGCTCTTCTATCTATGTGAACTTGCCCCGGTGCCCATGGACGCAGACATGCCCTTCTTGGATAACTGATGTCATGGGGACTCTGTATATAGTCATGAAGATGAACTATTTATTTAGAATATTGTTTGGTATATGAGTCTTTTGTAAATCACTGTTTTATGTAACCAGATAACGTGGAATCTAAAATACTTTTCCTATGTTACTTCCTCCAAGCAGTTGTTTAGGGACGTGGTTAGACAGGCTGTTGGGCACAGCTGGCACTACCACGTCAGACTGTTACTGTCCTGCTGCCAGGTACTTGGTATGATACGTATCGCTGAAGGGCCCAGCTAACTGAACACTTGTCAACAGTAAGCTTTGATTTTATGATTTCTTATACTTCTGGTCTTACATATGATGGCATAAACTAGTAGTGTACGGTTAGGGAGCACTGACTTTCTGTATCTTAGGTTTTCTATTTTTTACAATGTTTTATTTAACAAACATGAGGATTTTTTTGGGGGTGGGGGGGACCAGGACCTGATGTAGGCTTTTTTTTTTCCCTGCTTGAACTGGGAACAAAGTGCCTGTACCTTGCTCAATCTTGGTTCTGCCTTACTTTCACTTCAGTGGAAGTGCTCACACATAGCACAAACTGGGGAAAAGTTCTTTACAGCCGCCAGGCCCCTCAACTGCATGAGTGCTTTTAACCTGGACCATCTACTCTGAGAAAATAAATGTTACTTAAGTGTGACACTTGTTAAGAGTTGTCTCTTCTTGTGTGTGCCAGCTGGTGTTTTTCATGCCCTAGTAGCTGTGCAAGGAGGTAGGTCTGTCTGCTTCCAGGCATGGTTGGTGGAAAATAGTTTCATCTATCTCCAAACTTCAAAGTTTACCTATAAGCCTCCAAAACATGTGGCCAATGCAGCAGACTGTGTTTTCCTTTAGCAGTACACAATGTTTTCTCCTTTGCTTTCTTCTAAAAACTGTGGCAGAGCCCTGTAGCTTTACTTCCCCTGAAGAGCTCTACCCCTACTCAGTGTTTTCAGTGTTGCTTTTACCAAAGCCGCCTGCATTTGTTCACATGAACTTAACTGTAGTTCTAGCGCACAGCTGAATGCCAGAGGGGTCACTGCAACACTCAGTCAAGGTGCAGTTGACACTTTTAACTTCAATCATCTCACCCTGAGCTCCTGATTTAATATAAACAGTAAGTTAAACCATAACTGAAAAGTTTTCTTCCCTTTCTGCCCTCAAAGCTGTAGACAGAAGCTCCACTGGGGAAGATGCTCCAGTGAAGGGAGGAACTGGGTTTTAGTAACCTCATACATGCAACAGGAAAAACATCTTGCACAACTAGCAGTGCATTTTTTTTTTTTAAAGGAATAGTCTAGCCACTCACACAAGCAGCTGAATCCAGAGACACAGGTGATGGTCATCCTTCTAATTCAGTGACTATATTTGTTCCAGGCCTCAGGAACTGCTGCATTAAAGCTGGTGCTCAGGTGTCTTACCCAAACATGCACACAGGATGCACAGCAGCAGTCACTGCAGCAGGACAGCAGTCACCTCTGTGAAGCATGTTTGTGTTTTCAGAGATGGGTGCAAAGAGCACAGAAAGAAGAACCAGAAGAAACCCCACACGAGGGGTTACATGTGATGCCCCAGAGCAAGGAACTGCTGAACTGCCACACCAGGGTACTTGGCAGACAGCTGGCAGCTGTCACTTCTCAGAAGCTGACAAGTGCTGTAAAGCATCCCAGGAGCAGAAGAGGAGACAACATGAAACCCCACACTAGCCCCATGTGGCAGCAGTACAAGACATCAAAAGTCACTGGACATTTTCATCCAAATTTATTTATTAATAAGGTAACAACATATTCCAAATTATTACAAGCCTTTACTAATCTTTCCCTTACCATCTCAAGTTTGACGTGTCAGACTTCTGCAGTAAATGTCAGTCTTTAGGTGCAGAAATAAAATAAAAGCTTAGAGAACAATCAGCAAGAGTAAGTAACAGTATAAACACCACGGTGACAGGTCAGCATGACATCTGCTGAAGGCTCAAGGGTCACTCCCAGTCAGGCTGCTCTAGTCTCAAATTGTAGCAAGTAACATACAAATACTGCAGCTTACACACTGCCCTGACAAAGCAGCAAGCACAAAAGCATTTAAGATTTCCTAACTGCACAGGAACTATACAGTATTTTAATCAAACAGATTAATGTCTTGCCTCATGCCTAGATTTAGACTTTTTAGGCTCAAGTCCTTCTCTGGCACTGGACAACAAGCAAAATACTTAATACATTAAAAGATTTCAAAATTTAGAGCCCCAAATATATTAAGAAACACTTTTGTTGAAGCCTCAGTTAATGCAAGCCTCCTTCAGTTACTGTACTTTCAGTGCTCCTTTTCCTCCACTTCTTTTTTAACGACAATACTCAAAAAATTCCTCTAAAGGGCTTACACAGTTTTCACCACTTGGCTCCTCACACACTCTGTGATTGTAGCTTAGCCAAGAAATACAAACCAGCAATAAATTACAGCACAGCTATCTCATTTAAACTACTTTTAAAAAAAAAGAATAATACATAGATGCACATTGTAAACAAGTGCCTTAAAAAACATGCTTTGGAGCATCTGATACCAGGATGTTTTTCCCCAGGGTGTCTGTCCTCCTGTCTGCAACGTCAACCCAACAGCACCCAGGAGGACATCGGCTCCTCTGCAGCTTCAGGTGGAAGTTTCCCCATTTAACATCTGGGCTGAGGGTGCTGCTGCCCTCCGTACATGAAAAGGTCAGCCCGTTAGCGCCAAAATGCTGCAAGATGTCCTGTAAACTCCAACATGCAGAGTTTTGAGTCTTAACAATGCTTACTCAAGACTTACTTTGGAATCAAGGCAACAGGGATCAAAGGCAGCTCCTCCTTCACTTGCAAAGCCTGGTCTAACACTGTTTTGTTACCCTAATTAACACTTGCACTTCTTTTCCTACAGCTATTTAATGCAATTGAGGGGAAAAAAAACCTGCTTCCAAAAGGTCTTGATCTTACATCTAATGCTCCCGAAGCACTCAATCTAGGAGTAATCCTATGAAAACCATCATTATAGTAATTGTCACTGAGCTCAGCTAGAAGACGTCATTTAGTGAAATGACAAAAGACATGATTCAAGGTGATCATGCAGAAGAAAGCGGGGGATACTACATGGATAGCACACGCACACACGCGTGCACACACACGTATTTACAACTGCACTATTATCGGGAATACTGTTTGTTTCAAAGACGCGGTGAAGCTAGCACAATCTCCCTAGAGAGCAGCACAGCTTAGTCAAAGTCACGGTTTGTAAGAACCAGCGGAGCAACCAGAGTCCACACGTACAGCACGATGCCAATCCAGCTGGAAGATATCTTCACCCAGACAGACGGCCATTTGCTGGTCATTGTCTCATAAGAAGAATCCGGACTGTGAAAGAAAGAAAAAAGATAATTTGCTATTTTTGTTTCATTATGACATACTTGTGTAGTAAGCCACTCGTCAGCACTGTTTTCACAGTAGATCATTTTCACTGCAGCTCCACACCTCGAAGGACACTTCTACCCTTCTTCCAGGCTGTTCACACCAATCTGTACAAGAACACCATTTGTAAGCTGGTGTCACAGGAAGGTGGAGAGCAACAGTAGCCCAAAAAATATTTAGTAAGAGAAGCTGTCAAGAAGCAGAAATAATTATGAGGCATCTTTAAGCAAATCTGTGGAAAGGCAGGGAACGGACAGCATTTCTAGATACAAATAATGCGTTTTACCTTGCCAAAAGACAACACCTAGAAGAACCAATAATCTTGATGTCACATTGACCCAAGCTGGGCCACAAATCACATCTACAGCAGTACTATCTATTAAGAGTTACTTTTGAAGGTTGCTGTTTTGATACAAGTTGTCCTTTAACAAATTATTAGAGACCATAATTTACATTTTCAAATTCTGAAGAACATCTGCTCAAGCCATTAACATAATAAAAATTCACATATATGAGGACTATTTTATTGTGAGGGTTTTTTCAGGGAGGAGACAACCTGATTTCTTTCCACCAGATGCCATCAGAGTGGCTGAGGTTGGAAGGGACCTCTGAAGGTCACCTGGTCCAACCCCCCTGCCCAAGCAGACACACCTAGAGCCAGCTAACCAGGACTATGCCCAGATGTCTTCTGAGTATCTCCAAGGATGGAGACTCCACAACCTCCCCGGGCAACCTGTGTCAGCATGTGATTGCCCTTTCAATCCAAATGTGTTTCTTGATGTTCAGGGGGAACACCCTGTATTTCAGTGTGTGCCCATTGCCTCTGGTCTTGTCACTGGGCACCCCTGAAAATAGCCCAGCTCTGTCCTCTTCACACCCTCCCTTCAGGTATTTATTTATATACATTGATGAGATCTCCCTGAGCCTTCTCTTCCCCAGGCTGAGCAGTCCCAGCTCTCTAAGCCTCTCCTCATATAACAGATGCTCCAGTCCCTTCACCAGCTCTGTGCCCTTTGCTGAACTCTCTCCAGTATATCCATGCCTCTCACACTGGGGAGCCCAGGACTGGACCCAGCACTCCAGGTGTGGCATCACCAGTGCTGAGTAGATGGGAAGGATCACCTCCCTCAGCCTGCTGATGTAACATGTCCCATCTCCCCTTATATTTAGTTGTTATAGAATTTAAGACTCTATCCTGTTCACTTCAGCAGGACGTATTTCAGCAATGAATCATGAGAATTACCTTAGAATTATCTTAGAAAATATGATAGGCACATGTGAACAAGGTTGGCTACTCCAATTTACAAATACAATTCATTTAATGTAGCTCAAACAATATACTTCCCTTGAGAAGTCCCATTCAAGACCTACATTCCTCACAGCATACAACTTATGCCTCCTTGTCCAGCAAAAGATAGCATCTTGGATGTTCATTATGAGTGCAGTAAGTTATCAAACATAAATACCTGTACCAGTTGGTAAGCGTCATCATGATATACAGCGATGCCAGGAAAAGCATAAAATGAAAGAAGGAGTAACTGTAAGTAACTCCATCCCTCTCGTTATCTATGGCTCGGTGAACATCATCTCCATCATCAAGGGAGCCGTCGCTCCTGGGCATTCCATCCTCTATCAGTGTTGATTCATCACTGGTCAGCATCAGCTTGTTAACTTGGCTGTTGTTGGATGTTCGGATGCTGTATTTGACAGGAAAGCACACAGCACAGTTACCCAAATAAACACAATTCAGTATCTGACAATTAGAAATAATACAAGTTAACAGGAATTTTTTTTAAAGGAATCTTACCTTGAATAGAGAACACACAGCAAAAACAAAACCAGTCCTACAATTCCTTGTGCATCCCACCACTGAACTACCTGACCTTGGGTTGGAATGGTGGTGCTGTTGTAACCAATGATGCTCAGCAAACTTGGGTTACAGCGCCTATCTGTGGGGGAAATTACAGTAGAACTTACATAAAACAAGAACAGAACAAATATTTAATACTACATATCCACACTGAATGCATGGTAATAGAAAGGAACTTTGTGACTGTGACTGCCTTGAAGTAAAAAAGCTCTGAATCTAATTTTAGCCTACTGAGCCTCTCTAAAGCAGGCAAATGACAGTATGTCGCCTAAAAATCTGTCTCTTTAAGCAGATAAAAGGATTTTAAACTTAAGATATGCATCAACAGCCTTACTGTTCCATCTCATATAATTAGATGCAACAACATAAAAATGCTTTGCATATTAAGCTTTAGGAATTCTACCACTAGAAGTTTGACAAACATATACTCTATAGATGGGGTAACCAGAGTCATCTCAGAGTTGGAAAAGAATGCTACAAACTCGGTTTCATATTAACAACACTTCCCAACCCCCAGCATCCACAGATAACAGATGAAACAGCCGTAAGTAGCAGACAATCTTATTTCCCCATAATTACTGCAGGAATTAGATATGACTCATGTGTGCTGTTACACAGAAGCACAGAAGATTGTCCATAATTAAGATAAAAGGGCCAGAGACCCAATTAAAAACACCAAAAATCAATATTTGGCTGTTTCTTTTGATCAGCAGAATTTCTGAATTTTGTTTGTTTGTTTTATAGATGATCAGCTGTTTTCAGACACAAATTGATAAATTTTTAAATTAAATAAATTAAGTTTATTTTTTTTTTAAATCCTCAGTTCAGAAAAATACATTCAGTAGCATCTCAGTCACCAGGTAAGAAACGTTAAACCTGGTAGGGAGATGAACCTTCCAGACACCTTGGAAGAGTGATGGTAATCTGCAATATCTAAGCTTTAGAATACTACAGTCCTGTAAATAATAGGTAGAAATTCCTCCATACGATAAACATAAGAGCAAGTGAAAAACACATTATCTTTGGAAGAACTATTTCTTCAGTATTATTACAGAAAGTTGGGGTGGGGGGAAGAGAACACGAACGAGTGAGTCCTGCCTCTAACTGGCATGCATTATAGTACCCCATTCTAACATTGCCTTGCAAAAAGGTGAAGATACAAGTTACTGCTGAACTGGTTACCCAAAAAGCCACACAGGGTTACTACACTTACCTGGTTCATTGGTCATAGCTGACCAAGTCAAATACATTGTATAAATTGTGATGACAGAAGACTGCAGCAAACCAGATCTTGGCTGAGATTCCTATACAAAGTAGTCATGACACAGCAAAGTTAGGCAAACAAAAGTCTCAGGCACGATTATATTATAGGTTTCCGGGACTGGTAACACAATAAACCCCCTAGAAGGTAACAATCAAAACTATACCTGAATCTTTGGCAGAATTGACATTACAGAAGCACCAATACACAGCAGCATGTTAACACTGATGAATGTCTTGTTTTCAGAACAACCTTCTGGATGAGTGTAATAAACATAAAACAAGACAATAGCTACTAGAGACAGCAGATAATTGACAGCTGTAGCTGACAGCAGAGCTGTGAAAAGACAAAAACAGAGTTAAACTGGTTAATAATGAAGACTATTAAAACAAATAATATTGCATGATTATCAGGTTTTGGATATGGTATACAATGACAATTGGAGAGCAGCTCTGGGCACTGAAATGTAAAGTAAATAAGTTCTTCTCAATACTCTGAGGTGTTGAAAAGAAAGAACACAATAAAGGGGAAGCCTGAAGTCATACTTGATTCTCCAGTGCTCTAACAGCAACCAAGAGCAGCAAGTATGAAGGAATACAGGTATACCACATACACTTTGGCTAAAAGCTTAAAAAAGAAACTGAAGAGCTACTTCTCCAATAGAAAAAAAACAAAGTCTTATTTCCAAATTCCATCTTATTAAAAACATTAGAGTGAAGTGACCATTACACAGACAAGCTGTGCTGTCTTCTGAAACAGCTAATCTATTACATCTGAAATGCTTCATGAATATTAACATATTATTTCTCCAGTGAGATTACTTGTACTCTCCTTCACTATCGAAGTCTTTCACTCAGCATATACATTCTAAGAATGACAGAAAGAAAAAGCATTTGAGATGCTTATGCTCACATAAAGCAGTAACAGGCTAGTTCATTTTTAATCAGCACCGAGATGTAACAAAACCTGTGGCTGGAAAAAAAAAAACCAAACCCAAAAACCTACTACTGCCACTTCTCTGCTATTATAAACTGAACCCCTGCTCCCAGGGATTAGATCTCAGAGGCTGCTGCCCCTCTCCCTGCCCCTCTCTTACTTAACTTGCCATCAAAAGGACAGTCAGACAATGGAGCTGAACTACACTATCTGAGAAAACAATACTTATGCATGAAGCAGCCCTTCTGCACTCTGGTAAAATGCACTACTCTGAATAATTTATTTAACATAACACACAATGAAATTTACAAGTTGATTGTAGTACAGTCCTTTACCTGCATACCAGCATCTCGAGTTTCCTTCCTCCATTTTTTCAACCCAAGATTCATTCCAGGAGTGGGCAAAGTCAATTAGCAAGACCAGCTGAATAAGAATGAAGCAGAACGCCCCAGCCATACCTACATAAAACCACACTAAAAGAGAAATAAAACAAAACCAGTTCAGAACCGTAGATAATTTACCACCCTGTCTTAATGTTCCTAACACAGGAAAGTGCTATAATTACACAGCTACAATTAAAGCTATAAAACACCAGCATGCACTTAGTTTCGTTTTAAAACCAGTTAGGATTGCACCATGATACAGTGGAAGACAATATTCCCTTACCAGTTGTAAATGGTCCCTCTGGTATGAAGAAAGCTCCAACACTAATTGCAAGTGCTGTTGCAAATTTAAAGAACCAGAATCTAAAGGGAATAAAAAAAAAACCAAAAAGTCAGGCAACTGCTGAAGTCTGATCTAATTCACAAAAACTTGTAAGTATACAAAATGCACATTCTTAAGAGTTGTTTTTTAATTCACTCATTCTTAATGCACTTCTTTTGAAGTAGGATAAAAATCTTATTTTATCTGCTCAAGACTTTTTCTCCAGAAAATCATGCTTAAACTGTGCTAGACTGACATGGAGTTTACACATTTCCTAGAGATACCTCACTCACGTATTACAAATGAAGCCAAGGTGGAATGTAATTGTGAGTTTTGCTTTGGTTTTTTTTTAAGAAGGTTTTTACTAGTGAGATTACTGAACTGCCTGCATATCTGAAAAATGGGTTAAAAAAATCCCTACCTGTTTTTAATATCAAAACCAAAAAGGTAGGAGATCTGGTTGGTGCCTACAGTGACAGAAAACATTATGCTGGAGTTCCCTACCAGTCTCGATTTATTTCCTACAAGAGCGATGTACAAAAGCCTGGATTCTTCCCACCTAACTTCAGACTCTTTAGGCCTAACATGTGATGAGGATTTATCACAACTATAAAAGTAAAGGATTTATCCTTCACAGAAAGGACACAATCAAATTCTAAGTCCCTGTTCCACTGCAATAGCAATGGATTTTTTTTTTCCAGTAAAAGGTATGAACTCATGCACAAACAAAAAAGCAGACAAGAAAATATCTTCCACCAAAGATTTACCAAACTCACCCCAAATAGAGACTGTGTACAAATATACCCTGCATAGCAAACTTCAAAAAGTTAGGCCAACAAACTGTAAGAAGGTGAAGACTATTTTTTCCAATCACAGTGACAGGCAGCTCCAAATATAGGCACAGTACCATCTATATGTACTTCAAAACTGAATATAGCACAGAGACATGTATCACACCCCCGTGATGTCAAACACTTGCACAGTTTTCAAGCTTTCTATCCCTTTCCATTTCTTCCCGTATTTTGCACAAGTTTAATCTCTCCTTCTGGCTGTTACAATCAAGTGATGGTGACCAGAAGAATAAATTCCAATTGTGTGGAGAGGAACTATGTGAGATGACAGAAGTGAAGAATATTAGAAAAATGGACTAATTCACTGGGACATAGAGAAGTGAAGAAACCCAGTTTGAAAGCTGAATTAACTTATAACATTTATGGTGTAATACATACCCCACTAAAACTAGTTTTTGAATCCACATGTCAAATTTTATTTTAAATCAATGTCATTCTCAATTACAGAAATAAGAACAGGTTCACGTTTGTATAAATTTCATCTCTAATTCCAGACTTTAAGGGATCTTAACACTGTATCCATCCAACATGTGACAGCCAAAAACAATACTTGTCTGAAGTAACACCTACAGTTGCTATGCATTCTGTGCAAGCCACCAACAATCCTGTCAATACATTATAACTGATTTTTTTATCATCATCATCATCAACCTGAGGCAAGAAACCATTCTGACTGCTGTCACAAAAGCAAAGAAGGTTAACATTGGCACTGGATCACATTAATGGGCTTGCATGCAAGTATGAAAGAAAGGTAGTACACATACATGGGAAAATCTAATAGTCTGAATATTTCAGATCACTGACAGAAAGATTACATATCAAAGTATTACTGAAGACACATACAATTTCAAAAATCAGAACCATGGTTTTCATAAAGCTACCTGTAATGCATACTACTGAAGCAACAAATTATTACAGAAGTGTTGGAAGTAACATTATTAAATGTTTTACCAGTAACAGTTAACGAGTATCATTTTTCCTTCTATCCTAGTGCTGACAGTAGATTGGTTAAGAAGAGTAAACTGCTATGGGCTGCATAAATAAAACCAAAATTTGTACGGGGGAGCACAACCCCAGATAAGGGTATCAAGAAGATCCCAAACACTTAAGAAGCACTTTTAGGTAAAAGGATTACACATCATGTAAAAGGTGTATTTTACATCCTATATCAACACTTTGGTTTTTACAGTATCTGAACCATTTTCTTCTTGCTTGTAACAATACGCTCTCCTGAACAAAGCAGGGCGGAGAGAAAGGCTGAAATGAGCTACTGCTCATTTACCAGGCCTCTTTTTCTTTAGACCAAAACAAAATAAGTAAACAAAGCAATATTCTGTTCAGTCTTAATTATCTTCTTTTCCCCTACAGAAATAATTTGAAACTGTTTCTCATTTTGCGCTAGAAATGCTTAACCTTATTATACTGAATATAAAATTTCTTTAATTTTATGGCTCAGCTGTTCATAGCTTCTGCTAAGTATAATCATCTTGAAAAAGTAGTAGTCTAAGCAATCACTGTGACCACCAAGACTAGGCACCATAAATGGTTTTATGCTTTTTAGTGCCATGCCCTATTACAAATATTTACATCTCCTTGGTTCAAGAAGCTACATTACACATAGGCTGAGTCTGGATGAAAGCTACCACTTCTGTCAACTCGCAAGCTGAAATTCCACCATTATCATTATAGTTAGAATTCTCAAATGGCAGAAATACAAAGGAAAAATTTACTGGGAAGCTCAGAAACTAAATGCATAACTTGCTCTTCTTTATGCAGAGGGGAGACTGAAGAAAAGGTAGCACAGAGGAAAGAGGTATGTTATATATTTATATAGCGATATATATAACTGTTATAATCTTTAAAATAAAACTGTTCAGAAAAGAGCAAGCCCTTACAAACATCAAAGTTAAGAGGACTGTAATTCCTAGAGGACAGATGAAGCTTTTTAATCTTTCCATCTGTTGAAATAAATCTCAGTGGAATGAAACTTAGTACCATTATTCATGTCTGAATATTGTCATCTCTGGACAAAAGCAGAATCTCTAATCTTGGGAAACCTCCGGACAGATTATCCATTGTCATAGTTCAGGCTCTGAGAAGTGACAGTCATGTGTATCTTTTCCTCTTACAAAAATTAATCTGCCATGTCTAAGAACTCTAATAACTTTGAATGCCCTCTACTGCAACAACACTCCTCTAGCTACTATGAAATTCTTTGTGGAACAGTAAATGTGACCAGCATGCTCAGCCACAGGCTTTATTTTCACAGTAGCTGTATCTCATATGCACACACCGCCCTCATTTCTGTATCTTACCCATTGTGCACTGCTGCTCTTGGGTCGTTGCTGCTCTTCACTTTGATCATCAGTAAGGAGAAGAGAAGGAAGAACATGGCCATACCAAAGCACACTCGGTACACAGCTTTGTAACCAACTAGTACATCACAATTCACATGGCCATGCACACCAGGAATAGTTGTTCCCATCCCTCCATCACAAAATCCAGGGATCTGTGATAAAAACAAGATACTTCAGTGATCTGTAAAAGGCTTTCTGTGAGTAAATACCTAATCGCAATTAATTAATATACAATTCATTAATATTGTAATATTATGCAACTATTAACACTGCTAGCCAATAGGATACTGAAGGGCCGTATTGTCAGTTATAGTCCAACCAGAATATTAAACACGTTCAAGGAAAAAAATCCTGCAAATTTTAAATAAAAACAAATCTTATTAACGGGGGGGGGTGGGGTGGGGGGGTGGGTATTAGCCATTTCAGAACTTCTCAAAGATACACAGTTTTCACATGTTGATCTGAATCAGGAGATAAATAAAAGATCTGTGATTTGGTAAATTTGACTTGACAGTTACTATCAGGTTCATGACACAGCTAAGAGAAGGCAGCCTCTTCACATCTCTCTAAAACAGAAACAGCCTCCCCCCAAAAAGTAACATCACCATAAACTAGAAGTATCTGTAACTCCCGTATGAAACAGCTGAGAATATCCTTTCCAGTCATTACCAGACATGAGCAACATCTTTCTGAAATCAAACCACACTGCAGAAGACTGTAATTTTCTTTCCTAGGTGACTAACGTGGCTCTCACTGAAGCTCTAATGTGGTTACTACACCACACTGAAATAAACATTTACAGATCATTTGGGGAGAAGAAAAATCAAAAGCATGCCTAACAGAACTTACTACCTACTAGGAAAAAATTGAAGACAGCAAAATGATTAACAGAACCAAAGCACGTGCAATCTGAGTTCAGTGAACCTATAAGCCCTCCCCCATAACTCAAATTATCACTCTGTAATTTTTACATGAGCTATCATATCTTCATATTATGAACTAATAAACTGTAAAATCCTATAAGCACTTCCTAATTTCCTTAGTGAAAAATATGCTATCATTAGTGAAAAATATTTTTGTTATGCTTTTGCAGACTTTAAAATAGAATTTTGACTAGTACAGCACAATGAAACTAGAAGACATCCTAGATCATTTTTTCTTTTATTAACAGCAATCAAAATCAAATGCCACAAATACAAACATCTCCAAAATATGTAATTTAAAACTCCACATACATAAATTACATTTTCTTGTTTGATACGAGATATTTTTTTCTGCTCTGAGCTATTAAAGAGGTGCAACTTTATTTCTAATTAGTGCTTTTCATCTATGCAGTGACTATCCCACAAATTCTTTATTTTATCTACAATCAAATTAATGATGACTGTGAAGCACAGGCGGCAGCAGGATTACTTATTTCCAAATATAACCCATGCTTTCAAGATGTCATTTACAATTATCTGTGACACTTCTACCAAACACTTAAGCAAAGAAGTAACCTGACCTTCTTCAGCTGCTCTTCCATGCCTGGTATTAACATCACACAGGCAACACTCACGCCAAGAAGTAAAAAGAATGCATAAATCAGCCGAGTTATGGTGGAGTTGTTTCCACTGGGGCAGCATCGGCAAAGCAGGCACGGGGCACTTCCACATAAGCACGGTATCTGACAGAGAGACAGAATATAAACTCTTTAAGAAGTTTTGCATTGCTAGATTTCAGTATTTAATCCCATTGCACAGATCATCAGAAGTTATGATGGAACATGACTCATCCTATGCATCCCAACACGAGGGCAGACTGAGTCGCTGCAACACATTACAGAGCCCCCGAAGAGTCTTGGCAGCGCTTCCTAATTCGCCACCGTACAGCGAAATTAGTGCTCTGTCAAAAGTAATCATTTATCCATTCAGAGGAAATAAAGACTGGATTCGGGCTCATTTGTTCTCTTGAATTATATTTAATTTCAGCTGAGATGCAAGGATTGCTTTTAGTTAACAACTACCTCCTTCCTTCCACAGCTGCAGAGATTAAACAAATGTAATGTACCACAGGAAAAAAATTTGAGCACAACTGCCATCAAGGTACACTTTTAGCATCTGGCAGAGTTGGGCCACAATCCTCACTGGGGTCATGAGTGGTACTGGAACACAAACAATAGGTAAAATGCATATTTAGCAGCTACTCGCATATTGCCTAATTCTGTTAGCTGACAAAGTTAACTTACCTGATGTAAAAGCTAGAAACCACAAGAACAAAGCAAACACACACCACACGTATTATCGTTGCTACCAAATATCAACAGCAAAAGTGGACAGGAATGCTGTACAGCTGTAACGATACGAGTGAAAAAAATAGAGGACAAAATTTACCTGTATTCAGTTCTTAAACAGAAAGTCGTGGGAAGAAGGAAAGGGAGCAGATAGTGCTATTTCACCGGGGGGAGGCGGGAGGAGCGGGAAACATACTTCATCCCCCTTTGCAATTTTCTGCCACTTGCTGAGTGACAATTCAGGAAGCCAAAGGGCAAGGTTTCACAAGTAAACGTAAGCCAAAAGAGGAAAGGCACAATCAAAATGTTTTGGGGTTGTTTTTTGTTTGTTTTTAATTTACAAATAAATTATTTTGCCTAGAAGACATGGAAAATCCTTGTGAGCAGGTAACAGCTAAATTTTGGAGGCCACGAATTTTCCAGCTAAGGCAAAGTTACTGAGCGAGCGCTGCCCTATCTGAGCTACAACAGACAATGCAACCTCTGACAGATACTGAACAGGGTAAAACTCACCTTCTCCCCAGCACACACACAGGGACACCTCTGCCATGTGACAAAAGCCACAGGTGTTAATCACCACATCAAAGACACCCAGTCACACGAGATCATGACTAGCGACACGGCCACATGACCAGTGAATGTCAATCACCCAGTAAGACTGGCATGTGTCAGAAAGAGTTCCTAAAAGTTTAGTCATATGACAAACAAAAACGCCAGCAGCCTGACACCGGGAAGGCCCCAGGGCTTGCAGGGAAGAGTAGACAGACTGCCACAACAGGCAGCCTCCAGAGAAGCCCTCAGGAAAAGGCTCAGATTACTGTTCTTACAGGTTCAACCAGACCCACACACTGAACCCACAAACTGGGTCTTTCAAATAACTTCCTTGTATTCTGTTTGTACTTGTGTTCCTTTCCAAAGACAGAGGATCCAAGCATTTTCACTCCACTATGCTACAGGATCACCTGTAGATTAGCAAACTTCACTATTAAACTTGTCTTGCTAAAAGTGAAACTAGGTAGATTCTCATTATAACTATTTCAGTATGTAAAAGATATTATATTGCCCTGTTTTACTTCCTCCTCCACTCAGTATCATTATAGCACACAGAGTATGAAAGTGTTGATTCCAGAAGAGGTTTCATCTCGATATAATAAAGGCATTTTTTATAGTGAGAACAATTAGTTACCGCAACAACCTCCCCAAGGACATGGGGGAGCCCCCATCACTGGAGGTTTTCAAGATGTGACTGGACAGGGTGCTGGATCACCTCATCTAGGCTCCCTTTCCCACAAAAGATTGGACCAGATGATCCTCTAAGGCTGTTTTATGACTGCAAGAAACTACATTAGGGGTATCTATGCTTAGTAAGCAGGAAATATATGGCAAATACTGGCTTAGGATGCACCAGGATTTTATAGTACTAATGTATTACACTATTTCCTACACACACAAATAGCCTTTCTACTGAAGAACATTTCTATTCTCTGTTAAAAAAATTACTTTCTTGAACTAATTCTGTCTGCATTAATATATTTTAAAGATACTGTTGAATAAAAGGTTGAGTTTGGCAGAGTAGAATGTAAGCCTAGGCTCATCTGCTGCAGAAAATTTATACCAGACGGTCCTTGCATCAGAACTCACTTCTCTGGTGAATCCCAGTGTTGTTTGTTAAATACATAAATAACTCAAGTAGCTTCCTCCTGAGTGCATCAAGGGGAACACAGAGTAACGCCTGTTTCTAGAGCAATGGGAGGCTTACAGTGGCTGAAATAAAGATGGCTGTCCTCACTGGGAAACAGTGTGTCCCAAACAAGGCAACAGCCCTCACTTAAGTGCCTGAGCTCCAATACCAACTTCTAAAGCATTTCGCCCCCAACAGCTCATGCTTACAAGCTCTGATCACGCACACCTCTGAACAAGACACCCCTATTGATAATTGATACTATTGGTACAAGTTGGACACTTTCACAAGGAATCACATTACAGTCCAAGCCTCTCTTTCTTTTGGCAACACACAATAAAATATATGCCATTCTACTAAATACACATTATACTATTGGCAAAAGCCCTTTAACAAGTAACAGACTTCAAAAAGAACAGAAAGGAAAGGAAAGAACATTGAGCTCATGAAACTGAGTTTATCAGCAGGAGAGACAAGGACAGTTTGTGTCACTTTCTTCCTAAATTCAGAGCATGCCTCCTACAAAAAATACTACAGTATGAACAGTAAGATACTACCACATAGATCAAAGCTTAACTCCCCAGGTGAAACTCAGCTTAGTCATAGATGCAGACAAAGAGTTACTCTGCAATTAGTTTTGAGCTTGTTTTTGTAAGGAAGCTTAGACAACAGTTACTAAGTCACAACTACATAAATCTATTGCTATCCAGTATCTTTTGTACCTACCAACCAACTTGTATCCCTATACATTTTTGAAAAAAAATAAGCAGCTCAGTGGTGTTCCCTGAGGCAAAGTAAGAAAAGATAACCCACACACCTATTCTGGGAGCAGCCAGCTGGGCAGACGAGTTAACTCATGCCTGCTGAACTAGTCACTTCATTCTCTACGGCAGTGGAAATTGCAGGAGGAACACATAACAACAGGAATATTTCAGGAGAGATAAAACCCCACAAAACCACTGAAAGTCAAATTTTACTGTCCCTGATGCACACAGAACAAGTTTTTAATATCAAACATAATCTTCTTACTGGGGTAGTAACTGAATGATTATATACTGAATTAAGTATTCGCAAAAACACTAAGTCCCCCGCTGGGCCTAGTCAGGTTTTAGCTACATCATACTCATACACTTAAAAGGAACTGATTCAATCAAGATCTTTGCCTTCATAAAGTGAGCTAAACAGCAGCTGAGCTATTTCAGAGAACAATGCAATACAGGCAAGACCCAGCAGAGTGAAAATGGCACTGCCTGACCAATCTGGGTCATCAGAATCAGAAGACTTTTGGTGAGATGACAGTGCTCTTAAGGCCTTCCCCCCCATGCCCAACAGGCTCATCTTTGCTCTTAAAAACCCTAAACTGAAACACTGCCTGATCAGCACACAGTAGGACAGAGCTACAACCGGCAGTGACACCACACAAAAAATCCAGAATAAAGGTCTGAGGCCAGATGCTGGGGTCAGTTACCCCGAGGAGCTCTGCATGGCACAACACACGGCCTTCCAGAGAAGCTACAGCTGAAGCAATGCCGGCAGCAGAGTCTTCCCAGACAAAAGAGGAGTAGTGTTCCAGGCCGTGGCACAGTCTGAACTAGCACAAACTCCACTACATCTGGTTCCCCTGCTACTTCAGCCTCAGTTTGTTTCTCTTTCAGAGCCACAAAGGGCGTTTATACTGACATATCCTTAGAGACCAGCACAGGCAGATTTCTCCTATAAGAGCTATTATATAGGCTTTAAATGCTGATTAGCTGCAGTTTTAAAATGTGGAAAGAAAAACAACACTTTAAAACCACTGGGGGCGGGGAGTATAGAAACCAAAACAAAAACAACCCAAACTTATTTGTTTGGGCACTTTAAAGGAAGGAATGGGGGTCAGTTACCCACAATAAATCTGACTTAATCAAGATTACATGCTCATTTCTCTGTGCAGAAACAAACATTCAAAACCAAGAGGATTCTTCATGCACTACAAACACCAGCAAGATATCAGAAAGGCTGTTTATGCACTTGGAAACGTAGTATATATTAAGTATTTGAATTAGAACGTATAGTTATACTGTCACTCAGTATTTGACAATAATTTAAAGTGTTAACGTTAACTATATTCAGCTAGTAATTAAAGCCTAACTGGCTAATCCATTAAGTAGTGTTTAAAAATGTTAATTAAAGCAAAATGAATACTAACACTACTTCATTAACAGGATATTATCAGTGTTCTAGTTGCTTATTTACATGCATATCAGCCTGGAATCTTAGCTCATATATATTTACCAATTCTGAGATCATTTCACAGAATTTGTACAGAATATTAAGGAGTTAAGTATCATCTCTCTAATTAAATATCACTCTGCACTAGGGGAACCAAAGTCCGTGTATTTTGATAGCACAAAAAATAGGCGCTTGAATCAATATGAGGTTTTGTTAGACCACTAAGTTGTGTATATGAACAGTTTAAATACACGCAATTTCATTTGTCCAAGTATGGTACAATATTTTTGGTATGGAAAATTCAGGTTTTCACAATCCCACTGACCTTTTTAAGTCTGACGTCTAACGATTCACAATCCACCCCATTGTGTCTATTTGCATAGGGACTAGACTTGGAAAGACACCATCACTTAAGGATAAGACAGCAGTGCCTCAACTGAGAGCTGCCATGTAGGGTCTCTACCAACTTCCCTGCTTTTCTGCATAGTGCCAACAGTTTTAAAACCATCTTAAACTACTGTTTCCCATTAAGAAAAATCACCTGACAACGCTCAGCATGGTGGTGACACATCACCACAGACTACTGTGCCGTGAGAAAACGATGGCTCGGTAAGACAAAGGTGCTACAAAGGGTGGAGCTGCTCCAGACAAAGCCGTAAGAAGGAGGAATTAAATACAATTACTAGGATCAGGAAAACAGGCGATTTTTTTTTAAAAAAAAAGGCTGAATTTCAAAGCATTTAATTAGATTTTGACTCCTTTACAGATTTGGGGAGGGGAAGTTTCAGCGCACATAACAACACTTCCCGCACAGTAACGCGGGCTAAGCAGCAACCAGCAGCGCGACGGGCCGGCCTGCCCGAATAAGTAAGAAGCTCCCTACAGCCCCAGCGAACGGGCTTCGGCCGATCCCCGGGGACACCCGGCAAAGCCCGAGCGGGGGGGACCCCCACGGGGACCCGCCCCAGGGCCCGCCTCCGCCAGCCTGCCGGGGAGTGAGCCCTACCCCGGAGGAGCGGGGGCGGTGGCCGCTCGGGGTGGAGAGAGCCTGGGTGGGAGCGGGCCCGCAGCCTCCCAGCGCCTGAGGCGAGAAGGCAGCGCCACAGCCGCCTCCGCTCCTGGGAGACAAAGGCCCGGGGAGGCGACGGACGAGGCCCGGGGGGAGGGGGGGGGGGTTGGGGGAGGAGGTGGGGCAGCACCACCGCCGGCTCCGGGCCTGCGACGGGCAGTGAGGGGCAGGGAACCGCCGCACCGCTCGTCCCCGCCCGCCTTACCCAGCTAGCCAGAGAGCAGAGGCCCAGGACGCCGCCCATGGTCCGCGGCGGGCTCCGGGTCAGGCCCCGGCTCCTCCAAGATGGAAGCGCGGCGGCCGCGGGCTCTCGAGAGGCTTGTTTACTGCTCCCGACGGCGCTTCCGGCTGCTCTGACGGCAGCCGCCAGCGTCACTTCCGGGGAGAGGAAGGCGGGCGGGGCGGCGGCGGGGCCGGGGCGGCTCGGCGGGCATCCCGCTGCCAGCCCCCACCTCCGCGCAGACTCGGGTTTAGGCTTACGTTTAGGTTTAAACTCCTCGTCCCAGAGCTTGTGACCGGAAAAGGGGCTAGTGTGCTCGGAGCGGCCCGGCTGCGGCAGGGCGGGGCCCGCTGCCCCCGCGCACCGCTGCCGCCGGCGGCTGGCCTGGGCCGGCGGCCGCCCGGCTGGTCACAGCCCCCAGCGCGGCCTTCGGCGCCCCCTGGAAAGGCCGCCCGGCTGTGGCGGCCTGCGCCGCCACTGCGTGTCGGTCACCTCCCCTGGTGTGTTAAAAGGGTATAAAGTGGTTAAGAGTTGGCCTGTGCTGCTCTGTGGCCTTCCCACACGTACCTAAAGCGGGAGTGCCGGAAAGGTGTTGCCTGGAGCGAGGGGGCAGCTTCCCCGCAAGAGCTGCCAGTGCCCGCTGTGCTGTTTCCCAACACCTCCCAAAACCAGCTAACAGGCTGGAGCTGAGCGGCTGTAGTTTCCCTCACCTGAGCAATACTAACAGGTAGGCTTAATCCCATAAAAGCCGTATAAAACCATATAAAGTTTACATCAGATTAATTAGGGACTGCATTTCTTAAAAGTACTAATAGCGTTGGGCCTGTAGGACCTTCTAGGTGTTGTGGTGGTGCTATGTAGAAGATGAACATAGGCTGAAAAAGAGAACAGTCCAAGATGAAAAAATGCTCCTCAAAAATATTTATAAAATAATTGGACAATCAAGAAACAATCTATATTTTAATAATAGAGACATCATAATACTGAGGACACTGCTTCAGCTAAAAAATACAAACATTTCATTTGTCAAATAGGTTTTAATATCCAAAAGTAAGTTCTTGAGAAGAGTAAAAAATTACAGAATCACAGAATTTCACAGAATCATCTAGGTTGGAAAGGACCTTGAAGATCATCTAGTCCAACCATTAACCTAGCATTGGCAGTTTCCAACTACACCATATCCCTCAGCTCTATGTCAACCCTATTCTTAAACACCTCCAGGGATGGGGACTCCACCACCTCCCTGGGCAGCCCATTCCAACGCCTAACCACCCGTTCTGTAAAGAAATGCTTCCTAATATCCAGTCTAAACCTTCCCTGGCGCAACTTGAGGCCATTCCCTCTTGTCTTATCACTCATTACTTGGTTAAAGAGGCTCATCCCCAGCTCTCTGCAACCTCCTTTCAGGTAGTTGTAGAGGGTGATGAGGTCTCCCCTCAGCCTCCCCTTCTCCAGACTAAACAACCCCAGTTCCCTCAGCCGCTCCTCGTAAGACCTGTGCTCCAGACCCTTCACCAGCTTCGTTGCCCTTCTCTGGACACGCTCGAGTAATTCAATGTCCTTTTTGTAGTGAGGGGCCCAAAACCGAACACACTAATCGAGGTGCGGCCTCACCAGTGCCGAGTACAGGGGTAAGATCACTTTCCTGTCCCTGCTGGCGACGCTATTTCTGATACAGGCCAGGATGCCATTGGCCTTCTTGGCCACCTGGGCACACTGCTGGCTCATGTTCAGCCGGCTGTCAATCAACACCCCCAGGTCCCTCTCTGACTGGCAGCTCTCCAGCCACTCCTCCCCAAGCCTGTAGCGCTGCTGGGGGTTGTTGTGGCCCAAGTGCAGCACCCGGCATTTGGCCTTATTGAAACTCATGCAGTTGGCCTTAGTCCATCACTCTAGCTTGTCCAGATCCCTCTGCAGAGCCTCCCTACCCTCGAGCAGGTCAACACTCCCACGCAACTTGGTGTCATCTGCAAACTTACTGAGGGTGCACTCGATCCCCTCATCTAGATCATCAATAAAGATGTTAAACAGGAGTGGCCCCAAAACCGAGCCCTGGGGGACACCACTCTTGACCGGCCACCAACTGGATTTAACTCCATTCACCACAACTCTTTGGGCCCGGCCATCCAGCCAGTTTTTTACCCAGCAAAGCGTGCGATCATTTAAGCCTCGAGCAGCCAGATTTGCCAGGAGAATGCTGTGGGAAACGGTGTCAAAGGCCTTGCTAAAGTCAAGGTAGACAACATCCACAGCCTTTCCCTCATCCAATAAGCAGGTCACCCTGTCGTAGAAGGAGATCAGGTTTGTCAAGCAGGACCTGCCTTTCATAAACCCATGCTGACTGGGCCTGATCATCTGGTTGTCCCACATGAGCTGTATGATGGTACTCTGGATGAGCTGCTCCATCAGCTTCCCGAGCACCGAAGTCAAGCTGACAGGCCTGTAATTTCCTGGATCATCCTTCCGACCCTTCTTATATATGAGCATCACATTGGCCAATTTCCAATCTGTCAGGACCTCCCCGGTCAGCCAGGACTGCTGGTAAATGATGGAAAGCGGCTTGGCGAGCACCCCAGCCAGCTCCTTCAGCGCTCTTGGGTGTATCCCATCCGGTCCCATAGACTTGTGTGTGTTATGTGATGCAGTAGGTCACTGACTCTCTCCTGGATTGCGGGGGGGTCGTTCTCCCAGTCTCTGTCTTCTGGCTGAGGAGGCTGGATTCCCTCAATACAACTAGTCTTGTTATTAAAGACTGAGGCAAAGAAGGCATTAAGCACCTCAGCCTTTTCCTCATCACTTGTTACCATGTTTACTCCTGTGTCCAGCAGGGGATGGAGGCTCTCCCTGGTCTTTCTTTTGCTATTGACATACTTATAGAAACATTTCTTGTTATCTTTGATTGCTGAAGCCAGATTAATTTCTGGCTTAATTGAATATTTAAATAAAATATTTAGTAGTATGAGGCAGAACATTTCACAGGGAGTAAACAATATGTAACTTCATTTTACAAATTAAACATTTTTGACTCTCACAAGTTTATCATCTTACTAACATGCGGTTATTATGGTACTACAATACTGAGCTACTGCTCAGGTTAGACTTATCTATGAATTGCTAAATCTATCATTTATAATTGATTTTAAAGATAGTCCTAGCTTCAAAATCAAACATGAAAAGAAAAAGCTAAGAAGGAACTTTTCAGGCTGAAGGTTTAAGGCTGCAATTGTTCAGTGATAAAAAGGAATGGAAATAATTAACAAAGTGGTTATAGCTATTAGTTTGAAAGGTAAGTACACAGAATTGGTAGACACTGAATGCTGAACTGAAATAAAACGCGATATGCGTGTCCTTACCAGAAGGCTAAGAAAGCTTTGGAAAGTCTCTGTAAAAGTCAAAATGTTGCTAAAGTGAAGGTACTTGAGGGTGGGAGATGGGATCGACTGCTGGTTAGGTTGCATTTGCTCTTTGGCTAAATATTCTACTCCCCAGCGGCCACCAGGCTCTCCTTGGTCTATTGCCGACAAGCACCTCTCGGTCTTGCACTGAGGCAACAGTCAAGGTGCGGATGAGCTCTGATCTTAGTGTGGGGTCTGAGCCTGAGCCATCTTCCCCCCCAAGACTCACTCTAGTGTAAGGGGACCTTCCCCCACATTACGTGGGGTATTGGGAGTGGATTTGCAGCTGCAGCAAGGGGGAGAAAAGGCATGGAGAGAGGAAGGCAGCGAATGCAGCTCTCTCCTGCTCCCTATCCCTTGGGGTGGGAGGCTGGGGTTGGTGGTGAACAAGGATTTGGTATCTGTGTCCCACATCTCCTCAGAAGGGCAACGGGAGGGCAGGGGATGGGGAAAAGTGGTGGAGTCCCTTTAGTTCTGCCAGTAGATCCACAAGAGTAATTATTAATGATTGCTTTTGTTTGTGCATTAATTTGAGCCTGTAAAGTGTGCTGTGTTCATCTACATAGCACCACCACGATAGGTCCTGCAGGCTCAACATCAGCTCACAGTGGCTTGTGTCGTGTGATGAATTCATAATCTCCCAAAACAGGAGTCCATTCCCTCTCCTTTGTGAAGCCCTTAATCTTTTCCAAAGATGAGTTTTCATTAGTTACTAATTTTTTCTGCTTCCTTGCAAAATCCCTGATTCCTGCAATCTTCACAGTGCACTCTTTTTCCTTACAAAAACCTCTGATAGCCAAGGCACGCAATTTCTGTCCAGATCAACCTGATCTCTTTTCTTTCAAAGTGTGAAATCACATCATTGTTCTCTGATACTTTCATTCTCTCTGCTGTCTTATTTGGAGCATCTACTGTGGAAAGATACTGAAGCATTACGCACGCTTCACTCAACCAAGCCCTCCTCCTCCTCCTTCATCACACGTCTTTTCTAAGAAATTGTAAGAGAGAAACTATCTGCTACAGGAATTTATCTTCTGGAGTTTTATTTCACTTTCAAGTCATACAGCTTGCCTGACAGCTTTAAATCATATTGTGAAATGTCAGTTGTGTAGAAACCAGCAGTTTCTCAAAATTGTTCTTTGGGAAATTGAAGGTCTATTTTGACTGTTCATATGCTGCTATGGAAATGCTTAGGACTTTGCTTACCTTCAGCCACGAAGGTAAACACTTTCCTTTGTACTAGAGTTTCTTTTAACTATTTGCTGTCAGTCCACTTGCCACTGGAAAAGCCTCTTGCAGAATTGCTAGGTTCGAGTCCTTTCTTTATTTTCATTGCAGTGCTTCAGTTTTATTCAGTTTGAAGGGAGGTGAAATCCTTCATACACAGTTATCTCTCAGATGGCTTCACCAATGTGATCTCCTGCTTCCTTGTGAGCCTCCTGAGTTTGTATGGATATGAAAATCATACTTGTCCATTACTTGAGTAGTTCTCTGAATTTGTTTTAAAAAACAACAGGACTTAAATACCTGAAATAATTTTTGGGGTTTTTCTCCTTTGTGTTAGGGAGCTTCTTGCTAAAAACTGCCTTTTTGCCAGATGCATATTGGAAAACAAGGCTTTTTCCAGACTGGAACCTGTCAGTTCCATGGTCTGCACATGCAACTTCCCTCAGCTCTTTCACTGAACAGCAGATCTGCAGAGAGCCCAGAGCTGCATTGTGGCGGATCCCAAACAGCTACACACACCTTCACCGGCAGCAGGAAAGCCCTGGTGACCATTTTGTCTCAAGTTCATGTCCTCAGACCACTGAGAGGAAGGGTGAGCTAGACAGAACAAGATGCACTAAACAGGCTTATGCTTTAGGCAAGGCTTTTCCAAATCCATAGTCTTCTGTTAGTGGTTCAACACACTGGTAAACAATATGAGAGGGAGAATCCTGAAAATCGCTCTGGACAGGAGGTGGACAAGTTGCCTGCCTGCCTCATGCTGAGGGGTGCTGCACTTCTTGCCATGAATTCCTGCCCTCAGTAATTGAGTTACTATTCATTGCATTTGTTGTTTGAAGGAGCAAGCAAGTAGGAGTCTGGGAGCACAATGCAAATACTATACTGCCTGGTGTACACAGAATAAACCCTACGGCTTGCAGGAAACACCAGGTATATGTACGGTGACCATGCGTGTAGCATGTATACCAAAAGCCCAGCAGTTCTCCATATAGTTAGGCAGTGCCTATGTATTGTGTTAGGAATGTGCACTGCATAAGCAGAAGTTAAAACATTTTGTGAAAAGTGTTAAGTCTGACGTGTTTTCTGTCCACCTCCAGCTGTGCAGAAGCCATGAGCATGTTTCTGCGGGACCTAGGGCACTGCTTTGTGAAGCACTCAGCTGTACAGTACAGCAGCATCAGACCTTTCACCATGGATAGAGTACCTTACATCCACAAATCTCAGAAAAATATAAAAGCACCCCCAGGCCTTCCCAGACAAGATTTCCAAGCACACACACAAAAAAGAGAACATGTATAAGGGAATAAAAGAGCACATAAAAGGCGGCTGTAATGGGGCCTGTCTCATCTTTGTGCTACAGTGACAAAATCATACCAGGTGTCAGCATAAAATTTGCAGGAAGCAAAATGTTCAGCCTTCAAATCTGAAGGAGAAAACCAAGGAAGGCTTTTGTTCTCTCCATGTGGATATGAAAATATATCTGAAGATCATCTCCCCCAGAGGGCAGTGCAACTTAAAGAATAGAAATGTCCCTGGTGGCGTTTAAATGGAAATCGGCAATTTGAAGATGTGTTTTTTATCTCAACAATGTTAACAGAAAAATAGTCTACAGGGATGTATTTTCTGAAATAAATCTGTGTACACAATACAACTCTCCATTTCACTCACTTTAAGCCATATTTGAGTGAAATCT
This sequence comes from Strix uralensis, assembly GCF_047716275.1. Lineage (NCBI taxonomy): Eukaryota > Metazoa > Chordata > Aves > Strigiformes > Strigidae > Strix > Strix uralensis. The sequence continues at coordinate 58,464,000 of NC_133974.1, forward strand.
ACAAAAATCCTTTTTTTCCCCCTTGATCCTCTAAATGAAAAGTAATATTGAAATAATGTCTGTGATAACAGATTATGATATCCAGAGTTAAGTCTCTGTTGTGAGAGAGAAGTGGAGCATAAAAGAATAAAATTCTTGTTTCTGATGGACTGTGCAAAGACTCGTAATAGAGATACCTGAAATTAAATGGAATTCAGAGGCCATACTTAGGACTGACCTAGATGTAAATCTAATACTGATTCAAATAAATAGATAGGACTACAGAATAAATGTTTCTCTTTATCTCCCTCTTACAAGGTTTTTTTTTGTTCTAACAATACCCATTTATGTAGCTCAAAATCAAATGATGCAATGGATTTAAATGGTAAAGCATTATTATGTATGTTTATAAAATTATATTTTGTCATCTCGAAAAAATTACTGGGTAGAAATTGATTGACAACATACATAATTTTTGTAAATATGTATGGATTTAATCCTTCTTTAGAAAAGAGTGAATAATCTGAAACTGTTTTATACAGCTACTGCCATGAAGCAAAGAACAAGAAATCATCAGGTTGTGCAAATTGCTGTCACTCCATTCATGGCAACAGAAGATTAAATGCAGATTGGATCAAGATTGTTGTTAACGTTCCTATTAAGCCCCATCACAGTCACTGCAAGTGAGAGAGGAAAACTAATTTCTACCTCTGTTACTGTTATTGTTTGCTTAGCAAAAATGTTCTCCAAGGCTAAATCAACAAGACAGTTCCACATCACTACATAACGCTCTATGTTCTAAATAGGAAAAGACAGAAATTTTTGTAATTAAAATCAAACCCCTTCAATTTGTACAGTGTAGTATGGTTCAGTATTTCTAAATAATTGGCATTTTGAAGACTGCTGCTAGTTGTACCAGTGTGTGATGGATGCCTTTAAAACCCACTACTGACAACTTTCAGTCTATTCCCATCTCGCCTAGTGGTCCAACCATGAGAAGCTTTGTGTTTGTATTATTCATCCTGGGGATAAGTCTAAAGAAACCTGTGGAATTCATCAAGGAATGATTTTTTTTTTCCCCTCCCTTATTTTTCATTAGCTAGTGAGATTTTAGAAGACCTGGGTCCACCTGTGTTTTTCAAAATCATCCTGTCTTGTGCATTGGAGGACTCACCCAGGTGCCGGAGAGGACCTGAGGACACGTAACTGCATTGCATTAGGCTGCCTCCAGCCTCCAGCCGCACTGACCAGAGACCTGGTCGCAGTGGCTTTGCCGCAGGCACCTTTCAGCACAGGTTTGGAGGGAGGCTTGTGCTCAGGGTTCCCTGGGTGCACGCTGGCTGCTGTGACTGCTCTGCTGCCTTGTTGCCCTGCCCAGGAATAAACACTAATCAACAGCATAACAAGAGCAGAGAGAGAAAATGCTGCAAAAGCTGCCCCTGTGCATCTTTCATGCATGTTCAGTGTTAAATGGTAACCTGCCTCTCTGCACTGGATTTTTTTTTCCTTTTTCAGGCAAGCCTGGTTTCCTTGGCTTTAGTCTGAGCAGATTTAACAAAAACTAGTACAGAACTGAAAGCCATGCTATCACCATCCACACATAAGTGTGTATAAGTGTGTATGTTATCCACACACAGAGAATATTTCTCATTTTTCATGTCGATGTGTGTAGATAGATAAATACATATGTGTGTAATTACGTATCTGCCTGTTGCACACTGGTGTACATATATGTGTACACGAACGGGTACACATATGTACCTGTATGTATTACTACATTACTTGAAATGAACTGCCATGGATCTTTATGCTGTACCAGCACTTCCAATGAATTTGTTGGCATTTCACTCTTCATTTCAATACTGTAGATACACAGCCATTTGGTTTTTACTTATTTCTTTTTATTAGTAATGGCTAATTTGGAGCCAAAAAATTTTCCTGAATTTTTATAAATGCCTTTTAAGTTCTACGTGAAATCTGCCTCTGGGCCAGAACCTTTACTGTCACAGCATCACCTCTCTCCACTGAATTTGGTGGAGCTGTATGTACCCCAACATTAACTAAAAAGATGATGATTTTTACATATATAGCAGGCAGCACATTTTTGTTAATTGCATCTCTTTTGACAAATACAGACAAGTACTGTCTCATCTAAAAATAGACCAAGAAATGTAGATACCTTTATCTCAGAATTAATAGGCAAGTTTTAAATTAGACAGTTTAATTCTAAATGGCCTTAGAGTTTTGTACCTCATAGTTAAGACTCAGATTAGAAAAAGATAGTGGTCTAGACCGTATTTGCTCAGTCTCTTCTGGATAGCAGTATCTGGAGCCAGTTGATTTTTGAAATAAGTTTTTTAAATAACCCTTAAAATACATACATACAAACATACAAAAACCAAAACTGTTACAGGAAGTTGATATATTTTGAGATAAGATTATTCATTTATTTATTTGTTCATTTATTCATTTATATCTGCAGGGGTGTTATTGGAACTATGCTGATACACATCAGCTGATACTGGTCTATGTTATTAATGACCTTCCTTTCATTTTCAAAGGCAGTGAGGATGTATTTCCCTCAATTATGAGTTTCGATTAAGCAAAAAGTTTGCCACTTAGGAGTGGCAATACAGAGGTTCAAATCTTCTTAAAATGTAACCATGAGGAGTAAAGCTGTAGGATTTTAGCATTTGCTCCATAAAAGCTCTTACCTGTTGCAGCAATAAGAAAGCAACAGCGAGGGATCATTTTGCTGTTAGGACTGATATTTCGGGCACTATGGCTAATTTCGAATAAATTAATAACATTGGTGGGATCAGATGCTGTTCACCAGCTATTTTAAACAAAATATTAAATTGCTGGATTTAACTGTGCTTTAAGCTGTGATTTAACTGGCTCTGGCAGTTGTCCCAGAAGACAGAGGGCAACAAATGTGATGCTGATTTTTCCAAAGGCTGGAAGGGCACCTGCACAGCTTACCCTCCCGGAAGGCATGCTTCACAAACCTAATAGAATTCTTTCAAAAAGTTAGTGAGCATATGAATAAGGGTGATTCGGCTTCTGCAGTGTACCTGGATTTCTAAAAAGCCTTACACAAGGTTCTCACTAAGAGCTTTCAAAGCAACTAATGAGTCATGAAATGACAAAAGAGGCTCCCCTTTTCGATTAATAGCTACTGGCAATATCCATCAAGGGCTACTAAACATAATCGTCCAGTTGCAACCGCTATTCAGGAAATCCTTAAAATGGTAATTCCTGGAACCGGGATGGCAAAGCTATCACCACCTGCTTGTCCTTCACTTACACCCTTTTCTGAAGCATTTGCTATCGACCTCTGTCAGGGACATAATGCTGGGCAAGAAGACTGTTACCCTGACCTAGTGCAGCCTTTCCAATATTCTTAGCTAAGTGTCATATGCACTGGGTAATAAAAAGTATCTATATTTTCCTCTTCTTAATGATAAAAGGGCTTTTCCTTATATAACTTAATAATTTTATTTGAAAATAGACCAGCCATTTCCACATCAATAGCTTCTTTTATGGAAGATATCAAACTCACAAAATCTGAGCCATTGGGCAGTGCAGAAATTTATCTTTCCTATTGTTTTTAGAAGATTTTGGAGAAAGGGATGCGGTTCCTGCAGTTTGATGAGTTGTGACGACAGACCTTCTCTGCAGAGCCCTGGGAGGCTGGCAGGGACACATCAGCCATAATCCTTGAACCAAAAAGCTGCTCTTGTGCAGGGAAATCAGAGGCAGAATTTGTGCAAGTGTGCTTGACATAGCTACATTTTAGTAACTCGCACGGCCACAAGCACCAAAGTATGGAACAAGAGGAAAGTTCAGACTACAACATGAACTCTGCATCTATATAAACTCACGTAAGAGTCAGCAACACTATTCAAGTCAACTTTTGTAAATATTATAAAACATTCTCCCTCACTATAACTTCTTTCCCGGCGTGACCATATATATGTCAGTGGCAGGTTCAGGTGTAGAAGCAAGCAGTCCTGTCCCTTAAACAAAGCTGTTAGGAGAAAAGATTTATGTCTGTGTACTAAACGGACAAATTGCTCTCTCAGTCTGTTAAACTGTCAGTATGATCTCTTGGCAAGCTGGAACGGTTCGCTGCTGGTTTTTGGAGTGGAACAAATTGCCTGTGTGCAAGTATAGCCTAATAGTAAAAGACACCATGGATATACTGATTAATGCATTCAAGGAAGTAAATCAGTGTTTATTTTCAGAATCCTTTGACTTCATATGGAACCAGTTTTTAAACAGAGAAAAAGAATCAACCTTTTAAGAAATGAATGCCTAAATTAATATGTAAACAAATCCTCTGTAGTCCTATTAACTTCAGCTGAACTTGCTGATTCTCTTGACCTCCAGTTATCAGATCATTCAGGCCACCCAGAAATCATGCCTAATTTTAGGTCTATATTTCAAAAAAAAAAAAACTTGAGACAATGCTTAGAGCCAGAATTATTTTTTAACAATTGCTTATTTGTTATGATGGGCAACTTATTTTGCAGAAACTAAAGTTAAACTGATTTAGTACTACGAAAGAAAAAAACCACATTGAACAACATAAGCCTCCTGCCATTTTTCTTCTCTGTCTTGACAGGTTGGTTTGAGGAACCGTGTTTTTTCACAGCTAAATCTGAGCTTCATCATTCATGGTATTCTGCACAGTGTTGGAGCAGTTGTTTTATAATAATGATGGAAAAGCCACAGGCTAGAGGAAGCATTCAGAAGCACTGGCATTTCTATGACTGCTTTGGAATATGTTCAGCACTTCTTTCCTCCTTATGTGTATGAAACTACCCAAGCACAGCAAGGTTTTGTTGTATGCATCTGGTTCACTGCTCTGCATGTGGAAGTTTCTTATAATGAAAAACACAGGAATCTTGGTAGTTTTCCTTATTTATTTAATAGAAACTTTCTACCAACAGTCACAACTAATTTCAAGGTGTTTAAGTGCTGTTGAGGGATACCAGAACCATTTTTTGGTTTGCAGACAGCAAAAGCCCAGCTGATGGGTGGGTGAAACTGGCAGATAACCCGTTTGTTCTGTGAAGCCTGGATCTTGATGGCATGCCCTGCTCCCACTCATCTGACCAGCAAGCTCACAAGGGCACGCAAGGATCATGGAGTCTGAGGTACCACATGATGGCCTATAACCACTTCTGATGGTCAAGCACTGACCCACAAGACATTATCAAGAAAGATGTAAGTACTAACACGTATTAAAGCTAAATGTATTTGAGGTATTTACTTCAATACAAATAAACTATTTCTTGAATGAGGTCTACTGGATAATATTCTGGCCAATCAACAAGCCTTTGAAGATAAAACTTAGAAACAAGGAGGCTTTTGTTTCAAGGCACTAAGACTTCACTTTCCCATTTTTTTAACTGTTTTTTCTTTAGAATGTCATTTTACCTGTATTTGTTTCTGTAACTGAGAAATTATTCTTTTTCTTCTCGAAGCCTTTATGACAAGGAGGGACACTGGTCAAATAGCGTACAATGATAATGGCGTCAGGAAAGGTTTACATAGTCTGTTGTGAAGTCAACATGTCCTCCATAGGATCCATTTCCTGGATATAACAATTCTGATGTCTGAAAACAAGGGAGGGTGTTATTTAACCATGCAAGAGTTTAGGAGGGTGTCCATCTAGTGCACTACCACAAATGTGGCAATATATTTTATTCATTACTAATAGCTTCCTGATTTTCTTCCTGATACCAGTTGCAGATCAGTTTACTGTAACCTAAGTCAGGAAGAAGAATCACTGTAATTTTTATTTCTCTACCAACACTACATTTTGTACTTTTTTCATACAAGTGCTATTTCATCTGTCTCACATAAGTGAATTACAAACATAAGTCACTGATGATGCATTAGATAAATATTGCCTGGTCTAGGTTTGCCTTTTTAGGTTTTCCAGGAGTTCCCAACATATTATTATGGCAAATTTGTACAATATGTTCTCTATATTTTGTATAGAGAAGTTATTTTACATGGATATCTTTTCACATCCAGACTGAAAAATATTTTTCTTATCTTGTCTCTTGACTTTCATGGTAGCTTAATTTTTATCCTAGAAAACATCTGTCTTCAGTGAGAACATGTGGCATAGGCAATCTGTGGCAACCATAGAGAAAAAGTGTGCATCTAAAAAAAATAGTCCCTGAACTCTCCACCACACAAACCCACCACACCTCCCTCCTCCTCTGGGCTGTCAGGGCTCTAGCCTGCGGAGCTCCTCTGGCTCTCCAGAACCTGCAGCAGCACAGTCAGGACAGCTTCTGCCAGGTCCTCATTGCAATCTTGTCTTGCATCCTACTGCAGCTTGTCCCGAGCAGATGGACTGTTTGACACCTACCCTGACATGAACGTGAACCTTTCAACGCTGAACTAGACTAACTCCTATTTTGACTCTAGGGCTAAAGCTAGGACACTCAGGCCTGGGTTGTGCTGTCTCCTGGTGGATATTGGTACTACTGTTTTCAGCAGCCTCCCACCATTTCTGGAATGCCCCCAGACCAGCTTTGTTTCTGGGCAAAGTAATTTGACAAAAGGTGACAAGTTACAAAGAGCATTTGCTCCATGTAGTAAACCTATTTCAGGTGGGTGTGCAAGATGTCGTATAAAAGGAAATAAGATTTTCTGCCAGCTCTGAGCAGTGATTCAGAGCTTGGGGACAAAAATGTTGTTCTTGTCTACCCACCTGATATCCAGGTAAGAAAAGCGAGCTCCAGGCTACTCAACAACAGGGACAGATTTCAATTTCAGTGCTCCAAGAAGAAGAATAAAATGTAATTTGTCTTCTTTCCAGGGTGGTAAAATCTGTGACATCAGTGTGTCAAGTCAGGCAGACGATATAACAGGTCTGAAGGAGGTTAGTGGTGGTTTCAGGGCAATGTGCATGGTGAAAAAGAAAGTCCAAGTGGTGTTGGTCCAAGTGGTGCTGGGATGGATTAAATGTCACTATCCAGTGTCCATCATACTGGGTAAATTAGAGGCCTAGAAATGCCCTCATCTGTCTCTTGCAACATACCAAATTGAAGGCCACTCTAAAGCTTTCTTAATGCTTTCTTAAATGATGTGCACTAGATAAACATCTGGTTCGCCCCACCCCCGCAAGCTCCCCTATTTAGTCAGCGAGCAGACAATAGTTAATCCACTGCTATTTTTCTCATTGATTTAGACATGGAGTCTGGGGGAAGAAGGCTTTGGACTATGGCATATTGGTGACAGGACTCCAAGCCTCAGGACTGGAGACATGTTTCAGGAGGTGGATGAACTCCTTCCTGCATGTATATCCTAACCCACATGATGGAGAATGGAAATGGAGAGGAGCCTGCAAGAGTGTGATCAGTTGGGGTGAATGTGGATTTGTACATCCAAGCAGGCGCGTTCTGGTGTCCCGGCATGTGTAACATGGTTTGGGCATATAAATATGGAGCATATCTTTATATATAAAACAGAGACATTAATGCAAAAGAAATACTTTAAGCCTATGATTAATATTTTTATACCGTGCTTACAAATTGAATTTGTAGTGGTATGTTTTTATACTTATCAGAATAGTTAGTGACAGACGCCATTTTGGATCCCAGGTAACATCTCTAGCATTCCATTTAGTAGCAGGTATTTTCATATCCAAACACTATAAATGCTGATTTTTTCTGAAACTTGTGTTTATACAAGTGTTCACACGCATCTTTCTAAAGAAAGGGCCACAGGTAGTCCAGCTTAGGAGACTGGGAACCATTTTATAGATCACTCTGGCATCCTTGTGTCAAGACTCAATATGCCATTAGCAGAAACAGTGTTTTTAAAGGTGACTGCAGGAAAGGAAAAAAGTCAGCCCCAGAAACTTTCATGCCCCGGTGAATGAAAAGGAGGGAGCAAACTATAGATCCTTTGTACTCCTACCTGGCACATCAGTGACCATCTCATGGTGATTTTGTGGAAGGGAGTCTTAGGGCAGCAATGCCTCCTTAATTAGCACTGTGCTATCTAGATGAAATAAGAATATATAATGAATATGGAGGAGAACCACCTACAACAAAAATGGATATTGAAACAACTCAGCCTAAACTAGCTTCACCTAGTTTTTAATGTTTATGTTTGGTATCATATATTTTGTTTTCAGTTTCTGATATTTGTAGCAGAGGTTATCCAGTTAATTCTTAAGAGCAAAATACTTGAAAGGTTCATACACACTTAAACATCCTTAGAAGTTCCTTAAAAGGAAGAAAAACCCTGTGGAAGTTATATCTTGCCATCAGCATTTTTTAAAAAATTTTTGCTGAATAAGATATTGTCATACTTTTGCTTTGGATATGGGGCTGTATTATAATGAGTGCTAACTAAAACTAAAAAGTTGGGAAAATATTTTTTCCCTATGTTTTATTGTTTCAAAGAAAAGTATTTTTTTCTTTCTGCCAGACTTTTTTTGCCTTTAGGCTACTATTAAAAAAAACCCCAAAACCCAGAATATCCCAGAACTTACATTTTTTGCATCATTTACAGTTTTTCAACAAAATTAGAAAATATTCAATGAAAGTAAAGGTACAGCCTAAGGCTATCATATTTTTTAGCTTATGAAAGCTGAAAAGACAAAAGCATAAGATGCAGTGGTTGAAATCTCTGCTTTTGCATGCTTTGTTTATGTATTTAATATTGCCAGCATTAATATTTATACTCCATGGGACTCAGTAAATTTACATTCATGGAAAATTAGAAGAGGATTCATCATGTAACTGGCTGTAATTGATGAATTATTTTCCCATGAATGGTTGGGCCAGATCATCTTCTGAGGTCCCTTCCAATCTGGGCTGTTCTGTGATTCTACAAAGGATGCACTAGCATTAGTTTACACCCAAAACCATTGTTGCACTTAAGGTGACAAATTAATTTGGTAAGAGATGAATCCCCTTGCATTCTAGCCGGTCCTCAGAGATTAGAGGGGCTAAAGGCAGCTGGACTTATCTCTTAATAGGTATGCCAATTATTGCTGTGACTATAGGCCTGACACCAGATGCACAAACAGCCCATGTGCTGTAGGTCTGGTTGCATTCAAGAGAAGCAGTCAGGTTCACGAATAGTATGGTTTATTCTTATGCAACATCTGTAGATTCTTTGAAATTGCCTACAATAAATGCACAAACTGCAGGTTGGCTATATAGCACTACACACAAAAACGATTGCAATCACACACTTAATTCCCGGGTAATTGCTCAGCATAGCCGAGGGCACAAATCTTACCAAAAGTCGTCCCTTCTGAGAGTGGGGCGAGGAGCACAAACCTGTTGATCTGTCCCTCCAATTTGGTACTGGATTCTTGTCCCTCCAAATTAGATACAAACTCAGAGTAGTATTTATCTAAGTGTGTATGTGTGAGTGGGTGGGACTGTGGTCAAGCCATTGTTTCTTGAGTAATGACAGGGCACATTCCTTGGCGAAATGTGCGCGGAGTTGTTGTGGGAAAAGAGGAAGAGCAAGAGATAATGTCTGCAGAGTTGTGCAAAACATTCCTTGAGAAAAGCGGAAGAGCAGGACATAAGTCTGTATAGTCGTGTCAAATATTCCTTGAGAAAAGTGGAAGAATGGGACCACATGGCCTCCACCTCTCTTTGCATTCCTCCTTGGTGCCATGGCAACAGAAATCACCGGATCTTCACCCCGTCCTGTGTTTGTTCTGGGCACCATGTGTTAAGGAAATGTGTGTTTTGCAGGTTTTTTGCTGTTTTGCGATTCCCACACTTCCAACAGCCATATTTCAACATTACAGTACCAGGCTCATGGTTTTTGCTCTTGTCACTTTCTGGTTCCAAATATTACTCCCTCATGATCAAGTGGAATTGACTTAAACTAAAATAATAGTAATTTAAAAAATCAGATTTTCTGATGCTGTATTTCACATCTGCAGTGTAGAAAAGAAAACTCAATTCTGTTGTGTTGCACAAAACCAAAACAGGAGCAATATAAGTCAGTATTTGGCACTTTCCATACAGCAAGGACCACTTTGTCTGTCTTCTAGGTGAAGACTTACTTATAGGAGCAGGCCTATTAAACTTAGAAGCACATTCAAGTGAGTAAACATTCCATAAACTCTAAATAGCATAGCAAACAAACTTTCCAGTGACAACCCCCAAACCATTTGGTTATGAATTTAGAAGAGCAGCCATCTCTGCATATTGTGAACTGTCCCGTGGTATGTCTAGAACTCTGAAGATGAAATAATGTTTTCTAGTGGACAGTTAGAAGAAACATATCTTTCAGGGATTATGAGAGTGGAAAAAAACTCAGGCTGTGTGACTTCTACATAGTGATGATTTGAAAACTTTGCATTCTACAATAACCAAGCTCTTTACTGTTGCCAAATTATCATGGAAGGAACTTCATAGTAAGTTTGAATTATGGAAAGACCACATACATCATTTCTGTAGCCATCAAACTTTTGTGTGAAACATTACAACTGATTTCACAATCAAGGAAAGTCTGCAAACAGAGGCGCTGCTGTGACATCCTAATAAAATATGAATAAATTGGAGATACACCCATTCACTGGTGCTGTGTGAAGTTACGGTTTCTAACTGGTACCATCTGACTACATTCAGGAACTACATACATACATGGATATGACTTTTGTTGCAACTGTTTTGGTAGTTTCAGTTGGACAGTCCACATTTTAATTACCATCAGGGAAGAAATATTTCAGTTCTGATTCCTAAAAGCTCATCTCTGTTCCCAACCCTTCACTGACGGTCTTTCTGTTGTCTACATTCTTGATCAAACTGCCTACCTCAGAACTGATCAAATCTCAGATATGTCCATCTGTTAACCTCTTCCCCTATAGTCTCATTACCAGGTATAATGTTTTGGACCTCCAAACCCACAGTGCTCATTCTCTTAATGATTTTCTGATTTATTAATATTCCTATTTTACAGGAGCCTGGAGAGTCTTGTATGAGGTTATTTAAGAGGGTCAGCCTCTATCTTCAAATCCATCATCTATGTTCTGGTTATGTTCTCCTCTCAAGCTTTCTAAGGAAGAAAACTTTTGCTTTCCCAGTATTTTCAGATAGTTATAATTCTGGCTGAGACTAATACACAGAAAGTCAAGAACTGTGATCTTCAAGGTTGCTTAAATTTGAGATTAATTTTGTGTCTAGGTGAGGATTTTTTTAGGGGAAAAAGTCTTTTTTAAGTGGAGGTCATTTAATGAGGGAGCAAGAATAAGACTGTAGGTGATCAGTCACACTGCTTGACAGTGGAATTATAAAGATTAATTCTCCAGTAATGTTGGCGAGACACTTTTGAGAAACTTCCCGAAAGAAATTAATTCACTGATTCACTGAAAGTTTCTGAATAGTGAATACACAGAAACAGTCCGTTTTGTAAAGCTAACTTGACGCACTCGAAAGAGCTGATTCATTCTGAGAGGTTCTTTCATGTAACATCTCTCGGCTTTTTTTTTAAGACAAAATGTCTTTTCACCCCTCTTCAGAACTGGTTTCTGCTGCTTTTCAGTATCCATGTGCTCTCTCCGTGGAGACTTCTCTGAGACAGCCATGAAATGAGCACCCCCCAGAAAGACGCAGTGCAAGTTTATTACTGCTTATGTCATTCCTGACTTCATGATCTCTACAGCTGAAGTGGGAACTCAGATTCAATTCCATTCTATTCTCTGAATTTTTTTTATTCCAAGTTACATGCATGAAGTGTCTTCTTTATTTGGAACTTTTTAGTCCAGATTCCTCAGATATCAAATTAAAATGACAACTAATGCCAAATTAATAGATAGTCATGTACTTGGATGCCTGTAATAATTTTAGTTCTCTGATCACCTTGTGATGACATGCATAATTCTCCACAATGCTGTTTCTCTCCTGTCTCTCTACTGATTTATGCTTCGTTCCTCATTAATGTTTCTCAGGGCTTGTTTGCTCTGCTAGCTTTTGCAGCCATGGAGAGGCTGCTTTATATTCTTTTATAAGCTCCAGCTCCTTTATGCAGCTCTTACTGAAGAGCGGTCCTTAGTTAACAAAAGTCTGAGGAAGAACCTGACTTTTTGGAGACGACAAAGGTAAGCTGGGTACCTTAACATGACATTCGTTTAGCTGGGACTGGGACTCTGAAAAGAGCAATGCTCCAAAGCCTTGGCAATTTATAGCTGAAAGAGAAGTTATTACTTGCTTTGCTCTAAAAATAGAAAGGAAAACAGAGAGAATGATGTTATAAAGCAATTACAGAAGTATCAAATACATTATAAATTGCATGAGAAGTAAAACCTTACAGAGATGTCACTGTAGCCTGTGTATTCATAACATAAATGAACGACAACAGACAGTGTCCAGTCATTTGATGAGGAAATGAAAAAATGTGTTATTTTGGGATTATAGGAGAGAATCAGGTGCTGTAACTCTTCTAGCCTTGTTTCTTGCAACTGACTCACCCTATGCTGCTATACAAGCGGTCCTTACTTCTGGTAGAGTTAATCTGGTGCCAGGAGCACTGGCTGACTGTGGTTGCTGTTAGACTGCATATGCTGTATCTTGTGCTGTATCACATCTGTGCTTCCTGTGCAGGCAGAAGGGATGTCCCACTGCTGTGTGCCTTTCTGTGGTTTGAGCAATGTGTACGTGTGACAGGCAGATGCTTTATGTGGCCAGGTTTGAGGGACAGGTCAAACACCCTTGGAAGAGGGATCCTTGAGCCTGTCCCTTTTGGAGTGAGAAAACTGGAGATTCTTCTTTGTATTCATTTTTTTTTACCCCAGTTCTCTGCCTTTTTAGCAACTTTCCTCAGTAATTACAGTTTGTTCTGGATGTCTGACAAGTTGCTTCTGTTAGGACAATTTCTCGACATTTCCAGCTGGGATTGGTTGGTATCCTCATCCCATATGATCATTTTGTCTAACTGCTATGGTGTGCAGAGGACAGCTAGCTCAGAAAAAGTCAAAATGTTCAGCCCAGGAATTCATGCAGGATGTGACATTACTGCAGCAGCCAGTTTTAGCAGCTCTGGAAGGTTGAATGCACTTCAGTCATAAAGAAACACCTTTCAGATAGCCATACAAATAAATATCATTCAACTTCCTTGTACCTTTCCAATAGAATGACGGAAAATAAATAAAAAGATAAATTTAAAATGAACTGGTGCATTGAAGGTGTATTTGGACCAAAATCTCATTCTCTGGAAATCAGGAACTGTGTAAATCTTCCAACTAAGCTAGCTTGCTAAATAATTTCTATCAACAGAGGGCCTGGGGGCACTGAGTAGACAAGATGAAATCATGCACACCAAAGAGTGTTAAGAAACAATTTCACAACACAAAAGCAATTTGCATTGTTTTCCTCACAGTTCTAAAGCAGGCAGGCGGCAATTTTCCAGTGTCTGCGTTGTACTTTTCCTGTGCCTCGTGCTGCAAAACTCAGCTATTAGGAGACAGGTAATGGCCTGGCAACGTTTCTGCGCTGCTTCTGTTGCACTAGGAACTTAGATGTGTATGATGAAAGGAATCAGTGTCTTCTCTTTAAACGCTAATACATAAACTAGATATTTCACCCCAGCAAAGGGCAATGTTTGAGCGCAGTCCATCTGCTAATGCATGGCTCTGCATAGTCAGCCCCAGTTCTCAAGGACCCACCTCACAATTAAGTTAAGCCCATGTAGATAGTTGCAGAGCTTGAGCGGAGATCATGCTTTCATGATACCACTCTGGCAGTATTCACTAGTGCCTGTGGCCCACCCTACCGCGCCATGTGCTGCTCCAGTTTACAGCATGACCCCACTGCCAGTTGTATAGACCAACTATGGAGATGATGCACCATTTCATGGAGCTAAAATTGACCATCTGTGAAGTAGGAGGGAGGGGGCCAGAAGAACTCCTTAACTCGATGTTGCTGCCAGCACACTCATATAGTGAAAACAGTCTCAGCTGCCTGTAATTCAGTTATAACATTGAAGGAATATGTGTTAGGCCTGAAAGACATTCCACAAAGCTCTGGAAAGGCTTGTGGGCATCACCATGGAGGGTTTTTTGAGCCTGTAGACAGTGCTGCTTCTCTTCAGAAGTCCAGCAAGTCATGTTTAAGACTCTACCATGCCTTCACTGTCTTTTTGGGAACGGGCTTGGAGCTCTGTTGCTGTGGTCTATCACTTGTGAACAAAATGTTTGTCTGTTTATTGATCTGAAAAGGAGATGTTTTCTCCAGCTGGGTGAAACATGGAAACATAGCCTGGGGAATGAGTGACTCTGAATGCGTTTCAATTAATTCTCTGTATTTTATGGACCTCATCTTTTTTCCCTTATTTTGTACTTTTGTCTCAGCTAACTTAAGTTATGAGGGTTAGGGTGTTTACTTCAGAGGTATTCCTTTACTTAGTATGATGTTTTGTGAAATACTCAGCTAAGCATTAATCATCATTTACCCTGTCATTTTGGCTGTGTCTGACATATATTAAACTGTACCTCAGGGTATACACATCTGGCAATGACAGTCATTTGTTAATTGAATGTGACTTTTAATGAACTTTTCACCCAGCAGGCTACGCCAGGAATTTCTGAACAACCATGTTTGTTACAATGTTTTTGTAATTTTTGGTAGCAAGGATCAAACAAAAATGTGGAGACTTTGTGGTAACTGCTGCAGCGTGCAGGGTTGCACATATTTTGCCCGTTAATCCCGACATGTACCAGATACACCAAAGTTACATCTGACTTGATAAATGCAAACTCCTAATGACAGGTGCTTTACAGCCACTCTCAAATGTATCATCTGAATATGGCCATTCATTGCACCAGCCATCACAGCAAGTAGCCTCCCCAGTGGCAGTATCACCAGCTTGACTCGTCTTCCTCCATTCTCTGGAGACAAGACTGCTGTTGATGGCATGGTGTATGTGCTGCTGGTGAAGGCTACATGTGTGCCCAGGCTCTCCATGGAGGTGACATGGGAACAGCTTGCTTTCCCTTAGAATAAGCAGGAACAGGCTTCAAAGGGTAGTGCATACTTTTCATTATGAAGGAAGTGAGGATGACCAAAATGATAGGTCACGTGTCAACTCTATCTGTATCTGGGATACAAAGATGAACTTTACAGTGGGAATGGACTCTTTCCTGATTCTTCTGGTTCTGTTTCTATGAAAGATTTGTCTGTAAGAGCTAGCTCAAGAGATGCCTCTTTCTTTATCTCAATTTCTGATTGCCATTGTTTACATTCCTTTGGAAGAAATGGAGATCAAACACAGAACAGGATGAGGGAAGCTTTGGAAATTAGCTATGTATACAGAGACTTGGCGAGAGCATTAATAGATGCAAAGGCAAATTGCAAAAAGAAAGAAAATAATCTAAATGAAGGCAACTCGCAATATGAATATCAAAAGAGAACTAGTTTGGAAATGGAGAAACAGCACTCTTGGAATTAATGTAGACTCATTCTAGGCCTGGCATGATTCATACAGTGCCAACAGGCTGTACAATTTGCATCAGTATCTAAGTTTCAATACAATTTTGTAACTGGGCTATTTAAATGCTCTAATCCTTTTATGAATGCGTGTGGGAGCCTGGAAATGAGGAAGGGTAGGAGGCAAGAGCTGGATATCTGCAGGGCACATCTCACATGCAACCTGTCAGGGCCAACTCCAGGCTGAAAAAGCAGCATCTCTGTTCAAACCCTGGCTTTATCATTCTGATACAAACAAACATTTCAGCTGCAGATCCTCTGAGTAGACATTTCTGAATCTAGGCAATGTAATCTCCTCCCTTCTCCTTAGAGTGCCACATATATAGCTGTCAGTTCTGCTTTAGGTCGCAGTGAAACTTAAAGCCTGATACTGTATCACAGACGACAGGAGGATTGCATACCTGTAATCTCTTGAATCAGAAGCTTGATTTTTGTTTCATATTTGCTTTCAACTTCTGTAGAGTTGACTCTTGCTTTGAACTAATTTAGAGACCAGTTGCTGGAGACCAGTATGTTGGAGGCCCTCTCCTGGTTTGGATCAACATGAGGATGTGATGGTAACAAGAAAAAGATGTTGCCACTTAGAGTAATTGTGCTATGCAAACTAGGAAGGGCTCCATGCAGTGCTCATGCTGTCTGTATTTTAGGGAAAATACTGGTAAAAAAAGTAAATAAAAAATCTAGTATTCCTACTGAAACACTTTTCCAACTAACATTCTCCCCAAGACGTTTTCTGAAC
This sequence comes from Strix uralensis, assembly GCF_047716275.1. NCBI lineage: Eukaryota > Metazoa > Chordata > Aves > Strigiformes > Strigidae > Strix > Strix uralensis. The sequence goes on from NC_133974.1 coordinate 58,480,206, forward strand.
ATCTCCAGAATCTGAGCTTTCCCCAAGTAAGCACGAGACTGCAGGTGTTAAAGCTGCAGGGAGCTGGGACACAGGTGATGCACTTGCTTTTCTGTTTGTAGCCTTTGTAAGGCTATTATAATAGCTATCACAAGCCTTGCTGCTTTTGGTCATTTATTAGAGGCCTCACACATATAAAGCATTGGAAATCTGAATTTTTATGTTTAATTGCACCTGATGGATATTTCTTCCACAATTTGCACTTTTTTTACCCACTTATGTTTTTTTTCTACATCATTGTCTGATTATATGGGCAAAGTGTCATTTAATAATGTGCCATGTGGAACAAGTACTTCCTTTTATTTTTTCAAACTCACTGTCTGAGGATTACACTCAGTGTCTCTTGTGTTGTGAGACAGAAGTTGCATCTGGACCATTTTCTTTAATATCCCGTGATGGGCCTTTAAGTAGTTATTAATCCTTTTAATCTCGAGATAGTTGAGTTTCTTTATAAAGGTCTTCATCGGTATTTCCTAAAAGACCTTGACAGAAGCATGAATGGTATTTAAAAGTCCCATATAGACTGGACATTTACATATGAAGGAGCTTGATGAAGCCTTCAGCAGATAGGAGTGAGGTGTGGCTTCCTTCCACAAAAGGCAGGTTCATGCTTCCCCATTAGTTCAGAGTTATTCATGTGCCAGCTGATACTATTCTTTAGGATATTTTTAAGTGGATTGCCTCAAATACAAATATTCTTTGGAGCCCTTTTCAAAATTTTGTACTTTCTGTTTGGCTGACTTCAAAAACTATTTGACTGGTAAGTTTACACCTCAGTTAGTGGAACAGCTATTCAATATCTGACCTCTCTAGGAACTTCTGGGTAAACAGGACTTAGGCCATCTGGTTTTATTATCCATTTTACTTATCTGGGATATTTTTTTCTTCCAACCATTCCATGTGAGATAACTCTTCAGACCTGATTTTTGTAAAGAAAGAGTATGAATATGAACGTCTCCAAGCTCTTTGGTAATGAGCACAGCAACAAAGAGTTGAGTTAGCACCTCTTCTGTGGTCTTTTTTGTGATCTTCTACTGCTTGGTCATCCCTCAGCTCTTCAAAGTTTCCCAGTTCTTGTGGTCTAAGGTTTTATTAGTAACTTTTACACTTGCCTTTAGCAAGGTGTTCTTCAAAATCTTTGCTTGTAGTTTTATGTTTATCTGTGTAAGCTCCCTTGTTTGTGCCCAACTTCTACTTTTTGAAAAATGCCTTTTACCTTCAGAGAAGGCCTCTTCTTCTATTTAGCTCTGTCAACTTATTTATAGCCCTCTAAGAATTTAGGGGTTTTTTTTCCAAGGAGTATTCATATATTCTGCATTTCTTAAGACGATGCTTTTAAGGAGGACAAAATGTCAGATTTCTAAAGCCAGGTCTCTAGAAGAGAGAGTTCAGAAGCCTTTACTAAGGCAAGACTGCCTCCATCTTAAAAGGCAGCCTAAACCTCTGACACATTCCTGCATCCAGTACTGTGGCTGCACAGATCCTACAAAAACCCAGCTCAGCCCAGCTCTGTCCCCAGCTCAGGGCTGTTGTGAGGAGGTTTGCTACATGGCCCATCCAGTGAGGTGGCCAACAGAAAAGGACGGTGGTCCTGCAGCGCCCCGCTGCTCTCCAGGTGCCTTCCCCTTTCTCCCCTGGCTGGCATTGCCAGGGCCCGCTGCAGTGGGAGCACCTCACACAGGGAGCAAAATAATCATAAAAGTCTGCATTTTGCTTTTGTTTGGTTTTACTTTATTTATATCCCATTTATCTGAAAAATTTTAGATGCCAGGTGGCACATGGTCACAGGACTAGCAATGATCTGGGCTACTGAATTCATTCCCTGGCTTCTAGGCACCACAGTAAAACGTAATCTTCATAAATTTCTCAAGTGGAATTCAAAAATAGTCATCTACAGTATTTTTCTCATGGGCTTGTTTCCTGTGATAGCAACCGATTTCATTAGAAGCTTCTACGGCATTTAATCTTATATTGTTTTCTATCAGAAACATCCAACAATAAGTACAATATAATATAAAGAAAGAAAGGCTTGGCATGCATATTATTAAAGTACACTAGGATTTTTTCCTAATCCTCCAGATGCCTAAAATTATAGGAACTGCACAGAGCAACATGAAAAGTTTCTCAGCAAGCCTTACAGATATAAAATCTGTTTTTTAAGTGACATCGATACCGCTATAAGGAGGGAAGAATGAAAATAAATCAAAGAAACAGCAGTTTGTGATAAAGAAAGGGAAGAGAAACCCTGTTGTGGCTCTAAGTGGGATGCTCCATGTTCCTGTCAAGGCATGCCCACAGCAGAAAATAAGTTGATCCCGGCTGCTTTGAAACAGCTTTCCACTATTGAATATCACTAAGGTAACTGATTTGCTGCTTTGCAAACAGGATTTTTCTCTCAGTGCCACGGTGGGAACATGCACGTCCCTGAAGAACTTTTTGCCCTATAATAACCATCCCACTTACTCGCATCTGCAGTTCTTCCAGACATTTCTGTTGGGTCTAATTCAGAACCAGCATCTGAAGCGCTCCACACCAAACACCACACATGAAATCCCACCTGTACGCAGCAGACACGGGCTGCATGAGGAAAGGTGAGGAGCACCTCAGAATAAATAATACCACTACATCAGTCTGAAGGAATAGACAGGTTGGGTTTTCCCTCAGAAGACATCCAGATGGGCTAGAAGGATGTTAAGGTCTTCACACAGTATTACCAAGCTAAGTCCAGGACTGTATCCTGGCACTAGTATCTGTAATGGTGCTCTGTATGGGGGTTGGGTATATTCTTCTTTCCTCATGTGTCCTCACATAAACGAAGCACCGTAGGTGATCAGCCCACTGAATTCTGGTTTCTGTTGGAAAAATGAGCTGCTCAGTGTAAATCTGTAATATAAATACTAGCTTTATGCAGGATCATTCTGAATAAACTTTCTTATAACCCAGAAAACAAAAGATGTCTGCCAATTATTTTCATCATTAAGCTAAAAATAGTAGTCATAAGGTTTTTTTGAGAAATCAAACCATCTGTCCAAATAATAAAATAAATGACAAAGAGACTAATCATTAAAGGAGATATAATAAATTACATTCTAAGAAAAGTATTTTAGAGGGAGTATTGGCATGACTCCAAACTACAGCTCTTATACTTTAAAAGGACATTTGGAAAGATCTAATAAAAATGCAAGATAATCAACCAATTCTAAGCCATCACCTGAGTTATTAGGTGCTTAAAGTTCCCCTTGTAAATTGGATTACTGCAATAACATGGCTTAAATAGTCTTAAAAATAGATCCTAAGTATTCTAGGTCACGCCAAAAAAATGTAAAAAGTAAACCCAAGGGATTTTAGGTTCAGGAATACCAACTTCAGTTTCAAAATGAAATAAAATTCTAATTCTCTGGCTCCCTTTATTTGTTATCATAAATAAATATGATGAAAAGCTTGACATAGTTTGTAGTGTAAGCACTGAAAAACCTGGGTATGTTAACCCATCTTTAGCTGAATCTGTCCATCAGGTATAAATGGAAAACCTCTGTGCAGGTTCCCTTGTCACATGGCTATGACTGGATCTAGGGAAATAGCTGGATAAAGGCTCAGGGATGGATGGATAGATAGATAGATAGTCTGTAGTGAGATTTTCAAGAGAGTTTAAAGGGATTTCAAAATAGATAGTCTAGGGTCCTTTTGGTACAATGTAAAACAACTATGTTAAAAATCAATGCTTAAAATTCCTGGATCTTCTAAAAAACTCTCAAAGCCAGTTTGGTGTCATACGGTCCTACGCATTCAGCTGTAGGGAATGTGCTGGTGCCTCGATATACTCTGAGATGCCAGGTGTTAACTTTTGTGTTTCCACTGAAACACAGCAATTAAGACAGAGAACTTGCAATATTCTTCACAAGGCAACATTTTAAGAGGAAAAAAGCAAAGACTGCTGATTTCAGGCCCAGGTTGGATTTTTTCAAGCTCCTGCGTAAAGGCACGTCCCAGAGGCCAGAAGTCTTCGGACAGACTCCTGCAGCTGCACCACAGCCTCTCCCTGTGCGGTGTAACAAAGCTTGTAGCCAAATGGGGTCACATATGGCTACGTCCAGGTGCCAACTTTTCGCATTGTTTTCACACCAGAATTTGTCAGACACTGGCTGTTTGCGTTGGGCAAGGAGCGGGAGGATGTCCTGTGTCATTTTGCTGGTGCAGTTTGAGGGACTGCAGACAAAAAAAAATGTGTAACACGAAGAACTGAGACTAAAAAGAGCAAGGCTCCGGGTAAGAGCTGTATTTTTCCCCCGCTATTTTTGAGTGACCGGGCACCGGCATCTGCTCCCCTCGCCGCCACCGGACAGCCCTGTGCCTCTGGGAGGGCCACGGGGGGACAGGGACCCTCGGGAGGGGCATGTCCGTCCCCGCTTGTTGGAGGTGTGGGGAGGGCCCGGCCAGGTCCCCTCTCCCGGCTGCAGAGGCAAGTGGGGGGTCGGGTGGGGGGCCAAGCTGGGCCGCCCCACACTCGGCGTTCTGGGGAGCGGTGCCCCGTGCCCGCGCCGGGGGTCAGCTCACGCAGACGGTCCGTCCCCTCCAGCCCCTCGGGGTGCCGCGCTGCGGCCCCCTCCCGCGCTCCGGGGGAGGCCCTGGCCGCGGCCCCCCCGCGCCGCTCCCTGCCGGGACGGGCGCGCCGGCGGGGGGGCGGTGCGGCCGCAGGGCGGGCACGGCAGCCCCGCCGCCTCCCGGCGCGGCCGCGGCTCCCGGCGCAGCGCGGGCCGAGGGCAGGGACCCGCCGGCCGCGGGAGCGGCACCTCCGGCGCCGGGTGAGTGCGGCGGCGGCGGGGGGGGACCAGGGGGGCGGCCGCGGGGCAAGTTGGATGTCGGGCGGAGGGGAGCGGCGCAGGGCGGCGACCCGCTCCCCTCCGCGTCGAGGCCGCCGGGGGTGGCTCGGCCGCCCGGCCCGGGTGCGGGCAGGGGGCACCCCCGCGGAAGCGGCGGCGGTGCCGGGGGCCCGGCGGAGCGTCCCCGGCCGGCCGACCCCCGGGCAGGCGGCGTGAGCGGGTACCGTGCGCGTCCCTGCCCGCCCCAGCCCCGGCCCCGCAGCGAGCCCGGCCCCCGCGGCCGCCGCCGCGTTCGGGCAGCCCTTGGACCGGCACCCGGGCTCCGGGGCGAGGGCCGGGGGGCAGTTACAGCAGAGGACGCGCACCCCGGTGCTGCGGAGAGGAGAGATGAAGTAGCTGCCGAGGGTGCTCCGGGGGACGTGGGGTCCAGTGTCCGACCGTGTCCCGGGTGTTCTGCGTGCCCGTGGATAAATCACGGATAATCTGCCTGTGCCTCCCCGTCCTAGATGCTTCCGTACGATTGAGCGACCAGGTTAAATGTTTATTAACGTTAGGTGTTATAAATAGACTGCCTCTCATCAGGAAGAAAACTAAAATGACTTTTTCTCCAGCAGAAAAGCAATCAGAAGTGCTCCAGGTGCAATTTTTATCTACAGCTCCTCTCTGAAATCGTGTTTGGTCAAATTAATCAGCGGTAAGAACATGAAGAGCAGAGAGTGAAAATACCAGCTTTATTTACAGAATGACACCGCTTAGTTATATTAAAATACATCTGAAAAATAACCGTTGTGCACAAAGTCCATAATTAAAGTTGCGTGGACAAGATAGTGTACAACTAACATGGAGTTTGTTGATGCAAAAGATGTTCCTAGAAAATCAGTTAAAATACGTCGTTGACTTTCATCTTTTTGTGATTGAAAAGAGTGTCCTTGTACTTTGATCACTCACAGGACAGGAATTTCTTTCTGATTGCAAAAAAACGTTGGCACTAAGAGAATTTTTTCTTAATTCAGTTATGAATGATGCTCCTCTGCATTTGTTAAAAGTTACTTGTGGTCTCTGAAGAGCAGGCAAGTGCTTTTAGCAAAGGAGGAAGTAAAAGAGTATTCAAAATATTCCTGAAGCAGTAGATAAAATTATCTACAGCATGCTGTTTGTCTCATTGGTACAGATACACCCAATTCTTAAAGATTTGAATTTGAAATGTAATGAGACTTTGGTCATTCTAAGAAAATCCTAGCCAGTTTTGGGGGCACTGTGGTTAGGATTGATAAATACGAAAATATATAGGGCATGTTGCCTTACCTAAGTATAAATTCATCACTTTTTGTAGCTAGAAAAAACAGTTTGGGTGAAATATTTGATCAGAACAGAGACCTTGAAAACAACTGAAGGAAAGCCCATGACACTTTGTTCTCCTTTCCTCCCTGAAGAACTCATGGCGATGAGAATGGTCTGGGCTGGTTTTTTTTTTTTGCTTCAATTGTTAATATTCTCTTTGAACCGATGAACTTGAATGTTTGTGCTGTGATGTTTATGAAATGTTACATTATGGTCGATTGATAAAAAATATTTATATGGAAGTAAGATAAATTGAAGCTTCACTAGAAATACCCAAAAAGCTTCTAAAAGCAAATACTTTATCACGAGAGTGACAGTTTAGTTCTGTACATTGGTTTTGAAATGCCCTCTGTTGGAATAGAGACCAGCCTACTTTATTTTGTCTTAGACGTGTCATGACAATAACAAATTTAAGCAAAGCAGCATAACACATCAGTATGCTATAAAAATACACACAAGCTTCAAAATCATGACAAATTTAAAAAATATTGATGCAAATCGTGAAATGCAGCAAGAGAAACTCAGGTCGTGTTGTTTATCTGTCTGAAGTGCAAAATTGTTCCCTTGTGTCCATTTATTGATCTATGCTGTTCAAATAATATTTTCTGTTAGTATAATGAGTGTTTTAGATGAATTATTCAGAATGTACCTACTTCCTTTCATTTCTAAAACCTGGGATGAAAATCTGTGAGGAATTATATGTGTAGTTTTCTCCATCAGCTGAAGATCACTCTTGTGGGAGCTTGTATGTTCCCTGAAGTCGTGCCGGGTTTTCTGTTGGACTTTATTGATTTCTCTTTCTGGTGAAGTTGCTCCAGGACCTTGCTCACTTCTCTGGGCATGGCTTTGGGGGAAAAGTAAGGGAAATTTCTGTTCTCTCTCCATATCTTGGCCAAAGAGCCTCTGCTCACTGCAACGTCTCCGTAGTGTGCTCCTTGTTCTCCCAAACAGTTTTGCGAGCAGTGAAACAGTGCAGGTGCAGGATTTCGGATCGATGGCTTGATTTGTTCCAATCTTTGGCATCCAGACTGGCCACTCAGACCCATGGGATCGCCACCAGTGCTGAAGGGAAAGAATTGCAAAAGTAAATCCAAACGATCTTGTCTGCTAGAAGTATTTGGACAGTCAAACATCTGTGTTAGAATGGATTAAGATTCTGGCATTTACTTTTTTACAAAGGGATCATCCAGATTTTCACTGCAGCCTAAGAGTATGGCTTAGCAGAAATCCTAGAAAGTCAGGAATGGTGATCTGTTTGTGAAAAACTCCAAAATCTGGCTTTCCTCACATGAAGGAATGTCTTCTGCACTTGACTTAATAATTACGGTTTTAGAAGTTTTTCCCATTAGAGATTTCTGTTTGTTATTCCTTCCCCTCTGTCCTGACTGTATTCTTTTCAACATGATTTCCTAACATGATTTTCCAGCTTCAGCTAAACTAATAATGCCATCTTGACTGATAGTCCCCCTCATTGCCCCAGAGTAATTTTTTGCCCCTGCGGATCAATTTCAACCAATATAAGTAGAAGAGTAGAGATTTCAGTGTGATAAAATTCTTAGAAACCTCAAGACTGCTGGTGACCGGGGAGATGAGAGAAATGGGATTGATGCCCCCACTGAGGGAAGAGCTGTAGCAAGCATTCAGCTTATCAGGCATGCGAAAATTTGTGTGGGTGCTCCATAGGATGCTGAGCTTCATTGCTGCTGCCACTTACAGGGTTGGTGATATATTTTTCAATTTCTCTGCTCCTTGAGAGTGCACAATCTTGGAAGTTTTGATCATGCCTTTTCCTCCTCCATAGTCCCCTCAAAATAAGCTCCATTTGTCTGAGATGTTTCTGGTAATGTGATACATATAGATGCTGTTGTTCCTCAACTTTATAAACCAACTTGTTGCTTTCCTAGCCCATAATTTAATACTTCTGGATACAGGGTTGATAGCCGGCAGTGCAGTAATTTTCTTTTGTTACCCTGACTCAGTGCAAACACTCGATTACTGTGGTCGCAATAAAACCTTCTTTCTTCCGCAATCAGTTTCTCCAAATTGCTTACAAGTTTTTGATTAGATTTGAATTTGCTTCTTACTGCCACTGGTGTTTTGTCTGGTTACGACTGCATCCAAGCATCCTTTTTGGCTTTATCTGCATAGTGGGATGCTGTAGCACTCTCCCAGTGTCATGACAGGAGAAGGATAATGGAGGAGAAATGTGAAAAGTGAGTTTATCTAGCAAGACCTTTGTAAATACATGATGCTTTAATTGACTTTTAAGTGGTGGTTATTGTTCTGATTATTTGTTCTGTTACATAACTAAAGTTAAGAGCAGTGTTTATAGGTAATTGCCCATTTTCTCCTTCCTTGTCTTACCACCATTAATACCATCACTATACTTGTCTTTCTTCCCTCTTTCATTGCCTCCCTGAAAAATTGCTTTGGATGTTTTGTTTTGTTTTGTTTTATTGTTTTTTAGAAATCCTTAATAGTATAGTAAGTTGACTTGCTAGTTTTTTTCCTATTGTAGAAATCATCAACTGGACTTGCTGTCTAGGCATGAATGTACATATATAAATGAAACCAATTTAGTAAAGTGCTTAGTGAATAATGTTAATTTCTTTTTAAATATTCATCTGCATTCAAGTTGCACTAAGCTCTCCTTTACATCTTTTAGAAATCGTTTATACATTATTAAAGTCTGTGCTAAAGAGAGAGCACCGTGCTTGTATAGCAATTACATTTGACTTTATTCTCCTGGTTTATATTAGCAAGCGGAGGAACGAGGCACACAAGAACCTCTTTTTCTTTGGGAACAAGCACATATGCTGTTGTAACATCTTGCCCTGCCTCGTCTTCTTGCACTTCATTGAAGCCAAACACCCTTCCTTCTCCTCCGCCAGGACGTAGGCCCTCCCGGCACCCCCCCTGCACAGGTCCTGCTGCACCCCGGGGAGCTGCCACCAGGCACCCCACCGGGCTGGGTGCCTCCCAGATGGTTTAAGAGACAACTCCCACTGTGGTTTCTCACCCCCCACCCCTCACCACCAGTTGCATTGCTCCCAGAAACACAGGGTGTAGCAGTGTATGTAGTAGGTAGGTGCTACCCAGTCTGTTTCAGTTAAGGTGTATTCAAGGGATCTTAAAACCCTGCCAGGGGAAGTGTTTAACGTGAACTGCTGTGACAGATTGGGTGGGGTGCGCAAGCCCGTGCGCCCTTACCTTGGCAGGTGGGAGAAGGGCAGGGACACCCTGCAGGGAGGGGAGCGTTGCCCCTGCCCAGGGTCCAGGGGGGTGGGCTGGGGTGGGAAAGCCAGCAGCAGGCCTGAGAGCAGGAGCCCTCCACGTGGCTCAGCTGTGGCCGAGGCAGCATGTCGGTCCACAGCCGAAAACACCAGTGTTGGCGAAGGGGGATGATGATCTTACCAGCTGGGTCAGGTTTGCGCTGCCCACAGGAAATCATGTACGCAAAGGGAGCAGCCTTTGAGCATGGAGCTGTGTCAGGTGCATCCAGGCTGAGGCATTTGGAGAGGAGGTGTTCAGCTGGCTGGCCACAGCACGGTAATATATGCAGCAGAAGCTTTTCTGCATGTGCTTGCTTTGGTACGTAGCACACACCTTTCTGTGCAGCCCCCACAGGTGGGGGCAGTTCTGGGCTAGGTTGTGCTGCACGGACACAGCTCTTCATTAAAAACCTTCCGTTTTCTGTGGTGTCCTTAGGAAGATCCCAGAGAAGCAATTGCAGATCAGGGAGTACGTCTTGCTTTTTGGTTCTTTAATCCAGATTAACCGCTATTTGCTGCATATGTAATGATGGCAACGCATTATTTTCCTCTCTGTTGGCTTTCCCCATCCTGTCCACATATTCCGTCTGACAGAGAGAGGTGAAGTGGGTTTGTAGTACACAGTACTGTTTATGTTTGCAGATCTAAACACCTGCAGATGCAGAACAGAGGAATAATTTATGCTGCTTTCCAGCCTTCATGGGCAAATGAACAGCCTTTTATTTTAGCCTTTTTCAATTACCTTTGAAACTGGTTTACGAAAATTCTGTGGGAAACCCCCACGTTTGTCCATAGGCTTCTGAGTAACCTGGAACTGTTTTAGTTTATTGTGCTTAGTAATGCAGCTGCAGAGTTGTTGAAATGCCCTTGGAAGACATGCTGCATTCAACACCTCTTGGGTAGGTACAGCTTCCTCCTCTGCAATCAAAATCCCTCCTTTGGAGTCAGTCTTGGATCAGATCCACATCCTGCAACTCTGTGTGCATAAACAGAAGCCAGCAGGTCAATAAAAACAACTATTAAAGTGAACATCACTGGAGTATGCAAGCCATTTTTACAAGACAGAGCCTTCAGATCTCTGGGTTTGGTCTTTGTGATAATTATTCCTGATGGAGCAGGCCTACTTGTTGAAGGGTAATGTCGCTAGGATACTCTTCACAGTATTTTGTGTTAGATACAAATACTAAACAGTTAGCAGTACCTGTGTGATTAGGCCTTAAAAGAAAAGGAACTACTAAAAATGAAAATGAGAACCAGGGAGGAAGGAAGTTTCAGTTTGCGTGCCCAGAGCTTTTAATAGTGCTACTTCTTCATACTTTCATGACAATATTGCATTAGAGCGTGTACTTTTTCCCTGTGACATAATATACTCTGATTAGGAAACATCTTGGAGTTATCCTGTATCCTAGGGAGTGTTTATGTGGAAGCTCTGTGGCTGTGTACACTACAGAAAACACCTGGAAGTGTGGTATTTCATGATTTCTGTATGTTGTCTAGTGACTGAGGCTAAGATACCAGACAGGCATTAATAAAATTCATGCAAGTACATGTTCTGTCTGGATAAAGTATTCCCTTTTGCTCAGGCTTGACACCTTCTTTAAGTTTTGTTTTGCCTAGTTTCGAGTCTTGTGTCATTTGTATCCTCTAGCTGAGCACCTCACCCATCCATACTTATAATTTCTTCATTACAAGGTATCTTGCTTTTGCTCAGACAGAAGCAGAAGCGTTGGCAGCTGTTACATGTTTCATACTAACAAATGAAAGTGTTCTGTGACATATCACTGCGTGATGCCAAAGAGATTGTCATTAAGGTGAGTCTCTGCCTCATCAAAAATAGCTTTAATTCTTGGGCAATATGGGGTATGCTTTGTTCATAAGCAATTTGTATCTACAAAGGTGGATTTTACAGTCCTTAATTAAGAGAGTTTTCATTAAATAGTGTGTGTCCTGTAAGTATTTATATGGAGACCTTGAAAGATCTCTTCTGTCTGTTGTGGATGGGGTTTGGTTAGGTAGGAGGACTAAAGGAAGCAGAAGACAGGAAAATGATGTCTAGAAATTCTGTCTCTGAGTGGACAAGCAGTTCTGAAAATAGTATCTGAAATGTAACCAGAATTTCCCCCATGGTACCAAGTAGAAGATGGCACTTCATCTTAATTTAAATCCAGGATATAGTGAGAGTGGTGGAGCTTTTCTGCTGCTGTATGAATGAAAATTTGGAGGATTGGCTTTATAAACTGTTCTGCAAAGCAGAGAAGCCACTCTGGAACTGAGGAGCAGAGCTGAGCTCTGTGTTTTTATTGCCACTTCTTCCATAGCACAAATGGGATGCTCTTACAGAGACAACTTGTAATTAAAGGACGAGACACTGGTTTAGCTGTAATCCTGCCTGTAGCAGAGCTGGGCTTGGACACAGCAACGCTGCCTCAGCCCTGACAGAAGGAGCCAGATGGTGCTGTGGAGTTGATAGGGGCTGTCAGCGTGATTCACCTTACCTGTTTCCCTGTAAAATAGGATGCACTTTCCTCCGGGGAAGAAGCCATTTTCTAGTGTATCAAGAGTGCAATGGTCATGTCTGGAGCAGTTGCCCCGTGAGGAGAGGCTGAGGGATGGGGCTGGCTCAGCCTGGGGGGAGATGGATTGCGGGGGCTTACAGCAGCCCCAGTACCTGCGGGGAGGTGGTGGAGAAGAGGGAGCCGGAGAGACAAGGGTCGTTGGCTGGACCAAGCAAGCGAGAGAGGTTCACGTGGGACCTGAGGAAAAGGCTTTCTTTCCCCTGGGGCCAGGGCGGGGCAGAGACACAGGCTGCCCAGGGAGGCTTGGGGGGTATCCAGCCCCGAGGTGACACAGCCCTGAGCAGCCCCCTCTGTGACCTCGGTGCTGAGCCTGCTGTGGCAGGGCTGAGCCAGGGACCTCTCGAGCTCCTGTCCAGCCTGGGCTGTTCTGTGACCCTATCATTCCAAGTTCAAAGCTGAACCTCTGGAAAGTTGCTGCGAAGTCCTTGTTACCATCTATGCATGAAAAATATAACAGGGAAGAGGGAACCTTATTTCCCAGACTGAAAGAAGGCCAGTGACAGTACCTTTAATAAGAAATAAGAAGTAGTTGCTTACAACAGCATAGTGGTTTGCAGTCCCTGCCTTAAATATCTTGCCAATATAATCTGTCTTAAATATGGTTAAGTTCAGTGTTGTAAAATAATTTCCAAGTGTGCTGCACGTACTCTGTTTCAGGCTCCAAGTCTAATTCAGTTTGCTGCTGCTTTTGTTCACCTAAGAAAAGCTTTCTTCAAGGCACAATATGGTACCATAAATATGCAGGGATTTCTGTAAACATGTTCTGCTGAAGTGTTAATGTGATATTTATGTTCTGTGTTCAAAAATGAAACGCCGATCCTATGGCTTTCTTGGAAGTAGGCATCATGTGCAATCATATTTTGATGTTTTAAAGGTCCCTCAGTGTGGATGGGGTTCTTCTAATACGTCTCGCTTGGTTTTCTTCTTGGGAAGCTCAGGTATTAGAAATTCTATACTACCCTTCTTATGTTTCCTCTAAATGTTTTCTTAGGAGAAGTGGAGTGCAGTGAAACCTTGTGATAAAGAAGTCTCCAGAGAAGACAGCCACTCACTAATCTGTTATTAAGACTGTGGGTTGCTTCTGTTTAACAAAAAAATGTGAAGGACAGAAAAGTAAAATGAAAGCAATTGCTTCTAAAATAGATAGTTTCACTTAAACAAACATCAAGCAAAAAGGTCCGCTCCATGTTGTCAAAAGCTGTTTCATAAGCAGTGATTGAACATGTGTTCCCTGAGTAGTATAAAAGAGTTTACATTAAGAAGCCAGCGGTGCTTCCAGCCACCTCCTCACTGTTACCCATCATTACTCAGAAACTGTCACTAAAAGTGCTTGCTGTTTACCTCAGAGAGCTTAAAAAAGCTCAGGAAGATGAACGTGTGAGGATTGGAGGAATATTTATTTTTTTTTCCCCTTGAACTTGCATTTGTTTGCTGGAAAAGCTAGAATTGAGGAAGGAACTCAACTGAATAAAAATAAATCTCAGCTGATTACTAATGGAAACATCCTGTTACTGATGTGGTTGGGAGCTCCTTGCTTGAACATGCAAGGTGTATAGCATAGAGCCAGAGCACAATGCCTGTAGGAAGAAGGCTTACTGAAAAGGCAATGCTAGTTTTTTTTCTGTTCTGAATTTGTAGCTTTATTGTTTACAGCTTGAAGAGAGTGTACATGCTGTCCATGCAGTTTCTTTTATTAATGGGCTAACGCATTTTATGTTCCTTCTCTCCTTCCAGGTTGTCGTTACTTAAAGGTAGCTGGAAGTAGCACTTCAAGGTGAAACAGAATAAACAGGATGGTGTGTTTCTCAAACAGATTTCCCAATAGAGTCAGTATATTGTTTCTGTTCTAGCAAGTTTTGAAAGTAAAAGAAATAATATTCATTCATGATACTAATTCATTTATCTTTACTGATTATTAAAATTCCAAATGGAAACTTACTTGCTATAATCACATTTAGGTAGAGGGAATTTCTTGTTTTGAGTGAACTGTAACAACTCATGCATCTTACCATGGAAATTGAATGTTATTACAGAATATCCTGCTTTCAGCTGGGATAGAGTTAATTGTCTTCCTAGTAGCTGGTACAGCACTGTGTTTTTGATTTAGTATGAGAATAATGTTGATAACACACTGATGTTTTTAGCTGTTGCTAAATAGTGTTTGTACTAAGTCAAGGATTTTTCAGCTTCTCATGCCCTGCCAGCAGGAAGGCTGGAGGGGCACAAGAATCTGGGAGGGGACACAGCCAGGACAGCTGACCCAAACTGGCCAAAGGGATATTCCATATCATATGACATCATGTCCAATATATAAACTGGGGGGAGTTGGCTGGAAGGGGTGGATTGCTGCTTGGGGACTAGCTGAGCATTGGTCAGCAGGTGGTGAGCAATTACATTGTGCATCATTTGTCTTTCCTAGGTTTTGTTTCACTGTCTTTTTATCTTTCTTTTCATTACTATTGATATTTTTTATTTAAATTATAAAACTGTTCTTACCTCAACCCATGAGTTTTACTTGTTTTCGGTTCTCCTCTCCATCCCACTGGGGCTGGGGCGGGGGGAGGAGTGAGTGAGCAGCTGCATGGTGCTTAGTTGCTGGCTGGGATTAAACCATGACACAGAAATTTAGCTATCTTGAATGGATATAACCAGACATTCAGCTGTATATTCACTGTGTTAATTAAGTGGCTGGCTAACAAGCCATCCTTTGTAGAGTTAAATTATGTCGTATAAAGAGAGAACAAACACATTTGGATGCTACTTTAGAAAGAAGTAGTAATTGGTGAAGCATCTAAAGAGCGTGGAAGAAAGCTGAACAAATTTACCCAGCTGACCTATTTTGCAAGTCCACGTGGAGTGATATCTGCCTCTTGATTCTGACTACCAAAAAAATCAATTAAAACTTCGCACCATAATGATCTTAAAAGTTGCTTGTTCTTTAGATTTCTGTAAAGCCTAGAACTTGAAGTTCTATTGCTTAAAATTAAATAAAGATTTATACTTTGGAAGAACTGAAAGATGAGAGTCAGAGGTGTACTTTTTTTAAAAAGGGAACTTTTTAAGTATACTTAATCGCTTGATCAGCTCTTACTATAAGTATGTTAACTATGTAAGTTTTCTAAGCATACATTTTGAAAGGAAATGGTAATTTATTTTTTTAAATCTGTATCTTGGCCTCATTTCTGTACCTTTTCAGAATTTAGGAAAATGTGTGTAAGATTAGAGGTGAATCAAAGTAGATTAAAAAAAGGTCAAGTTAAATTTTGGATGGCGCAGCCCTTCCCTACCACCACTCCTCCCTTCTCCCAGTGCTGTTCCATTTGATTAAAGCCACCAAAAAGCTGGAATTTCCAGGCCAGACCTTACTGTAGAGCTACAATTCGGGGCAGGATTGAATGCATTTGTTCCTGCTCTATTCCTGGTTGAGAACTGGGGAACAGAGATGACAGCCGGCACTGCCGTCTCTGGAGCGAAGGATGTTTTTCATAATCTCAGTTTCCTCATTAAGACTTTCCAATGTCAGTATTTCACAGAGGAAGAAAAGCAAGGCTGACAGCCCAAGCTACCGCCTGACGAGAGTCACATTTCATGTATAGATGGCAGCGGATTGGTTAGTTGTGTCTGTTGACAAGTGAGGCAGTCCAGCAGTTTAGACTTAGAAAACCGGGAGCCCATTGAAGGTGAGATGTAATTACCATTTGAAATTAAACTTTTCCCAAAATGGGGATATTTGTTCAGATGTCTTACCAGGTGCTGGCAGGGGGATCTGGCTCCACTCCTCCCATGCCAGTCGGAACTGTTTCAGAAGACAACAAGCCAATCTAGATGGCTGAACAAAATACGTGCAGGGTAAGACCTGGTTCTGATTTTTCTAGCGTCAGTGTTGACCTATCCTATGTTTTGGGGCAAAGGCCTGGATAGAAGCGTACATAGTGACATGCTCTTGATGGAGACCTTTTTAAGGCTTGATTTCATAAGACAGAGTGTAGGGTTCATAGGCATGAGGATAGATGGCTCATCACTAAATGGGATGTGATGAGGGGGAAGATGCTCAGCTTCAGGCAGCATGGGAGCTAAAAACAGCTCAGTGGTGTTGGAGCTGCGCTTGCATGGTGCCAGCACTGCCAGTACCTAACTTGGGAGAGGCTGGAGCTGTTCTGCAGTTTGTTCAGAGGGGCGAGTCCTTGGAGGGGAAAAAAACCTGAAGCTGAGGAAGAAATATTACGACATGGTCATGTCTGGTATCAGTATGAGAGTTTCAAAAATTGTTAAGAAAATAAGCATAGAGGCTGTATAAAAGGCACATACGCTTATTTTGAGTGAGGAACATAGCAGACACTCTGTTCTTCATTTTATATCTCTTCAGAAAGTGTCTTCGCACGTTTTCCTGTAGATTTGTGTGTCTCGAGGGAGGGAGGGTGAGGAGGAAGGGAATCTGAGGAGAGAGTGATGCTGGGATCTGACAGAGATTAGCACCAGTTGGTTTGCAAGTGGAAGCTGCAGAGGAGCTGCAGTGATGTGTTATATTGTTAATTATGTTTCAGTGGAAAAGCTGCCTCTCCAGAAAAAAAGGCGTTTCCAGTAACAGCTCTGGAGTTGTAGATCCTAGGAGAAATGCCACCCTGCATGAACATGGTGCTCAGCATTTTATGGTGAACTGTGACATCTGAAAGATACTTCTTTACGTAAAAATAGAGCTTAACTGTTCTAAACATTCAACAAACACTTATTGAGACTCCAATTTGAACGTTTAAACTGTGAACAAAATACTGGGAAAAACCGACCACTAATTCTGTGGCATCTGTTTTCTGGAGGAAATTGCACCCTCATTTTCTAAATTAGAGGAACAAAAATAACAGTTACTATTTTTTTTTTTTTTCCTTCGAATCATGCTGCAATTTGGTAATAAATTGCCAGGAAATAGCTTGTGAACTGTCTGTACTTCTTGTCTGGGGTGCTGAGTTTGCAGGATGTTTGCTTGAGAGCCTTGGGAAGGGCAGCCACCCGTGGGAGGGGGCAGGGTGAGGGTGGCAGGCTGGCGGCAGCTTGGGGAACAAGGTCTGCAGCATGTGGAAAGGAGTTGAGGACCCCTTGCTGCATGCTGTTAGGCCTTGGGGCTGGGCACCGTGGCTTTGACGTTGGGCATCAATGATACTGGGCAGAGGAGTAAGGTAAAAGGTCGGGATGATTTGGTTTTATAACCAAAGTGTGCAGGATGACTCCCAAGGAGACCTTGCAAATACTTTTTTAGTCTATTGAGGAGAACAGTGGCTGACTAAATGAATGTGCCTTGGCAACAGCAGTTGTATCCAGTTGTCATCTCATGTTTCGGGAGCTGTGGCAGGTGTCCCGATGTAGGCTACTGCCCTTCTCCAAGGTAGAGGACACTTTGAATAGTCTTTGAAATCTTGGATCTCCCCCGCTCCATTCATTAAAAAACAAATGGATGCTATAAAAATACCAAGGCTAGAACATTTCCTCTGGTCATAAATTTCCCCCAGAAAGACTGCTGTATATTCAACAATTTAATACTAGGACTGGTACTGACGCTTGGGTTTAATAAGTTTTATTAAAGTATCTTCACTATTCAGAAGAATAAAATTGTACTGGTGGTTTTGGTTTTGCACTATTTTGCACTGTATCTGCAGTACTGGATTGCACTGTGTGAGGCTTCTGTTTTGGTGGTAAAGACAATCTTATTCTTGTCTCCACAATTCAGGAAGAGCTCTGATGTTACAGTGTACCAGTGGATCTATATGACCAGAGAAGATACCAGTAATCAAACATGGAAATCTGTAGGATAGGTCATTTTACTTATCAGATGCATCTGCCCTTTTCACATCCACTAACTTGCTATTTTAATGGCTCTGGGGTGGCACAGATTTGTTACTAATCCTTGCTTTGAATCAGCACTTTGAATCAGATAATGTAGGAATTGTACAGAACTTTAGATTGATGGATGGTTCAGATAAGAAAAAAAAAACCCCAAAACCCCAAAAAACCAAGCAGATCAAATGAGCTTTTCTATTACATCACCAAATTGATTACTTCCAATTCAGAAATTCATTTGAACAACTTGATTTTGGAAAGGCATTTTTACCATGTAACCCTGATTTTTTTATTTTTGTTTTGTTTCTCTGGGATTGAGTAGTGAGGGTAGCTATCTAATTAATCCAGATGATGTGCAGCGCAGCAGTACCTCCCAGCAGAGTAGCAAGTACCTCCTCCACATCCAAGAGTGGGACATGGGGAAGGAGAGAAAGGTCTGCAGCTGTTTGCTGCCTGTCATATTGCATCTGTTGAGCATTCACACCGTTGGCTTCAGCTTCATTCCCCCCACTCAGATTGGTGGTTTTGTGGCCATTTGTGGCCCAAATTGCTGCACTGCTCTTCAGTCTTTTCTCCAGCCTGCTGCTGAACCACATGTGGCTGTCAGAGCTGATCTGTGCCAGGGTCTGGATTGTGGCACCCCACAGATCCCTCTATGCTGTGATTTGGTGGTGAGTCTCCTCCCAGTTGGTTATGGGGCATCCTGCATTGGAAGTGTTCCCCTGTGGCTGGAGGCCATCCTTCAGCTGGGGATTTGTGACGTGGGCGTGGATTTTCTCATGACTCCCCAGCTTGTCCTCACTAAAATGGGAAAATGTTACCTTCTGAGTGTGAGATGAAGCCTTCAAAACGCAGAACAGACAACAGTGTCATCAGGGAAGTTTCCTGAAAGACTGAGGAGTTTATAGTCTTCTAATGAGGCAAATGAGTGACATACTTTGGATTCAGTTGTGCCAAGCGGGTGATAATGGACATTAATTGTGGAAAAGTTTATTATCCCAGAAACATTTACTGGCACGTATGTAAAACATGTTGCGCAATGCAAGCGTTCTGCTATCTGCACCGACTGGGTACAGTTGTTTCACTCCATTTTTCTCTACAGCCACTGAACTACTCCAGTTCCATTGAACTATTTCAGGTCACTTAGTAAGCAATCTGAAACAACACTTTACAGCTTTCCTGGTTACGTACATTCAGCATATTTTCTTGCTGCATGAAATCTTAGAAAGGCTATTGGTATATCCTGACTTCGATTTTTCTTTTTATAGTCATATAGAGTTTCAAAGAAAATTTCCACTTGCACTGGTAAAGGACTTAGTGTGAACTTGCAGCTCATTCTCCTTTGACTAAGTTATTTTGTCTGTGTTAGTTTTTCAGCCTCCAATTCTGTAGTTGAAAGACCACAGTTCCAGGAGAGTACTTTGTAGATGTTCCTCCCTCTTTCTTCATCCAGATGTAATTTTCATATATATATTGAGTATTTTGACCATCAACTCCCAGATGTGTTCAAAATGCACATCTCTGAATAATCAAATATTAGCCCATGAAATTCAGTGAGCATGAAAACTTGAGAGGACAGTGTAGGACTGGCTGACTGATGCATCCTAAGAACATGTTGGTAGGAAGAGCCTGGGTATTATGCACAAACCCCTGACCAATGGTATTTGTGGTAGGGTAGGTTTTGTGCTTTTAACAGACATGATACTACTGCTAAATACGTGCTGTCTCCTCTCCGTCATGCTGCCCTGAGGATTCTCTGAAGAAGCAAAAAATTACTAAGGACAAATAGTGAGAGAAAGCTCAAGAGCATTGTATGAGCAGTTGGCTGTACAGTGTGTTGGATGTTGGACATCCTTTAGTGGGAATGGGCATGCTTGAATTGTTATGCATGAATATTTTTCTGATGTTAAATAAAACCCTGAAAGGAACTTGGCTGAATACATGAAATCTTGACGTCTATGCCATGGTCTCTTCATTTCTGTAAGATGTAGCCTACCCTATTTCTATATCTGTTGGGGTTTTACGCATTTCTTTGGAAGCAGTACATCTTTAGAAGAACTTTTAGTAGCTCTTTCAAGAACAGTTTCCTGCTTCGAGGTACTTTTAGCCAGCTTAGACCCACAGCTCATCAAGGCCTAAGGAATGGACCACCCAGGCCTTGAAGGGTGGGTAGAGTCTTGTATTGGTGCCTGTCTGCCTTGTTGAGCTTGAGGGTCAATGAAGGCGAATTTGATTTCTGACATAATTCAGAGTATCTGTTATAAATCGTGCCTGCTACATTAACCTCTCAGATGGATCTCTGCAGCACAGTGGTACACTGGCTCTGCTTTTTCTTTGGTGATGTTCTCCATACCAAAGGCAATTAAAAAATCTGTAGATCTGCCTGCTTGTCACTGTAAGTAAAGCTGGATGGTTGATTGATGAGTGGCCAGAACATATCCTTATGTAGAGCATTGACATGTGAACTGTGGTCGGAATAAGCCAGCGCATTTGTCCTTTTCCTCAGTATGGGTAAAGGGAAGATTTAATTCCTGGAATGAACAGAGGGAATGCTGTTGCTGTGCATACCTGAGAGAGAGATGGATCAGGAATAATACCAGGTGAATTAACATCAGGATTACGTTCACTCACGGGCTGCTAAAAGCTGTGTAATACCATCATTTAAGTGGTATACATAGCAGAGAGAAGAGCAAGAACAGCACCAGATTGTCTGAGGTTTGGTATCACAGCACGCTGAATCCGAAGGTGACCTTCAGTTATCATCAACGTGATATTCTTGGGTACACAGTGTGCCAAGGCTTCCTTCCGTTGTTTTATTCCAGGTTTGATCTCAGTGATAGCAGACATGGATAACGTGTGGTCAGTCACAGCCGGTTAACGTTAAAAGAAACGTTAGCAAATGCGATTATGGAGCCTGCATGATGAAGACCCATGTGGCAACAAAGACAATAGTTGTGCAGAATGTTTTGGGGTAGGGGAGAAGGGAGGAGAAAGCGTAGTGATAAAGTGTGTTGTGGAATGTGGCAAAGCGGCGATACATGAAGGTGCTGACCACACTTGAGCCTGACAGCAGCAGCGGGTGGTGATAATGGGGTAAAGATTGTGAGGCTATAATAGCACAGGCATGTGTATAAGTCATAGAGGCTGTTAATATGTTTTGGAGGGTTTTAAGGACTTGGTTTAGCTGCTTAAAAGTAGTTCTTCATGATAAAGCAGAACTCAAAGCTTGCATAATGTTTTTGCTTAACATTGACCTATAAGAAGAATAAGAAGATTTGGAAAGCCCCAGAACCAGTTTGAGCCAGGAAAAGCAGACATGGTAACCACTAGCCTAAAAAACAAGAAAGAGAAAGAAGGCACCTAGAGATGAGAAAAAGGATTGAGTGAGAGAGAAGAGCGGGAATATTACTATTTACCAGTCTATGGTGTGAGGAGCAGGAACTGAGATTGTAAGGATATAATTGCCCAGGGATTTTGGTGTTTGGGGTCCCTCTCCAGAGGCACCTAGCTTGAGCCGTCTAAATTTGTGCACCATAGATAGAATAAATTACGCTTTTTATTTTGAAGGCCTTGATTGGAGATTCTGCTTTGGGGAACCTAGGGTAGAGCTTGAGGGAAGAAGACGTGCCTGAGGGTGAGTGTGTGTGTGAGGAGTCGGAAAGGGCACCTGTTGGTGGTGCCCTGGAGTCACCTGCTGTGAAGGGACCCTGGTCCTCGCAGTTGAAAGTCTTGGGTGGTGTGTCTGTGTGACTCCTTGATGGGTGTGCGAATGCTCGGACAGCGGCTTCTCCCTTAACAGTGACATGAAATTGGGGAGGGGAAAATGAGTGGTGGATTCAGAAGTGAATCTGGATGTAGGACAGTAGTTTTCAAACACATGTGTTTCTCTTCGGGTTTATCATCAAGCCTTCAGGCATATCATCCTTCTGCCATTGACATCAGTTATGCTTTTTTAAAAATTTTGTTTGCTACATGCAAATACTAATACTGTGTTTTCATGATGCGTAAAATTGCATTCCCCTACTGATAGCAACAAGGAGTCTTGTGGGGGGGATTGCAAAGCACTTGTAAAAATCCTGTTTGATGGATGAAGCTATAATGGAGAGGTTAGGGCTGGGGTTTAATGATTCCCACTTTTCCTCTCCTGCTCTTTGCAGAGATGCTCTTGTTCCAGGGAGAGCTAAGAGGTGCAGTCCTAACCCTCAGGGAACCCCTTGGGCTGCAGCTGTGTCTGGCCTGCACAGTGCAAGAACAAAGACTGAACAAAACCCTTTTCCACTTCTGCTGTCCCTCTCCACCTCTTTAGGGATCAGATATGATTTACTGTCTTCCCTGGGACCGCCTTCCCCTCACCTCCAAATGCTGTTCAACCTTTGGCAAGCCCTGGTGTGCCAGCAGATTGCTTCAGCTGAACATTGGCAGGTGACCACAACCTGCAGCTGGAGTGTGTCTCGGCTTCTGACATCCTTTTCCTTCTAATCGTAGGTTTTAAAGAGGGATTTAGCGTTGAAACTGCTGACTTCAGCTCTCACATCTATGCTGATGGCTTTATTTACAGCAGATACAGCACATAGATTGTCATCTCCTGACTGCCCAATGTCAGGGATGTCTCTGTAGGCAGGAGAGCAGGTGTTGATTCTTTGGGGTGTTTGACTTTTAAATTTCCTCTGCACCACCTTGCTTTAAAGAGCAGCACTTCAGGGATTGATTGTTCCTGTTGCTGCCCTTTCAGAAGGGCAACCTGCAACACTGCAGGGCTGCCTCTGCAGCCATCAGTGGAGAGTTGCTGGGCTTCAGGGGTGATCAATATGGAAAAACCTGTGTGTTCATCTCTATGCACTGTGAAACTTCCCATTTTACCATTCAAGCAGAGTTCAGCACAAGTGGAGGGGTCACAGAGTTTTGATAGGAAGACAAAATTGGTAATCTGACGTTCTTTTCTGATTGAGCTCTTTCAATCTTCAGAGTGCTTTTTCATTGTCTAATACTTCTTTGAAATAAAAGAATTAAACCGAATGAACAGTTAATAGGATCCTTCCCCATCTTCATCGGAAAGCTGTAATGTCTTATTAGCCCAAAATACCCATGTAATTTTCCACTTTCAGATTCTGCTTTCTGCCTCCCCAAAATCAGCAGCCACATTTGACTTCTCCTTGCCATAGGAGGGACTAGTTCTTCCCCTCTGCAGGGAATTGCTGTGGGGCTAGTTGAAGGTGGTCATCTCACACACCAGCTTCTGGGGGTGGAAATCAAAACTGAAAATCTTTTTTGTGGTCTTCTCTTCATTTAGAAACTTGGATGTTCTGCCTTGCCACAGCACCAGACAGTAAACACCAGACTAGAAACCTTGGTGTGCTGTGCTGTTCCACTGCTTGGGTGTCCAGAAAGGCATGGGTTTTCTTAAATCAGTGTTGACTAAATGACTTGGACAGCTTTTGGTATGGAAGGGGAGGGAAGTTTCCCATTTGCTTTGAACTGACATAATGGGGATTTAATTTGTGGGTGTTTTATTTTTATATTTTCCTCCAGAGCATAAGAACGGTTGAACTGGTTTAGATCAAATGGCTATCTAGTGCATAGTGTCTTGCTGCTGAGAGAGGTCAAAAGTATGTACCTAGGAAAAACGCTATGAACACGTGAAAGTAGTTCACCCTGTGTATTCTCCATGTGTCCAGTGCTCAGCAGCTCACAGGTTACTTGAGACAGATGTAGTATCTTTATGTTTAATTGCTGTTGATAGATTTTGCTTTCTTCAGTTTTTTTAATGACCTTCTCAACATTATTAATTACCTTGTGGACCTCTCTCTCAATCATCTCTTTAGATTGAACCTGGTTTTCAGATCCAGGATAGATTTGCCACAGACATCCAGAAATTGCTCCCCGAAGCCACCTGCGTGACATCAAGCAAGTTCTGTCTTGGAAACAATTGAGATTTGTTGCCCGTTGATTCTGTAGACATTTGAAATGCCAAGATCATGTGTTATGGAAAGCAAACCATAAATCCGTGAAGGTGTGGGAATTTGCAGAGTGCTGGTTTCTGACAGAGATTCTGCCCAAGGGACAGGACATCCAGAATGATAGCCACAGTCTTCTCAAAGCCAAGCCTCATTGCTGCCATAATTCATCTTTCTTTTGGATGTCACTGCTACCTCCTCATTGCCCTCTGCCAGCTGGTGTAATTGTCTCCTTGTCCCTACCCCAGCTGTAGCCATTGCTTTCTTGTCCCCTTTAGGTATATAGGGATGTTGCCAGTGCTTTGCAGGGTGAGCAGTTTTGAAGGCAGAAGCATTGCTCATGTGCCTTCTCAGCACACAAAAGAATACTGAGGTGAGAAAGGGTGTTCTGTGCAGTGAACACCCTTCAGATCATCTACCTACTCTTGCTTTCAGAAGGTATACACTGAGATGTCCCAGGAGAATGAAACAGGAACTAGGCACAGCTCTGGAAGAAACAGAAACAGTCCTGGTGATTTTTAAAATCCTGTTGAAAAGGATAGAAGAGCTTCTTAATATTGTATTTGAAGATCTGAGGAAAGTATATGTTAACAAAACATCTGAACTTGTGTAATTAAAACTGAAGCCTAATTACAGTAAGATGATTATTACACTGCATCATTTAACTTAAGTTCTTAGAGATCCCACATAAAAAGTGCATTCAGCCATTCTGCAAATCAGTAAGTAATTCAATAGGTACTTACAGCCAGGACTGTTAAGGGAAGGATGCTTAATTAGGCCTCATTAATACAGACAAACTTGTTTTTGAAAAATTGTTTTTCTGTTGCTGAAAACAGCCTTCTTTGGGGTGCTCATTCCTGAATGTTTAGAACAGATTTTGAGTTTGAAATGCTTATCAGTAAGTATTAACAGCACTGGGTATGGAAAAGTTTTCTCTCTGCATCTGTGAAGTTTCTTTTGAAAGTAGTAGAATGCCCTCGCTTATGCAAGTTACTGGTAAAGAACTACACCTGAAAGTGGATGTGGCTTAAGCATAAGATTAACCTACTGATCAGCTATAGACATTTTTAAAACTTGATAACAGAACTCATGAAATGTCATTTTTTTTTTACATATTTCACTGCAGATAATGCTCACGACGTTGTGTAGCTTAACAGTTTACAACATGGGATCAGAAATTAAATTGACCTCCTTTATCTGTTTAGATGCAGAGCCCACATATCTCTGTGTCTGGGAATGGTAAAAATGTGCAAATTGATAAGCTCCATCCATTTTTTAAAGATAAACTCCTCAAATATGAGTTTATGATGTGGATATTATGCCCGCAATATCCTTCATGTTCAGCATAGGCTGTATGAGGAGGATTAAATCATTGTGCATCCTCTCAGGGTTCAGAGATTCTTCCGGAAGGCAGAATTCCTCACTGCTAGTCCAAGTCTATACAAAACCCTCCTCTTTGAGCCCTGTCCTGCATCTAAGATCCTGCAAATGCTCCCCAACTTCAGCATGAATTGAATCAAGTGTTCAATCCATGTTAGCGTCACATCTTTATTTCTTTAATATAGACAACTTCTTTTGCTTCAAAGCCTCCAAGGATTGTATAGGCACCACACTGAAGTGGGGAACAGTTACCCAGGTCAATGGAATTATACTGGACCCAGGAGGAATTGTGATAAAGGATTTTCTCATTGTAGCAACCGCATCTAAATATCTCACAAAAAGGATGTGGAATCTCTAAAGCTGCTCAGTGTGCACGTTGAAGATGTCCTCTAAAAGCACTGCAGTCTAAACTGATGCCATATTTACGTATTTCAGAAGAAAGAGCAAGTTGGCCTCTTACGGCCAAAGCGATACTGTAATTGCAGTTATGGGAATAGATAGGAAGCCTAAGGAGAATGGTTTGTCCGTAGGCTGAAGTTCTGGTCCCTCCCCTGCGGTAGAGCTGTACTAGCCAGTAAGCCTGTGCATTTCAATAGTTGGCATAAAATGCCTTTCAGTAGAGGTCAGCACTTTGGAGGCTGCTCCTAGCAAAGATGCAAACTCACCTGAAGGCAGAATGAGGCAACTGGTTAAGTATGTCAAGAGCCTAATTGTGAGGGTCTCCATGTATAAAAAACACTTCTTTAGCAGTGTCTGTAGGCTGCCTCTTTCTGTGTATGATGGGACAGAGCTGTCTCCTCTGGGTTACCTTTCTCCAGTCCATGGTATGGATAAAGAACAGATGCACTTGGGTGGTAAGTGTGTGGAGGTGCCTTCACCCTTCATTCCAAAACAAGTGGGAGTTAGGAGGGGTTATGCCTTCATTGGAAACAGAATGTGAACAAAAATCAAAAGAGTAGCTGTAAGAGGCCATTTCTTTCTTCTCTGTTGACATGCCAGTTGCCTTTTACATCTTTATCTTGAGAATGATTGGGAAAGGCATAGCTACCTTGGGAAAACAGTGGCAGGTGAGCATCTGGAGAATGCAGTGGTATTTGCCATGACTTTCTATGGTGCATAAAGCAGACATCAGGGTCCTTAAGGCAGTGCTTAAAAGTATTTGTCATTTAACAGTTCTAGGTAAAAATCACATTCAAATCCCCCTGAAGTTTCATTTTACTCCGAATAGGTCAAATTATTTGAGCACAGACAGAAGGGAGGATGGGGTGCGGAGGTGGACTCCTAAACTGTGTGCCTCAAAGATCTAAAGAAAGCCTCAGGCCTTATAAGAAGAGATGCCCCCAGCCCAGGGTGGGCCCAACATCCCCCTTGTTTCACTGGCCAGCTAGCCAGAGGCTTCTGCCCAATGCTCCTGTTTCTGTGTTTCACAGGTGGGGAACAACCACGGGTGAGGGTAAGGCCTCATAGTCTTGGGGACAAAGGGAGCTTTGTATGTGGGCTGTCAGGGAGTGTCCTCTCCTGTGACTTGCCCCTCTCCTGTTCACTGGGGGAGGTGGCTCTTGCCAGGAATGTGTGGCTGAAATCCTTCCCTGATGCAGCTGGAGGAGAGGAGCGCTGAGCTGCAGCAGGTAGTAATTCCTTTTACATTTCACAGCTAGAAACTAGTGGTCGTTCAGTCTGAATTCTGAGTAAATGAATACCATAAATCCTCTCCTAGGAGACAGACCTCTGTCTTCAAATGTTTTCGAGCCTATTCAAGCAACTTCAGGCTATGCTACCTACAGCAATGGGCTAAATCGGTGCCCTTCTTCCTCACTGCTTCAGAGGGATGCTGTTGTTTTTGACGTTTTCAAGTTTAAATTCAGTAAAGGGTCAGCCTCATCAATCACAGTATGAAGACAAACCCTGTCAGAGAATCCAGGTTTTATCTTTGCTTTTTACTCTTCTCCAAGACACAAAAAGAGGAGGGGAAAAAAGCTGTCAAATGCTTCTAGGTGATAGTACTGAGACTCAGAAATTAAAACTGGACTAAGGCAAAAAAATCTTCACCATAGCTGCCAGGGATGAAGTCTGAATCTGTGAGGGGAACTCAGAAGGCAGACTTTCTGACTTGTGCTTGCTAGTTCTGCTGTTCTGATGCCGTTTGCTTTTTATGGACCAAATTTTTATCATGCTGATTTTATTTCACTATTTCACGCTAGTACAAAAGGAAAATATAAAATCTAGTTGTTTTCTGTTTGCACTTGTATAAATAATTCTTTATCAAGCTATTTATTAATTGTTTCTACTGTACAGCATCAGGGAATAAAAAAGAGTCACAGTGTAGATGTGCTTACATAAAGATTGTATTTCTAAGGGAGCACTAAAAAAACCCCCAAAAAACGTTTAAAAGGCACATGGCATGTCCATAGTCTGGTATTTGGTATTTGACTACACGTAGAGACAGTAGTAAAAGAAGACAACCTTAACAGAAAGCATCAGTTTAGCATACCTTTCAAAACTTGCAGTAGTGACAACTTCTACAGCATTGCTGAGTCAGCTGCATCAGGGTGAAAGATTTGTGATCTTACTGTCAGCAAAAGCATATGAAGACCTACTAGAGAAGGTAATGAAAATATTCATGAAGTTTTTGACCCTCACTGCTTTTTCTTTTTTTTTTTTGATGACCCTCCATTTATAAGTGGATATGGCAAACAAATGAATCATCATTTTCTGGTGGCAAGTATAACGTGATATTTTGTTCCTCAACTGGGTTTTTCCTGGGTGCCTGTGTCCGAATGCCTTCCAGGCTGAACTGTGTGGTTAATTAGTTATTTATGACAAAGCTCTTTCAGGACGAAGGTAGACTGCTTTTGTGTGTTTCACTGCATGGATTATGTTGTTGTCTTTAAACTAAGGATTTGGGAAGGGTGGCTTTTGAGTTCTTTCCTACAGGCTGATAAAGCAGAGGAGGCCACAGGCAGCTTTCTCAATTGCTGTAACAAATCACTTGCACTTTCCTGATCTTCTCTTGCCACTTACCGTTACAAAAAATACTGGATATAGTCGAAGTATGGTCTCTGATCCTCACCAAAATCAATGGGTCTCTTCTGCTATCGATTCTGATGCAGTTTCAAAACCATAATTGGGTCCTGGCATAGCTTAAAACTCAATAAACTGTTACTGACTTCTTCATTTTGATTTTGGAATGTTATATTTCTGTCATTGGGGTCTGTTGCCCTGTCAAACAACAACGCCATTTACTGTGAGACACACATCAGAACCACAGCTGAATAAATGTAACTGACACACTATGAAAGCAGATCTAAAGCCCAACTTCTGTGTGTGTAATAAGGCTCCATGGCTGCTAGCACTGACTTCTAAGGCGTTCCAGACAGTACAAATACCTCATACAGCTGGTAGGAGGTGTCTGTATTGCATGACAACACATTGAGTGCAGAAAACAACTGCCACAACTGTTCACATATCATCCATTCCCTTTATTTTTCTAGCTTCAGAGCAACATGCACCTTAGTTCTATCTCTGCTTCTTGTTTTTCTCCTAGAACACATCTGTAGGATAGAGGCTGATAGTACACTAAAATTAGAGGCAACAGGATTTTTTTCCTACCTAAGCAAAACAAGTGCAATTTGACATTTCAGTTGTGATACAGGTGAAGTGACATATATATATTGTCACCACCCAATCACTGCACTTCCTTTATTACAAAATCTTGATAGCACTCTTCTCGAACAGCAATAGTTACAACTTTTTTCTGAGTGGTCATCTAATGATTTAAGTAGTTAGTCCTGGGTATGACTGTCTCTCTGGGAATGAGTTGTGGGAGCATTTTCCTAATCAGTTTTAGTGTACAGTGACCCAGATGAGCTCAGACAACCTGTGGTAGCAGTTCATGTGCAACCTGTTCTGGTGGGTCAGCAATGAGGGCATGGCAAAGGAGAGCAAGTTCTAGTGACTTCCATAAGCTTAGTAAAGGATGTCTCGTTACCACCATAGACTCATACAATGTCTACTCCTGTTGTTTTTATACCTATCATCTCTAGGATGCTGAAATAATTTCTAAGGAAATTTGCTGCCAGCATTATGGCAGTTAGATATGCAACTTCTGTCAGTTAATGGCATTTACAAATTCAGTGACTCTCCTGTTCTGAAATCACATTGAATAAAGGAGAAGCACTGTCAGAATAAAAGATTATAGCTGTGACTTATTTGAAAAATAAAATATAGATGGAATGGAATATGACAAAGATGGAAGCCATCTGAACAGAAGCAGTCTTTTTCAAAGGAAAATTAAGAAGCACTAGACTTTAAAATAATGAAAGTAGTGATAGTTTGGGATAGAATCAAATAGGAAATATCAAGACTATCTTGGAAATACTGCTGAGGCTGGTTGAACTTTGTGCATGTGTTATTTGCTGGGTTTATTTTCATCAACCCATAGCAGTGTCCTTAGGCTGTTGAAACAGGTAGAGGAGCAGGCACAGCACAGAGAGCACAGGGGCTGCTAGGGTGAAGCTGAGCTGTAAAAAAAGAGCAACCCACCAAAAACCCCAGAGACATCAGCAACATAACTCTTTGGCTGCTAGGATGTGTCTGGAGTGCTGGTGGCAGAATGCACTTAAAAAAGCCATGGTGCCAAGTTAAATCATTTCTTTAAACGTGCTCTTCTTTTACCCACATAGAGGAACACGACTCTAATCAACTAAATTCAGTTACAGACTGGGAAAGCAAAAAGGGAGAAAGAAGCTGATGAAATTTCATTTTTTTTAACATTTGAGGGAAAATCAGATGTCTTGGGAAGGTGGAAAGACACTATGGTGTGCACATTTATGTTTTGTTTCAGCAACC
Organism: Strix uralensis; assembly: GCF_047716275.1. Classification (NCBI taxonomy): domain Eukaryota; kingdom Metazoa; phylum Chordata; class Aves; order Strigiformes; family Strigidae; genus Strix; species Strix uralensis. The sequence goes on from NC_133974.1 coordinate 58,510,265, forward strand.
AGAGCATGGCTGTATTCTCAGAAGTCATAGTTAACTCTCTGGGGAAAAAATGCAATGTATCATTTACATGCCAGCTGTACTTCGTTGCTTGTCACTCTTTTCAGCACAGAACCATTGCCCTTTTTTATTTTCTATCACTTTTATAAACTGATGGAGAATGGGATTATATGGAGGGAGAGTAAAATGAGAAAATTATAAGGTAAAATTTCCCTTTTTGTTATAAGAGAGCATCTTCTTAGTCTCCACAAGAAACCTCCATCTGCAGTTTTCCAGGAATCTGTTTCTTTAAAAAGATGTTTTCAAGATTGATTGGTATCAGGTGTGCAGTGCCATGTGATTCAGGCGTTGCTATGGTGACCACTCTTTTAGATAGGATGTCAGAAACTATAATTGTGCTTAAAAAATCCCGTGCACAGTATGATAACCTGCACGGAAATAAGCTGTAGCCTCACTCAGACCTAGGTCGGTCTGTGTGAATTTGCTGATTTATGATTGCAAGCCACCGAAGATTGCATACTGATGTTTGGGGAAGATTTCTCTCCCCTCTCCCTTTCTGTGTGACAAACACGAAGGATTGGCTTTACAGTATAAGAGGAAAGACTAAATCCTTTTGACCACCATCCCTCCCCAGCCCCTTTTGAGTCTATGGCTCTTTCTGAGTCTCAGTCTAGCAGATATGCCTGGCTGATGTCCTTGTAGCTTCCCTTGTGTCCACCTTGTGCTAGGGCATGTGAAAAAAAGGTGTTTTGCTGCCATACTTGCATCTGCATGGTTGTACTGTGGACAGTGGTAAGCCTAAAAACACCTTCTCTGCCTTTGGCAAATCTCTGACCAGTAATTAAATTACCCTTCAAAATGCTGCTTGCTCACCCTTTGTATTTCATGGGTCCCAACACTGCAACCACACATTTGCCTTTTCACAGTGCAGCTGGCAGTAACGTTACACTTGTTCATTAACTTCTGCAGGGTTAGGGGCACAGGTTAATTGGCCTCTTTGTCCATACACGGCTTATGTCTGTACAAAGGTAGTTTGACCTTTTGGCTACTACAGCCTGTAAATTCCTGGGTTTCTGCTTCAAGCCAAGTTGTAGTTGACATGAAAAGTAATAAGCTTGCAAAGCTTATTAGCTTGAATTCTGCATCAGTAAGATGGGAGAAAAAGAGAGAAGTTGTTAAGGAGTGAGGAAACTGTAACATGGGTTCAAGGTCAAGAGGCAAGGGCTGAAGGAGCAGTAATGTGCCTTCCTGCCCCAGTTCTTCTATCCCAGCTACCGCTTCTCAGCAGGAGGAAGGAGCTCCAGGCTCAACCTCCTATGGTTGACCTTAGGCAGGATGGTATGAGCAGCAAAGGGAATCCTGTTTTTGATCACTTGCTATGTCTTTGATCTGTTGATCTCCTCAGAGGACCTGGGCTCAAGGCCACGGCAGAGCAATAAACCTACAAGAATGTGTGTCAGTGTATCAGACTGTTACAGGAGATCGGATGTCAAGGAGAGGTCTGCTGTTAGAAAAGAAAATTTCCCTGATGAAAGAAACCTTTCTGATGAAGTCTTGCACATTCCTGCAATTTTAATAGGGCTTGATCCTTTAAGTTGCTAAATAACTTCAGCTCTCCCCAGTATCTGTAGAAGTCAACAATACTCAGCGCTCTTCAGAGTCAAGACTAGAAAGTTGAATATTTGGACCTGTTGTGTCCTGGTGGTCTCTCTTAAGCCTGCAACTGCTATTTTGAAAGATGAAATTAAAAAATAAGATAAAATAAGCGATTATGGCCCCAGCTGTATGGAGTGCTTAAGTAGGTGTTTTTTAAGCATGCAGCTATGAAAATTAAACACTTGATTGAGTGCTCCTATGTACTGGAGCTATGCAGTACAAGGTTGTATAGTGCTACAACTTGGACTTAAAGTGGCATTTGATTGTATATTGGACTTCAGTTTATTGATTTGACATTATCCCCTTTTGTATTTGAGTTGTCTTTTGCTAGGTAGTAAGTGGGCTCCAATGGAATAAATAAATGGAACATAGTCAAATAGTTAAAGGTGAGTGTAGTTAGCAGTCCTTTAAGTCAACTTTGTCATGTCCCCACTGTATTAAGTGTGTGCCCTTCAGCTGTGCTGGGGGTCTTTTAGAACCCCGAGTTACTCCAGGGGTCAAATTCTTAAACTGAATTTTCCCATTGACTTTTAATGATAGTCATGAATGATCAAGGAGCTATAAGGAACATTTCCAAATATGGAAATAACTAAACCAGACCCTAATGTGGCATCAAGCAGTTTGAAAAATTAAGTACCAAAAGCAGATAAAGAGCAAAAGAAGTCATTCTTTCTATAGCATAGAGCACAAGTACTAATACGGAGACTGACTGAAATCTGAGGGGATGGTAAACAAGAGCATCTGTCCTTTCAAAGACCATGTTTGTTAATAAAGAAATAACAAGCATGTTAATTGGCTGCTTTGCATCTAACTGTATAAATAAGACTGGAAATTGCCAGTCAAAGCTACTACAGACAGGAGAGTCAAACACTGAATTGTTTGGCATAAAAGTAAGAGCTTCCACAGCTGGTTCCTTACTTGAGAAAACTGTGACACGGAAGTGACTTAACTTACTAATTATTGCCTTATTCTTCACGTTTTTACTTCTGTTTCCCTGATTTCTTGCTTTTCTGTGGGGAAGGGCTTTCCCTTCTGATTTTGCTGTGTTCCTCTAAGCAACAGAAACACAAAACAGAAAACCATCTGGAAACCAGACTCAGTGCCAGCCCTATTCAGAATAAAAAAGCTGATTTTTGATGCCTGGTTTGGAGTACCACATGCTTTGCTCTACATGTCTCACAGCCGAACTGGAAATCTGTCACCATGCCCATTTTCCAAAAGATGGAGGCTCTTAGAATATAAAATTCTGCTGGATCAGTTGATAGTTCCCCATCTTTTGCACACCTGTTGGGGTGAGCTGCTTAACCTGAAAACTCTTGGTAACTGTGACCATCTTACCCTGCTTTGTGGATTGCCTGCAAGAAGCTAAACATTGGTCACCAAGGAAGGCGTAATGACATACTGAGCTGCGCTCATCAGACTGTGTATAGAAGACTGTCCAGTTTTGCTCCTGCCTTACCAAAAGGGTGTTGATAAACTGGAGCAGGAAACCACCAAGTTGGTCACAGTAGGAACACTCGCCCTGTGAGGAGAGGCTGAGGGACTGGGGCTTGTTCAACTTGGAGAAGATTTTGGGGGGACCTAAGAGCAGCCTTCCCATACCTATAAGGTGTTACTGAGAAGATGGAGCCAGGCTCTTTACAGAGTTGCACAGCAGGAGAACAAGAGACTGTGATCATGAACTAGAACAGGGCAGATTTGGACCTGAAGTAAGGAAAAGCCTTCATGAGGACAGTCAAGCAGTGGCACAGGTTGCCCAGAGAGGTTGTGGAGTCTCCATCCTTGAAGATATTCAAAAGCTGACTAGACAAATCCCTGAGTAGTGTGGTATGAATTAATTATTGACCCTGCTTTGAGCAGGAAGTTGGAGTAGATGACCTCCTGAGGTCACTTCCAACCTGAATTATTCTGTGTATTTATATGACCGAGTTTTCAGCCTTGCTTTATCTTCTACTTCAGGCTCTGTCCCAGACACCTCCTCCTGGCTGCATAGCCTGTCCCACTCTCAGAGGCCTACAAGTACTGCAGGGTATCACTGCTGTTCTCCATGAAGTGGAGCCCTGACATGATGAAAAGTGTGCTGGTTTTGAGATGTTGACAAAACCCTTCTTTGTCTTCGTAAGGGAATTGCTTAGCCAGGACTTGTAGGCAACTGTCCCAGCAGGAAAATGCTTTCCTTTCATGCTGCCATCTATTTTATTTAGAATGATGTTCTGTTGTCTTTAGCATTGCTGCTCATCTGGAAGCTAGTATTTAACTTCTCAAAATGATGCCTGGCAAGAAGCCATAGCAATAATTAGCAGGAAGGCAGAACTGCATTCCAACAAACACTTAGCTGAGGTAGTTTAGTATAACAAAAATGAAGTTTCATTTCTGCTTCAGCAAATGAAGAAATAATGCTGTCTAGTGTTCTAGCCTCAAATAAGTTCAAAGAACTTGTATTCAGGGTCCAAAATAAAGTGGAGCAATTTCTGGGAGCAAGAGCAGGAAGTGAGCCAAAGACAGTGGATACATGTTCATTTAGGCAAAAAGACAGATGGAAAAAAAAGAAAATTAAGCCCCATACAGCAAAACAGTAGTCATGGCAAGAGACTGAGTGACTTGCTGCGTTCGGGAAGTGTAAAACATGTTTTACACCCAGTCATCACCTTGACTGACTCTGTACCAAACCTATGCCAGTCTATCCCTGTGGCCTTGTAAATCTGCTTGGTAAGGAAGATGGTTCTGAACAATGCTAGCAGTGTAAGTTACTGATTTCCATCTGACTGCCTCATCCATTTATTGCCATCTGAACAGAAGAACTTTGCTTTGTTAACTTGTTTTCACTGTGAAAGAGATGATTGCTCCTTTTTTTCAGGAGATAGACATTTTAGACTATCCCTGATTTTATTTGTGTTTGATATTCTGAAGCAAGCATCAGCAGACTGTGGCCTCTGAGAAGCCACCAGGGTCTGCTTCCCCCCAGACCTATCTTCATGTCTCGTGCACCCCATCTGTTCATAAAGTATTCAGCAAAGTCAAGTAGGATTCCTTGCTGTGATTTAATTAGGTTTTGTAGTTGTCCCAGAAGCAGTGACCCTAATTAATTTTCATACGCAGAACTCTTTTTTAGAAGACTAAACAGAATAAAGTTGAACCAGTTTGTACTCTTCCTAATTATGTTACTTGTTCCCATCCCCTCCTCAGCTGACTTTGAGAAAAACTCAGAAAGCTCATGCTTTTCTTCAGCAGCAGTGTCAGAATCCATACAGAATGCACAGATACAAAGACATCAACTAAAATGTGCCCATGAATAGTCTGAAATAATGACTTCATAATAAATACAAAATAAAGTTAGGAAAGTTGCAGAATTTATTTTCTTTCCTAAAATTAAAGTGACTCAAAGGTAAGATTTCTAATGTGGATTAGTGACATGTAAAATTTCTAAAATTGTGATCATGTAAAGTATATAACAAGGACACTTTCTTTTTGGGCCACTGTTGAATGTTTGGTATTGCATCTTTCCCCCAAAAATGTTACTTTTGGAGCTGAAATTTGGCTGACAATAGGAGAGCAAAGGGTTTCTCCCAGAAGACACAGGGCCCTGGGTTGACAGCGAGGTAGGATCATCAGTTTGTCTATCAAAAAGCACTTCATCTAGTTATGCTGCCTTGACAGCTGGTCATCACTCTTTTCTTAGCAGCTGCTAAGAGTTCACCAACTTGAAATTTGATGAATAACTTGGGATGTGCCTGAGAACTACTCCAGAAAAGCAGTGTGAACAAGCCTTTGCAGAACTTAGGAAAACAGGCTTTTGATTTGGTGAGAGGATTTGTGCCTTTTCTGATGTATGTACATATTTACATCAGTTCAGACTTCCCTGTGTGATGATCCAGCTCTTGAACTCAGTGTGGCTTGTCAGTGTTCGGTGATTGAGGTGGTAGGAGACACACAGGTGATGTAGAAATGATAAACACAGAAATTGATGCTCAGAGTTTCCAAAATAATTACATAGTTATCTTCTATTTATTTTGGACATGTTATTGGTCCGTTTTTCTCAAGTACTGTGCGTCTAACAGCTTACACTGACCTCCTTTACTTTTTTCAGGACTCTTTAACTTCAGTATTCCTGAAAATCTAATGTATGCCATGCATTTAAACTTCACCAAAGGCTGGCAAGAAGCATAATTTTTTTCCTGAGTGTAGTTGTATTAAAACTGTCTAAAAAGTTTCCAGAATAAATAATCACTCTTTGAGTTTGGTACATGCAAATAATGCATATAATTGAAAACTGACTCTTCAACTTTCTTTTAATCCTGTTCCTTTCTTTGTAGTGTGGTAGCTCCTCACTGGCAGGGACAAATTCTAATAACCATTCCCCTAGGGAGATAAGAAAAGTCAAACTATTAGTTGCAGTGAGTCAACATAGCATGTAGCAACAGAGGCAATTACAATTGTCCTATCATCAGATTAGCAGGTCTGTGTTGTGACTGATCTCATTTACTTTCAGTTACAAAAAGCATGTAAAAGTCCTAAGATATTTTGCAACTGTTGCCTCCAAGAGAAAAGCATCTTGTTGGGGTCCTTTTCAGTACTTTGTCAGTATTTTGCTAATGTAATTTTGGCAATGCAAGGAGAATATTCTTTCAGAGAAGTACTCAGCAGTTCCTTGCAGCATGGTCAATGTTTTTAGTGTCAAGACTTAAATAAATATATGGTGTTTCGGCTTAATGTTGTTTTGGTTTTACTCATGTTTGGTTTAACCCCTTTTTAATAGCTCAGTGCTGCAGACACTTTTTATCCAGCCAGTTGGGAGCTAATTAGAGAAAAGGACAGGTAAGAACTCATCGTTTGTGAGGACAAAATGAGCACAGTCATTACAGTACTAGCTGGAAATGTGGAAGTTATGAATGTTGGACTGACTCCAAGGCCTCTTTCTTCTTGTATAAGAAAGTCACTGCATAAATTACAGAAGCAGGCTTTAGGTTTCAAGCATACTATTTTTCCTCTGTGTTTCAAGTGGTGTCCTGACCCCGAAATTCTGTGCCACACTTTTCCCCCCCTCAAATAAAGCATTGTATTAGAGGCTAAAGTGTAAAGACTAGGCCAAAACATCAAAAAGAGCAGAATTTCAGTTACAATACTTCTGCACAGTGGAAAGTGCTATTGCTCAACTTAATCTCTTTCCTAGAGATCAAAGCATTCACATAGGAGACAGAAGCCCAAGACAGTTTTTCTTCAAATCACTAGGTATTATCCTCTGGGCATGTTTTCAAAACGAGGAATGAACCTGCATGGTGATTTGAAGGAGTCTTTGCAGAGGTGATGCTTGCTTTGTCAGCTGAAGTGAGTGGTGAGTAGATGCAGGTGCTTCCTGGCAACCCAGAGCAAGGCAAAATCTCTGATGGGTAGGATCCTAGACATGCCCTTCTCCCAGGTATTACCTATTGGTTAGTTGCAGGTGGCTCTTCTTTCAAATATGAAATTTGTAGGTTTTAAGCAGTTTTCTGAAGCATCCAACTTGGTAGAGGAAACTTTGGCATCTAGTTCTGCAGTTCGGCTTCTTTGTACTTTGCAGGTCTGGTACCTCAAGCAAAGGTGTCATGACACCTGTCTCATACATACACATGCTCTTGGCTGAAGAATGAACTAAAATCCACTCCCAAATGCTATGAAGAACTGTGGTGTGTGGAATAAGAAAAGCAAGATGAGGTCCAGGGACAATAGTAGGCCTTAATCATGACAGCACACAAAAAGCTTCACTTTGTGTATGGCTGCTTGCAGTAGGCTTGACTCCACCTTTATACACTTCAGAGAAAAGTGGGGTTTTAACAGCTGTACTATGACCCTGAACAGTTCCATATCCAGTGAAATTTAGAGAAGTTTCTTTTAATACGTAGTCATCTCACCTTAATGGCTATGGCAAGAGCATTTAGAGAGAAAAGAATTGGGATGGCATGTGTCCTCAGACATCAGTGTAGAAGATGTGGAGGTATCTATACCTAATAATCCAAAATAAATGCAATTTACAAATAACCTGAAAGCCTTTATATGCATCTTATAAACCTAAGACCATTCTGGACATCAATCTAATAATATATCTCATGGTCTAATTTTAATTTCTTTAAAAACTTCATACAAGATACCTTGGTCTATAAAAGGACTTGACTGAGCTTCTCAAATGCACTAAACTCGAGAAGACTTTCTTCATCTGTTAAAAAATGAATAAATAGAAATTCTTACTGTATAAAAAGTCAGCAAGTAAAGGTCTCAGCAATATTATTTGGAAAATAAATTTCTTGAAATGAAAAGTGCAAAAGTGGTTTCTTAATGAATGCTGGCATGCCAGAATAGCATTTCCAACGCAAACATTATGTTGTTTGGGAGAGTATGAATGCTCTCAGTGCTGCAAGACCAACAAAGTTTATCTGAGTTTACAGCAAATAATCTGTCCTTACACATGTAATGGGCAAACTTTAATTAAAGCATCCTGCTGCATATTAGGAAGCTCTTAGATCATTAGTTTATCTGGCACCAAGCCACTTGCCAAACTTCTATGTGTGAAAGTGTGGCTGCTGAGTCACAGTTCTGGAGGCTGCAGTAACAGTCCAGAAAAATCTATCCTTTAGCTGGTGGAAACCCTGGAGAGCTGCAAAGATGTGTAATATATATGCTTTTGAACTTTAAAATAGAAAAGAGAGAACCGATCAACAGACCTTTTGTAGGTGCATGTTGTTTTCTTCCTCCTCAGTACTTAGGTAACTATAAAGCAGCTAAAATCAACACATAAAATGTCAGGTTTGAAAGGGCATGTGTGCAAAGAAAGCATTTCAGGCTAAGGATGTGGTTCAGAACAGTGACTGTACCAGCAGTTTGTCCAGTAATTTATAAGCTGAAGTAGAACCACGGTTTTTGGTCTTCAGGTGAGCAACAGATTTGGAACAAGAGAGCATTTTAACTTGAAATAACGTTCACAGTTTTGTGCTTCCTTGCTGATACTAGGCATGATTTATTGAAGGGAAGGGGAATAGAAAGGAGAAGAGTAGGTTGGAAAGGGTGCTAATGGGGCTCTACCCATTGCATTACCCCAGCTGGTTTGTGTGTGTGTGCATCAGCATGGTGACAACCACATACTTCCTTTCTGCTATGGCAGCGCTGGTAGGTGTGACCCTGATAACATTTTCTGTCTCCCATTATTCATGTTAGTCTCTTTAGATCCTGGTTCTTAAGTAGAAAACTTGGTTTGCCTTGCCAGCTATGCTTGTAAAATAAATGAAGCATATCTCATAACTAGTGGCCCAGGACAGTTACATTATTGAGTTTCTTCTGGATAGTCTTAATTAATTAAGCAAAACCAATAAAATAGGCATTATCGACAGACACAAGAAGAAAACTGAATTTACAGAGTGCTAAAAGCTTCAATGGAAAATTGCAGTTTTTCCTATAAATTTATGCTCTCTTTATGGTATCAGCTACTGTTGCAGAAACATTGAGGTGGAGGTTGAGAAGTGGTATGATTTATTTTACAGTATTTTGGAATCCATTAATCTCTCCATGATGAACCCCTAACTACTTCAAAATGCTGAGCTTTGTATTATTATTCTAGTAACTTTCAGGAGTGTAATTTTTTATAACTAGTACCTGTGGAACAGGCAGATGTTCACTGAGCCCTTTGCAAAGTTTTTACTGGGTTTCATGAAGTATTATCACTTAATATGAAAGTGCAGAGGGAAGAATGTTCATCCAAGAGAGAATATGGGGAAGAAAAGGCTATACTTGGCAAGTGCTGAATTGTTGAATAGATCGGTTTAGACTTTAGTGTGGTTTCCTACTGTACCCAAATAAATACATAAGTGATTTGAAGGCTAACTTAATATAACCATTTAAACAAATTGCTTCCTTTTTTATCTTCTTTTTATGTCTAGGTTAAACATTTGAAATAGAGATGATGCTGTACAAAAAAGGGATATGTATCTAGGCAAATTAATTTCTATTTCTGCTACCTGACTTGATGATCCCACTGACATCCACTGAAATGTCCCTTTTTCACTTTAGTTAGTAACTAAGTAATTGGCTGATGTGAAGAGTTTTTGTGGCAAGACCCCTATCTCGGTTGCCCCAGTGTACATCCAGAGGAACATAACTTCTGTGGGGATTGCTCTAGATTTATGGCAGTTGAGTTTTACTCAACTTGGGTCCTCTGTGTTGGAAGAAACCTATCCAGTGTTAAATAAAACTCCACCTTCCCCTCAGTGCCCCCCACCTGTGGGTGATTGACCCTTGAAAAATATCAGGTGGAGACCATCGTGACTTTGTACAAAATGTTGAGTCATTTCCTCAACTGAGAAGTTAATTTTTCTTCAGTGTTCCTTTCCTTTTTTTCCTGTGCTGACGTACTCAGCACACAAGAAGCTTTTTTATTTATATAGCTTCAAATTGTTTCAGCCTTTTTGATTTTTAAAAGCAGGGAGGCTTTTCCAGTGGTGATTTGCTTCTCTGGTAGTTGTGCGATGGCAGGTTATTTTTGAGGAGACGGTGGAACCAGAGCTGCTGGCACTTCCCTGGACGTTCCTCTCTGTGATTGCCCACAGCTCAAGTGGTCACTTTCTTCTGTAGCTCAAGCCCAGCCCCACTTCAAGAAAGACTGTGTGCTATGGGGCTGAAGGCATGCCTGAACCATGAACTTTAAGGTACTTGGTATTTTGGGGTGTGGAATTGGGCAGATTGCCAAGAAACCATGCTAGATGACCCTCTTCCCTTCAGGCTGGTCAGTTCTCCATGCAAATCAGTTGACAGCTAATGCAAAATTAAGCAATATGGTTATTTCCAGGTAGCTTTCTTGTCTGCTGTGAAATTCTCTGTGTGTAGATGCTGGAATGTTAACTCTGTTGTAGACATTTGCTGAAAATGCAGTGGGAAAGTATTATTTATCTTCTAGCAGTTGTTATGCCATAATTACGTGTTACCACTTCAGATAGCAGAATGCTATTGAATAGACACGACTTGCTTTCTTGCACGGTGTCCAGGCAGCAGTTGCCACCTTTGAGGTGAATGTAGGAACACTGCTGGTGCAGAGAGATTCGCCCTCCTTTACTGGAGGATGGAGAATTCGTTTTATGACATGGTTGTTAAGGAGTTATTTTTGTACCAGAAATGCCCTGACTGTAAAGGCTGAAGTCTAGAAGTCTACCCGTAAGGTATGTGCTCCTGTATGTGACTTTGTAGTCTGTTTATTTATGTTAAATGTATTCAAGTTTTGTTTCCCTCTTGGCACCAGTTCAGCTTTCCCTTGGCATTTTGCTGTAGTCAGCTGAAAGCCAGACATTGAGATCACATTCTAGTTGTTTCTGGGTGTCTCTGGTATTCATCAACCCCTTTTTGCTGTCCTGTAAGTAGCTTTTTTCTTATGTATTTTACCATTTGTGTTCTGTACCTCTTTTAGGCTGTTTTTCAAATATTTTAACAGGATTTCGTAAGTATCCTATTCCTAATGAACTTTAACTAAAGACCTGTGCTTGTCTCCATACCAACTTGAACAAACTAGGCAAACAGAGAAGTTCCCCTTTATTTAAATATTCATAGCTTTGCCGATGTTCTCCTGCTTGCTGGCCTTTACACACTGTGAAAGTCGGCTTTGTCTTTCCAGACTCTCCTTTGACACACTAGAGTAAGCATCTTGTTTGGTATAATAAATGTGGTTAGATTAAAAACCAAAAAGACTCTAGATTATATGTTCAAATTTTGTTCTTTGGCTGTGACTGTCAGTGCTTTAGGGAGTTCCCTGCTGAGAAGTACAGATAGGGGTTCCGTTTCTCTGTGGGTGCATCTCTTCCTTCTTCAGAGGGGAAGAGGGATTCATCAGGCAAAACTGTTCATGTGGGTCTTCAAATGCAGTTTGTCAAATCAGTCCTGTAGAGACACCCATGTCACGGCCAGGTTTCAGGAGCTCTCTGTGACCAGGAGGAGGCTGAGATGGAGCACTGGACACGAACAGCTCTGAAGTGAGCACAAATAGCTGCTTGTGCTTGGACCTGGCCATCACACATCCTCACAAATTTGAGTCACTCTCTACAGTTTAGGGAGGAGTTGTAAAACTTCTAAGGCAGGAACAAATCTCACTCTTTCTTTTCTCCTACCAGAATAAATGAGCAAGGCTTTTGTGAAGGGATGTCTACAGATACTTATTTTCTGTCAGTTCTCCCCCAAACCTCTGTTTCATTGAAGAAATTTGTAGTGGTTTGGTTGATGTTATAAGGAACAGAATGTGTGTGGCCCATAGTTTCAAAATGAGTGTAGCATACAGGTCTGTTTGGTGAAACGTCATGCCTCTTCACCTGCAATCAAGAAAATTAGAATTATTTCTGCATTTTTTTGAGAAAAAACACAAGATAAAATATGCAACTGCTTATTTTAGTGAGTCGTAAAAATGTAGCAGAGAAAACCAGAGAAAAATGCTTCCCATGGGGCCTGTAGTCTTTTGTAGCTCTTCAAGAAGAAGAGGTCATCTGCAGAAAAAAAAGAGTCCCCTGAAATCACACCATCTGCAGTTCTCCACCTAGATTCATGCAAGACTCTAGGGAGGAGGTGTAGGCTCTACTCATCTCCAGTGTTGCGTGGAGTTTAGAAAAAGGGAATCTACCATCTCTAAGGATATGTGCTCATCAGGAGAGCATGGCAAGCATGCTTCTTATTTTTGACCTTTTGAAGATAATAGGTCTTAATACAGAAGTAAATGCCAGTACATAAAACAAGGAGTAAATGTTTTGAGTAGTACAACATCAGCATAACCCCCCCAAAGATCGGTACTTTACACTCAGTATCACTTCCAGGTTTTTGTTTTGAAAAGCTCAGCTCCATGCTTACACAAACAAAACTCCTGTGGAGTTACCATTAAGCAATGAATTAGGTCTGTGTGTTTCTGGGAAAGATGCATCTTTGTAGAATGTATCCCCCAAAACGGTCTTGGTGTTGACTTCAGTCTGCCTAGAAGCAGAACTATCAGTTTGTAAAAAGATTCTCTCAGTGATTAATGCCTATCTGTTTTTCTCCTTCTCTCCCTTTCCGTGCTTAATAAGACAAAATGGGGAAAAAAATCCACTTCTGAGCAATTTGCATGGGGAAAAAAAAAAGATTAATTTACACTGCCAGGTGTCAGGCTGTAATATGATTATGCTGGCAGAGCTAAAAAAGGAAATGTTCAGAGCTCATAGACATTTTAGAAGAGGTCATTAGCTTAGCAGATGGGAAATTTTTTTTCTGAGCATTCAGCAGTTCCTGAACTCACACAACATACTACACAGGTATGTATACACACTGGCCAAATGCTGTGGAGGCTGCAAAATCCTAAGAGGAGCTTGCAAAGGGTGGTATTTCCAACTGAACATAAAATCTGAAGGCTGTAAAATGTCAGCACTGTACAGTAGTTTTTAACTGGAAGTGGGTTCTTTCAGGTGCCTCATTTTTCAGAGTGCCTTCAGTGAGCGAGTGAAATGGCAGATGGGATTAACTCCCCCTCTCCGGGTTGCATTGCTCATTCTTCTGTCTTTCTGCAGGGTGGTTCACGTCTGGTGCTGCCTGGGGAAGAGCCTCTGCAGGGATGGTGAAGGCTCTTGCTGTGGTCCTCCTGCGGGACAGGGTGGGAGAGGCTGGATGGAGAGGGGGGCACTGACACTTTCTGCATGGAGTGAGAGTGTCCTAGGGGTAGTGTGTGAATTTTCTGCTGTAGAAGGCCAGAGAAAGAGGAAAGAAGGCATTTGCTGCCATGGGAGGGTAGGAAGAGAGGAGGCAGGGCTGGTGCTGCATCTTTCAGGGTAAGGGAGGGAGGAGTTGAGGTGGAAGATGCCCCATCTCCTACATGGCCTGTGTGGCTGCCAGGGTTTGATCATCTTGGTCTTGGGGCCAGATGAGAGCGCAAAGGAACCACCTTCCTCTGATAAAGCTGAGAAAGGTCTGGGCTTTCCTGGCCTCCTAACATTTTACGAAATTACCTGTACCACTGTGACTGTACACAGGCACTTTCCAGGGTGAGGAAACCCGGTGAGGGTTTGTGTGCTTGCAGGGATGAAACCAGCAAGTGAGGACTTCAGAGATAATGAAGAGCCTAGCGATTAAAGCACTCGCCTAATCCATAGTAACTCAAGATGACTGTCCTCCCACCCTGTGCCAGCACCTGACTACAGGCAAACAGCTCTTTGGCAGCAGTCGGTGAGCTCTCTCTTGCCTGGACCTAGTAAAAAAGTTATATTAAAATTGATGTGATTCAGGAATGGCATGATTCCAACAGACCCCTGTGCAGTGGAAGTGCAAATACCTTTACAATGGAAAACAGTTTTCAGTAGGAAAATCCCACCCAATTCTGCTTCAAAGGAAAGCAAAGTAAAAACATTTGCTCAGACAGATCTTGCTTGTTGCTTTTGCTGCTTCTTGTGGAAGAATGGTTCTGGTCTGACATGTCAAAATTAAACTGACCTCTCAGAATATAACAGACTAAATGTTAAAAATAATAAGGACAAGGAAAAAGAAAGTTGATTGTTAGGTTCCTAAAACCGAAAGATTCAGTGTGTGGACCTCCCAACTAATGTTTGTATGACAAATAGGAACAAGACTTGATAGCTTCCTTATATTTTGGTTTCCATCCCTTCACTTTTCCTTAAGTGGCAATGGCCCATGTAGATTAAGAAAGTTATATAAAAGTGTTATGCCTAGTGGCATTCCAGCTAAAATAGCTTAAGGGTCCGGCCATACTGCATTTAAGTAATTTATAAAGAGCACATTTTAACTTTCTACTTTGTCATTTTTTAAATGGTCCTATATATATACTGGTTGTTTTCACAGCTGCCTTATCATTTAGGATATAAATACACTTTTTTTCATCCTTATTTGAAGCACTTTATCCAGGTGTTTTGATATCAGGGCATGTTTACTGAAGGATCATTTACCCAAATGGAAAAGACTCTTTTAAAACCATCTGCCTTAATTAGAGATAATTTTAGTTGAATTAATTTAAAATACATTAATTCAACTGTGTTGAAATTAGCTGACTGCCAGTCCAGTACATGCCTTGGAAATGACTGTTTGGTGTTTGTTCTTGAACAGCAGATAGGCTGTAATATTTGGAGGTAGGGGTTTGCTTCTAGGGCTTACTTTTCTGAGAGACAATAATTTTCCTCAATTGCCGAGTAAGCTCAGGGAGACCATAAAATAATTTCCTTAGTATATTTTACTAGAATTTTGATCAAAATATGTCTATTTTACCAAACTGGTCTATAACTGTGAAGGTCTAAGACAGGAAGGCTGTTTTAATGTCCTAGAATGTCCTAGCCTAAGGGCATTGGAGGGTAATAGAGATGATTCATACTTTCATAAAATAGAAGTATATTGAAAGGCTAAAGAAATTAAACCAAATGAATCCCAGGTGTAATTCTACTGACTAGTTTAGGCTTATAACTAGTATGAATTTCACCTATTAGGCCTATTCTCATAGGAAGAAGAGACACTCTGAAATAGCATGAAAGTCAGGGAGGTTTATAAATCGCTGTGAAGAATGATACCCTTTCAGCAGAGACACAGAGGAAACAAATGGAGTCATCTAAAAATAGGAAGGCAGGAGCAAGTGTAGTACTGCAGATAAACCCTTGACCTGAAGTGTAAAATTAATCCAAAATAAGTTGCAAGGAGAAGGGTCTTAGTGCGTACTGTGGCTAATCATATAGCCTATTTGTTTCCATCATTAGTCCTCAAGAGATTGTGTGTTCAGGGTTATTTTTTTCATTTATTTGAAATTCTGTTTCATCGGTGCTAATCAGTGGAGCAGGGTGTAGCTGGCTCATTCCCAGAAAATTTAAGGACAAGATGCTCTCAGATATTTGTGCCCCAACGTTCCCTATTCTGTGGAAAATTCTGGTAAGCTTTTCCCGCAATCTAAAAATTTTCTGGCAGAGGAGTAAATCTGAGAGTTGCCTTGTTTTGATTGTGCCTCTGCATGCATGTAAATATTCTGCAGTCTCTGTCTGTTAAGTTGCAGTCACAGAATTTCTGGTGCAGACAAATAACCAGGGACTGTATTGACAGGTGTCTGATCCACTGGAGACAATTCTTATCTCCAAATCTGAGTGGGAGAAATCTGACCCAGTGATGTGCTGCTCCTGAATGTTAAAGAGCGCATTCCTAGTGCTGTCTCCTGTCTGTATTATCAAATTTCAATGGAAGCAACAGAAGCCTTGCAATTAGATAAAGTTAAGTGCATGCATAACTGCAGGATCAAACTGTAAAGCCTATACTATCTGAATAAGTTTCAGTGAATTGTAATTGATTTAGTTTTTTTTTTTTTTATTTGTAAGTTAAAAGTCTGTTGTAAATATAATTGGGAAGTCTTGTGAGTCAAGGTCATTATTTAACTGAAATTATAAGCCTAAAGGAAGACACATTTCTTGAATCTCAGTCTGCTTTCTTGGTGAGTCACCATGAGATGGGGCAGATTTTTCTACCTGTAATTTCATTAAAATCAGTAAACAGGACTGCTACCAAGATTGAACAGGTGTGCTCTAGAGGATATGACCTGAGTGGAATTGTATTAGAGTAAGCATGATGTATGTCAGAGAATGAAATTAAAATGAAAAATTATTCATTTAATATTGAAGAAATATTGTAACTGAAGTAAAAATATATGCTAAAGCATAAATAAAATACAAATGGAACATACAGAGCAGGGAACTGAGGGTCCAGATTTAAAATGCAATTTTAGAAGACAGTGCAGAAAAGTTATATAACTTCTCAAAATGTAACCGTATGTCCTATTGATTTTTCATCTTTGTGAATGTTAAAGTCACTGACATGTCGAGCACGGCAGTAGGAAGCTTCAGTAACTCATTAAAGGGTGACTTGCAGTTGGGAGTTAGTTCCATTTTGTTTGTATTAGACTTCACATGCCAAATGGCTGTTTTCTGCCCAGGCTCAGGCCAAACTGAACCAAAATGATTTTGTATAATTTTCCAGCACCTGTGGTGGCCTAAGGACATGGTCAAGACAAAGTTTTTAAGGAGAGAAAATATCTTTTATTAGTTATAAAAATGTCATTGGAAAAACTTACAGGTAGACCAGCTCTCCTTTAAGCTGAGATGGCTTTATAGAATTACTGTGCAGCAGTTCACTTATATTTGCAAAAACAAAGACCTTTTGCTACACTTGAACCAAATTAATAAAATAATATTTTATTAACTAACTAAATATTTTTGAGTTGAGCAAACACAATTTTCTTTCCAACATCCTATCCAGTGAAGAATGCCAAATGAAGTAGTTTGGATTGGATTTCCAGAAGCATTCATGGATGAGACGGAAGAATAGTTCAGGAAACCCAGATCATGTGTGGAGTAGAAGAAGCAACTGAAGCAAGAGACAGAATAAATAATAATGGAGGGAGATAGTTATGCAGAGCTTCATGATGAACGCTGAGACCCCGAGAATCATGTTTGAGTGAAGTGTTGGGGCGATGTCTACAACATATCTTTGTGGCTCTCAGACTGGTGTTTGCTTTTTGTGAATAGAGTGGAAGAGATTCTCTCATCAACAATAAACGCTAGTGAAATAGTTGAAGTTGTCAATTGCTTTACCTTTCAGGCTGGTGCATAAGAAAGCGTAGAATAATAGAAAGTTGGAGTGTTAGATTTACACTCACTCATGACAAAGACAAGCTTTGTTGCAGCTTGCCATCCTAAAGAAAATAAAATTAGCTTGTAGTAGTACGTTAGTACTTTGCTCAATAAAGAGTTGAGGGTTAAGCTGACTTTGCTTTAAATGCTATATCCAGACTTCTGTGAGTAAGTAGTAATTAATTGCTAAGTTTCACTTGAATTTTTGGTGATTTGGTTTGGGTTGTGTTGTTTTTTGTTGTTTTGTTGTGTTTTTTTTTTTTTTTAAATTGAAACAGACTGCTATGAGTAATTCTTCATCTGTAAATAGTGACTTCTCCTTGTGTGTGTTTGGCACTATGAAACCAGAATGCAGAAATGAAAAAATTAAAAGAGGAAGGTTTTACTCTGACTTAAGGAGAAAAATGGTGCTTGGATTTGATCAGACATGAACTACATCATTACAAGACAGAGACTATCCTCTCCTATCTTCAGGCAAAGAAGCACTAAGGGGAGAGACTGCAAAACTGGCTAAACACAAGTATTTCCACATCAGTGAGGTGCGACTGAAGCTAATGAGGGAAGAAGTCCATGGATAGGGTAGGATGCTCTCCAGGTCTGATCCAGGCCATGTAAAATATAGCTCATAGGTTTGAAGGAGGAAGAATCATAGAAATAAGACATGATTGATCTGGTTTTATATATAATTACGGAGTGTTATCTGGTCATGACAAAGATAATAAAATCAAAAGTCAGCTTTCATTTGCATAACTGAAACAATAAAGTGCTTCAGAGAGCTTGTCCTTGCTTTTTAATGGAAATAATCCCATGCTTTGAAGGTTTAGGGATTTAGCAAGGTGCCTGCTGCTGTTCACATGGAATTCCTACTCACCGCCAGACTGTTGCCACGATCAGCTAGATGGAGAGAAGCACTGGCTTGCATCCTTTCTGAGTTTGATAATGGCAAGCCCAAACCCACTTCTGCCTTCAGGGGACCCTCTAGAAGTTTGAATATGAAATAAACAGGGACTTTTCTTCCTGGAAGGGAGCTGCTGGCAGGGCAAAAGAGAGACCTGTCTGTGTAGAAGCTCATGTTGCAGCTGCTTGTTCTTTTGAGGACTCCAAACAACATCAGTCTGTAAGGGTCCTCACAAGTACTACATATTCAGTTAACAAGACGTTGTGGCACATGTCTTGTTAACAAAATAGTTTATTCCCCTAAAAAAAAAGGAAGAAATTCCTTAGTGTAGTAAACTGTCCTTGTATTTCTTGTGCGGACTCTTCAGGTTTCTTCCATGTGGGCATATTGGGATAATTACATACAAATTCTTTTAAGCAAAAAAAAAGCACCTGTTTTACTTCTACCTAGCTAGTTTGCTGCTTGTCCATAGGTTCTTTGCTGTGCTCGTCTGTCTCTGCACATCCTCCAGCACAGCTGGTATCCTGAAATGCTCCCCAGACTTTACTTAAGCCTCTCTTCCTTCCTGCCTCCAACCTGCTTGCCCTCCAAACAAGCTCCTCATTACTGATTTCATTCCTCTTCCTCAGTAAGGCTCCAGAGCTCTTCTTTCTTCCTGTGTCCCTTTAGCTTGCCATGTCATTTCTTTATCTCACATAGACCCTCAATTAATCTCTCCTATGTACAAGCACAGTTACAGGCTCCCCATGCCTCTTCTCTGTCATCCTTGTGCTCCTGATTTTCAGCCCTTTGTGCGCACATGTTGCTACCAGCCAACTCGTCCTCTTTCTCTGTAACTCCTTCTCTTCTGTAAGCACTTCCACAAGGATCTCCATTCGTGGGAGCCTCTTGTACATACCGGTACACCCTGATGCACTCTGAGCTGGATGGAAACATTCCTCATTCATGTCAGATCTCAAGAAGACTTGAGCCTTCTCCAGTAAGAGAATTTGGGTACACACGTGTATTAGTTATGTGCATAGGATTATCCGATTCTCATATATCTGCCAAATTGTAAACTAATCTTTTTCTCAATTGCATTTTATATTGCTAATCTATTGCTAATTGCTTTACTAGAATGCATTGTGTAAGTGGACTCCAGTATGCCACAAGCTGTTTGCTGCCTTAGCCTTTCCCAGTGGTTTTTGTCAGAATAGTTTTCTTCCACAGAGCTGGCAAGCAGAAAACCAAATCCCTCACTGCTTCTAATAAAGAATACAGTTCTGACATACATGTATGCTGTCTAACATAGCTGTTGACTTGTCTGTGTTGCAGGAAGCGTTTGTGGGATGCTGGGGTAGCAGGTATCAAAGTAGAGGGAAAAAGTCCTTTGATTCTTCCCTAAAGAATTCCCAGTTCAAACACTGAGGAACAAGTTGATTGGAGAGGTTGGAGGATACTCATTTCCTTGTGTGCCTTTGGCAATGCGAAAAATCATAAATACAAGTTAACTGCAATGTTGTAGTTGCAGGGCCTCTGCAAAATCAGCCTTAAAAATGACTTCTAAATAATTCCTAAATCACTCTTCAGGTATGTTCCTGTGGGTGGGCAAACTTCTCTTGGATTTCAGGCCAGATGCAAATCTTAAGGAAGGATTTGGAATGTTGAGCTCTGTGGCTGAACTCAGAAAGTGAGCGTGGGACAGGGGATATTTATACATTTTGCAATAGGAAATGAAAACTCTGTGAGGATGAATGGCCAAAATATAAGAGGAAGAATTAGTCTGGTTGGTTTGTTTCCATGGAGCTTCATTTCTTATTCCATAGTAGGGGATGCCTTTCATTTCTTTCCAGCATAGCTGGTGCATTAAAGTTTCTTCCCTGTTGAATTGTGTTTCCCATGAAGTCGACTGAAGCTTATGTCTGTCATTGCTTTTGGTCACTCAGAGACATTTGGAAAGTGACTTGCTCGCTTGCCTGGTATTGACTGCCTTCAGCTAATGTCACTTCATTTATTACTTGCTGCAGATAACTTCTGATTCAGTTGTCAGTATCATGACCCCTTCTCCTCTCTTCCTTATTTTCTTTCACAGCAGCAAAATTGTACCATTACTTAGAACTGCTATTAGTTTTGTAATGTGTTTTTCCGTGCATCAGAGCACTGTGTGTACTGAGGGTCAAACACAGCTCACAGTAAAGCTGTTCTACTCTGTACGGGGTTGTAGAGGGTGAACCACACCATGGTATCTGTGTGTTCTCCAGAAACATAAAAGCAGGATGACTAATAAGTTACATGGCTTTTTTTCCTCTTGTCTTTTCCATGAGTATAATACTGGCTTTATGGAAGTGCTAAGAAAATTCAACTGAAAGTTTTGAAGTACCCGTCTGAGGAAGAAAAAAGTCCATCCCATTTCATTTGTATAGAAGGTGGTTTCATGCCATAGCTACCTTGTAACGCTGTGATGGCATACTGGTTTATACCAGTCCTTTCAGCTGGAGTGTCTATACAAGTGCACATAATATGCTTTTTAGGTACTATACAGGAGGCAGCAAATGTTAAGATATATGTTACATTTCGAGCTGAAGATTGGTGAGGTTTGTGATGGTCCTTAATAAAATTAATTCCCCATCTTCAGCCATTCCTCATGAAAGCATAAACAAGATTTATCTAGAAATTCGACTTACCAAGGGGCAAAATTTGTAAGCTCCTGTCTTTATCCTACAGCTTTGGCCCAGGTTTTCAGGTTCTGTGCCCCAAACTGATGAGCATCAGAACAACATGATCAAGATCTTGGACCTTCATTCAGTGCTTCTGAGAGCATGAGGCAGGAAATGAAGGAATGGTGTAATCTTGGTATCCCAGACTGACCAGTTTGGGACTAGGAAAATCATGTCTGGAAGCCATTTTTGCACATTATCGGTAAGGACGTTCCCCCAGGTACAAGAGTAAGTCATGTATCCAGAGCAGAACACACGACATTTGTGTCAAATGTCTGTCCGACTCTGTATGCTGAAAAGAACCAAAAGTGACTATCTGATATACAATATACCAAACTTTCAAATATCATACCAAAAATAGCATGTTATATGGGCTGTAACATCCAGACCGAGAAAGAATATGTAGAAGGACTCAGACATGCATCTGCACTGTAGATTTACTGAGATGGGATATAATTTAGTTTCCCTATATGGGAAAACAACTTATGAATTTTTCAGAGAACATGCACTAGAGACGCCATCTCCACTGGTACAGGAAACCTAAATCATCTTTCTAACATGAAATAATAATAGGAACTCTTGTTTCAACTTTAGTGATGTATTAAAAAACTGGAAAGCTAACAAATTTACTTTTTTTCCTGAGTGATTCACTTCTGACTTTTGTATAGTTAGCTATATTGCTTCTGTGTATTAAGAAATGTGTGGTCTCTTGTCTGAAGCCCCAAACAGAATCGAGACTCCTGTGTTTGATATAGATATTGTAAAGACCGCTTGCTTAATTTTTCTGTGTGCTTCCCAGGACTAGGCTTACAAGTGTGTTACAAATGTTATTGATGTGAAAAAACACACAGAAATTTTTTTCACAAAAATTGTTACACAAGTGCCCAGGTTACTGTTAGTTACCATCATAATCTCTGGACTGTCTTCTTTAAAAGCATGAATGTTCCTGGCTTTTTTCCTTTTCTGTGGTCCAGTAATGCTTCAGGATAAAGCATAAGGATTACATGAGCACGTATAATGAGACTGTTCTGAGATCTTTGGGAAGAGGAGGCAAAGCCATCAGGATGCAGCTGCTGCAGAAGAGGATGTGAAAGCGGTGGCAACTGCGTAGCAAGGAGATGTAGTTTTCATCTCAGTTGCAGAGTGGGAAGCACTTAATTCAGTAAGTTTTCTGTTGTCCTTACTTAGAAACTTCTGTACCTACAGGCTTTTGGGGTGAAGGTGCTTGGAGAACACTCATTGCTTACAAGTAAATAAAAATCAACTAAACACAACTAAAAGGTCTGAAGTTCTTTCTGAACAAAGTAAGATGCTGAAATGCATCTTACAGTAAGAGACCATCAAGACACAAAATCAGTCAATCTGGCTCTAGAAGTCCTACTTGGCTATTGTACTTTTCAGGTGTTTGTGAGACGATTTCATGCTTTCCAGTTTGTTCCTGCTAAGGGGCATTCAGAAGGAACAGTGGAAAGTGTAGCCTTCTCTTGATAGTGCAGACAGAGACTATTTGTAAGACCTAAAGAAAAGTTTTTGAGAGGAGTGCCTGAGTGGCAAGGAGTGATGTGTTTGGTCTTTCAGTCTCCTGCGTGGAGTTGCAACAATATCAATGTCAGGAATCTTTTGACATTTCCTGAGGAATAGTTTGTCCTTACAAACAGAACAAAATCAGTATTTTGTCTCTGTATAAGACAGTAAAAAGATCAGAAGAAAAAAGAGCTTTCACAAATACATAAGGTGGTGATTTATCTACTTCCTAACAGATAGGGTGAGGAAGAGACAGCACTGACATTTAATGTGGACAATGGCACCTGCTACAACTGAGCACCGTAAAGCATTTTTTCCCTTGATCCTCAACACAAGTTGTTTCAGGAGACTTACTTGTTCTTTCCTTTGTCATTTATTTAAATCTCACCAGCTTCTGTGACTCATTTCCCCCCAGGGGTCTGGCTCTGCTGTCAACAAAAAAAGATTTATAGGTTAACAAACTAGCTGTCTCACTTGGAGAAAATCTCGCTGGTAGTTTACCTGCCGTTGCTTTGTCTGAGGACACTTGAATGTCCGATAGATCCACTAATTGACTTTTACTTTTGGTTGTAGTCAGTTTTCACAAGCAGAGCATTTCCTTCCCTGTTGCATACCTGAGTGGTGTGTTGTGCATTCTGGGTGGTCCTGCAGGGATTTCAGAGGCGTATATGAGAATATTAACCTAGTATTCCCCAAAACTCCTTAGTGTTATGTCATAGCCCAGTAATGGGCCGCAAGGTTAGTCTGGTGCCATGGAGTACTGATGGAGTACTACTTGGGATGACAGTCAAAGCCTTTGGTCTCTAATTTTAGTAGGTGAGCTTTTCTGGGAGGTCCACCTGCCTTCCTGCTGTTGACCCTCTGCAGACAGCCTGCATCCCTGCTCAAATCTGTTTTCCACCAGTCCCCTTCTGCTTTTGGGTGGCCTTGTTTTTGCTATGGAAAAAAGGGAGCTGGGGAAGTACAGAACCTTCTGCTCTGGAAATCTGTCACTGTTCTTTTAGAGATGCGCACCATTAGTCTGGTGAGCAGTGACATGGGAGAAAAATGACAACAGTAATTTGGAAGCCGAGAGAAGCAACTGCATGCCGGCACTGGCAAGATGTAAGTATCTTTTAACTTGGATAAGGCTACAGCAAAATGAGTTCAGTGAAGCTGAAGGAGATGTTGCCAGTGGGAGGAGGAGTGGAATTGAGAAAATAGGTGCTGTGCACACTGTGGTTAGTATTTACTCTCTGAGGAACCATGAAAAATACTACACATAACAGATGCAAGAGGATGCCAAGATAGTTATTTCCTGATGGTTATGTTAAAAAAATTAAAGGTAGAAACAGATGAAGAGTGGAGAAACTCCACATCCTTACTTGGATAT
The DNA here is from genome assembly GCF_047716275.1 of Strix uralensis. Classification (NCBI taxonomy): domain Eukaryota; kingdom Metazoa; phylum Chordata; class Aves; order Strigiformes; family Strigidae; genus Strix; species Strix uralensis. The sequence continues at coordinate 58,534,034 of NC_133974.1, forward strand.
AGGCCTCAGAAAATACTATTATAAGAGAGCATGAGAATGAAATTGAAGAGTTCCTTAGAACATTAAAGAATGAAATGCCATTTATCTAAAGTACAGCAGCAAGCTATTTTGAGTATGGTCTGTCATATATTTGGAGGTAGACTTAAGTTTCGATTTATATGGACCTAAATGAACTTAAGTTTTGATTTTTAATGTCAGTTCTAAGCCTGCTGGGGTAGTCCCTCATCTTTCAAATATACTTAGAGAATATCCTGTGCTAGCACAGTAGGTAGCCCTGAACTTCTGAACTCAGTCTTCTCCTCAGCCTCTAATATGTTAAGTGCAGTATAGAAAAACCAAAGGTGAAAACGTAATGGTAACTGCTACATATATAAGGGATGGTGTACTTTTATTATTTTTAGATAGCTACATTTGAGTTATGGCCACCGGACTGATGGATAATGATCAGCACATTTTCTGTCTGACAGATGTTCTAGATTTGTCTCTGCATACTTTTTTAATGAAGTGCATAAATCAAAATTCACGTACGTGAAAGTGTGTGGGACTGTGTCCTCCATCATCTTCCTGAGTTGTCTAGTATAATGCAATGAAGGGAGATTACATCAGAGGAGGAGATGGGCTGGAGAGGAAAGGGAGGGATTTGAAACAAGTGCACACGGTAGGTAAAATGAAACTGTACTGCAGAAGAGAGTAGTTTCATATAGCATGAGTTATAGAGCAGATTTTCTCCATGTAAAAAGTAACCATTTAGGAGAGAAAAGAGAAAAAAAACAAGTCGACATGGCAGGTTTGAGGAATTTTTTGGGTGTTTTGATGTTAATGTCTTTCTGTAGATCTTTATGTGAACAGCAGTCAGCTCACAACAGTATTATTGTCTCACCAATTAAATGGCTGAAATGAAAGGGGCAGAAACACTGGTATTTTGTCATTGGGAACAAATTTTAACAGCTTTACCAAGCAAAAGGAGATCCTGAGTATTTTCTGTTCTGAAGTGTAATTTACAGTCTCTACTTGCTCTGGTGAGCATGTGGAGAAATATATTTAGGACACCTACAGTTAAGAAAATGTGAACACCCACAGAAACCCATGAGACTGTGTGTGTAAATATGGATTCATTCTTGTTATTTTGATATTTCTTGTCAAGTGCAGCCCTCACCTGTTTTCATGAATACATAGTATAATGCTAACCGAGAATGTTGATACACATAATTTGTATATTTTCTTGAAGTTGCATTCTTGAATGTCCATGTATAGTTTTTTTAATTTTTGCTACTTATGGAAAAGATTTATTTGGACTTGACCTGACTTTTCATGCAAGATGGGAACTTTCTGCTAAATCTCCAGGTCAGAATGTTCAGTTACTGACTCTGGTTAAAGAAAGTGGTTTATTTGCATGCAAGTCGTCTTTCAGACTTGCATATTTTACTCATGCCTTTGTTTCTTGCCACGAAGGATTCATGTCTTTTATTACAAAGTATTTAGAGATATAAAGACGATTAAGAATATTTATTCTTGTTGTTGAAGTGACACAGCTGAAGGGCACTTTGAGGGAGAAAAGGAAAATGATCTTTGTGGTGGAAACACCAGGTCAGCATCAGTAATCAAATTTCTGCCCCTCCCTTCGTGCACATCAGCAAATCATGTTTGATCTCTATTTGCCTCGGTTTTTCTATCCTTGAAATGCGAGTACTGGTATTTCCCAACCTTAGCAGAATTTTAGAAATGGGACTATGGTGCTTTGCTTCCTATATGAACAACGCTAGAATGATTGAGACTTTCCTTATCCAATTCTTATTCTAAATACAGCCAGTTGTCAACCGAAAGCTTACAGCCTCCCACCAGGTTAGTCCCCAGCCCCATCTGTATCCCTTCCCACACAAAGCACTGACCATCTTTACACAAAGAGACAATATTCCTGTTCCCACATTGCACACAGAACTGCATTCATATAAGGCAAGCAAATATTATTTTTAATTGAACCATTTATGCCTAACTATTAGAAATTACTCAGTTACTTATCAGAAATTATTGTGTACAATGCTGGTATAATAGTCTTTTGTGATTCTTAATAATATAGTTGCTAATAGCAGTTTTCACGGACTATCTGTGTGTGCCACTTGCAGCAAAATACCACCTCCTCCTGCTTCCAGGTGTTCTCACTTAAGCTGGTGCCCCTGGCTGTGGTCCTGCAAACCCCTCTGTGCCTGATCCAAAGCCCATTTTGGTCAGCAGGAGTTTTCCCATGCAATTCAATGGGCTTTGAGACAGGGATCGAGGGAGCAGAGCGCTGTTAGTTCTATTGTTTCCAGGATTCAGTTATTTATTAGATAAAAATCACATGCACAAGCTGAGGTTAAACCATGCTAACAAGGAACAGAGGAAAACAAATGGTTTGATATCTGCAGGGTAAAGAAATTTTATGAAGAGTTTTAGTTTGGTTTTTGAGAGGTATTTTTTGTATAATATGCTTCTCTGTGAAAGGAGTTTGTTCTAACAAGATTCTGAATAAGAATCTAAACAAGATTCATAATAAACATGCTTTGCTTCATAGAGACAGTATGACAAAGTAGAGTTTCAGTTCCCTTCCGAGTAGTTGAATGACAAAACCACTTAAAAAGGCATCAGGTCATAAAAAACCATACAAGTGGCTGGCAGAAAGGGCTGTCGATGACCCCATCCAAAGGTTCCTTGTAGGTACAGAGCTCTTCACTGTGCTAGTCTGATGTGCAAATGGCAACGTAAGGAAATGCAGAGATTCTTTTTATCTTCTTCTGGGGCACAAATAAAGCTTAAGCACTCAGTATTGAAATATATAGCTTTTAGTAACAAAAGACCTGTTGGGCAAAGCCTGTTGCTGTTGTATTGTTGAGCAGGTGATTAACATCCATCCTGGGCTACAGCTGTTTTCTTCTTCTGTTTGTTTCATGTGCAGATGTTGCTATGAGGAAAGGAGTCAGCAATGACTGATGTGGAGCCTGTGGTCACAGATTTTGCAGCATCAGGACGGGCAGGCCGCCGGAACGCTTTACCAGATATTCTGGGCTCTCCTGCTGGCGCTGGGACTTCAGACCTGCCACACAAACTGGCTGAGCTCTCCGTTTCGGAAGGTAATGGCTGCACATTCAAGAAACGGACATATTTATGCAGTTGTCCTTTGCTTTCTCCTTAAGACTTCTGCCACCATGCAGTTTTGATGTCAATACTAATATTTCTTTCTTCATTTAGGATTAAATTCAACCTTCCAAAGCAGTTACCACTTCTACCGCCTGATGAGACAAGTTAATTTTAACCCAGACTAAGTCTGCCATATCCACCCACAGATTCAGTGTTCAGCAGCCTGGGGAAAGGTGCTGGGAACTGAACTTCAGTTCCCCTGAGGAAGAGCAAACACAGTTGCATTGCTGGGCAGCTTGGAAAACCATCACTCCAGCTATAAATTAGGGTCTACTTCTGCACTGAGATAATTTAGCACAAGACAGCAAGCTGCGCTCTTAATCCAATTACAGCTATCCTAATTTGGGCATATACATTAAGAGTAGGGTTTACAGTGATTTACTCCTGCTAGTAGGCTTTCAGCTTTGCTGAGACCAGTGTCCTATTTTGCCATGTCCTTTAATTTGATAAGGTGCTCTGTTGATTTAGTACAGGTCTAATCAACACCAGCTTTACATCAGAAATAGCGTGGCCAGCAGGGACAGGGAAGTGATCTTACCCCTGTACTCGGCACTGGTGAGGCCACACCTCAATTACTGTGTTTGGTTTTGGGCCCCCCACTACAAAAAGGATATTGAATTACTCGAGCGTGTCCAAAGAAGGGCAACGAAGCTGGTGAAGGGTCTGGAGCACAGGTCTTATGAGGAGCGGCTGAGGGAACTGGGGTTGTTTAGTCTGGAGAAGAGGAGGCTGAGGGGAGACCTCATCGCCCTCTACAACTACCTGAAAGGAGGTTGCAGAGAGCTGGGGATGAGTCTCTTTAACCAAGTAACAAGCGATAGGACAAGAAGTAATGGCCTCAAGTTGCACCAGGGAATGTTTAGACTGGATATTAGGAAACATTTCTTTACAGAACGGGTTGTTAGGCATTGGAATGGGCTGCCCAGGGAGGTGGTGGAGTCCCCATCCCTGGAGGTGTTTAAGAGGCAGGTTGACATAGCGCTGAGGGATATGGTGTCGTTGGGAACTGTCAGTGCTAGTTTAACAGTTGGACTAGATGATCTTCAAGGTCCTTTCCAACCTAGATGATTCTGTGATTCTGTGATTTGAGTTCTTTTTACTTTCAGGGGGATTTCAGGGGGATTTTCAGATTCAGGAAAATCAGGTTTCTAGTGCCTATGAAGTGAAAATTATAGGTTGGTCTTGAGCATGGGTTGCCCCTACTTTTTTAGGTTCCCATTTGGAAGTAACTTTTTCTTCTCATGCCCATCACTGTTGGTGCTGTGACAAATGCCACCCCAGCTGCTGGCCCCCCATCCAGGAGCAGCGATGGTGTGGGTGCAGCACAGTGGGAGGCAGGCCTGTGCTGAGGAGTGGAGGGTCCATGAATCCCACCTGAAGTAGATTATAGGAGGGATTCCCAGGCTCTGGGGAATAATGTTCTGCTTGTACGTTGCCTGAAGCAATTGCAGGATGTTGAGTTTACAGCCTCCTAAAGCACCATGAAGGTTTGGGGGGGGGGGGCGGTTCTGTTGATTACAAGTTGTTGTTGCTTTGGTGATATAATTTATTCATTTGGGGTTCCATAATCTAAACCCAGAGTGGGCCCGTGGAAGGACTGCTGGGCAGGTAGAAAGAAGATTTTCAGGAGGAGTGAGAAGGGACCAAATGACCACATCATGGCTTGAACCTGGGGAAGAGAGGGAAATAAGAATCTGAATGGGTGCTGGAAGGAGGCATTACTTTTGCAAAAGGAAAGCACAAAGTTATGAAGGAGAGAGGGTGGACATGAAAAAAAGGGAAAGTCAACAAGGTCAGATAGCCTCAGGCTGCAGGGCAGTAGTGGGGGGAATGGGGAGATTCTGGAAGAGCAGGTGGGAAGGACAGTGGGCACTGTGTCAAAGTACATTCAAAGTAAAGCTGGGAGCCCCGTGAGTCCAGTTAAAACTCATTTGTTTCAAGGAGAGATTTTTCCCTAGGAATATGAAAAGTATGTCCCTACAGGTTTTATCCTTCTGGTGTGTGTGACTGAAGCACTGGAAATCCATTCCAAAGTGCAGTCACTTAACATTTAATGCTTTGGTTTTCAAATACTATGGGTTTTTTTTACTCCAAATAGCATTTTGTCTGGCACGGTCAGGCTGCAGCAGGAGAGAACTGTTTCCCTTATCAAAAGGGAGGCAGATGGGAATTATATTGTTATTAGCGCCAGGAGCTGTAAAAGTGAAGTGACCGGTCCAACCCACTGAAATATTCATTGCTACATTATGTGTAACTAACCTTCATATTGTTTAGAGCAGTGACCCTTGAGGGAGATGCACCATGTTAACCATGTTTAACAAAGCACAAAAGAATACAACAGCTGTACATAAGTTCCTCATCTTTGTTTCCTTTTGGCCTCTGGAAAGTTTAGTAGTTAGAAAGAACATACTTTTTAAAGCATGCAAAATTTTCTCTTCGATCTTTTTTTTTCCCTCTGGATAAAAATAAACATGAAAGAGTGAAAGTCTTGTTAAAAGAAATGTTACAGCACAGCATAAAATAAGTACTTAGCCCTCCAGACAGAATAATCTTCTCCTGGTGCCCATCCAATGCATTAAGAAGAAGAAATGAAACACAGCTACAGTAGTTTTAGCAAAATGTACTGATGCTTACAAATACAAGGACCGGCACTGCCAGGATTTGAAGAACAATTAAGAGCATGGGATTATCCTTTGCTTTTGTCATTGACATGCAGCTGTGCCAGAGCGGGCCTGGAAGGAGCAGTTTCTGTTATCAGCAGTTTGCAGTAATGATAATAGGAAATGAATACAGGGTACAGTTAGGTCCATTCTGACTGCTTGGCTGCGTTTTGGGGTTGGGAATTCCACCAAGTATCAGATGTGAATTACAGCCTCATTGTGTTGTAAGTTAAACTTCTGATGAGACAGCAAGCAAATCGAGGTGAATTCATCAAAATGGAAAGAAAGTTTGGAAGTTCAAATGCTGTGACAGGGAAACAGTTTGTTAGTGAAATGTTTGGGGCTCTAACAGGCATTTCTTTTTGCCTGTTTCTGGCTTTAACAATAAATTGTTAAAAAAATGAAAGCCATTTCCAGCTCAGAACAAAGAAGCTGGATAAATGAGAAAAGTGGAGAAGACGGAACATGTGGCTATATAAAGTATGTCCTATTTTTTTTCTATTCTGAAAGATTCAGTGAAGATTATGGAAAATGGTGAGATAACTGTCTCCATCTTGCTTCAAATTTAGCTAATGCTCATTGGATCATACATTTCCTCTCTTTCTAAAATACTGTCAGCTGCTGTCATAGTGAAAGGTCAGGAACAGGATGTGCTAATACCTTTTGTCTGGCTTAGAAGAGAAAAAGAGACTTTGCTTTATTCTTTATGAATATACAAGGATCATAGCTGTGTGATACAAATTTCCATGTACTCTGCAAGCTGCACCAAATTAATATTCTCGTGAGATGGACAGGAGAGATTTTGGCACCAGCTGTTTATCTCAGAGCCTAACTCTGAAATAAAGACCATCTGTATCCTGTCTGATGGTGTGTAAGTTTTGGAGGGCTGAGACTTTCCACTGGTGGTCCAGTGGGAGGCCTTACTGGAACCATGTTAAACAGTTGGTTGGTGCCACTGGTGATCCAAAGGCTGAAGAGGAGTCTGCAAGAAGTTTGAGAGAAAAGAGGCTATACTGGTCTCCCACATTCACTAATCTGTGTTAGGGCACCATTCTGCCAATAACCTTTATCGTTCGCTAAATTTTTTCTAGGTGACTTTGTATAACTATCTTGATACACTCAGCAGCTTAGCACCTAAAGCACACCTAAGTGCTACCAACTAAGATTAGGTTTTTTCTAACAGTTTTCTTCTACCCTGTCTGCAAGACTCCACTAATATTAGACATCCAACCCCACACAGAAACAGCCAATAGAGGAGATTGCTGTCTCCCTTCCCTCAATGCTGCTGTGCTCCATGATGCTGAATGGTGTCAAATAACTCAGTTGTTAATTTACCACTATAAAACTCCAAAGCCTCCAAACCTCTGAGCAGACTTAGAACATCAAGCAATTTCTGCCAAGAGCTTTAGCTGATGAATTGTGTACAGTATTATATATTTGCTGTGATATGTAGAGACCAAGATATATAACTCTTTTGGCTGTTTGTGATATTTTATGGCAAGTCTCCAGGGCAAATAGGTGAAAATATACCCCTTAGATTACGACTATTACAGTGGAAGACAGTATAGCCACATATGCCGAGCAGACCTCTCCTTTCCCCCACAGACTATGGGCTGTGTTAGATTTGGGTATACAAACTGTTCTGTTAGCACTGGTAATGCCATGTGGGACTTGAAGGTAGTGTGAAAATGATTATGCTTTGCAAGGAAATCGAGGCAAGAGGAGTTCCAGTTTCTCTGTGAGAGAATTTGAGCATCAGAAGCGACAGCGTGGAACTCTTCATCTAATGACCCTGCACGCTGGGGAGCTTTTTATTAGTCATGTAAGCATTCGACTCTAACCTATGGAAGAGTGAACTTCCAAATCAGAGTAACAAAAAATCCCCTCATCTTGTGAAGACAGGGTGAATTCTCCTAGGTATTTCTTGGCAAAGAAGGTCAGACAGATAACTGGCATGTTCATAAACTGTAATGTTATCTACCCGAAACCACACGATGCTGAGAGGAATGCAATATTCTAACTTGGCTTTGGAAATTACTCAGGAAAAAGAATAACAATAATAAGTTATCTCCAATCTGTTTCTTACAACCAAATGCACATTGATCAGCATGTGCAAGGAGCAGGCAAATTGACACCAATAGGCAATTGCTTTTGGAAAATGCCTCTGCAAGTTCTTTATCTTTTAGAGTTAATCTCTCCTTCTAAAGCGCCCATGAGTGTGGTAATAAAAAGCCAATCTAAACAGAGAGGATCCGTGATCCCAAATATTTGGCTTCATTAAAAAAGCTGTGAAAATGTGTGTGGTATAAATGTTTAATTCTGTCTTTTTTTCAGATGAAGGAGCAGAGGGTGGAGAATTGCCATCATCCAAAGCCTTGCTGGAAGGTCAAGAGGCGGAAGGAAAAAGCAATGGTTCCTAACACCTAAGGACTGCTGGATTAATGAAACCCATCGACAGACTTTCCAGTTTCCCTGTGTCACCCTTTCTGAAGTGTGGTAGCAACTTTAGCAGCACAAACAAGATTTTGCAACACACTTGTACCTAGATGACATTAACGTGGAACTACTGTTTTTTCTACTGTCGTCATTCAAAACCAGTGTTCTACACATCCAAATGGGAAGAGAACTAAAGAATGTATCTCTTGGTTTGGGTTTTCTCATGCTTATGGTATTCATCCTAACTAATCTTCCTTGACAGTTTCAATTAATACACCTAGCAGATGTACCACCAACTAATGATTGCTTCAAAATAAAAATCCTGTTTCTTAATTTCCCAAAACAGCTTCTTTCTGACACAGAGGTGTATTCACTCTCCCCACCTTAAGATGATATTAAGTATACATTAGATTACAGACATCTGTAATTTATCTCATGAGACTTTTTTCTCATTAGGCATATGTAGATGAGTGTGAGAAATAAAAAAAGAAGCAATTTTTTCCTCTCCTCCTCCTGTCTCCAAAAGGTTTTGTAAACTACTTAAACACCAGTGTTTGTTTTCAAACTCTCTTTAAACTCTTGACTATGGCAGATCATCTCAGTTCTCACACTCTTAGCAGTCTTGCCACTTCTGTCATTTCTGTTTTCAGGCTGAGTATTGTAGCTGTTCATGTGTGTCTAAAATAAAGTAGCCATGTTTGTAAGTGATTAAATTTGTTTAATCTCACTGTGGAAATTAAATAGCTATCATCTTTTCTGGCTTCTGTTGATTTCTTGATGTTTCTCTTGTATGACAAGACTTAAAACCCCATAATACATATTTCTTTTATTTCATCTGGTGTTTGCTAACGATGAAGATGTTTCAGTCATTGTGATTTTTACAAAGATTTTTAAGCAAAGGTTTTTCTCTGCTGAAAGAAATAGTTTTGTTATGGAGGTCATGCTCCTGAAAATACTTAGCATTAATTCCCTTACCATAGGAGACCTTATTATAGGTACAGACATTCACCTTTACTGCAGCCTGGGGCAACAGACATTTACGTACTTCTTGAAACCTAACCAACACTGACAATCGAATGCTTCTGTTTGCCTACACAATCTCTCTGCTGGGCTGTAGGCAGACAGAGGAAGCATCTGTGATGGGTACATTCCACATTTGACCGGTATTCCATCTCTAAAGTATTTGTGTATTTTATAGCTGGCAGAGAGCTTGTAAGAGGCCTCTCTGCACACCTACCCTTCCTACTGATCATTTACTCACACACTGTCTTTTAGGGACTATTCAGTAAAGGATTCAGTTTCATCCAGCTGAACTGACACTTAGTTCCCTCCTCTTACTTGTATTCATTTAACAAGTGCAACATCCCAGAATTACTTTCAGGGTTGGAAAGGGTAAAATAATTTACTCCACTGGAGCAAAACAGGTGGCTTAAGAAAGGCTGAGTGACTGAACTGGCTGACACTAGAGGACCAGAGTTGAAAACCACATTGGAGAGGGATTTGGAGCTAACTATATTTGTGGTACACACTCTTGTTCTGGTTTGCAGTCCCATTCTCATATATCAGCCTTCTTCATAGCATCACAGTGCATTAAACTGTTCAATTTTAAGAAGTTAAAATAATCCCGTGGAAATCAAGTAGCTGAAACAGAATTCCTTATATGCTTTAAGTGGAGCATATGCTGAAGTGCTCTTCTAGGTCATGGCCTATATTGAATTCTCCTCTTCTTTCACAGTTGCAGTACTGGATATATTTAGATTCTTCTCTTACAGAATACAGACACTGAAATTTGGGTTATAGGAATAGATACTTAAGTATTTTGTTAGCCTAAGATGCTTTGAAGTTTTTTACTATTAAAACACCAGTTATGAACCAGCTGAATTTAGCAAATTATTCATGTGATAAACTCTGTATAAAAACCATTCCACAGCTATATGCACACATGGAATTAACTGCTCACAGACATACAGCTTAGAACTAGTCAGAGTGCTCAACACTGGAAAATTGGTGCTTACTTTGTCCTTCAGCTGTATGAACCTGTCAGTGAGAAAATGCTGCGTAGAAAGAAGAATATTAACAGAAAATTAGAAAAACTGCATAAGAAGACTAACAGGAAGATTTAAAATGCAATGCAGTTAAAAGCAAGATGACCATTTTTGATCTATACTATGTGGGTCACATATTATGCAGTCCTTATTTCCCTGTGTATTATCTAGTTGCAGATTAACCAAGTTACAGATGCAGAAATACTTCTTTGCCACAAGCAAGTTTGTGTCTATAAACAATTACTAGTCTAGGCTGCATGAGAGAGCTCTTTTGTAGTTAGTTCAGATATGCAAGAGGAATATCTAGTTATGTCCTGGATTTTGTCAAATAAACCTTTCCAGTTCTGAGCCAGCTGCATATTTCTGACCAATATAAACAGAACCACAAACAGTGGTTGGTGTGGTAGACATTGTGCCATATAAACTTTGGCCCAGAAGAATTTATTAGCTGTGTATTACACTTAACTCAACCAGGCAGGAGCTAGCCCCTTTAGAGCTGTCTGGGGGTCTCTATGCTATGCTGTCCAGTAGTCTGGGGTTTTGGCAGGGTTACTATCTTAAGCACAGATAAAATTGGGAAAACTGTGGTTCATTTTATTGTTAGTATCTTGAAGATAGGTGATAGTCCTACTAAACTTTGGCTGAGGCTTTAAAGAGCAAACGAAGTGCTTCTGAATATGTTTCTCACTGAGCCAGTCTAGTTTGTCCAGTTCCAATCATTATCCAGGTGATACCACCCTCGCATTAGCTCAGCTAATGGGTAATTGATGACAGTGCATTCTCTTAATCCACAGGGTTACCCTGAATCAGCAGACTATTTTAAAACATGCTTAACTTTAAATGCAGACTAGTCTTACAGAAGTCAATAAAACTACTTAGTGCCTAAAATTAGGTACATACCTAATTACCTTGATAAATTACGGCAGCAAATTTCTATTAAGGCTAATCTGGTATTATAATGCATTAATCCCAATTTCCATTCCAGCAAGTGTGACACAGGTAATAGCATCTTTTTCATCAGTTTACAGCACTATCCTGGACTTTTATAGAGCAAAGAAATTCATTTTAGTACCAAGCAAAAGGTAACTTTTTTGTCTCCAAAGTTTAGAACTTAATGAAGCAATTATTCTTAGCAACTCTGCATATTAAAAAAAAAAAAAAAAAAAGCAGCAAATACCCTTGTAACTTCATTGTGCATATATAAAATAATGTAGGTACTTTGAATATACAGAAAATTGGCCTCAATCTTTTCCAGATGTCATTAAGAAGGTACTTTTTTTTGGGTCAGCCCTTCATCAGAAGCTTCATGTAAGAGGTGGATGAACATGCTGGGGAGCATCTTTTGTTGCTATAAAACAGGAAAGTTAAATTTGTTATCTGGAAGGCAATAAAGGGCTAAATAGGTTTTAAGATAGGGGACTGATTATTAGAATGTTCTAATTTAGAGAGTTTAAGAGAAGTAATTAAGCATTTTTTAAAACGAAGCTTAGTTGCTATGATTCCTCATACAGCTATCTCCACCTGTGCCATATACCATCATTCTGGTATAATATTGCATAGGCTGAGCTTGGATGGATGAAATGAGTGCCAAAGCAGTCACAAAGTGGTATATTTTAAAAGAAACTTCCAAATCATTGATAGTAAAGCAATGTACAAGACAGATCTAGTTGTCACTGAAGACAGAGATCAGTTTTATGCGAACTACAGTGTGAATTATATCTAACTTTAGTTTTAAGTCATGAATTACTAATCATACAGAAAATTTCTCCCAACTCAGAAAGTCCATGAACACAAACGCTTGGAGGCAAGAAGGCTAGTCAGTGGAAACATCATGTAATTTTGCACTGTCCAAGACATTGTATTAGTTATATGAACCAATGGTCTGACCCACAGTGGTCACTTCTCTGTTGTGCTGCTTTCATACAACGGTGATCATACAAAATAATATAACTGCACTTGGATTAGTTAAAAATGACAATAGAGCAGTGGCTAGAAGAGGTTTAAATTACATTTTACCATCAGTATTCCAAGTATCCTTTATGTATCACACATACAGAGAGGAATACTTCAAGATTTAACAAATCACTTGGGACTAGTTTGTATTCTCTTTTGTCTGCGGATGCTCTAAGTGTGATAAAGCCCATGAAAAGGAATTGAACAGAGGTTTCTGCATGGATTTCTCCACTGGTTTGGCACAGGTTATATTTGCTGCGCTCAGCAATCATAAGCCCCTCAAGCCCCAAACCCACCACCATGGTGCATGTGGGCTCCCCAGGGTCCACACGGCACAAGCCAGTGGGACTGAACCCACTGGGGTACCAGGGCACTTGTTCTGAAGTGGTTTGGGTGGAAAAACCAAGGGTTTAAACTGTCCTGCCATCTAGTGGGATCCTTAGCCTGACAGGTAGTTTGTACAAGTAAGTGGAGGAAGACTAAGACACCTCAAAATGAGCTGGGAGGCAGCTGCCTAAGAGCGAAAGTGCAAAGAGGGTGCGACCCGGCCTGGTGAGGTGAGATGTAGTCTGTCTCCGGCTAATCTGAGACTTTCACTTCAAGGTTTTCACTAAGGGTCCACTACTTTGGTGTCTCTGTGTATTCAGAAAGTTGGGCGATCACAGACACTTGGAGCACTGCTCCAATGGCTTATGTAAGCTTGAGAAAATAATGCCAGCTGAAGCTTCCCTGCTCCACAGGGCTGCTGTTCCGGGATGTGCGGTGCTCCTTCCTGCTGCCCCTTGCAGCTTACTGCCTCGCCCAGTCAGCAGGAGCGCATCACCTCTGATTTGGAGGCCCAAGACCTCTCAGTGGAAACTCTCACGCTGCCCGGGCAAAGGAAAAATTGCCAGGCTTGGGCACCAAGGGGTGAACTAGCCAAAAGCGTTTTCAACCTGTAAACTCTGTCATAAAACAGGTGTCTAAGTCTGGCTTGCAGCCTACCCAGCTTTAAATGCCTGCTCTGCGGTTTGGGCTTGGGGTGCCAATACCACCATAGATGACTGATTTTGACCTTTTTTAGGGAGAACTCTGTTTCATCTTACTCACCTGAAGCTGTTCTACTTTGGATAGTAATTAGCAATAAATGCTGAGAGCTGTTATTTTATTTTATTATTTTTATTTGTTTCCCTGTTCAGCCCAGTGGGGATGAGTTCATATCCCAAGATGGCCTGGAGCAATAGGAGGCCTGAAGGCCCTCACTCCACCCTCCCTGTGCCTCATCCTGATGCCAGATCTCTAGATTTTAATATAATATTTATGATTGATGGAAAATGGTTTTTTTGGATGTTGATACAAAGCCTGGGTGCTGTGGGCTTTTCTGGATTAAACATATATTCAGTAATTGCCTGCAACATAAAGAGCCCTAATGTGAGGATTTAGACAATCCTTACCAGTGCTTTATTCCTGGGACTCTGCCGTGCAGTGACTGATGCTGTAAATCCACTGCTCATCATACAATGTACAGAAAAGCTAATCTGTGAGAGACTGGTTTAATCTTCCTATATATTTTACTTTTTTCCAGACCCCTTGGGCACGTTTGTAAATGATACATCAGCAGGGTACACAAAAAGAAGGAGCATGTAAACTCGTAGCAGTATTCCAGAAGTAATTTTCTAGCAATGCACCTAGTTTCCTAAGGAGACAGGAGCACCTTTTGCCCGAGGGCTCGGCGGGCGGCAGCCGGGCACTTCCCGCCCGGCGGACACAAGATGGCGCCCGAGCCCGCGGCAGGCACAAGGCCGAGCCTCCGCCTTCCTCACAGCCTCGCCCCTCTCCGCCCCGCCCCCGGCTCGCACCGCCTCGGAGGTGGCTGAGTTTGGGCCTTCTTCGGTGTCAGCCGTAACGTGAAAAAGAGGAGGAGCGGTGACAACGCCTCGGCCGCCCGGCGCCGGTGGGACGAAGGAAAGACGGAGCTCCCCCGCGGCGCCGGGCGGTGCCGGCAGAGGGCGCCGCCGCCCTGGGCAGGCCTCGGCCTCGGCGTCCAGGGTCGCCCGGGCGGCCGCTGCCCTTTGCGCTGCCCCGGCCGCTCATCCTCCAAAGGGCTCGTAGACGCCAGAAGTCCCCGCGTCTTCAAAAGCACGGGGAAAATGGGTTCGAAATGTGCCGCCCTTTTCCCCCACCACACCCCGTCGGGCAGGTCCCGCTGAGCTGCAGCCGCCGGCGGAGGGCAAGGTGAGCTCCCCTCAGAGGCGCCGTCCACACGGGCCACAGCGGTATCCATCTGGTCAACCAAATAAGCAGTTTATTCACAGTAACGTTATTTCTTGCTCCCCAGCATAGCTGTCGCTCCTGAACACCCCCCGTTCCCCAGCAGCACCTCCACGGCCTAGCAGCCACCCGCACACAGCGCTGCGGTGGGCCGGGCTTGCCCCGGCAGCCACCTAGGCCACCTCCAGCAGACAGCAGGGGCTGAGCCATGGTATCCTGTGCACCATGGAAGAAAAACGCCCTTTGAGGGAAAAACAGGAAAACTGCCATACCTGCATTCGCAGGAGAGCTACAGGTTTTGAACCTGCTTGTTCCTCCCACCAATTTTGTACCCATCTTCTACTTGAATTGCTCAACAATCCCATCCCATTCCTTCCATCCCTCTGAATTCCTCATCTAACTCTGTTCAGAGCTCATATCCATCTACTCCTTTCTTCAGTGCTCACCCCTTGCTTCTCTTACTTATACCCCCTTATGCCCAACATCAACTGTTAGTGCTCTGGATCACTGAGGGAGGGAAAGCCACTCTAGAAAAAAAAAATAGCATGTGATTATGCAAATAGAGACAGTGTTGCAATATAACAAAGTGCTGAAATAAGTTTCTTTCGGGCATGTTCTTTCAGACAGCCTTTGAACTCTTGACTCTGCTTTTTTTTTTTTTTTTTTTTAAGGTGGGCAGTTACAAGTGGAAATGTCTAGGTAAATTTACACAGGATAAAATTAAATGCTGACATGTAACAAGGAGTATGTTTAAAGGTGGGGAAGACATGGAGTTAAAGGCATGAAAGTTGTGCGGTGTTTCCTCTCCATAGCCCTTCTTTTATCAGAACACCTGAGCCAGTCATGGTGTGAGCGAGTCAGCCTGCTCCTGCACCCTCCACTGGCTCTGGACTCTGGATGTTCTGAGCTCTGTCTGCAGCACTGATCAGCTGCTCAAGAAAGTTTCAAAGGTCTGAAGGAAGATGCTATTAGAAGCCTTTTTAACTATTACAAGGTTAGTTAAGGATTTTGTGATACATAGAGGGTCTGGGTTATGTTTACCACTGCCACACTGAGGGGGAAATCTTTTGAAACATGTACACATGGATGTATAGAAAGTAAAGGAATAGTGGATTTATCTATACTTCCCCACTGGCATTTGCTGCAGTACAGTCCAGAAAGTGAGTCCTGTGACTATCCAGGCAGGGACTACATGCCTATGTTCCTTTCTGTGCATATCTTTCCCATAGCAGACTCTGGATTTAGCAAACTACTAACCCACACTCAGCAAGTGGGATGTGTTTTTAAGTTTCCTGGTTTAGATTTGCCCATTGTGACCATCTCATGTGATTTCTTGCATAATCCAGGATATGGGACTTCTCTGAATTACTTCCTGCATCATGTCTAATAGCTGTGGTTGTTAGAACAGTTTACAACTTGCAGGGATGAAAAGTCTAGTAGTAAGGCTGTTTGAAAGTTGGTCAAGGGGTTAAGTCTCCTCACAGCTAACATGCATTTAATTTTTCATATCAGTCTCTCTCGGCTTAACTTCCAGTGACTGGAGTTTTGTATACCAGACTGAAGAGACCACTCTTATTTCTGTTTCTCTGGGGTTGTCTCCAAACAGCTGGGATGATCGAAGTTTTCCCCCAGTTTGTCTTGGTACTAGTCCCCATTTAAAGCTAGTAATGAGCTATCTTAACCCTGCAATGTTTCAAGTTGATCTAGAATTTTGTGTTCCAGGAAGTTTACATATTTAGACTCATGAAAACTCAGAAATGACTCAGTGCTTAGTCACAAACCAATATGTAAAGCAGGGATATAGTTGCACTCTTGAATGAATCAAGTTAGGTGCGTGATTCTGTCTGGGTCACCCAGCATGAGATTTAATTTTGAAAGCATCTTTGCCTGATCTGTGTCAGGCATTTTTTCATCAATGACAGGCCCATAAATTGATAAGCTAATTAAATTATTTATCAAGATTGTGGAATTCAGACATTTCTTGGGGGTGCATTAACATTCCCTGTAACCCTCTGCTAGTTTAGAACTTCTGAGGAAAGAGCTTTCTCCAGGTGAGAGGGGACAGACCCAGAGGACTGTGGCTCCAGCTGCATCTGAGGGACCACTTCTGGCCCCAGCAGGTTGTGACTGTCCTGTCAGTCCATAGCTGAGGGGAACAGAGGAGGACCCTGGGAATATCCAAATGCAGGTAGTTAATGCACTGAGTTATTACTTTGCATCTGTTTTCCAAATTCAGTAGTTATTTTCTTAAATTTGTAATTCAGTCAGATAAAACTGATTTTACTTTTTGTCTAAATCTCAGCTAGTACTGAGCGTGATTTCAGGATATCACAGCAAATGGAGTGCTTCAGTATAGACAAACAAACAAAGGTATATTGAGCTATTCCAAAAGTTTCTTAAATCCAGCTGCGCAGACTGCAAAGTTGTCTTTTGTTATGCTGCAAGGATT
Organism: Strix uralensis; assembly: GCF_047716275.1. NCBI lineage: Eukaryota > Metazoa > Chordata > Aves > Strigiformes > Strigidae > Strix > Strix uralensis. The sequence goes on from NC_133974.1 coordinate 58,551,001, forward strand.
TAGCTTGAGATCAATTACACTGAACAGTTGCACTTATTAAGTATTAGACAGCCTCCATAGCATATACGAGGGCTACAGAAAGAGAATATGCCATTTAGAGATCACCGGTACCTTTAATACTGTAAAAATTGTATTCATGATGGTAAAAATCATTCCCTACCTTTGTTATAATATGGAATCCTTGGACCTTAATACAGAGTGCATTTCTGCTCCACTAATATTCTCACTGGGTGGCTCTGAACACCAAATCTACACAAATCTTCCAGAATCAGTTGCAACAAGTCAAACACAAGTCATCTAATCTCCTTAAACCTATGTGCCATTTTTCCATTTATGCACGTAAGGATTATTTTAATTTAGTGCGTTCAACTTATTCATCCGCATTCTAAATTTCTCTGAGTCATTATTACCTCTGAAATAGTCAGTTGCTTATTTGTAAGACTGTCTTTTTTTTCTTCAGTGTATATGACCTTACATTTGGCCATGCTGAAACTGTAAGTCTGGAAAGCTGATTTCTTGTATTGATTTTACAGTAACTAGACAGCTATTGTGACACCCAGTATCAGACATTTCTGTTCACTTTAGAGGCTTTAAAATAGTTTTTATACCCTTAAACACAAAAGAAAGCAAAGACATATTAAAATAACCAAAGGCCTAATGGTACAAAGTTAAAATAACTGCATTACTGCGTAAAGAGAACTGGGAGCCAGGGAGGTGGTTGGCTTTAGCGCAGGCTAATTCTTTAAGGAGAGCTTCTGACTTGAGTCCTCTAAATGGTACGTATAGTAATATTAGACAACAGATAACAATGCCCCAAACACCTTTAAGAAGCAGAGAAGACCCTGGAGATATTTAGTAGTATTTGCTTCCTTCTTTAAACCATTGTAGACCAGCTGTCCTCTCAGCTTAAAGCAATCCGAATAAATGTCTAATAGTTCATAATGAGGTATTAGCAGCTATTTACTTTCCAGGACTCTCCTAATCTCATGTCACACCACTTTGTAACCCTAAGAGAGAGTCTACAAGAATGAAATGCATGATCACAGACCACTTCGTTTTCACCAATTAGCAAGAAATACCAGAATTAGACCTTAACATGACTTGTGCTCTAATGTTAGCCTGTCCTGGCAGTATTTTGGTTGAGCTTTTACAGTGGCAGGGAGCCTGCTGGACATGGTCCTAAACTTTGCCTAAGATATGCCGTGCTCTTAGAAGGGATACAGTATAAACACATCTTCCCTGCTCCTGCCTGCATTACCTTGCACCTTGCCTGTCATCTGGTCCGCAGTTCCAGCAAAGACCTTCCCATGGAGTTTATGCAGCACAAGACTGGATTCATACAGCTGCTTTGTACCTGGGGCCATTCTGTGACCACTTGCTTGTGCAGCTGCATAATTGGGCGTCTTCTCCATAAGGCATTTATCTCTTTTGTTTAAACTGGGATTTCTAAAGAGCTGCCCATCAATAGAGTAAACCCAGTGATTTTCTGTGACTCACTGACAGCACCAAGATAGTTTATTTTTATTATGGGGATCAGCAAATCTCTTAGCTAGAGGACACATGAGATGATTTTAGTTAAGGACATTCTACTGCCCTGTTTGACATTAGGTTTTTCTGCAGCACCAAAACCCAATCACGCTCAGCCCTGAAGCAACATCATCCCATTTTACACAATAGCTACTAAAATCTGGTCATTTCTGTATTACACTGAGATCAAAGTTGCAAAGAGATTCACAGCAGGGCTTCACACAAGGTTAAAATGTGCTGAGAATACCCTAGTCTGTTGTCCGTAAATAGAGGAAATCTCTCCTACTTTCAGCTGCACATTATTCTCAATTTCCTTAATTCAAAAGTAGCCCCCTGTATGTTTCAGAATGCTGAGAGATTGCCAAAATGCCCAAGTGAGTTAGGACCCTGAATCATGTTGGCTTTCAATGGGATTCGATACCTAAAAGGCTTTTGAGTGCCTACATCTGCTTCGTACCAGGAGAGTTAGGCCCTGGTGTCACCTGGTTGCACCTTTGTTGCACACATGGGTACAAGATGCTCTGCAGTTCCAGGGTCTTTGTTGCCCTGGACACAGAAATGTTTGCATAATGCAGTCATCACTAAATTATCTAAAGGTCTTGTAACATAGTATCTCCCTAACTACTGATTAAAACTCTACGGAGTAATACATTATTCCTGGCTATCCTACTGCAAGGATGGTGAAAGGGTAGGTTTAATTGAATTGGTGTAGCAAGAGTGCCCCTCCTGTGTAAGATCCACAGAGGGACACAGCAGAAGGATAGATAAACCTAACTTCAAACATTAGCTGCACCAATTTCACAGCATTTCCATAACCAGGGTACTAAGCCCTTAGCGACTGGCTGCAGTGATTAGATGCTCAGCAGTTCTTGACACTGATTATGAGGAATCCACATATGAGAAAACCTCTTTGTCAGACTTTTCTACCACAGAAGCCTGGTGGCCATCCTGTGGTGCCCTTTTTTTTTTTTTCCTGAACAAATGAATTATTTTTTTCAAGAACTGAATGAAGGCTGAAGGAGGCTGACAGCCTCATTCTTTGAATGCCCAAGGCATGTGAAGCAGGGATATAATGGGGGGAAAAGGTAGCCAAAAGCAGTTTTTTGTGTCCTGTATTCAAAGGCTGAAGGTTACAGTAGTCCCACATTCACCCTGGATGGCCTTCGGAAGCAAGGATTACTTATTACACAGGGATGTCTTGCCACAGCATTTTCATCTTTCAAGCAGGCCTTGCACAGAGGATGTAAATGTGCCTACTTACACTCCTCAGGTGGCATAAAGAGTTTAGTGTAAACGAGAATGAGTCCCTGGGTGTCCAGAGAGGAATCTCCAGAGACATCTTTCGTCACACAGGCTTCTTACAGGGGAGTACACAGTCTGTTAAAACCTTCAAACTCTCCTGTCAGCGTAAAAGAAACTTCAGTCTGGTCTCTTGTGCAGCAACCTAAAATGCACACCAGGTCAGTGTATTTCACACTGCTACCTCCGTTCCAGCTGTAGCAAAGCATTTATATAGATAGGGTGACTTGTACTAGCTGTTGACATTAACACAACTCTCACAAAAGGATTCACAAGCAAATATAGGGCATAAGATGCCATGGAAAATATTTTTGGCTGTGGCTTGTCACCCCACAAAAGTGTCAATAATGTAACATTTCCTACTGTTGATTTATCCTGCTCCCAAATCATCACTAACACAGACAGGTGGGATCTCACCATCATAAAACCTGGTGTGATGACTTTGGCAATCTATCTAAGCAGCAGAAGGAATGTGAACATTTTAGCAGACCCTGTTTTACATCCAAAGCATGGTGCAAAGTGTTAAAGAATATATTTTTCCTGAGACTAGATACTTGTCTTAGCTAAGTATGTTGAAAAATCCCGGCAGAACTGAGCCATCAGTGTAGGTATGATTGCTTAAGTTATGAAGGATCCTGAAGTGGCTACCTCCCAAGGGCCAGCTGCAGAGCCATGTCTGGAAGAAGGTGCAAGGCAGAAGTGTCCTTGAGGACCGGCAGTGGCACTGAATCACTTTGAGGAGTTCTATATCACACCAAGTCTGTGAGGCTGGTTCTACATAACAAGCCCCAATGAGCTTGGAGAGCACAGAACTCTCCCAGGCCTCTGTGCACACCCCTGCACCAGACGGATCAGCAGAGGCTCCAGGGCTTCTGCAATCAGAATCTGCACAAGCAGATAACTCTGCCTTGTCAGTACTGGGAGAGGAGACCCCGTCATGTCGGTAAAACCATTTAGGGTTATACATGATGCGTCTCAGATGAAGTAGGTGAGTGGCGAGGTCAGTTTGCCTGTACTTGTGTATCAGCTGCGTCGGTGCCGGCAATGAAGCTCTGTGAGACCATGGCTGCAGAGTTTGTCTGCGAGTGGTGAACACTACTAACTACTTGATAATGTTACTGTATTGAGGAAACAATTCCCGAACGGAACTGGAGTCACGGGTAATACCCATGCCCAATACCAACCCCGTGTGCCCACAAAGCATATTCCTCGTTCATCCTAGAGGGCTTGACTGGCTGCAGAGATTAGGTTAGCAGACGTCGTGTGAGAAGCACCAGTAAGGCTGGTATTCTGTGCAAACTCTGGAGACACAGCATTATTCAACTTTGCCAAAAAAAAGGGACTTGATCCCTTTCAGCCTCATGAACAACAACTGTCGGTCTGTTATTTCAAGTGGTGCTCTTGCTCTCCCTGGCTTCCTGAGCACTAGCTGAAAAGTCTCAGAAGTGCGGGTCATACACAAGACTGAGCAGCTGCAGGAGGGCACTTTGTGTCTCTCTGTGTGCTTCAAAGTAAGTGGAGGGAAAGCTAAAGAGAAATAGATGCACTAGTTCATACCCTTAGGCTATCAAGGCTAACACAGCTTGTGTTGTGTGGTAAAAGGAATTAGGAATTTATTCCTGGGGTTAATTCAGAGAGGGGTTAATTCTTTCCGAGGACAAGTGAAAACGTGGCAAATCAAATTAAAATCCTATCAGAAACATCACTTGCCCTACACCCAAAGAATGTGCGATACTACAAGAGCCTGAAAGAAATGCAAATGACAGTCAAAAACTAATTTTAAAATATTAGGAAAACATTTATAATTATTTTTATTTTGTATAGCTGGGCCAGGTAGAAAATTGTCGAGGTTTTGTTCCTAAATCACAGAAAGTCTCTTTCACTTAGTCCCTGAGTTTTGTTAGGAGAGCTGAAGAGCTAGATTCACAACTCTGGAATCCATCCAAGTCGTAGGTCTGGAAAAGCCGGCACCGTGGCTTGTCCCACGGAGACAGGCTGCTTTCTGAAAAGCACTCGGAGACAAGATGACTACCTAGCGCCTTCAGTGAACAGCAAAGAACCACCAGAAGGAGGAAAACATTCCCTCTCTAGCAGGAAAAAAAAAAAAAAAAAGAAAAGTGTATTAAATAGTTTTGAGCTCTTTTCCTTCTTTCTTCATTCCTAGTTTTCAACTCTGCCGGCTGTGGAGGCAAGAGGCGGTTTCCAGCCAGCAGTAGCAACTGCCGGTTTCAGGCAGCATCCGTGTGGATGCCGTGTGCTGGTGGGGGAGAGGGACCTGTACTTGCCCACCACCACACCGGGCTCGAGAACCTTCACGGGCGAGCTTTTAGGGCGGTGTTCTGCAGTAGCGTTGCGATCCTGTAGCTTTAGCCCGTAGAGTATTTCACGCCTGGTGCCCGCCGCTCTTTTTTGCCCCCGTTCCTTGACCAGGAACAACGGTGCGGGCGGCGGGGGGAGCCCCCGGGGCGGCTCCGGCGGGCAAAGGTGCCGCGCACAGGGGCAGCCCCGCTCCCTCCCCCCTCAGCGTCCCGCCCTGTGCCCCGGCCCGGGGGGGCGGCCCTGGCCGGACTCTCCCGCGCCCCTGCCCCTGCCCCTGCCCCTGCCCCTGCCCCTTCGGCGGCGGCGGCGGCGGGAGCGCCCTCCCCCGGCGGGGCGGGGAGGCTCCGGCCCGGCCGGCGGGGGCGGACCGCGGCTGCCCCCCGCCTCCCGGCCCCCCGCCGGGCGCCGGCTTTAAATGGGGGGCGGCGCGGCGGAGCTGCCCGCCACCGGCACCGCCACCCGCAGCTGGCCGCCATGGTCGAGGCGTTCTGCGCCACCTGGAAGCTGGTGGACAGCCACAACTTCGACGAGTACATGAAGGCGCTGGGTAGGTACGGCTGGGCGGCGGCACGGTTAGGAGATCTGGAACTTTGCACCGTCCTAAAAAAAAAAAAAATAAAAAAAAATCCCCGAATTTTAAAAGCCCTCCACTGCCAGAGCTGTAGGTGAGGCGTTCTCAGAGGCGGGGGAGGTTTGGGCGGCTGTGCCTCTGCCAATAAAGTTAATTTGATGCGGGTCGTTCAGCCGGGGCGGGGGGGGGCCGGGGTTTGTGTGAGCCGTCCTGCTGGGGAGAGGCTCCAGGAGGTGCCCGCGGGTTAGGGAAAGCGTGTGAAAGAAGGGCAAGTGCTGCCTGCAGGTGATCTGAAAACACGTCGACAAAAACGCGATCATTGTGCCGGAATGGTGATGAGGGACTGAGAAGCAGGGGCGGTGGCGGTCCGGACGCGCCGTGCTGCGGGGTCGGTTCCTCGTCACGGTGCGCGGGGTGAGGGGGGATGCAGGGCTACAGCTGCGTGGGGCTGGGGGGGAGTGCCTGTGGGTACCTGAGGTGTAAGGGCACAGGCGGAACGGAAAGTAGCGTTTCACTGTCATAGCTTAAAGCTGTAGAGCGGAGGAAGAGATTTCTGTACCTTGATGTGTGGCCAAAAAAAAAAAAAAAAGTAAAAAACCGGCACGGTCTGATGGATTTCTCTTTTTTTCCCCTTGACGGTCTAGGAGTGGGGTTTGCAACACGGCAGGTGGGGAATGTGACTAAACCCACTGTGATTATCAGCAGCGAGGGGGACAAAGTAGTGATCAGGACTCAAAGCACTTTCAAAAACACAGAAATCAGCTTTAAACTTGGAGAGGAATTTGATGAAACTACCCCCGATGATAGAAACTGCAAAGTAAGTGAACTCTGGGGCTGCAGTGGCTTCTTCTTTCTCTTCTTCCTCCCCACCCCTGCGGCTGTATCTTTGGTAGGGTCAAAGGAAAAAAATGAAAGGTCTGCTACTGCCAGTTGTAGCACTGTGAAGGACAGGAAAGAAAGGCAAGATTGCATCTTAGTTGCCCACTTACATCGTGTATTGTCTGAAGCAATGTGTTATGTCACCAGCCCCTGTCTGCTTTCCAGTGTTGAAGAATTGTGTTAGCTGCCCACTTCTCTTTCAAGTTTTCAGGTAACTTTTTCCAGCTGAAATGGGTAAATGCCTTCTTCCCTGCATCTTTTGGGGCTTAACATAAACGTTATCCCAAAGCACATCAGAAACAGTGGTTCTTGTGAGACTGGAACTCAAAGGAAACAACTTTTTCCATGCTTTGACACAAACAAGAATTGTAGGGAGCTCATGCTTAAAATGAGGATGATTCATGGGCTTGGCTTTAAAATGGCTGGGACTAGTTTATCATTCTAGATCCACATCCATCTATTGAAGAGAATTCAATAGCATAGTGCATGCTGAATGAGTGAGCAGAATCCCAAACACTCCAAATAAATGAATGTCTTTGTGTTTCTTGGTATCTCACAGTCAGTTGTGACCCTGGATGGAGACAAGCTAGTGCACGTACAGAAGTGGGACGGCAAAGAGACAAACTTTGTGAGAGAAATAAAGGATGGCAAAATGGTAATGGTAAGTATAAAGTTCACTGGGCATTCACATATCCCGCTTAACGCTCCTCACTTAAATTTATCTCAGGCTTTATGAACAGATAGTGTTACTTATGCACAAACCCTTAAACCAATTGGTGGGGAAAGCTAGCAGAGATTTTTCAAATATTTTTGTTTTTTGTCTTGTTTTACTGACAACTAAAAAATTGCTAGTGGTTTTAGGCAGGTTAGCCTGTGTATTTGGAGTGTATATGTTCTTTCTAGAGTTTGTGTAAATACTCAAGCAAAAAAAGTCCTGGTGAGCAGGAAAAGATAGAGTTCTTGATTATATAGGCAATGATCTGTTGCCAGTGCTAATTTTGATTTCTTTAAAAATGTCTTTTATATATGCATGCATAAATAATATTTAATTACAGAGAACAAGTATTGCCCTAGGAAAATAAACTTACAAGATTGCAGGAGGTAATAGCACTTTTGTATTTAATAAGGGTTTATTCCTCCTGTCTTGTTAAAAATCATGATAAACAGCAATTGTGTGAAGAAAAGTCTTGTTTTAAATTCACATTCTTTTCCTGACTTTTCAGGAACAGGAGTATGGGGTGAATAAATGTCATAAGCTACTATATCTAATGGCCAGGGTGGCACTTCTTGTGCTTATTTTTGGCACAGAGATGTAACTTTTAAAAATTAAACCTGTTTAGTTGTACTAATCTTTGACTTGGTTGTTGGAGGAAACCAATTGACTTGTTTTCTAAATACTTGAGAGAGTATCTGTATGGATGGAGACTTCCAAATAATTAAAACCTTAAAGCATACAGTCAGTGCAACACAATGTGACAAGCGATTCAAGGGAAAATACATGCTTTGTTTTTGGAAACAGCTACACACATATACAGAAAACCTTTTGCTTTGGTATTTGGACATGACAGGATGCCCTGTTCCGCTTCAGGAAATACTGCCAAAACTCGCACACTGTAGTTAGTGTTCTGCACAACTGCATCAGCTAAGTGTTTGGTAGTTCTAGCTACATAAGTGCACAGAACACATCTATTTAAATACAAGGTTCTCCTTAAGTATGTGCCTATGCATAATAGAATATGGGTATAGAGGACTTGGATTTTTAGATTGCACATCTTCCAGTGTGATCAGGTTTGGGAAAGTAAGTGTTAAATCTGTATTAAAACAATGGTATATTTAAGAAATTACATTAATGAAAATTAGAAAAATTAAACATTCATTTCTAGCCTCACTTTAGTTGCATTGTAGATGTGCATTATGTGTTTCTTGGGTTTGAAAGTAGCAAGGAGAAAGTTATGTTTATTATGGGAACCATTACTAAGGTTTTGCCTCTTGTTCATTTAAAATATCAATAATCTAGATCAACTGGTTTTTCTATAAATTACATAATGTAAACTGACCTTGCTGTAGCATGGACTTCTGAATATGTGTTAAGTCGTGACAGAGAATGGTCCAGCATCTAACGTGTCTTGTCTTTTCCTTGGACTTGCAGACTCTCACCTTTGGTGATGTGGTTGCTGTTCGCCACTATGAGAAAGCGTAGAGTTTGCCTGACCTCTGTCCAGATGTTACTTCTGCTGGATGGATTAATGTACTGTCCATAATCGAACGTAGCTAAAATGCACATTTCTGATATGAAAGGTTAATAAAGAGTTTGGGGGGGGTGTTTTTCTAAAAAAAAAAAAAAACCAAACACAACAACTTTATGCCATCAAATTGACAAGCTTGTGCTGTATAGTGAAACAGGTTGAACTTGGCATTGCATTTCTGAAACACTTGCCTCTTTTTTTTTTTTTTTACAGTAAATGGAACCTATTTGAATTGTTTTGGAATGCAGATCAAACAAATTAAAAAGTTTTTTCAACCTGTGCTTCTTTTGCATTTAATAAGCTAATATTCCAGTATTCTGAAGGGAGTTGTTGAAAGTTCCTTTTTGAGTTAAACAGAAAGTCATGTGGTGCACAATGCTGTAGCAGCATCTCTGTGTGGTGTAGAGTACATAGGAAACAAAAAATTGCATTCACTACTTCAGTGGCTTCTTTTTGCTGGAGAAGTCTAAAGCCCCTGTCTTGATACATGTAGGCAGAGAAGTGAGAGGCTCAAGCCACTTTCAGCTTTTCTTTTCACTGGGGACTTGTTATCCAGTGCATGCTAAGGTCAATAGGTAGACAGTCTTTGATGTCAGGGGCCATCCTGTAGTTTTGGTTTTAATAGTTATGAGAGTTTTTAATTTGTTTTGGTGTGGTTTTTGTTAATATACAAAAGATTGAAGGAAATCAAAGTGCAAAAATTGAAGCGTTCCACAGGGTGGGAGGAAAGGACCAACATGGTAAAGGACAGGACTGGGCGAACGAACCTAAAGTACAAAACTTAACTTTCATTAGTCTCCACAGGTGTGGGTGGAAAAAAAAAAGGGAAAACAGTGCAAGACAAACCTGAGATTCCTTTCCCTGAGCTGTATTTCATGGCTAATCTGTATAGGGGGTAAGAACTTCACTGTGAGCAATTTCAAATAAAATGCTGCTTAAAAGAGATAAATTAAAACCTGAAGAATGTTTCTCTGAGACCAGGGTGGGAAAAACTGCCTTAAGCTTCAGATTATTAGGAGAATTGAAACAGGTGGCTGGCAGCATGAAGGAGATTGTTTGGAGAGTCCATGTTTTCTGACACACTTAGTGGACCATATGGAGGTGCAGCTACCTCCAACCTTTCACACAAAGACAGAACTGATCTGTAGCTTTAGCTGGTCTGTTTGCTGAGGGTTTGTGTGGTTGCAGAGGGAGGTGCAGGAGGGGCACCCTCCCCAACTTCCCGGGCCTCATAGTGCACTGTGCCATCCTTCAGATCTGCCATGTGGTATCATGGGAAGCGGCTTCTTGTTTCCCTGGGTAACATGGGTAGCTCACCTCACTCGTGATAAAAGTTCAGATGTAACTATGGGACCTAACCAACACAAATACAAAATTTAATGTTATTAGCTTTACTTTTTCACAAAGCATCTGCCTGAAAGGAACATCCAAGTCTGTTTTCTCTTGTGGGGAACACTATACATCTAGAAGACAGTCCTTAATTATGAGCCATTATGTTTTACTTGGTGAATATTGATAGTTTTTAAAATTCAGGAGCTAACTTTTTTCATCAGAGAAATGGGAAGTAGAACTTGTTCCAGTGGTATGTGGAGCTGCAGTTTCTATGTTTTGGGCTGCTTCAGCTCCTTCAACTGCTATAGTGCAAGTTATGTTTAAATTGCATCTTCTGCCCTTCCATTTTATTAGCTCATTTAATCCTCAGCCTCAGTACCCAATACAGCCTTCCCTCTGTTGCTGCCTGTTTGCCCGCGGGTGCATTTGCCATATGACTGTCCTTCTCAGCCGCCCCTTCTCAGAAAGGTGGGAGCAGCTGCTTTCCCATGGTCACTGGGGAAAACAGACTTGGGTCCCCAGTACCAGCATTCATCTTCACAAGTGATTTGTAGGGTCATGAATCAAAAAAAAATAAGGTTTTTATTAAATATGAGGAAAGGAATGCAGAGACAGATTGTTAAGACTTGGTTTGCAAATAAACCCTGAAAGGTAAATATTTTACACTACAGTCACTTTTAAACAAAGGCTACATACATATGTTCTGTAAGTCACAAGAAACCATCATGAAGCTTATTGGTGAAGTCTTTTGCTATTCTAAAGATAAACAATATTAACGTCAAATTAAATAAGGGACAGAAAAGTAGAGAAGTGGTGCCTGTGGCACTGCTCTGAGGAGTGGAAAAGTGAGGAAAACACTCACATAGGGGACTTCCAGCTGCTGGTAAAATGGGTTTGCGACCCCCTAGACAGCAGATGTGAACAGAACAGCAGTGACCGGCGGGATGTTTGAGGGCAGCTACAGGATCCACAACATCATTATTCTAGTCTGCTCCTAAATCTGACACCAAGCCCTTTTCCTTCACCAGAAACTACTCTTACCTCAGAAGTAATAAACAGCAGCTCCACTACCATAAGGCCTTAGCAACGGAGACTTGTATTGACTAAACACCTCAGCATGTCCCTTAAACTGTATTAGAGGTGTAGCTGATGGCGTATTTCATCAGCTTTTTAAATTTCAAAGTTCATTAAGTAACCAGGATCCATTTTTAAGTGTATACTGCGAGAAACCTTCCTTCCAAAAGATGCCTGAGAGTCCTGTGAAGTATCCAAGGGCTGTCTGTACAGGGCAGGGCTAGGCCGTGACCCAGGGCTGCCGGCCCGGCCCGGCCCGGCTGGCAGGCACAGCGCTGGCCCTCAGGGGCGTCCCACGCCCGCCGGTAGCACCGTCGGGGCCACGGTGGGCTGTAGGCGGGGCGGGTTTTCAGCCACAGGTCCCAGCCGCCTCGGAGGGCCGTACCCCTTCAGGGCTCGAAGGGACAGGCCCGCCGGGCGCCACAGGCCACCGGCCGAGCGGGGAAGAGACTCCCGCCTCCTTCCCGCTGCCCACGGCACCTTCCTTCGAGGCCGCCTCGAACCCGCCGGAGCCATGAATTTAGCCCTGCCCGCGGCCAGGCTGGCTCCTGCGGGGTCCTCAGCGTCTCAGTGCCGACCCGGGGGTGGCACCTCCCGACGGTCACCCCGGCCCCGGGCACACGGCCGAGGCGGCGGCTGCTGCCCCCACCGCCCCCCGGCCGCCAGCGGAGGGCCCCGGCCAGGGGCGGCTTGGGGCCCCCGGTCGTGCGGGCGGGGCGCGGTGTCGGCTTCCGGCAGCCCCGGGGAGGCAGCGAAGGGCCGGGGCTTGCACAAGCCGCCCCGGGCTCGCCCCTTTCCTCCGCGCCGGGGCGGTCACATGAGCGGCCGTCGGCGGGCAGGGCGCTCCCGGCACGGCCAACATGGAGCGGCGGGGGGGACGCGCCGCCCGCTTGGCGCTGGGCCTGGCGCTGCTCTGCTCCGCGCTGGAGGCGGCGCCGGCCGGGCCGCAGCCCCGCTCCGCTGTGGGTGAGTCAGCCGGGGGGCAGCGCCTGAGCGGGGTCGGCCCGGCCGAGGCCGCCCGTGCAGGACCGGGGGGGTGAGGGGCACCCCGGCCCAGGGCTGCAGCCGCCGCCCGCCGTGCCGGCCCGGCTGAGGGAGGCCCGGCCGGGGGGCGCCTCACGCCCCTCCGTGCTGCTGCGCGGGGGACCCCCGGGTTATGTGCTCCCCCCTCCTGCGCCTCCTGTCCCTCCCCTCCGCGGTGTTGCCCGCAGATAGACTGCTGGGTGGTGCTCCCTGTCCCAGCTGGTATCGACCTCACGGGGCTTTTCGATAAGTAAACACATCGCTGTTCCGGTGTGGGGGGCTAAAGCAGTTTATATTTAGCCAGCCGGGGTAGCTGGCGCTGAGGACGGTGCGGGTGAAGTGAGCCCTGCCCTGCCCTGCCTTTGGCGCGGTGTCGAGGCACCCACTGCAAACATTACATGTGGTTTCGGTGCTGTCAGCAAACCCACACATGCGCTGCCCGGCGGGATCCGCCGGACGGTAGCGTAGGGCAGGTGAGTGCTCCGAAGTAGCCTCCACAGGATTTTCGTTCCCTGTGACTCGTATGTGCTGCGGACTAAGCATGCAGTAGTGTCCGGGCGTTTCCCTCTCTCCTGGTAGTAGGAGTCACAGTTCTACGGACTTTGAAGATCGCTGTTGGTCTTTGCTTTGTGAAGGAAAACTCCACAGGGTCCAAGTAGTGCGGTGTCTGCTCTTCCACAGAATGGGCATGTGACCTTGGAAACAATCATTTTGTATCTGTCCCGATTTCACAACCACTACCCCAGATACACCGCTGCCTTTCCCAAGTTCTTTGAAACTGACACAAATAAATTACTTTTGTTTTACTAAAACTTGAAGGCTGGTAGTCTAATACAAACTTAATTCATCCTGTTCACCATATTTCTATACCTCTCAGCTCCTTTATCCCTGCAGTGCTAAGTAGCAGTGTCTGAGAATGTGTCAGCCCGGAAAGAAATGAGTAGGTAAGGCTGATACACCTCTCTTCGGTGAGAAGCCCAGCCTCTTTTGCTGCTGTGACTGCTGGGGAGAAGAAGAGCTTTAAAATTTTTGCACACATGCTGTTTCTCGCCTTTCTTTCTAGACTCTGATCTTTTATAGTAGCTTCCAGCCAGGGAAGGTCTGGAAAAATAATTAAAATGCAACTCCCTCTCTTTTCAGGTGGAGTGGAGAAGTCCTTCTATCCCCTCGTGTACTGCCCAGTTTCCAGATTGTTATTAATGAAAAGGAGCTGATTTTCTAGTCCCTACCAACCTCCATTTTTTTCCTGCAGATTAATTTAAACCTATGCCTCTGCTTCTGTTTTCAGTTTTTCTAAGCTGACTAGGTGAAGGACTCTCGTCAGGAATGCAGAACTCGCCCACACTTACCACACAGGCTAATCAACAATTTGTTAAATTTATTATTTTCAAAACTTGAAAGAGGAATAGCAGTAGACAAACTGGAGCAAACTTGACATTACCTGTGTATATCCAGTTCAAATGCAAATAATGGATTTTCTTTAATCTTTGTTTTCTGAAAACAGGGCAGTTCTGGCATGTATCTGACCTACATTTAGATCCGACTTACCACATTACCACTGATCGCACCAAAGTTTGTTCTTCTTCCAAAGGAGCCAATGCCTCCAACCCAGGCCCCTTTGGAGACTTTTTGTGTGATTCTCCATATCAACTTATTTTGTCAGCATTTGCATTCATGAAGGATTCAAAACAGCAGGTTTCATTCATGATTTGGACTGGGTAAGTGTTCAAGTCACTCTGCAGTTAAATCTTTTAACACTGGATAGCCATATAGTGCAGTAATTCACAAATTTATATTTCCACCAACAGATCTGAGTGTAGTGTCTCACAAATGCTACTTTTAAATAGTTCCTTTAGTTGTCCGAATGGCTAATAAGTGGAAGACTGAGTGAGAGTATAAGGCCTCAGGAACAGATTTCGATCTCTGTAATCATTTCTGGGTATTGTTAGACTGTTCATTAGGACATTGACCACATGACTGTATTAGTGTAAGTTAATAGAAATGATGCAGGGAGGGTGGGAAGTGGAAAAAAACAAAAGGTCAGAGGAATAACTGGAACAACTGTGGGACGTATTGGATTTTGTATGTCTTAAGGTCATTAAAGTGCGTCCCTTTTTAGAAAATACCCTTTATTTTATTTGGTTCTGTAAGAAGTAACTAGAATCAAGCAATACCAAGACTTATGTTTTTTCTTTATTTTTTTTTTAAAGTGTTTGAAGTTACCATTCAAATTCAGTGGCTAGCAGGGGGCAGGATAACAGTGTTGTAGATGGTGTCTCTCTCTTCATGACTATCACTCATAGCTGCATGTGCTTCTAAAGAAAGTGTGGTTTCACAGTCCTTCATTGCAGTGTTTTGGATGTGTGCAGTCCCCTGTTGAGTAAAACGTTTACCTTTTCTGTGCTGATCTTCCTTATAAGAAAATGGGCATAATACTACTCTCTCTCTCACACAGGTGTTACCTGTGAGGCTTTGTGTGCCTTAGCAGTGGGACTGGAGAAAGAAGTGTGAAAGGGAGGCATATGAGTAGCTCGATAGTACCATGCTCTGTTACTTTCTAGGTATTCATAAAAGGTAGCATCAATTTACCCTTCTGCCATAGCAAAATTCTCCATTCTACCATCACATATTTTTTTATGATACATCAATGGATAATTTATCAAAGAGATTAGTGGTTTTGAGTGTTTGCAAGAACTAGTTTGTTTGTCGATGGGATCTTTTTTGCTGGAAAGGTTATGTATGTTACGTCTCTTACGTCTCTTAATTTTGCTGGGGGAAGGGTGTTAAGAAATACGAATATGTAAAGACAAGTGATTAATTTATTTCACTTGTCTTATTGTACTTCATTTTCAACAGGACGTTGTTAAAAGGGGAAAAATAAACTTACGAGATTGTGCAGATGACAGAAGATACATAACCCAAACTGCATAGTAGCTCAAAATGTTGGAGTTGAATTAGTTTCTAAGAAATCTTGGTTATGATAAATGTGAATCATACAATAAACATTACTCTTTTGGGTTTTTTTTTTTAAAAAGCCTTTGTGGAGAGCCTTTCGGGCAGTTCTATGATTTTAATCAAAGAGTCTATAGTAGTATTACATGGTAGAATGTAGATTTGTTTGCAGAATTTTTTGCCTTTCCGTATGTTGCTAATAAACCTTTGTTAATAAAGCCTTTTCCTTTTTCAGAGATAGCCCTCCTCATGTTCCTGTAAAAGAACTCTCCACGAAGTTGGTCATTAGCATCATTGGCAATATGAGCTCTACAATTCGTAATTTCTTTCCAGATCTTCAGGTTTTCCCGGCCTTGGGCAATCATGACTACTGGCCACAGGTAAAACAAGTTAGAAATTTGTTTATGTATCATATTGAGTGTGTTCCTAACCCCTCAGAAAGCAGGTGTTAAAAATAAGAGTTAAATTTGTGTGACTGTTATTCTGGAAAGAGTATTCTACAATTCTCCAATTAGCATGTAAAATTACAAATAGTTCCAATCAAGAACAGAGAGTACATCTCTCTCTGTGTGTTAAGTTAGTCAAACAGACGCTGATGCCAGTAAAATCTGAGGTCATGCAGATTTACTGCTAATGGTTCCTCATGGCTTAGAACCACCAGGTCTCATCATAGTTAATACACGCTTATTTTTTTCTTGCTGCGTAAGTCATGCATGTGTGTACAATGACTTAATCTAACAGAAATGACACTCTTAATGGATCTTTGAGCCCGTGGTAGGATTCAAGGCCTACTGAAAGGCCTGCTGGAAATCTGTCTGCTGACATCACTGGATTTTTTTATCAGAGTAATGGCAAAATTTTTATAAAGTTCCCATAGTTTTGCCATTAATATTGAAAATATGTCTTTTTTCTTTCCTTATTGGACACTTAGAAATATTTGCATTGATGATTTACTGGATTGCAGCTGAGGACAGTGCTTTTTTTACTTTCAGTGTTCTGCGAATATTGTTCTTGGCATAGCTCAAAAGTAAACAGTTGCTTCATGTGTCCTTTAAAGCTTATTGCGGGTTGATCTGGCAGCACACAGGACTGAGAAGCAAATTCTGTCATTGGATCTGAGGGGATCGGAAGGGATGTGGAGCAGGTTAGCTAAAATACTTTGTTTGAAATGCCAAAAGGGAATTCAGTAACACCCTTTCACACCCCCTAAGACTTTTAGTCCAGCTTTCTGTCTTACTCATTAGGCATATCAGGGTATATCTTAGTGTAGTAGGTGATTGTATCATTGTCTGTGTCATTACTGGAGTTAGTGATTCCCAAATCAGGGAGTAACAGAGGTGCTCAGACAGGGGAAAGGGAAATGTGAGAGACAAAATAAGAGCTAAATGTATCTTGGAAATGTGAGTGCACAAACCAAGCTGGGACTTCAGTCTCTTGTGTTTTTACTCTGGTAGTATAGCTTCAGCTTGTCATATGCACTGACAGGGGGCCAGGTTGGTTCACCAGAAACCACGGGTATTTTGATAAATAACACCTTAACTGAAACCTCACTCAGTTTTCGTTTTGTTTTTTTTTTTTTTTTAAGTCTTGACAGAGAATAGTTGTCATTCAGCAGTCTCCTTTGATATAGAAGAAAAAACTGTATACAATAACCTTGTAGACAAAGAATGCAGTGACTTTTCCAACAAATACAAGTTTTGTTTGTGAAAAAAGATGGTCAGGACGGGTAGCAAATAGTATTTTGAAGCAGGCTGCTGATTGGAGTAACCATTGCAGTTCTCTCTGCACAAAACCACAGAGGAGTGTTTCTGTGATACTTTGCTTTGAAATGGCAGGCTTCACCAGTACGCAGAACTGACATACTTTTCTGTTTGAAAAAGACCATTGGGATCAGAATTTCCCCACTGTGGGGTCATTTCAGGTTGTTGGATTTCTTTTTGCTGTTGATGACATTTCTGTTTTTCACAGGGACATGCTTGGCAAATGTCCCGTAGACTGGGAAGCGATGTGGAGCAAGCCACACGCTGTAGGCTGTTCCAGAGCAAGTGTGAAAGCTGCGTGCTCACTGTGCACAGAAGAATTTTATTGCTCTCTATTGTGTTCTGACCTGTCTGTCTTAACAATTGAACAGTCTTGGGTGATTTTTCTTGCAGAGCCTATTAAAAGTACTACTCAGGTTAATCAAGCATTGGGATACCTTTCAGATTGTATATTGTGACCTTGGTCTTTCTGCATAGTCTTACTTGTTTCAGATCCTTGCCCCTGCTTAAAACAAATTCCCAAACTGCTGTCTGATCCACAAGTTCACACAGCACTGTCTTGCCTGGGTTCAAACCACCTTCAGTCCATAACATGGCCTCTTATCTGAGATCAAGCTTTGCTGTGTCTGTTAGTGACTGTTAGCTCTGGTTGAACTGGTGTGGCTCAAAGCTTTCTTAATAACTGGTATCTGTGCACTGCAAGCAACAGATGTCTGAACAGACCTCTGATTGCACTACTCCTAGACAGAGACTTAGTGCCTAAGCCTCTAATAACGTAGGTTTAGTTTCAAAGACCTTAGAAAGGTCAAATTTTCTGTTTAAGACAACATGCACTCTAATATTGTTCCTATTTTTTGACCTCTGTTTTTTTTCTTCTAGCACCAAGAATCCAAGCAGATATTTCAGGAAAGGCAAGGACAGGCTGGGATCTTCCTGTCAGGGTTAGATGAGAGAGTGGGTTTTCTCAGGCTGTGGCGCTTGGGCATCGCTTGGCTCAGACTGAAGAGTGCTACAGTCCTAATTAGAACCGGTGGGAGAAAACATGGACAAAACTTTCCTTTTACGTTTTAAATGCTTTGTTACTAGAACTACAGGATATCATGGAAATATTTGTGAATTTCACCAGAATGTTTCTGAGGGCCGTAGTGGAGTTTTGGGGAGCTGCTATGAACCCCAAGTTGCTTGAAAAATTCACCTGCTATGAAAGAAGCTCATTTTCAGGCTTTTCCTCCAAGACTATTTGTTTTTTGCCTTTGAATCTTCAGTTTATATATTTTGCAGAGTGTATGGTTTTCTGCTCTGCTGTGCTCCTTCCTAAGGCTTGAAATATTTCTGGCATTAGTTTATCAATGTGTTAACAGGGCCATGCAATCAGTTCTGACTAAGTTCAGGCCTTTGTTCCTGATCAGCAATACTGGATGTTCAGAAGTCTTTTTTCCTTTCTTGAGTTCCTCCTAATGATGACTGGATACACTTACGTGTTACGCAAGAGGGCAGGTGGGATAATTTAGTGATTTTTGTCTGTGTGTCTGAATGCTAAGACTTAGGCAGGTTCTGTTCTCTCACAGGATCAGCTTCCTGTAACTACCAGTGAAGTTTACAATGCTGTAGCGGATTTCTGGAAACCTTGGCTAACTGATGAAGCAATCAATACCTTCAGAAAAGGTAAAATACGACAGTAATGAATTGTAAAGGTAGGGCTTAGAGAGCTAATGTTTCTATAGATTTGTTCTGTTTGTTTAGCTAAGTCTTGTAGGATGAATCAGCACAATGGATTATCTGTAATGCTTTTCCTGGAAGAAGTTACTTGTCTTTTTGAATAGCAGTGCTTATATTCAGGGTACATTTATTCTCTTCTGATGCAATAATTATTGCTTTTTGTAACATATACAGTATTACTGGCTTTGTACCAAATCATGTGAAATACCTTGTTGCCTTCAAGATCTCATAATCTTGATAAATATTAGATAAAGGCATATGATGCATGAGAAGATTTAAATTTGGTTTTAAAAAAATTGATGAAATGTTGTTTCTGTTTTGATACTATATGTATTTTAGAGCATATTGAATAGGCACATATTTGTTCAGGTTATGATAGCACATAGTCTTGGTGATTATACTGTTAATTGCATTGTATTTGTGTCCAGTTTACTAAACTAGGAGAATATTGATATCCTAATTATGATTTTTCTTTTTAGCAAAGGACTGAAAAGTTCAAACCAATTTCCAATCCACTCAAACATTAGGGATTTGGAAGTTGGTTTTGTGTCCTGAATGAGAAGGAATTCTGGGTAAGAGTGGAAGTAGAAACTCTTAACAGGAAAAATAAAGCTCAAAGGGGCAGACCTTACATTAAGGTATATTGTTATAGCTCTGTTCCCATGGCTCCACTGAAGTCCATGAACTATGAAGATGCACCCATTGAAGAAGATCTCTATGCTATCAAGGTTTTAGGAGCTTGGACTGAAAAATGGGATCTTTACTTTTCATCATATTCCAATCTGAAGTTAAATGACTTAAAAAGTATGAGACTACTAAACTCAGTCAGTTCTTCCTGGAGGAACCGATATGTTTGCAGTATTTCAAGAAATGTGGACTTTTTAACCATTACTGAATCTCTCGGTGTGGAAGAAATGTTACAGGGCACTTCTTACATGTCAGGTGGATAATTGCATCTGAAAACTGTCAAATAAACACAAAGGCAATTACAGGCAAGAATTCATAAAAAATTCAGTGTCAACTTCTCCTACTAAAATGTTGCTAAAAACAGATTGTTGAGAAGATCTGTTGTGATAAGGTGATTCACGGCTTGAATAAACATACCATACTCTTTTATTAGAAAGAGTAAAGCTGGGTATTTTGTCAGTGCTGTATTTTCATTCTGAAGTTCTGCTTTGAAGCTTTTCATTTTTCAGATTATGTTGATCTTATTTTCACAGGTGGCTTCTATACACAGCTGTTTGAAACAAGTGATAGCTCTCAACCACTCAGGATAATCAGTCTGAACACAAATTTATATTACAGCCCCAACAGTGTAACTGTGAATATCAGTGACCCAGCCAACCAGTTTGCCTGGCTGGAGGCAGTACTAGAAACCTCTTCACAGAAGAAGGAAAAGGTAGGCGCTGTGAACAGAGCCCATCAGCCTTATTTGTTTAAACTTCAAAAAGAAAAAAAAAAAGTAAGAAGTAGAGACATTGAAAATATAAACATGAGTCTAGAAGAGTATTAATGCTGCCAAAGATACCACAAGATCAAAATTTCATTTTAAAAATAATTCTTCCTTGAATATGCACATTATACAGCAACACTTAATAAAATAGTTGAGTGCAGCTTCTCAAATTATACAGTAAAATACCTTTTCTTTCCCACTATGTAAAATACTGTAGAAGCCAGGATGAGAATATTTAATACTTCCACTTTTGTTCATGACTCTTTATTCATAGCTGTTAATTTTGAAATGCGCACCCTTGGCCTGAGACAAAAGCTAGCATATTTCATTTATATTTTTATGTACTTACAAGTATCAAAAATAGAAATTAGAAGGGAGTTTGTCAACCACAAAACTTAGCCAAGCTGCAGCAATTGCTATGATTTGAGTGTTATAATAAAATGTCTTATAATACTTAGGGTTTGAATTGAGGTTATAATTGTTTGCTCATGTTTGATTGATTGGTACGGGGATTGGATCATCATTTGGCCAGAAAAAGTGTTTAGTTTGAAATGTGTTTACATTTTGCTATGGTACTGTAATTTTAAAAATACTGTATTACAGTCAGGAGAAAGGAGAGATTTCCCTTCCTCATAAAACCTCACAGCGTATTAGTTGGCATGTGCAGTTGGAACCAAGTCTCGACCTCAGACAAGAGGGATTTTAGCTAGTTCTTCCATGTTTCTGGTGACTGACCATTCAGGCTGTGTAATATTCTAACATAAGTTTTTCTTACTATCCCTTCGAGATGCCAAATTATAAGTCTTGCCCTAGCAACTTACTTTTTAATTTGAAATAATTGATCAAATTTTTCTTTGGCCTAAAATCGCATACAGATTTATTGAAACTTTTTTCCCAAGAATATACTGAATTCACTAAAAAGAAATTTTTTTTTAAATTATGAATGTAAACTTTCTTGCTGTTTGTATTTTGTATAACAAAATTGTTGTGATTTACAGCCTTCAGAGTGCCATTTCTAAGACAGCATTATTATGAAATTGTGGTAACCATTTCTAAGTTACAGCTAAAAGTGTAAGTTTCAAATGAAGGTGCTAATTGTGCTTTCTGTATCTAATTCCTTAGGTATATATAATAGGACATGTACCAATAGGATACTTGCCATATGCAAGGAATACTACAGCTATCAGGGAGTTTTACAATGAGAGACTGGTAAAGATTTTTCGCAAATACAGTAGTGTTATTGCGGGGCAGTTTTTTGGACATACACATAGAGATAGTATCATGGTCCTCCTGGATGAAGAAGGTAATGATACTTGTTGAATCATTCATCTTTTTTTTTTCTTGATTAAAAGCAAATTAATACTTTCTTGCATGTTCTTACTAGTCAGCCTCTGTTATAAATAATTGAAAAAGGAAATTGAGAAATACTGCTGTTTATCTACAAGTGTTCAAGCCTCACACACCCAATTTTTTTCCGAAGAGAACCTTGCAAGGCAGAGTGTCTTTTTTTTGTTGAAGTCAGAAGAGACTCCCCAAGCTTCCTATTTTTTTTAATGAATGCTTATGCCTAGACAAGAATTTCTAGTCTTTCCTCTCTGCTCTCTTAGTGACATGGGCAAATTATACTAGCCAGTTGCTATTGTGTAATGTGTCAAAGGGAATGTTCTCAGGCCAACTAGACATGCTCTATGTTCTTGTGTTTCCTGCATCATTACTGTGCCTCTCTGCTGAGTTCCCTGCTGCTTCGAAGTTAATTAAGATAAGAGTAAGCAGGAGGCAGGGGAAGAAAAGTCTCTGCCTGTTGCATCTCTTAGATCAGCTAATTTCCCTTCAGGAAAAGCACCCAGGTTTAAAAAATGTTGTTTATTGCTTTGAAATCCCTTAGTTTTAAGCATGGGCATGGCTGTATGGAGCACTCTGACATCTCTAACAGAAGATCTCTAACAAGTAACTGGTTCAATATTTGTGTCTGTACCATAGAACAGTGAGAGATTGCTTTGGTTTATGTAAAATACTGAAATATTAATGGACTCTATCTGTGATTTATATGAACTCATAAAAGCAATGCCCAAAATGCTTACTGGGGTAACAGTATTCTAAATAATTTACCTTTTTACATGGAATTATCATGGAATTAATCTCCAGTAAAAAGGAATCCAGCCCCAGTGAAAGTGCTGGCTTTTTATATTTTTTAAAAATGGTATTCGAGGCAGTCTTAAACCTACATTTGTGTCCCATTTGTGCATGAAATAATCACCTCTACTGCAAATTTCACTGAGGACAGACTGTTCTTGGTGCCTTGTCATTACAGTTTGCGTGTGCAAGTAACTGTGTCTAAATTATTTTAATAATTTTGCATGTTTTGACAAAATTTAAACAATGAAATTACCTGTGGCTAAATACAGTTTGTGTTTATCTGTACAGTTTTAGGCTGTCTTCTATTCATGCTATTTTACTCCATACAAAATTCCACAGAATTCAAGATAAATATAATATTGTAACCAGCATCAGTGTCCTGAGATACAGAGCTCAGCTGTATCTTCTCCAGAAGAACCTACTGATTTCCATGCTTTCAAAGCTTCTGCTCATACGTGGAAACTGACATTGTGATTTCACTACTGTGATGTTGTCAGAGAAAGGAATAGGGCTTCTTTGTTGTTCCACAGAGAACCTCTCAATATACTTACCTGCATATTCTGTCTAATTAAAACCGGTGTACCTCCTCATGTTTCAGTTGCTGTAAAGATCGACATTCACATAATAGGTGCTGGGCTAGTTTAGATAAGTGAAGTCAAGGTCAGGTGATGATACCCTGCTGTTTCTAATAACATCATAGATACATAAAACAAAAAATGCTTAAAGCAACATGTAAAATATAGCATGGAAACAGCAACTAAAGGTTGTGCATATTTCTTCAGTAGAAATATGCAAAATACGGAGAGCTTACATATAGACAAGACCATTTTGCACAGGTAGTTGAATTGGTGGGAAGCCTCTAGTATAGACAAACTTAACTGGTACACAGTGGAATGTGTACTGTGGTATTTTACACAGATTTGGGTCTATCCAGTGGAAGTATAGAAGGAGTTCACAGTGATATAGCTAATCCAAGGAAAAAAATGCTAATGTATTTAGTCACTCTGGTTCTTGCTGTGTTGGTTCTCTATAAAAACATCTGTTTGAGAGGCAAATGATTGAAAGGAAACTCTTTCTTCACCTTCCCTCTTCCTGCAGAGAAGCCAGTAAATTCCTTGTTTGTGGCACCTGCTGTAACTCCAGTGAAGAATGTATGGCAAATGGAGTCCAATAACCCTGGTGTCAGATTGTATCAGTATGATCTTCTTGATTATAGTTTGCTGGTAAGTAAAGATTTTAAAGCATCATGTAAGACTTCAAATATAGTGTCATTAAAAATTACAGTGAGATGTCAGGCTTTGTAGTATTATATCTATTGGTGGGACTGGTGCTTACTCTTATTTTTCTTCCTGGGCAAAGGAAAGGAAATCTGAAAGAGAACTTGGTCAGTCTTTCTGTGCCTTCAGGACTAACCCAGTACTTCCTGTTCTCTATGGAATATACTTATGACATAGAATGAAAGACAGTCAGAAATTTTCTGGGCAGCATCCTAAAAGTGTTTGCAGTGAACTCTGCAAAGGTGAAAAACGTTAAACTCTGGGCTCGTTTACATACCAATGCTGTTTGCTGGTGGTAGCCTGAGCTTTGGGATGCAGTCCAGGAAATGCTTCTAAAAGGGTCTAGAAGAGCAGATGAAGAAAAGGACTTTTAACAAGGTGATGTCTTTCATAATCATGCACCTTCCTATATAGAATTTATACTGTTTATAGGAAATTGTAGCTAAATTTAGAAGGAAAAAGGTACAATACTTCTATTCTGTAGTCTCATGTGATTTTTGGAGGTAAAGTGAATCCTGTATAATTATTTTGGCTCTGAATGACTTGGATACTCTCTCTCTAATTTAGGGTAAAACCTTGACCTCACTGAGTTCAGTGATGTGGCATCTTGCAGCTTGACTGGGTCTGGGGTTTCCCTCGGGAGACTTGTGCTAATATAGGCTGCTCCTTTCTTGTGCAGATTTCACTCCTGCACCTCCATCTCTTCCTTTCCCTCAAATTCTCCCTGGGCCTTCTTTTTCTGTCCATTCTGCCCCTCAAGCAGTGCCCGCAGAAAAGAAACTTCAGGATCTCTCCCTTTTGCCTCACTCCTAAAGCAGACATGAGCATAGTGGAGTTTGGTTTACAGTTTGGACAGGAAAGACCTCTAACACTGCCACTGCTGCCATTTGTGGCTCTTTTTTCTTCTCCTCCCCATCCCCCCACCATTACCACACTGCAAGGACCAGCTTTGGGTGTAAGCCCAGCTCTTGGGGTGGGACGTGACCTTCTACTCAGTTGTGAATAATGAGGAGTGACAGCTTCCTAATCAATATATCACTCTAGAGACTTAATGAAGCAGGGAAGAAAGCAATACAGCCATGCCTATTTTTTCTTTCTTTTTTTTTTTTTTTTTTTAACTGTAGGATCTTTGGCAGTTTTATTTGGACCTCAGAGATGCCAACAAGAAAAATGAATCGAACTGGAAATTAGAATACATTCTGACTAAAGCTTATGGCATTGAAGACTTGAAGCCAGAAAGCCTGTATGAAATGGCCAAGCAGTTGTCTGTGCCACACAGCACACTGTTTGAGAAGTATTACAGTAACTTCATTGTGAGTTATGACAAAACCATTGTCTGTGAAGAGGGGTGCAAGACCTGCCAAATATGTGCAATCCAATATTTGGATTACTCCTCATACACAGATTGTATCAATCGGGAAGCAATGTGGAGATAAAGTCTCTGTACAATTTATGCTGGTATTGATTTTAGCCTGTGATTTAAAGAACCTGCTCATCCTTTCGCTCAAGCACTGACATGCAGACAGGGAGCCTTGGGACATCTGTGAATTTCAGGGGAACAATAAATCTTCCTAGATCTTTCTTCTTGTAAACGTGTTTTCCTTTCACATCTAAATAAAAGTTTACTGGCTATGTAATAGTGGCCAGATATTTTGCTGTTGTTTCAAGTGTTCTGTACCCTATGTAACAGGCTGTACCAGTAAGTGCGAATAGAAGTTGCTCACTCAGTTCTTTGGAAATCCAAGTCTCATTTCTCAGGGTGTGTAAACGTAGGCAATGCCATTTCAGGCATGGGATTTGTATGGGGGAAGGTTTCAACCATCTGCTGTCACAATTTGCAAACTGAAATCTGCAAAACCCGCATTTGCTGAGAGTGGAGTGCAGTTAATGTTGTTGATGCAATGCCAGTATTAGGTATCTCCCTGTGCCAAGTTTCCTTTTCCTTCTTAACCCCTTAAACCTACCTCTGTTTAGAGGCATATTCTAAAGCCAGCATGAAAGTGACTTAATGGAACACAAACTTCCATCCTGTAAATACTTGATGGGTTTATTTTTGGAATGTGTTTGCCGAACACAAAGAGCTTTTTTTTGAATTATAGAGCTATGTACGTTGGTACTGCTATCAAGTAGTCTCCTGGTACGAGATTGTGCAGCAGACCATAAATCAGGTTTAAATTGATGAACGTCACTAATTAGATATAGCGTATACATTTTCTGTGCAGCACAGGGAAACATGCATGTATCATGGTGTCACTCAGGTTTTGTTTTTCATAGAGCAGTCTAGTACTTAATGTGAAGATTATCACACGTATGAATTTACAATTGCACAGACCACTTCTTCCTCTTCTGATTAAATGTGTGCACAAGATAATATTAAGGTGGCCATTTATCTAGTGTGTATAACCAAGAAGGACCTTTACCCATTTTTCTGTCACATCAAGAGCTCTAATTTTTGAACCTTCAATCAATATAATACCATACAGACCCTACTCTGCATAATATTATTCCAGAGTAACTAGAGCTGTAGAAGTGGTTATGAGACAAATCCAATTGCTAACTGTTTATTTTCATGAGATTAAAGGCTTTGCTGTAGCTGTTGAGGAACTTTCTGGTTTTGTTTCTACTCAAGCTTGAAATATTTAGCAGACTATTTCCAGACAAATGTCCTAAGTCTAGTATTCACAACTGTAGATGCAGATACCTCATATTTGTCATGCATCAATCATTCACAGAGGAAATGGTTTGTTAAATTTGCATTCAGAAACAAATCCTCCAGTGGCACTAATGTTTAGGAATGCCATTAATAATGCACAGTAGGCAGCCCTGTATTTTAGATTCTGTGCTTGGAGAGAGTATGGTGGGCATGTTAACTCTTTAGAGCTATCTGCTCTGGCAGATCTTGAATGTATCTGCATATGTAAATAACCTGAATTGACGTGGGTTCTGTACAGACTGTGACTGTGAGGAAGTACTGGAAAGTTTCAGTGCTGAAAGCTGATTGCCTGTGTGTTGGATGTGTTTCTTGGTGGCGTTTCTCATGTTCATTAAAAAATGCCTGTGTTGCCAGTATCTGCTCTCCACGGGCAAGCAGGCAAAGTTGTGGGCGGATAGCATAAGGGCAATTGCAGCTGATAGGATAGCTGAGCTTCCTCCAATTTGCCAGATGGGTTTTGTTCAATTCAGTCTTGTGCTTTGAACAAGTGTCTCTTTTCTCATACTGGTTTGTTTCTGTGAGTTCTGTGAGTTCTGCTTAAGCTTAATACCTACAAGACATACTGGAAACACTATAAAAATTACCAAGTTGTATTTTTCCATTAAGGACTTCTTTACTGCTGAACTTTAGGGACATTTAGCTGAACCACGTGGCACATTAGTAGCTACAGAACTCTAGGAAGAGTGGTACTCTGGTGATGGGTTGTTGGGCATCTTGCTTCTTAGATTTCTTTACTGTATGTGTGTCAGTAGATGCTACTTAGTGAGCATGAACAAATAAATGCCTACAAATATCTGATTAGCAAGCTATGATCCTGATATACTTTTTTTTTTTTTTTTTTAATCTGGAATTGAAGCCAAGAGTTAGATAGCATCAGCCAAGGAGGTTGGTTTTGTTTCAGCCAGAGGGATATATCCACCGGGGTGTATCCTCCCAGGATACACCTTCTTATGCAGGCTAGCATTCTCTACTTCTCCTCTATGTATGCTCGTGCAAGTGCCAGCATAACTGGCCAGGAAAGATCCAGGAGTATATTTGACTGCATCATCTTGTAACTCAGACATGAAGGAGAGCTTCTAGGAATGTTACACTGCAAAAAAAATGAGATAAATCACATGAACAGCTTAGATGGCACCTGAGTGTAAGGGGAAATAGAGGGCTACCATGATATTTTTGTTTCAGGTTCCTACTTTATTCATGGATCTAGGAATGTTCTAAAGGCCAGTTACCCTTTCCCGACAGGAGCTTTTTTAAGTAATCATGGAAAACATCAGAGAGACGTGACCTGATAAGAGTTGCTGACTCCTGTAGATCAGATTTCCGTTTCACTTTTCATATGATATTTTGTGGCCCCATCTTGAATGAAGGATTAGGGGGAATATTTGTAAGGCCACATTTGACAGAAAGACAAATTACACCACCTAGTGGAGTAAAACCCATTTCATTTATCTGCAGTTAAACTCGAGGCATATAAACAAGTAATTTATCAAATATTCTAGGATTTAACTTCTAGTTTTTGAAGGAAGTGCTGCTACTTCTTTGTAGCAGAACTGCCATGTAGCATGCTTTCTCTGGGTATTAAATGGTTGCTGGCTCCTAGAGGCCAATGCCAATTGATGGGTCCTGAACCCTGCTGTATGTGCAGGTCTTGGCCCACATCCAGGGAAGAACTAGGTAAGGTGTGCTCAGAGTCCAGCTCAGCTAGCCAGCAGAAAAGGGATGCAATGTAAACTAAAGATCTATTCCTAACCAGGCTGGTGTATCCTTCCAATTAGTTTCTGTGCTTTTAATTCTCTCCTGGAGTTAACTGAGGTTATGTCTACATTAATGGGTACTGCAGCCTAATAAGAGTGCCTTCTTTAACAGGAGAGCTGGTGTTGAGGAGCTGATGCACTGCTGCACATTTCATTAGCAGTTGGAGGACATTAGTTGTACCCTTGAAGTGCAGCTGGCAGCTGCAGATGCATCTGAAAGAGTGCTCTCCAAGAGCACTCTGCAACTTGAATAAAAGCACAGTAAGTGGGGATGATCAGTAAACTCTGTTCAAAGGCGTGTTCCTGATCCAAACTAAAGTGAAGGTGCACCCAGAGGCCAATGTTAATTGCTTTAGATTGGGGCACTCAGTAGTGTCTGGATGTGATCTCATCGTTTCTATTGTTTTTCACTTGCCAGCCTGAAGAAATTGAAATGACTGGAGGAGATGGGCAGTGAGTGAACATATTGTTAGTAAAATTGAAGTGATGAATTTAAGTTGTCTAAAGACAGAAATAAGTAACTAAGTACATGTAGTCCTTTGTGGTCCATTTCCTGTGTGGACAAATGATGAGCACGCATCTTCAAGGAAAAGTATCTAGTTTAACACTGTCATGTTTCCCTCTGTGGAAACAGCAATCTCAAGAAGGTGAGTTGTCACATCGGTCTAAGAAAAAAACCTCTTGAAAATTTCTCTCATGCCCAGTCAAGAGCAACTATGACAATGTCAATGAAGAAAGGGACTGTAACTGTCTAAACAAGATTAGTTGGTTTCCTTCCTTATTTTCCAAAAGCTGAAGACTAGCTTTTATCTGCTTACCACTACAGCTTTCAACAAGAAAATATTGCTTTAGATAATTCACTTGTCATCTGTCAGCTCCAGCTTTCTTGTTCTACTGTAGGAACATCCTACCTAGGAATTCTACCGGTTTTGTTATTTGCTGCTCTGGAAAGAAGCCTAGTATAAAATGCATGTTGTTTTCATACTGTGTGTGAAATATCACAACTGTAGAAATTCAGAGAAAACACATAGAGAAAAAATAACCAAAAATGTTAACTGTCATATGTATGCTTTATTAGTTTCTGGTGGTTGTGGGAATGGCAAAGGCACTATACTGAATGAACATTGCTGGTGTGCTACTGAACACCGTACATCAATTCCTACAAAAGTAGGTATCAGGAGAGTGGTCACAAGTAGGATGGAACACGCAGTAGGTAGATGACTGAAATCATAACAAGGAAATCAGTTAAAACCAAAAATGATGAAAGTGAAACCACTGGAAATGTGGCAAACCCCAGCACCAAGCACTCAGTGAAGCAGTGGAAAGTGCACTGATGTGCTTACAGACATGGCCAATTTACAGCTTTTCAAGTGCAATTTACGTTGCCTTAAGTGGTAGAGCTATATTGAAAGACTGACTGGAAAATTTTTCTATTATCTGCATTTCTATTGACTTCTGATCTGAATCTACCTGTCAGATGTG